>NC_064631.1:500241186-500841186 GCF_023864275.1 Schistocerca cancellata
GACTGGCACCAGGGGTAGTCAGGTGGTGTATGAGAACAAAGGGCGTGCTATCTTGGAATGTGGAGTGCCACAGACAAGTAGCAGGCACAGTTAACAAGTAACAAGCAACCTCCCTCCCTCCCTCCCTCCCTCCCTCCCTCCCTACCTACCTACCTACCTACCTACCTACCTACCTACCTCCATCCTCCTCCCTCCCTCCATCCCTCCATCCCTCCCTCCCTCCCTCCATCCCTCCCTCCCTCCCTCTCTCCCTCTCTTCCCCCCCACTCTTCACTCTCTCCCTTCCTTCCTCCGCCCCCACCCCTCCCCCCTCAATCCCTCACTCACTCTCGTGCTCTCCCCACCTCTTTGCTCTCCCCCACCTCTTTTGCTCTTCCCCCACCTCTTTTGCTCTCCCCCACCTCTTTTGCTCTCCCCCACCTCTTTTGCTCTCCCCCACCTCTTTTGCTCTCCCCCCACCTCTTTTGCTCTCCCCCACCTCTTGCTCTCCCCCACCATCTTTTGCTCTCCCCCACCTCTTTTTGCTCTCCCCCACCTCTTTTGCTCATCCCCCACCTCTTTTGCTCTCCCCCACCTCTTTTGCTCTCCGCCACCTCTTTTGCTCTCCGCCACCTCTTTTGCTCTCCGCCACCTCTTTTTCTCTCCGCCACCTCTTTTTCTCTCCGCCACCCTCTTTGCTCTCCGCCACCACTTTGCTCTCCGCCACCTCTTTTGCTCTCCGCCACCTCTTTTGCTCTCCGCCACTCTTTTGCTCTCCGCCACCTCTTTTGCTCTCCGCCACCTCTTTTGCTCTCCGCCACCTCTTTTGCTCTCCGCCACCTCTTTTGCTCTCCGCCACCTCTTTTGCTCTCCGCCACCTCTTTTGCTCTCCGCCACCTCTTTTGCTCTACGCCACCTCTTTGCTCTCCGCCACCTCTTTGCTCTCCGCCACCTCTTTTGCTCTCCGCCACCTCTTTTGCTCTCCGCCACCTCTTTTGCTCTCCGCCACCTCTTTTGCTCTCCCCCGACCCCCTATTCGCCCTCCCCCGACCCCTATTCGCCCCTCCCCCGACCCCCCTCTTCTCCCTCCCCCGACCCCCTCTTCTCCCTCCCCCGACCCCCTCTTCTCCCTCCCCCGACCCCCTCTTCTCCCTCCCCGACCCCCTCTTCTCCCTCCCCCGACCCCCTCTTCTCCCCTCCCCCGACCCCCTCTTCTCCCCCTCCCCCGACCCCCTCTTCTCCCCTCCCACGACCCCCTCTTCTCCCCTCCTCCGACCCCCCTCTTCTCCACTCCCCCGACCCCCTCTTCTCCCCTCCCCCGACCCCCTCTTCTGCTCTCCCACTGCCCCCACCTCCACGCCCTCTCCCGCTCCCTCCCTGCCCGCCTCCACCCCATCTCCCACTCCCTCACTCACCACTCTATTCCTCACTCCCCCCCTCTCGCGCCCACGCCCCTCGCCCCTCTCGCGCCCGCTCCCCTCGCCCCTCTCGCGCCCGCTCCCCTCGCCCCTCTCGCGCCCGCTCCCCTCGCCCCTCTCGCGCCCGCTCCCCTCGCCCCTCTCGCGCCCGCTCCCCTCGCCCCTCTCGCGCCCGCTCCCCTCGCCCCCTCTCGCGCCCGCTCCCCTCGCCCCTCTCGCGCCCGCTCCCCTCGCCCCTCTCGCGCCCGCTCCCCTCGCCCCTCTCGCGCCCGCTCCCCTCGCCCCTCTCGCGCCCGCTCCCCTCGCCCTCTCGCGCCGCTCCCCTCGCCCCTCTCGCGCCCGCTCCCCTCGCCCCTCTCGCGCCCGCTCCCCTCGCCCCTCTCGCGCCCGCTCCCCTCGCCCCTCTCGCGCCCGCTCCCCTCGCCCCTCCTCGCGCCCGCTCCCCTCGCCCCTCTCGCGCCCGCTCCCCTCGCCCCTCTCGCGCCCGCTCCCCTCGCCCCTCTCGCGCCCGCTCCCCTCGCCCCCGCCCCTCTCGCGCCCGCTCCCCTCGCCCCCGCCCCTCTCGCGCCCGCTCCCCTCGCCCCCGCCCCTCTCGCGCCCGCTCCCCTCGCCCCCGCCCCTCTCGCGCCCGCCTCCCTCGCCCCTCGCTCCCCTCGCGCCCCGCTCCCCTCGCGCCCGCTCCCCTCGCCCCCGCTCCCTCGCCCCCGCTCCCTCGCGCCCGCTCCCCTCGCGCCCGCTCCCCTCGCGCCCGCTCCCCTCGCGCCGCTCCCCTCGCGCCCAGCTCCCCTCGCCCCCGCTCCCCTCGCGCCCGCTCCCTCGCGCCCGCTCCCTCGCCCCCGCTGCCCTCGCCCCCGCTGGCCCTCGCCCCCGCTGCCCTCGCCCCCGCTGCCCTCGCCCCCGCTGCCTCGCCCCCGCTCCCCTCGCCCCCGCTCCCCTCGCGCCCGCTCCCCTCGCGCCGCTCCCCTCGCCCCCGCTACCCTCGCGCCCGCTCCCCTCGCGCCCGCTCCCCCTGCCCCCGCTCCCCCCGCCCCCGCTCCCCCCGCCCCCGCTCCCCCCGCCCCGCTCCCCCCGCCCCCGCTCCCCCCGCCCCCGCTCCCCCGCCCCCGCTCCCCCCGCCCCCCCGCCCCTCCCCCCGCCCCCGCTCCCCCCGCCCCCGCTCCCCCCGCCCCCGCTCCCCCCGCCCCACTCCCCCCGCCCCACTCCCCCCGCCCCACTCCCCCGCCCCACTCCCCCCGCCCCACTCCCCCCGCCCCACTCCCCCCGCCCACTCCCCTCGCGCCACCTCCCCCTGCCACCACTGTCCCCCTTATTCTCTTGGAGTCTGTAGCACTGAGACTGTGCTGCTGTGCTTTATATGCTAGTGTGATCATGGGCTGTGGTTGCTGGTGGATGTAGCATGCTATAAATGGCTGAAGGGAAATTATTTTCTAGTGAGTTATGGTCAATAGTATCTTGGTATCTATTGAAGGCTATTCTGTGTATAATAATGTATTTTGTTTAATCAGTTATGCTACTGTGTGTTTTTTATTTGAATTACAGTGCTGTTCCAGCTATACAGCAATCATCAGGTTACCTGTAACAGCACATTTATAATTTTTGGTATGTTTGTTGTATGACATGTGAGTTATATACAGATATGATACTACATTCGTTTTCTAGTCCTGACTTGATCATTTATTATACAGCAGGCACGAAAGATTGCAAATCATTGACACTATTCAGTGTGTTTGTTACTGCTGTGGGAGCATACTAGTTGATTGGAATTTATAGTGTGCCTGATGTTTCGTCAGGTTGTACAGTTTAGTGTCCTTGTTTTAGTGTAAGTTAAAGGGTTTTCCTGGTTTTACATAAAATTTAGTGTGTTCCTCATCCCCCTTGGGTGTGTTCTAGTATTAAGCTTACAGGAAGACATCACCTACTTGATCTAGTATTTTAAGTTCATGCTACATCCAACTGTGATTCTCTCCCTCTTCCATCTAACCAATTCCTGGTCACCTTCTAGGATTTCTGTGTCTCCAACTTGGCCTCACCATCCTTCCCAGATCACTTGTTTAGAACCTTTTGGCAGACGTAACGGCAGCCATACATAGCCTCGTAACTTAATCGTAATACCTGTAGACAAAGGCCCTATCATTGTCATTATAAATTGCAATGACTACCTGGCAGATGGCCTCTGTCAATTGCCTGACTCCTCCACCTGTAAACATTACCTGAGTGATCCATCCCAGAAGTCCAAAATAATCTCCAGTCCCTGCTTAAAGCCTTAGGCCCTTCACAGAATCCCTCCCCTCAATCTATTTCCATCGTCACCTTTACAACACTTTGCACATCCACCTCTATGTGCTCCCCAAAATTCACAAATCCCCAAAATTCCAAAAATCCAGACGACCCAATTGGAGCAGGTTATTGTGCTCTCTCCCATTGAAAAAAAATTTGGCCCTCATTGTCCAACACCTCCAGCCAATCACAGGAATCTAGTGTTCAATGTCAAAGATCTAAAGATCTCTCCCAACATCCTGCAGATTCCAAATCCACTATCTCATTTCTCCTAAACCTTACTAACTTCATCCTAACTCACCAGTACTTCTTCTTTGAAGGGAAGTTACACAAACAAATCTGTGACACAGCTATGGGCACCCACACGGCACCCTTCTATGCCAACCTTTTATGGGTCATCTAGTGGAGACCTCGTAGCATCCCAAACCCCAAGTCTGATTCAGGTTCAGTGATGATATCTTCGTGATCTGGACTCAGTGCCATGGACACCCTATTGTCATTCCCTCACAACCTCAATACCTTCTCTGCTATTTGCTTCACCTTGTCCTCCTCAAACCAGTGTGTCAGCTTTCTGAACATCGACCTCCACTTCTCTGATGGCCCCATCCACAACTGTGTCCATATAAGGCCACCAGCCATCAAGAGAACCTACATTTCAACGATTACCATCCCTTACACACAAAAAACCCTCCCATTCAGCCTAGTCCACCATGGGGGGATGGCATATCTGCAGTGATTTACTTGCCCAGTACGCTGAGGTTCCAACAAAAGCCTTCACAGACAGGCACTGTCCCACACACAGACCTATTCTGCAAAGCAGTTTCCCACATACCCACAATCCTCCATCACCCCTAAGAACCATTTACAGAGAAGCGGCCCTTTCGTTATCCAATTCCATCCTGGACTGGAACAACTTAACTGTATCCTTCATCAGGGCTTGATTATCTATCACCTTGCCCTGAAATGAGGGACATCCTATCCAAGATCCTTCCCACCTTGCAAGAGTGATTTTCTATTATCCAACCAACCTCAACAAGATCCTAGTTTATCACTAGGACACTCACAATACCAATCCCTTGCTACAGGGATCACATCCCTTTGGAAGGCACAGGTGCAAGACCTTCCCAAATCTGCTCACCCAGCACTTCTTATTCCAGTCCTATCCAATCAGAGACCAGTGCATCTGTGAAAGCAGCCATGTCATATGCCAGCTCTGTTGCAATCATTGCACAGCTGTGTGGTATTACTACCATCCAGTTGTCCACTAGGAAGAATGGCTACAGCAAATCTGTGGCCAAGAGCAGAGTGGACCACTCTGTGATAAAATGTGCAGCTGAACATAACATGCTTGATTTCAGTGGTTGCTTCACAACCCAGACCATCTCCCCTCCCTCTACCACGATCTTTTCTGAACTGTGCAGTTGGTAATTATCCTTATAACACATTTCCCACTCCTGAAATCATCCCTACATCAACATACAGTAACCTACTGTACCCACACCCTCCACCCAACAGTTTCCACCCCCCCCCCCCCCCCTCGCAGTCCTATCAGCTTCCATCTACATATCCTCATCTCATTGGACACCTTTCTGCTAATGCATCCACCAGTCTTTTTCCCCTGCCGTGGTAGTCTCCTTTTGCACTCCCTGTTATTACACCCTCCTCCCCTCCCCTCCCCTGCCCCATCCCCCTGAGCCTATCTGATACTGCATCTGGGAGCCTTGTCCTGCCACTTGGTTCTTGCATGCTCCACCAGTCCACCAGGAAGCACTGATTCCTCTTCCCACGCCCTTACCCTGATATACATCCCACACCTCACTCCAGATTGCTGTTTCTGCTTAATGCAGTACAGTTGTGTTGTGGACAGACAGGCTGGAGATAGTGGTCATGTGTGCATGAGATGTACTTGCTTGTGTGAATGTGTGGATTTTCCTTTTTTCTTTTCTGTGGAAGGCTTTGTCTAAAAGGTCAGTTTGTAACAGTTTTTTTTGTTGTACCTGTCTCGAACTCATTGTCTCACCTTTATAATGGGTAGTAATCTGTCCTTTTCATAGTATTGTTGATATTCCAACTTTGAGGTTTTATAGTTTTACTTTCAAAATTTTGTGCAATTATTGAGAAAATTTAAAAAGCTACTATTATCTACTAATTAAGAAGTGTAATCTTATGTCAAAAGTTTAATACAATAAGTCAAGTATTATAGTTAGAAACAGTGTGTTTGTCACGATTCAGTGTAACTGACAGCATGCTATCACCCAGTCTTTATTTATCCAGTATTTGAAAATTAGAGCACTTGAGCAACTTCTGGCATACTTTATACATAATTTCAAACTTTTTCTGCTTTCATCCTTAATGTCAAATATTTATTGCATTAACTCATTTGTCAAGTAACCATACATTTGAAGATGTTTTATACGTAGGAGTGTGATTCTTTAAAGAATCACATGTGTATTGGTTGTCTTCTGGTAGCTGGGATGAGAAAGTACTTTGTAAAGTAGTTTTGTCCTTCTGTTTGTATGACATTAGTTTCTGATACATACAATTATACTCTGATGGGAAGACACACGTCCTTGTAGTCTTGTGGTAAGCATATTTTACTGGTAGTCTTTTTAATAATGGGTGTAACAATACCTTGGCCATAGTGCAGCTTTTAATGTACATGGAGATTTTACATTTATTTTATTGTGGAATAGAAAAGTGTGGCACCTATTTAAAGTTTTCAGTATTTTTTAGACTCCAGCTTAAACTACTTGTTTTTCTGTATTGTATATTTGCTGTTCATCCATTCATCCACGTGTGTGTGTGTGTGGGGGGGGGGGGGGGGGGGGGGGGAGAGCCTGTTTTTGTACATATTTTAGTGAATGATTTATACAGGGTCAACCAGAGCTCACCGACAAACTTTCAGAGGTTGTTCAGTGACACCTTCTCAGTATTTTGGTACAATAGATGAATGGTCTCCAGTGGATTGTTACAGAGCAGTAAAGTAATAATGATTTGTATGATGTTTTATGCATATTACTTTTGTTTTTGTGGGAATACATTCACAACAGTGAAAAATCCTGTAGTATACAATTATTCCAACAGAGAAGGATGTTGTTTCTTGTATAAATGCCAATGTACAAATGCAAAAGTATTGAGATGTGGTTGCTGTTGGTGTGGGAACAGCTCAAAGTGGCATTCAGTGAATACATACATGAAGTGCACATCGGCCAACTCTTCGTCAGTGAACTTACCCAACGTACAGCTGTGTATCACTGTTAGTGCATAACACACACTGCCAAGAAACAAAACCCTAGACAGAACTGAGCAATACTGAATGTAGACCTCTTGATAACAAGTTAAAGGGGCGTTGCTTTGTCAATAACTTATACTGTGAGCGAATGGGATCAAGAACCACAGTGCATACCATCAAAATTTGTAACATTGTGCCCTATTTTCATTGCAATACAGTTACAAAGCTTATTTGGGACAAGAAATCAAATGTATTGCAATAACGCTGTAAAGAGCCCCTGGAGACCGTGGGTCCCTTACACCAAAATACTCAGAAGGTACCCCTGCGCAACCTGTGCCATTTTGTCAGAGTAGTACTGATTCACCCTGTACGTTAAAATAAATTTTAATCAGTCTTCTTTAATATTTTGAAACAGGTGCTAAAGACTCGGACAGGTACAGACACATGCAGTTCCACACCACCCTGTATAGTTTTTGCAGCTGTCCATTATTTATGACTACAACTGATTGGCCCTGTAGTATTCTATTTCCTACCAATATTTAATTTGTTAGTTCACTTAGTTATGTAGGATTCTGTTTTCCATCAACATTAAATGTGTTAGTTTGGCCTCCAGTTCCATTGGCACTAACAGAAAATAAAATCCCAACGTAAAACAAAATTTTTTTGTTGTGTGTGTGTCAATTTTGTCAAAGTAAGACTATCATTTTACATCTCAAATATAGTGTCTTATGTTCTTGTGCATCAAAGAGGTTTATTTTATACATTTGTGAAATGCTTAAGTATGTGGTTTTATACCAAGATTATTGGTAATATGTCGAAAGGAAAATTTTGTGTTGGCTACAGGAAATTAAATTCAGATTTTTCAAAGTGAACTTTGTACCTATGAAGTTGAAACTTTCAAAATCATTTCAGTATGCAGTAACTCACATATGTTTTAATAGCTTGTGAAAGGCTACATTTTGATTTTCTCTTTTTACTTTGTCTTTAGTGCATATTGTATTACTGTATAAATAATGGTAGATGTAAAGGTGATACCTCATTGTTAAGTTGAGGCATTGATGGTACATTGTAGTCAGCTGCGACAATGTAGCAGTGGTATGTGTGCACGTGTGCATTCTGAAGAAGGCTTTGTCCCAAAGTTCAGCAATGTTTCCAGTCGTGTGTATGTGCCCACAATGTGTTGTCAACTTTGACAGATTGTTACCCTTACTCCTTCATCGTTTATATTCCATCAAGGATTTTCTGTTAACATCACTTTGCTAGCCATCCCATGCAATATTCTTACCATTGTATCAGAACAAGGAAAACCATCAGTCCAACATGAATTTGTTATATTAGGTGTAATGTTTGTGAACAGGAATGCCGGGGGAAAACCTGTTCATTGGGAAACATAGAAGTTAAGCAACAGACAACTCGTGTGTTGAAAATATGAATTACACAGGGGTCTTCACCTGAAAAGTGAAGGTTTTGTTACATTAAAATGTCCCTGCTTGTACGAAATCTTGCTGTTTAATCTCCCCAGACATCTTATATACACATAATAATATGTTTTGTGTGTTCTTTGGTAGTTAAATTTACATGTTAATTTAGCAGGTAATCTATTCAGCCACTACATCAAGCAGCAGGAGTACAAACCTGTATGGCAGCCTATACAGCCAGCTGATAGTGAATCTCAACCAGGTATGAGAGGTGGGCATCAAATGTGTATGGATCCTTTCACAGAGACAATATACCTGTTTGGGGGCTGGGATGGAAATCAAGATCTCAGTGACCTTTGGACATATCATGTTCCTTCACGCAAGTGGACATTAATTTCCAAAGACACTGAGGCAGAGGTATGTCTCCACCATTTTTGTGCTTCTGATGTTATTTAAATAAAATCTTAAGAGTGTCCTAAAATTTCTGTGAAATGCAGCAAATGGGAAATTTAGTAAAACATTTGAGGCATTGGAAGTAAAGTAAAGTTGTCTCATCTAATATAAAATATAGGACAAACTGGAGTATACGCACCATATTTGGACAGAAAGCACACCTCTCAATGCATTATGCATTTCAGTGCCAATTGCTTAATGATGCCATAACTCTTAATCCACATATCTGATGCAGATTCAGGGACTTCATAATTGCATTTTCTGCCAGTTGTTTCATACTAACCGTAAACATAAGTGTCATTCGAATAGGACTAACATTGCATTTAAAAGGAGCAACAGTCAACTGAACCAAATGATGCCTAACCCAGATGCAAAGCTCTGCCACTCCAAAAAGGGAAATATCATTCTCTCTGCACAAACAGTTGGCAGTAAACAAGAATAGAAAATAGACCATTTCCGGAACATCCACAGTTCACTTTCAAAACTCAGGCTAATACAATTGTTGGTGCTACACAGATACACTTAAAAGTTCAAAGTTCTCACAGTGAGGATTATCAATGTAAAATAGCAAATTTTTAAAATCACTTGAGACTGGAGAATAAGTGAGAGAAATACCTGACAGTATTATGGTAAGGATAGTTGCTACTTTTCATATAGCGGAGATGATGCGTTGCAGACAGGCACAACAAAAAGACTATTAAAGACATGAGCTTTTGGCCAGAAGGCATGCTTCTGAAACAGACAGCGTACGCACACACATTCACAGAAATGCAGCTCACACACATGACCACTATCTGTCTTACTGACGATTGGTTGAAATAGGAGCAATCAGTATCTAATTGTTAATGTTCCCACATTCATAAAATTGGTGTCATTTCATAAACTTCACAACTATTTATCAGAAAATTTTAAATTAGAATGAGACAGTTTTCATTTGATATTACCTCACTAAATTGGAAGCCAAGAAAAAGTGAACACTGAGTAACTTGCTACAGTCAACATTATTTATACATTTACACACATTGTAATAAAAAAATTCTTTCAGATAACTGACAATTTTGTTGCTCGTCATTTGAGGAAAACAAATCCAGAACACCATAAGTTAATAGCCCAACAAAGTATCACAATTAAAAAAAAAAAAAAAACATTATTCAAACTGTTTCAATTTGCTTCCTTGTTCATTACTTTTCCTGGCCACCTTTCATGGCATTCCATCACCAGTCGAGTGACTTTCATACTCTCTTTTGTTCATCAATGGCCTGTTCTCTTATCGATTAGTTGATATCTTCGGCTCAGTTGAGCTCGGGAATCACACAGTGCTGTACTTAAGCGAGGAAAGTGGGACTCGTCTGGGTGCATCTTCCAAATATGTCATCCCGTTTCAAGTTCTTTTCAGTAATGTTTATTTATAGTGGGAACTTATTTTGATTCTGCTAAGGGTCGTCGTGACCATGCTTCCATAATATTGTGTCTGGGTCAGTGAGAGAATTGAAGTTAAATTTTCACTACTCTTATTTCAATATTAGTAATTCTCTATTAGAAATAGTTGTATTTGCCATTTCAAAAGGGTATCTGGACAGACTGTATCCACCAACTCTGAACATAAATTCCAATCCATACCCTTTGGTTAAAACTTGAGCATTGCCCCTTTGGACATGAAACAGTGTCATCAATTGTATAGATTTTTTTGAAAAGCATCTTACAGCAAAATTAGTGCCACAAAACTTAAGACTGTTTCCATTCAACAAGAAAAGCTGATTTGTGCGATGACCTTTTATACTTTTATATTGAAAGGAAAAGCAGCTAAATGTTTGAAGGTCTCTTTTTTTGTTCTTTTTTTCTTTCTGTCCTCTGCACCCCTGTCCATGCCCTGTTGTATCACATCCAACAAATGTGTTTTGAATCAATTTTATATGAGTAGAAGTAAATGAATTATCTGTAATGACTGATGCTCTGAGCACTATGGTAAGTAGCAAACATTTTGTTTTGGAATGCCTTACAAAACTGATTTGAATAGCTCAGTCACCATATGAAATTTTTTTTATACATCATGGCTACACTCAGTGGGCTCCAGAAATTAGCAAACAAGTTTTTGAAAAGTTGTGTAGCCACAACAGTCAGTTCTAATTGCCAGTAATTGGAAATTTGATTGGACTTTTATATAGATGTAAGACATAGTATGGCAGAACAGTATTAAAACTTCTGAAACACTATCTTTTCCATATTTTTAAGTTTTTGTGATCAAATTACTACACATTTTTTGCTTAAGCCTTGGCCTTTACGAGGACATGCTGAAAAGCAATGCTTCTGAATTTTTTATGTGGAAACTCTTAAAGCTTTTTAAATAAAACATTTTTTATTAACATTCTACATCTTCATTCTTTATGTCTGCACATAGGGCTCCAAATCGTAACTTTTAACATGATAGTGTGTAACATAATTATGTCGGTGCATGGGAAACAGCATGCTGTAATAGGGTTTCGAATTCGAAGAGATTGTCCACACATAGAGCACTCTCTCCTTCGGCATGACACTGCAAGACCATACACACATGCACTGTGACATCTGCAACGATTTTGATTTCTCGAGTCCACTGTCGTCAATCATTCTCCATACAATCCCAACTTCATCCCATCCAGTTTTCATCTGTTTCCCAAACTTGAACACTTTGAGCACTTCGCTTTGATAGTGTTGAAGCAGTGCAAGCAGAGACGAGGTTGTGGCTCTGTCAACAAAGTTAAACAATGGAAAATTCAGGATGGAATGTGACAATACTAAAAGGGTGGTTGCTACTCACGATATAGCAGAGATAGCCACAACAAAAAGACTGTCAGAATGTGCTCTGAATAAGCATTTCCGCTATATGGCAAGTAGCAACTAATATTGTCAACAATGTTAAATGTTCTACAGTGATGGTATCAACAAATTGGTCTCTCATTGGAGCAATGTGAGTGACGCCAGGGTGGCATTCTCATTTTTTGAGTCAATCAGTCCTCTGACTGGTTTGTTGTGGACTGCCACAAATTCCACTCATGTGCATACCTCTTCCCTCTCGACTCCTGTTTCTTCTTCTCCACCTCTCTCCTTTCTCATCTGCATTTAACAGACAAATTCACTTTGCGCTCTTAATGTTACCACCCATGCTTTTAATTTCTCTGAAGGTTATTTTGACTTTTTTATATGCTTAGTCAGTACTTCTGACAATCATTTCTTTTCTGATTTCTTCACATTGTTCCTGCAGCCACTTTACCATAGCTTCCCTGCATTACATATTTATTTCAATCCTAAGTTGCTTGTATTTCTTTATTTGTAAATTTTCTTGAACATTTTTGTACTTCACTTTTTCGACGATCAATTGAAATATTTCTTCTGTTACTCCTGGTTTCTTCGCAGTTTCTTCCTTGTACCTATGTTTTTCTTTCCATCTTCTGTGATTGTCCTTTTTAGTTATTTCCATTCTTCTTAAAAAAAATGCCTCCTGAGTTATTCATTATTTCAGTGCCTAAAGCCGCAGAGAACTTCATTCTTTAGTACTTCCGTATCCCGCTTCTTTGTGCTGTGGTTCTTCCTAACTAGTATCTTAATTTTCAACCTACTCTTCAAAATTGTGTTGCAAAATAAATATTTAAACATGAATGATAAAGATGTAGAATGCTGGTAATGTTTGATTTATTTTAAAACTTCAGGAGTTTTCATATAAAAAATGTATGGGTATTATGATTCTGTATGCCCCATATTTTCTTCTAGTGAATGCAGAATTGATTAGAAACTGCAAGTGACTTAGAGAATCCTGTGATCTTATCTTTACATTTTCTGATAGTACCACTGTGCCTTATGTGTAGGGAGGACCCAGTGCAAGATCGTGTCATAAGGTGTGCCTGGATCCAGAACAACGCCAAATATTTACACTGGGAAGGTACTTAGATACACACTATAGGACTCCAGAAAATCTGAAGGTATGGTTCAGCTTATATTGAAATAATGATGAACAGTGTTCATATTATCTATTTTGTTTTCATTAAATATTGCCAAAATAGTTCACTGTAATAAAATGAAGTGTGTAGTTGTATACGGTAGTAGTAAAAGAGTATACTTCTACACTGAAGAGCCAAAAAAACATATATACCTGCCTGACATCGTGAAGGCCGCCCCCCGCCTGGGTGAGCTCACAGAAGTGCCACAAAATGATGTGGCATGGACTTGACTAATGTCTGACGTAGTGCTGGAGGAAACTGACACCATGAATCGTGCAGGACTGTACATAAATCCACAAGAGTATGAGGTGCATTCAAGTTCTAAGGCCTCCGATTTTTTTTCTCCGGACTGGAAAGAGATAGAAACAAGCGCATTGTTTTAAAATGAGGCCGCATTCATTGTCAATATGTCCCAGAGATGGCAGCACCGTACGGCAGATGGAATTTTACCGCCAGCAGCGAGAATGAGAACTGTTTTAAATACTTAAAATTGCGACGTTTTCCTTACTTGAACAGCGTGCAATCATTCGTTTTCTGAATTTGCGTGGTGTGAAACAAATTGAAATTCATTGACTGTTGAAGAAAACATGTGGTGATGGAGTTATGGATGTGTCGAAAGTGTGTTCGTGGGTGCAACAGTTTAATGAAGGCAGAACATCGTGTAACAACAAACCGAAACAACCTCGGGCTCGCACAAGCCTGTCTGACGACATGATCGAGAAAGTTGAGAGAATTGTTACGGGGGATCGCCGAATGACTGTTGAACAGATCGCCTCCAGAATTGGCATTTCTGTAGGTTCTGTGCACACAATCCTGCAAGACAATCTGAAAATGTGAAAAGTGTCATCCAGGTGGGTGCCATGTATGCTGACGGACGACCACATGGCTGCCTGTGTGGCATGTTGCCAAGCAATGTTGACGCGCAACGACAGCATGAATGGGACTTTCTTTTCGTCTGTTGTGACAATGGATGAGACGTGGATGCCATTTTTCAATCCAGAAACAAAGCGCCAATCAGCTAAATGGAAGCACACCGATTCACTGCCACCAAAAAAATTTCGGATAACCGCCAGTGCTGAAAAAATGATGGTGTCCATGTTCTGGGACAGCGAGGGCGTAATCCTTACCCATTGCGTTCCAAAGGGCACTACGGTAACAGGTGCATCCTACGAAAATGTTTTGAAAAACAAATTCCTTCCTGCACTGCAACAAAAACGTCCGGGAAGGGCTGCGCGTGTGCTGTTTCACCAAGACAACGCACCCGCATATTGAGCTAATGTTATGCAACAGTTTCTTCGTGATAACAACTTTGAAGTGATTCCTTGTGCTCCCTATTCACCTGACCTGGCTCCTAGTGACTTTTGGCTTTTTCCAACAATGAAAGACACTCTCTGTGGCCGCACATTCACCAGCCATGCTGCTATTGCCTCAGCGATTTTCCAGTGGTCAAAACAGACTCCTAAAGAAGCCTTCGCCGCTGCCATGGAATCATGGCGTCAGCGTTGTGAAAAATGTGTACGTCTGCAGGGCGATTACGTCGAGAAGTAACGCCAGTTTCATCGATTTCGAGTGAGTAGTTAATTAGAAAAAAAATCGGAGGCCTTAGAACTTGAATGCACCTCGTATGAGGGGGTGGAGATCTCTTCAGAGCAGTATGTTGCAAGGCATCCCAGATACGCTAAAAAATTTCATGTCTGGGGAGTGTGGTCGCCAGTGGAAGTTTTTAAGCTCAGAAGAGTGTTCCCAGAGCCACTCTGTAGCAATTTTGGATGTGTGGCGTGTCTCATTGTCCTGCTGGAATTGCCTGAGTCGTCCGAATGTACAGTGGACATGAAAGAACGCAGGTTATCAGACAAGATGCTTACATACATGTCACCTGTCAGAGTCGTATATAGACATATCAGAGGTCCCATACACTCCAACTGCATATGCCCAACACCATTACGGACCCTCCACCAGCTTGAACAGTCCCCTTCATGTCCATCCATTCGATACAATTTGAAACAAGACTCGTCCGACCAGGCAACGTATTTCCAGTCATCAACAGTCCAATGTTGGTGTTGACAGGCCCAGGCGAGACGTAAAGCTTTGTGTCGTGCAGGCATCAATCAGTTCAAAAGCCCATATCAACGATATTTGTTGAACGGTTCACACGCTGACGCGTGTTGATGGCCTAGCATTGAAATCTGCAGCAATCTGCAGAAGGGTTATACTTCAGTCACGTTCAATTATTCTCTTCAGTCGTTGTTGGTCCCATCCTTGCAGGATCTTTTTCTGGCCGCAGCGATGTCAGAGATTTGATGTTTTACTGGATTCCTGATATTCATGGTATACTTGTGAAATTCTCATATGAGAAAATCATTGATGCCTCAGGTATGCTGTGTCTCATCTCTCGTGTGCTGACTATAACGCCAGGTTCAAACCCACTTAAATCTTGATAACCTGCCAATGTAGCAGCAGCAACCAATCTAACAACTGCACCAGACACTTGATGTCTTATATAGGCATTGCTGACTATAGCACCATATTCTGCCTGTTTTCATATCTCTGAATTTGAATACACACACCTATAACAATTTCTTTTGTGCTTCAGTGTGGGTAACCTGTTGTTCTTGTTGTTGTTGTGGTCTTCAGTCCTGAGACTGGTTTGAAGCAGCTCTCCATGCTACTCTATCCTGTGCAAGCCTCTTCATCTCTCAGTACCTACTATCCTCTTCCATTTCCATAATATTGTCCTCAAGTACATCGCCCTTGTATAGACCCTCTATATACTCCTTCCACCTTTCTGCTTTCCCTTCTTTGCTTAGAACTGGGTTTCCATCTGAGCTCTTGATGTTCATGCAAGTGGTTCTCTTTCCTTCAAAGGTCTCTCTAATTTTCCTGTAGGCAGTATCTATCTTACCCCTAGTGAGATAAGCCTCTACATCCTTACATTTGTCCTCTAGCCATCCCTGCTTAGCCACTTTGCACTTCCTGTCGATCTCATTTTTGAGACTTTTTTATTCCTTTTTGCCTGCTTCATTTACTGCATTTTTATATTTTCTCCTTTCATCAATTAAATTCAATATTTCTTCTGTTACCCAAGGGTTTCTACTAGCCCTCGTCTTTTTACCTATTTGATCCCCTGCTGCCTTCACTATTTCATCCCTCAAAGCTACCCATTCTTCTTCTACTGTATTTCTTACCCCCATTCCTGTCAATTGTTCCCTTATGCTCTCCCTGAAACTCTGTACAACCTCTGGTTCTTTCAGTTTATCCAGGTCCCATCTCCTTAAATTCCCACCTTCTTGCAGTTTCAGGCTAGTAAAATTGCCCTTTTCGGTGTTGTAAATATTTATTTGAGCGCATTTTTATTTATTTATTTATTGTGGGAGAGCTCATTGTATTTAAATTATACATCTGCATCTACATCTACATCGATATACATACACTGCAGGTCCTGTAAGGTGCACAGTGGAGGGTGCTTTGTACCATCACTAGTGATTCCTTTTCGTGTTTCACTCTCAGATGAGGAAAGGGAAAAATGGCTGCCTGTATGCCTCCATGTGAGCCCTAATTTCTCTTACATTGTCTTTGTTAATTTTATGCAAAATGTGTGTTGGTGGTAGTGGAATTGTTCTGCAGTCAGCTACTAATGGTGATTTTCCAAATTTTTTGAATGGTGTTTTGCGGAAAGTGCATTGTCTTCTCTCAAGGGATTCCCATGTGATTTCACAATGCATCTCCTCAACACTGGCATATTGATTGAACCTGCCAGTAACAAATCTAATAACATGCCTCTAAATTTCATTTTGATGTTGTGCGTAATACAACTTGGTGGGGGTTCCAAACAGTTGAGCAGTACTTAAGAACAGTGTGCACCAGTGTTTCATGTGTGGTCTTCATAGATGAGCTATACGTTCCTAAAATCGTATCAATGAACCCAAGTCAACCAGTTACTTTCCCTACTACTGACCGTAAGTGCTTCTTTCATTTCATATTATTGTTCAAGGTTATGCGTAGGTATTTAATCGACATGTCAGTGTCAAACAGCACACAGCCTATGCTGTATTTGAACATCACAAGTCTGCTTTTCCTATTCATCTGCATTAATTTAATTTTTTCTACATTTAGATCAATCTCCCATTCGTCACACTAAGTAGAAAGTAGCAGAAGAACAGTACAGAAAAACAGGGCCTTCTTCAATAAATAAATTTACTAGTATCAAACTTATACCTTAATTTGAGGAAAAAATTTCTACGAATATATGATTGGAGCACAACATTGTATAGTAGTAAATGGTGGAGTGTGGAGAAACAGGAAAAGAGGAGAACTAAAGCATTTCAGATGTGGTATTTCAGAAGGATGCTGAAAAGTAAGTAGTGTGATAAGGTAAGGAGAGAGAACATTCTCTGCAGAATTGCATAGGAAAGAAATATGTGGAAAGCACAAAAGAAGGGACAGGATGATAGGACATGTGTTAAGATGTCAGGGAATAGGTCCTGTGGTTCTAGAGGAAGCCACTCTGGGAGAAAACTGCAGGGGAAGACAGAGACTGGAATATATCCAACAAATAATGAGGATGTAGGTTTCTAGTTGTACCTAGAGATGAAAAGGTTGACACAGGAAAAGAATTTATGGTCCGCATCAGATCAATCAGAAGGCTGGTAGAGAAAAAAATTGGAAAAACTGACAAACCCATTCCTAATTTATGTGCAATACATCGAAATATTACAGATTTAATAATGCTTACATTAATTATAACCTAATAATTATTTTTTGCACATATGTTATGTTATAGGATTTGCTCAACAGAAAATTCTTTAATTTGGTCTCCACCACATTACCCATCATCATCATCATCATCATCATCATTTAAGACTGATTATGCCTTTCAGCGTTCAGTCTGGAGCATAGCCCCCCTTATACAGTTCCTCCATGATCCCCTGTTCAGTGCTAACTTTGGTGCCTCTTCTGATGTTAAACCTATTACTTCAAAATCATTCTTAACCGAATCCAGGTACCTTCTCCTTGGTCTGCCCCGACTCCTCCTACCCTCTACTGCTGAATCCATGAGTCTCTTGGGTAACCTTGCTTCTCCCATGCGTGTAACACGACCCCACCATCTAAGCCTGTTCGCCCTGACTGCTACATCTATAGAGTTCATTCCCAGTTTTTCTTTGATTTCTTCATTGTGGACACCCTCCTGCCATTGTTCCCATCTACTAGTACCTGCAATCATCCTAGCTACTTTCATATCCGTAACCTCAACCTTGTTGATAAGGTAGCCTGAATCCACCCAGCTTTCGCTCCCATACAACAAAGTTGGTCGAAAGATTGAACGGTGCACAGATAACTTAGTCTTGGTACTGACTTCCTTTTTGCAGAAGAGAGTAGATCGTAGCTGAGCGCTCACTGTATTAGCTTTGCTACACCTTGCTTCCAGTTCTTTCACTATGTTGCCATCCTGTGAGAATATGCATCCTAAGTACTTGAAACCGTCCACCTGTTCTAACTTTGTTCCTCCTATTTGGCACTCCATCCGTTTATATTTCTTTCCCACTGACATTACTTACGTTTTGGAGATGCTAATCTTCATACCATAGTCCTTACATTTCTGATCTAGCTCTGAAATATTACTTTGCAAGCTTTCAATCGAATCTGCCATCACAACTAAGTCATCCGCATATGCAAGACTGCTTATTTTGTGTTCACATATCTTAATCTCACCCCGCCAGTCTATTGTTTTCAACATATGATCCATAAATAATATGAACAACAGTGGAGACAGGTTGCAGCCTTGTCTTACCCCTGAAACTACTCTGAACCATGAACTCAATTTACCGTCAACTCTAACTGCTGCCTGACTATCCATGTAAAGACCTTTAATTGCTTGCAAAAGTTTGCCTCCTATTCCATAATCTTGTAGAACAGACAATAACTTCCTCCTAGGAACCCGATCATATGCCTTTTCTAGATCTATAAAGCATAGATACAATTCCCTGTTCCACTCATAACACTTCTCCATTATTTGCCGTAAGCTAAAGATCTGGTCCTGACAACCTCTAAGAGGCCTAAACCCACACTGAATTTCATCCAATTGGTCCTCAACTAATACTCGCACTTTCCTTTCAACAATACCTGAGAAGATTTTACCCACAACGCTGATTAAAGAGATACCTCTGTAGTTGTGACAGTCTTTTCTGTTTCCATGTTTAAAGATTGGTAACAGAAAATATTTAATGTCTTTTGGACTGGTTGTGGAGTAAATGGGTTCCCATGTGTTTGAACTCTGTTTGAACTAATGTTAAGCCATTGAAATTATTTCTGATAGTAGTGTTGTATGTACGCTTTTCATTGTTGAAAAGAAGAATACTGGTAAAACTAAGTACAGTAATGACATTTTTGAGCAATTGTATTTTGTTGACTGTGGTCAGTGGATTTTTTTATTATGATTTTGATGTTACTGTATTCCAAAAGCATAACACTATCTACATGTTGCATTTCAGTGGTTGTGTAGATAGCATTTTTATAACTTGGGGAGCTCTATATGAAATACTGAATTATATGTAATAAGTCTTGCCAAAATTTAATGTTACATCATTTGCCTTAAACCATCTGTGTATTTTTCAAATATTTCATTGGCTGCATTTTCAATAAAAGCAGTGGTACTAATTTTTATTTCCATACTTGTAGAATGTGTGAAAAAAGAATAAAATTTGTAACTACTGCCAGTGCAAGTACAAGAAAATTGATGTACCATATAGCAATAATAACAGTGCTCATAAATTCACTGGTGTGTAAAACTTACGGATAAAAGTAACTTTCACATAGTATGTTGCTGCCGAGTAATGTAACTCAACCAAACCGGGACCAGACATATAATGAACTGCTATGGTATAGCACAGAAGGAACTGAAAGAAATGCGCAATGAGACAAAAGATTAGCACTGTACTTTAAAATATTGTTTACCTTATTTTGAAATTACAGAGAGAAGGCACCACAATTATACTTGAAATTAAATGTGGACTGCTGTCAGTAATTCACAAAGAAGCTGTAGGAGTTTGTAATGGCAGAGAAGAATGTGGCATAAAATTTCTGCTATCTCACAGTATTTTATAGGATTAGTGCAGTTGTATTCAGCAGCACCTCAGGTTGTTAAACAAATTGCATTTTAATTTATCATATTTATATTAGTACCGGTGTACTTTTTTTATGAATATATGAAAATTTAGGAACATACTGTTTAAAGAAAAATGATTTGTTGCAGAGTGATTTCTATATGTATGACATTGAGAACAATAGATGGACTCTAATAACAGAAGACACAGGTAGCATGGGAGGCCCTCAACTGATATTTGATCATCAGATGTGCATGGATGTAGAGCGAAGAACTATTTATGTCTTTGGTGGTCGTGTTCTCACGCCTCAGTGCAGGTATGGTTCCCCTATCCTTTAATATATTATATAAACAGAACTGTTTGGGGAAAACAGAGGAGGCAGCAGCATCCTTGTAACAAGGTTTTAGATTAGACAGTAAACCACAGTGTCTCATAGGATGCTGCTAAGAAACTAAGGTGTATAGATGTTAATTTTTCTGAGTGATGAACACTGTTGAGGGAGAATGTAGATTTTACAACCACCACCACCACCACCACCAATGCTCCCATCCCCACCATCACTGCTACTTGTAATTGCATTACAAACCCTTTCATTTGGCTGTTTAACACTTTTAATATTAGAATTAAAGGAAAACAACCAGATAGATGTTCAGCTGCAGAGAACTATTGTGTATTTGAGAAATTTGGACATCTATTAAAAGAAGGATACTGTTGCATTCTCCACAAACCATACCGGTAACGCTCCTCTCCCCTTTCCAACTCTAAATACACCTACAACTTTAATCCAAGACAGCTTATTCTAATTTAACATGTAAAACTCTGGTTCCTGATCAGTTTCTCTCTACACTTTACTCTTTCCTCTACTCCATACTTTATTCCTTAGTCTACAAATTTTCTTCCTCTACACCTTCTTTAGTGCTTAGTTTGTCTTTTAGTCCTTAGTTTTCCCCCCAGCCCTTAGTTTTCCCCCCAGCCCTTAGTTTGCCCCCCAGCCCTTAGTTTGCCCCCCAGCCCTTAGTTTGCCCCCCAGCCCTTAGTTTGCCCCCCAGCCCTTAGTTTGCCCCCCCAGCCCTTAGTTTGCCCCCCAGCCCTTAGTTTGCCCCCCAGCCCTTAGTTTGTCCCCCCAGCCCTTAGTTTGTCCCCCCAGCCCTTAGTTTGTCCCCCCAGCCCTTAGTTTGTCCCCCCAGCCCTTAGTTTGTCCCCCCAGCCCTTAGTTTGTCCCCCCAGCCCTTAGTTTGTCCCCCCAGCCCTTAGTTTGTCCCCCCAGCCCTTAGTTTGTCCCCCCAGCCCTTAGTTTGTCCCCCCAGCCCTTAGTTTGTCCCCCCAGCCCTTAGTTTGTCACCCCAGCCCTTAGTTTGTCCCCCCAGCCCTTAGTTTGTCCCCCCAGCCCTTAGTTTGTCCCCCCAGCCCTTAGTTTGTCCCCCCAGCCCTTAGTTTGTCCCCCCAGCCCTTAGTTACACCCCCCCCCCCCCCCGAGCCCTTAGATTATCCCCCCCCCCGAGCCCTTAGATTCTCCCTCCCCCCCGAGCCCTTAGTTTCTCCCCCCAGACCTTAGTTTGCCCCCCCCAGCCCTTGGTTTGCTCCCCCCCCCCAGCCCTTGGTTTGCTCCCCCCCCCAGCCCTTGATTTGCTCCCCCCCCAGCCCTTGGTTTGCTCCCCCCCCCAGCCCTTGGTTTGCTCCCCCCCCAGCCCTTGGTTTGCTCCCCCCCCAGCCCTTGGTTTGCTCCCCCCCCCAGCCCTTGGTTTGCTCCCCCCCCCAGCCCTTGGTTTGCTCCCCCCCCCAGCCCTTGGTTTGCTCCCCCCCAGCCCTTGGTTTGCTTCCCCCCCCCAGCCCTTGGTTTGCTCCCCCCCCAGCCCTTGGTTTGCTCCCCCCCCCAAGCCCTTGGTTTGCTCCCCCCCAGCCCTTGGTTTGCTCCCCCCCAGCCCTTGGTTTGCTCCCCCCCAGCCCTTGGTTTGCTCCCCCCCAGCCCTTGGTTTGCTCCCCCCCAGCCCTCAGTTTGCTCCCCCCCTCCCCCCCAGCCCTCACTTTGCTCCCCCCCCTCCCCCCCAAGCCCTTAGGTTTTCATATAGCTCTTACCTTCTTCACTACCCTTTACTTTTTCCTTTACCCCTTATGCCTTCCTCTACTCCTTACCTGTTTTTATGGCTTATCTTTCTGTAATCCTTACTGTATCCTCTAGTCCTACTTTTCCTCCTAGTCCTTACCTTCACCCGCTAGTCCTTACCTTCACCCCCTAGTCCTTACCTTCACCCCCTAGTCCTTACCTTCACCCCCTAGTCCTTACCTTCACCCCCTAGTCCTTACCTTCACCCCCTAGTCCTTACCTTCAACCCCCTAGTCCTTACCTTCACCCCCCTAGTCCTTACCTTCACCCCCCTAGTCCTTACCTTCACCCCCCTAGTCCTTACCTTCACCCCCCTAGTCCTTACCTTCACCCCCCTAGTCCTTACCTTCACCCCCCTAGTCCTTACCTTCACCCCCCCCCCTAGTCCTTACCTTCACCCCCCCCCTAGTCCTTACCTTCACCCCCCCCCAGTCCTTACCTTCACGCCCCCTAGTCCTTACCTTACCCCCCTAGTCCTCACCTTCACCCCCCTAGTCCTTACCTTACGCCCCTAGTCCTCACCTTCACCCCCCTAGTCCTCACCTTCACCCCCCTAGTCCTCACCTTCACCCCCCTAGTCCTTACCTTCACCCCCCTAGTCCCGACCTTCCCACCCTCCCCCCCCCGCCCCCCCCATAGTCCCGACCTTCCCCCCCAGTCTCGACCTTCCACCCTAGTCCTTAACTTTTTCAGTAGTTTTTACCTTTTCTCGTAGTAATTTTCCTTTCCCTGTACCCTTACACCTCTACCTCTTAGCTTTATTTCTTCACTACCTTTTGTTTTTGTAATCTTCTATGCCACTTACTTTTGTTATCTTCTTTATGTCTTACTTTCCTCATCTTCTCTACTTATTAATTTCCTTATCTTCTCTACTTTTGTTATTTTCTCTAGCTGTTACTTTTGTTATCTTCTCTACCTGTTACATTTGTTATCTTCTCTAGCTGTTACTTCTTTTGTCCTCTACCAGTACTTTCTTTCCCATCCAACCCATGCTTGTATCCCTTCTATCCCTTGTTTCTACCCGGCAAGACATCGCCCCCCTTTCATCCTGGATTCTTCTATCACCCTCAAACCCCACCCATAGCTCCACGCTGTTGGGCACTTTACCCTCCTGCCCCATAGGAATTGTGCCCACCCTACCCCACTGGATTCGTGAACCCCTATCCCACTGAAATCCTGTCGCCGCCCTGCCCCGCTCGCCCCGCCCCGCCTGACCCGTGCCCCGCTCGCCCCGCCCCGCCTGACCCGTGCCCCGCTCGCCCCGCCCCGCCTGACCCGTGCCCCGCTCGCCCCGCCCCGCCTGACCCGTGCCCCGCTCGCCCCGCCCCGCCTGACCCGTGCCCCGCTCGCCCCGCCCCGCCTGACCCGTGCCCCGCTCGCCCCGCCCCGCCTGACCCGTGCCCCGCTCGCCCCGCCCCGCCCCGCCTGACCCGTGCCCCGCTCGCCCCGCCCCGCCCCGCCTGACCCGTGCCCCGCTCGCCCCGCCCCGCCTGACCCGTGCCCCGCTCGCCCCGCCCCGCCTGACCCGTGCCCCGCTCGCCCCGCCCCGCCTGACCCGTGCCCCGCTCGCCCCGCCCCGCCTGACCCGTGCCCCGCTCGCCCCGCCCCGCCTGACCCGTGCCCCGCTCGCCCCGCCCCGCCTGACCCGTGGCCCGCTCGCCCCGCCCCGCCTGACCCGTGGCCCGCTCGCCCCGCCCCGCCTGACCCGTGGCCCGCTCGCCCCGCCCCGCCTGACCCGTGGCCCGCTCGCCCCGCCCCGCCTGACCCGTGGCCCGCTCGCCCCGCCCCGCCTGACCCGTGGCCCGCTCGCCCCGCCCCGCCTGACCCGTGGCCCGCTCGCCCCGCCCCGCCTGACCCGTGGCCCCCTCGCTTGACCCGTGGCCCCCTGTCCTCTGCATAACTGTTCTGCTCCCTGGCCTGTACTTCGTTCACTGTCCATGTTCCTCCTGTGGTCTGTTGTCCCAAGCCCAAGTCTCCCCTCATTCTTTTGCATTTTCCCTCTTGTTCTGAGCCGGAGTGCTACCACTGCTTTTCTTGTTTCTTTCATATCTTCTTTTCCTGAAATCGTGAACGCAACATTTATTTCATGCTATCACTTCTCTTGCCATATTCTTCTTGTGGAGTGTCTTGTATCCTTTATTGAAAATCATTGATATGTGTGTGTTTGTCTGCATTTAATAACATGGTAGACCCTCTGTCCATAAACAAGGTAATTATATTTTGAAGACATTGTTCACCAATGAAATTGTCTGCTACACATAGTTGTACACAGCAGTTGCTGATGAGGAAACTGGTCAGAGTAAAAACAGTTTGATTCTACTGTCTGCTATGTTGTTGAATTGGTTTTATTAACTGTAATAATATCGTTAAAGTGCAGTTACATGAGCTTGAAGCTTATTACAAATGAACTGTTTGCTTCCTTTTCATCTTAACTTGACATGAGAATTCTCCTTAAAATTGTATGACACAGCTTGCATATAAAACATTTTGTTTTAAATAACCACATAAAGCTGCTAAAAGTTTTTGTTTTATTATATGTACAATTAACTTCGGCGAATACAGTATATAAACAAGGGCATACAATACTTACTGGGAGAAACAAGAAAAGAAATAATGCAATATGACATTCATTAAAACTATTAAGCACTTATTTTTAAAATTATTCATGGTGAATACCATATGTCTATAATTTTGAAAAATGGTTGATTACTTATCTCTGTCTGAATATGTGGCTCTATAAGTTCCAGTATGATAAACAAATGAATATTTATTACATACCACAGCTTCTACATTTACATTCAGTCATAATATACCTGACATATTGTGGGATATTCTCAAGTTTGGAACTGAGTTTGAGCTCTGTACACATTCAGTTTATAGGTCAGACTGGGAATGTCAAACTGTGAATGTATGTTGTAAGTAGCATTAAAATCTATGTGGTCAGTACATTCCCTCTTCACTGTCTGCTTGTTGACCTTTATTTGTAATCTGTTTTATTTTGATTTTATTTTATTGAGTTTGTCTTTATTTAAAACCTTTAATTTGTTCAGCACTAGTTAGATTTACTTGTAGCCTGTTTCATTAGAAGCTAGACATTCAGTTGTCATATTTTGACAAAAATTGTTTGCAGAACTGGTTTTAGTGAAATAACAAGCAACTACAAGCTGCTGTGCAAGGCATTCTGTACACAACACTCATGGGGAAATCTCTTTCTTCATAAATTTGTAAAAAGTTTCTGGTGATGTGTTAACTTTGGTTTACTGGTTAATTCATTACAGTGACACTTCAGATGCTTTCCTTTAGTTCATCTACAACATTTAGAGTGCTATTACTAAGGTTGATTGTGCTTCTAATCATCCACAAAATTGTTTTTTTCATATTTTCCTTTGATTTCTTCTTCTTCTTCTTCTTCTTCTTTTTTTTTTTTTTTTTTTTTTTAAATTGCGTATTTTCACTGTCATACTCTGCTGAGCTGTACCATCCACAGCGAATGACACTTTTCGCATGTTCTTATGCTACTGTGATACTCAAACTCTAAAAATAAACTTTTTATGATAAGGGCAAACAGTCCCCCCTCACTGTGACAGACTGCCTGTGGATGGAGAAAAATATGCCTTTCAGTTTCTTCATTAAGACTTTTTAATATTAAGTAGTAACAACATCAACATCAACAATAATGATAATAATAACAAAAATAAAGATTGTAACTAAACAACTTGACTGCTTTTTGTTATGCTACTGTTAGTGAAATAACAGATATGCAAGATATTGAATTCACATGTACTGGTTTTTATATTGTAATGCTCTACTATTAGATATGTATTTTGACTTTTTTGTTGCTACATACTTCTATATGTTGCATTACTGACAGAAATTGGAACACCATTACTATAATCATGTAATGTTACCAGCATGGTGGATGAGCGACCAGGATTTATAGGCCTTGTGGGACCAGTGGAACCAATATTTTCTGGTCTTTTCTCATATCATGTTCCTACTAACACTTGGAAGAAACTATGTGATGATTCCTGCTGGCCAGAGGGGGCTCCGTATACAGCTATTCGTTCCAGAGTCGGTCATTCCATGTTGTTTCATCCCGTAAGTAATTTTATCTGTTTAGTTTTGATAATTACTAATGATTTCTGTAACAGTTTGTACAAGGCATTCATTTTACATTTATTTTCAACAGTAGATGCAGTTTTCTAATTTTATTTGAGGAATAGTATTCTTTCACTTTTCTTGCTGCAAGCATGTAATCGATAGAATTACACTCTCTGCTTCACTTGATAAACAAAAATGAGATAGGTGGAAATTGTCAAGAACTGACATATATTTCTTCAGGCAGAGGAGGATTGGAAATTTTGTTCCATGAAACTCTTCCTGTGCTAAATAATTTCTGGTGTTACGTGGAATGTCATTCACATATACAAGGAATAGGTATGGCTCAAATTAAACCCTTTTGGACTCCATTCATTCTTTCTCTCAAGTCGCAATTTTTTTTTCACTTTCCATCATTGTCTGAATTACTCAGAACTATTTTTGCATTACTTATGATTCACACCAGTTGTTTGGAACATTTTACTTACATTAAATTTGAACTCTTTTCAGAGATCATGTTTGGCTACTCAGTTAGGAGTTTGTACAGATCACAAAAAAAAAGTTGGTATTTTGTTGTTTACAGCTTGTAATACTCATTGGCTAAATGTATAAAGTGAAGTTTCAGCAGAGCAACCATTTGTAACAGGCACCATAATATACCAAGTTAATTGTGTCTGCTTGAATGTGACACTACTCGAGTACTTACTATCTCAATATTTTAGCAAAGTTTGCCAGTAAGAAAACTACATGATAATTATCTTCCTTTTTGCCTTTCGTAAAACATTTAGCTATACAATATTGTAATTTGCATCAAAAATTCCTTAGCCAGTTATGGATTTCTTGTATGACTAAGAATGTAACTTAGAACTGGAACAACTCTTCAGAATTCTGGTTGAGATTCCAAAATCACGTGAG
Organism: Schistocerca cancellata; assembly: GCF_023864275.1. NCBI lineage: Eukaryota > Metazoa > Arthropoda > Insecta > Orthoptera > Acrididae > Schistocerca > Schistocerca cancellata. Next base: position 500,268,155 of record NC_064631.1, read on the forward strand.
CTTTTATTTTTGAAGAAAATTACAATAATATTAATTTAAGTGTAGTATGCTACAATTTATGATGATGATGATTATGAAGTCTCATACTCCTTGACAGAGTGTAGGGGAACGATGCGGGAGACCCGCACCGCTGTACTAGGCAAGGTGCTAGTGGAGTTGGTTTGCCATTGCCTTCCTCCGATGCTACAATTACTATTATTTAATTAAATTTTTGTGGAAAGATGTGTGAATATATCTCCCTACTTCTTCAACTTAGCTGTTTGACCTAACTTCAGCCACTGCATTCAGAAAGTGACTCGTGGAATTATTTGTAAGTTGTGAAATATCATCCGCGACAAAGCCATTCAGTTTGATACTGATGCTATTTTCTGCACTGTCTGATTGACCTGTTTCTTGCACCATAATATTAGTTATAGTCAACATTGCTGATATCTATCATGATGCGCATTTTCTACAATTTTAATAACTTTTTGTAATATTTTGTTACAAGTTTTGTAAGCTGCAAGTATTACAGGATCTTTACGTGATCTGGAATGTAAATAAATTTTACTTTTCTGTTTGTAAGATATTTAAAACCCTTTAGTTATCCATGATTTGCTGTTTCTTTTTGGAGCTCATGTTTACCAGACTTTTTCCTTGTTTTCGCCCATATTGCTGCCTTTGAAAGGTTGAGAGTGCAGTTTGGGTCCACCATGTATATATTATGTGAAGAACAGATACAGAGTCACTACCATTGACAAAGTGGAGATGGGCTGTGCTATATTATTATTATTATTATTATTATTATTATTATTATTTCTTTCTTTCTTTCTTTTCTCAGACGTTATGTCTGGTCAAAAATGGAAAGTGACACAGACCTTGATCAAGCGTGACTTCCTTTTAACTGTACGGTATTTGTTATACTGCATTTAGGAACTTTCGGGTGATTGAACATGTATCAATAATTACAGATTTCTGTAGTTGTATATATAAGTTTGGATGTAGCTGTATTGCATTGATGTACTGATGGATATTGTGTGGTATGACTCCTGTAGTTAATGGTATAATTGGTATAATGTCAACTTTATCCTGATGCCACATGTCCTTGACTTCCTCAGCCAGTTGGATGTATTTTTCAATTTTTTCTCCTGTTTTCTTCTGTATATTTGTTGTATTGGGTATGGATATTTCGATTAGTTGTGTTACTTTCTTCTTTTTATTGGTGAGTATGATGTCAGGTTTGTTATGTGGTGGTGTTTTAGCTGTTATAATGGTTCTGTTCCAGTATAATTTGTATCCATCATTCTCCAGTACATTTTGTGGTGCATACTTGTATGTGGGAACGTGTTGTTTTATAAGTTTATGTTTTAAGGCAAGCTGTTGATGTATTATTGTTGCTACATTGTCATGTCTTCTGGGGTATTCTGTATTTTCTAGTATTGTACATCCACTTGTGATGTGATCTACTGTTTCTATTTGTTGTTTGCAAAGTCTGCATTTATCTGTTGTGGTATTGGGATCTTCAATAATATGCTTGTTGTAATATCTGGTGTTTATTGTTTGATCCTGTATTGCAATCATGAATCCTTCCGTCTCACTGTATATATTGCCTTTTCTTAGCCATGTGTTGGATGCGTCTTGATCGATGTGTGGCTGTGTTAGATGATAGGGGTGCTTGCCATGTAGTGTTTTCTTTTTCCAATTTACTTTCTTCGTATCTGTTGATGTTATGTGATCTAGAGGGTTGTAGAAGTGGTTGCAGTGGTGTAGCCGATGTATTTGTATGAGTGATTGCTTTGTGTATTTTGCTAGTTTCTGCTCATTCTAGAAAGAATTTTCTTAAATTGTCTACCTGTCCATTATGTAGGTTTTTTATGTCTATAAATCCCCTTCTTCCTTCCTTTCTGCTTAATGTGAATCTTTCTGTTGCTGAATGAATGTATGTGATGTATTCTATATTTGTGGCATTGTGATCGTGTAAGTGTATTGAGTGCTTCTAGGTCTGTGTTACTCCTAGATATTTATAGGTATCTGTTTTTTCCATCGCTTCTATGGAGCCGTCGTGGTTATCCAATAGGTAATCTTCTTGTTTAGTGTGTTTTCCCATGACTATGCTATTTTTCTTACATTTGTCTGTTCCAAAAGCCATATTTATATCATTGCTGAATACTTCTGTTATCTTTAGTAATTGGTTGAGTTGTTGATTTGTTGCTGCCAGTAGTTTTAGATCATCCATGTATAGCAAATGTGTGATTTTGTGTTGGTATGTTCCAGTAATATTGTATCCATAATTTGTATTATTTAGCATGTTGGATAGTGGGTTCAGAGCAAGGGAGAACCAGAAAGGACTTACTGAGTCTCCTTGGTATATTCCACGCTTAATCTGTATTGGCTGTGATGTGATATTATTTGAATTTGTTTGTATATTAAGTGTGGTTTTCCAATTTTTCGTTACTATGTTTAGGAACTGTATCAATTTAGGACCTACTTTGTATATTTCCAATATTTGTAGTAACCATGAGTGGGGTACACTATCAAAAGCTTTTTGGTAATCAATGTACCGTATTTACTCGAATCTAAGTCGCACTTTTTTCCCGGTTTTCATAATCCAAAAAATCGCCTGCGGCTTAGAATCGAGTGCAAAGCAAGCAGAAGTTATGAAAAATGTCGGTACATGCCGCCACAACTAACTTCTGCCGCCGAATATATGTAGCGCTACGCAGGCATACTTTGTAGAGGATAAATACTGGCGCCAAAATCTCAGCGTCAGTAAATAAATTAAAAAAAAAGGAGAAGACGAGCTTTTTTTCTCCGCCGCGAGTTTCGACCACTGCATTTTCATACATTATCCAACGAAGTAAATACAAATTCCGTATTGTTCATCTTCGAATGTAGCACAATTTCAGTGTACTACAAAAATCTGACTGGCAAGACTGTGTGGCATGTTTGTCAATATGGCCAACTCTACATTCTGAATTTTTTCGTATCTGTGAGAAGAGATGGTTGCTAATAGGAACCTGATGAAATTTGAATCATATACAGTATTCTCTTCACCATAAGAATTATATGAATATAAACATTTTGCCATGTATTCTTTCGTGTTTGCTGCTATCTCATTTAAATCCTGTCTGCCTAATAAACTACAAAACTAGAGTGTGACAACAGCAAACGCGGAAGAATATACGTATCGTGTCATGTTTATATTCGTATTATTCTTATGCCTAATAGTGATACAGTCAGAAATGAAGCACGGCAAGTGACTAGATTTTTAAATCTAAAATGACTCTAATTTCTGTGCAGAATTTGATGTAATAAAGAAGCGACCGCAAAGATTTTCAAACGGAGAAAAATTTTCGCCTAACTCTCCTTCAGAACATGTTCTATCATACGCAGTCTATTATTTGATTCTTGTTGATCATTATCAAAGAATGCAGCAGTGTAAGTAACAACAAATTGCGGTCTCTTGCCATTGTTTCGCTAATGAGACGATTCCTCTTTTTTTTTAATTGTACGCGGTGGTAGCGCGCACAAAAGCAAGCCATACCGCGAGCCGCGACAGGCCGTAAACACGCACTATCAGAATGCGACAAACAATGCATGACACAGTGCAGTAATGCATTTTCAGCTTAAGAGTGACGCAAACACCTATAACAACGAAAACGGCAATTATCAGATCAAAGCAAAATAAGCAACCGATTCAAACCAGACGAAGCACGTGAAAAAGGAAGGGCACCCGTATAAATACGGACGGAGCGCCTGACGCATAGCAATGGCTACGTGGTAAAGCTTAACTGCTAAGCTTAGACTCGAACCCAACTACTGTAGCTGTATCATTCATTCGACCTAAATTGTGTCTCATATTACAATGGACAAACTTTGTTTCGATTTGGAGGTGTGGCCTAAAACTTTTCTCTCCCCTTGAATTTCGAGTCTCATTTTTCAGGTGCGGCTTAGATTCGAGTGCGGCTTAGATTCGAGTAAATACGGTATGTGTAGTGTAGTGACCTTTGTTTAGTTTTTGCTTGGTATGTCACCTCTGCATCTATTATCAATTGCTCTTTACATCCTCGTGCTCCTTTGCAACAGCCTATTTGTTCTTCATTTATAATTTTGTTCTGAGTTGTATGTGTCATTAATTTCTGTGTAATGACTGAAGTTAATATTTTGTATATTGTTGGTAGGCATGTTATGGGGCGATATTTAGCTGGGTTTGCTGTGTCTGCTTGATCTTTAGGTTTCAGATAAGTTATTCCATGTGTAAGTGTATCAGGGAATGTGTATGGGTCTGCAATGTAACTGTTAAATAAGGTAAGTTTTTCCGCTCCCGGGATTGGAATGACTCCTTACCCTCTCCCTTAAAACCCAAATCCTTTCGTCTTTCCCTCTCCTTCCCTCTTTCCTGATGAGGCAACCGTTGGTTGCGAAAGCTAGAATTTTGTGTGTATGTTTGTGTTTGTTTGTGTGTCTATCGACCTGCCAGCGCTTTTGTTTGGTATCGACCTGCCAGCGCTTTTGTTTGGTAAGTCTCATCATCTTTCTTTTTAAATATGTTAAATAATTTAGTTAGATGTGAATGTGTTGAGGTGAACTTCTTTATCCAGAAATTTGCTATTTTATCTTTTCCAGGGGATTTCCAATTGTGAGTAGAATTAATTGCTAGGGTGACTTCACGTTGCATAATTATCACTTCAGGCATCCGCGGTATCATCATTTATGTGTCTGTTTCTGCTTGTATCCACCGTGCATGCCTGTTATGTTGTACCGGGTTTGACCATATGTTGCTCCAGAAGTGTTCCGTGTCTGTTATGCTTGGTGGATTGTCATCTATTTTAATGTGTGTGTTATCTATTGTCTGGTAAAATTTCTTTTGGTTTGTGTTGAATGTTTGGTTTTGTTTCCTTCTATTTTCACTTTTTTTGTATCTTCTAAGTCGTTTGGCCAATGCTTGTAATTTCTGCTTCTTTTCATCTAATTGCTCTATCGCTTCTTGTTGTGAGATTTTACCCAACCTTTTTCGTTTTTTTTTTCCTAACATTTCATTTCTTATAAATTGTGTTGGCTGTCCGATGTCTTTTCTCAGTTTTTCTATTGTGATCTGTAGCCTGTGTTGCCATGCTGGTTTTGTGGGTTTCTTCTGTGTGTGGGTTGGTTCTGATCTCTGCCTAGGGTGTATATTTAGTGTAGTGAGTGCTCCTACATAAACCAGTAGTTGTAACTCTTCCATAGTTGTGTTTTCATTTATGTTGTTGTGTATGATTGTGTTGATTGTTTTTATTGTTGTTTCGACTTGTGGGTTATTTGGCGGTCTATGCAAGAATGGTCTAATGTCCGTATTTGTGTCTTTGTATTCTATATATGTCAGCTGAAATTTCTCTTCTATATCTAACATGTGTGTCACTTCGTGTTGTATTTGTGCTTGTTCTGGTGGCTGTCTTAAGATTTCGTTTTCCCCTGATTGTTTAATTGATGCGTGTTGGTCTTTGTTTGTTTGCTCTGGGATGTTTGAGTCCATTACTGTATTTTCTTCTTCTTCTTCTTCTTCTTCTGATTGCACATTATTTTGTTCCAGTATTTGTTGTACTTGTTGTTTGATGTTTTCTAATTCCGACTGGGGTATCCTGTTATTTTTTATTATTACACGGATCTGATCAGCTAGTCGTTGTTCTGTTAAAAATTTTAATTCTGGGTATCTGGTAATAAATGTTGTGTATACTTGTGATCTGTATCCAGTTGTGGTGGTTATTATTATTATTATTATTATTATTATTATTATTATTATTATTTCCCTTCTAGAAGAGCAGTATAGTAGTGTGTCATGAAAATTTTGATATAGATTGTGAATTGCAGATACATAACTGCAAACAAAGAAATCAAGTACTTAAATTTAGTTTTTCAGTTTGTAGTTGCAGCTTTGACTACCCCCTCATATTTTAGCCTGTTTGCACAGATCACACTATATTGTGTTAATTTATATATGCATCATGGATCATCCTCACTTTAATGCTGTATTTCAGGAATATACAGAATAACAGTATGTGATTGCCCCAGGAAACACGAAAAATAAGACAGACAGCTGGGATGAGCATTATTGCCACTTCATGAATCCAACACAGAACACTGAACCCCATACTTGCTATTTGCACAAGAAATTAGTCCCAAGTATTACGTTAATGCTGAGATTTTGAATCACCAAGACATTGCACTCCAACAGCTGTCCTGCCAATTCCACAGTTAATAGTACCTCTCGTTTCACACTCGTTTTTATTCCAGAAACATCCATCACTACTATACCCTCTGTGTTTTTAATAAATTCAAAAAATGCCTCTGAAATGCCATTCAAATCAGTACCAGTGTCCAGTAAACAATTAACATGTATACCTTGTATACTTGCTGTTATTACAAGGTGCCACACTTCCTTTTTTCTTACCATGTGATCTTCTTCATACAACAAAGCCTCATTAATCCTTTCCCTGCTTACCATAATGATTACCAGACACAAGTGACAGATAGCATGGTCTTCTTCCTCATTACCACTCTCTAACTCTTAACTCTTCATTAGGCCTAATATTATCCACCTTCATTCTTTCTTTACTTAACACATTGCCATCATTATCAATTATAAATTCAAATACCTCATCCTCATCACTACTGGATTCGTCACTGCTATCATCATTACAACTACTGTCAGAATCAGACCCACTTTCATTGTCCTCAAACACTTCGCTAATTAGTTAATCCTTGTTTCCAGTATTAGACCACAAAGCAAAATACCTGAATTCCTTATGTTCCCTTACAAATTTACAATCCATTTTGAAACTTCGGACATCCTGATCAACAGCAACACACACTGTTTCATCTCTTAATTCTGTTATAGTAACTTCCTCCTCTCTTTTTACAGGATTAACATTGCTACTCACACCATCATTGAACATCTCACTAGAATTAGAATTTACACTCACCTTACTACTATCATTTACGTTACCCTTACCTGTAATTACAGCACATTTATATACATGTGGCTCTTCATCACTACCTGCTCTTGTGCAATCCAAAACTGGAGCATTATCTAGTTTAAATGGTTTGATCCAGAATTAAAGTCATCTCCTCCATTTCTTTGACTTGAATTTCTCCTACCATTCCCGTTAGTTGTGTTCATCTTATTTACCTGAAACTCTCGCCCTGATTGATTATTGTCATCAAAATTCCTCATACAATCTTCCACTGAGGGCTTCACCCGCTCCACTGTATCAACATAATTTAAAAAATCACTATTACCCCTAGGTACAAGTACAAACAATTCTCTAACTTTCTGAGGCAACTTAGTTTCGAAACCCAAAGTTATTGTTTCACTACCTAGCTCTTGTTCCAGATATTTCAGTTTGTTTATCCAGAGTTGACAGAAACATTTCACAGTACTCATCCTAGGGTCAAATCTCTCTCCTCCCCAAAATTCTCTGTTACTTCTCTTTGGACCAATATTCATCTAAAAATGCTCCCTTAAAGCTATGCCATGAAGTAAAACTATCAGCTACCTGAGCTGCCCATCCATAAGCATCCCCTTTCAAAAAACCTCTCACAAATGACATTTTCTCTTTGTCATTCCATGTTCCAGGCAAATCATTAAATTCCCTAATGAAATCCAGTAGATGCACTTCCCCATATGGTTCAAAATTGTTAAATTTCTGACAGCTAACAAATGAAGGACTGTTTGGAACGTTACATACACTATGCTTTAGATTTTGTACCTTTTCCACCTTTTTGACCATTTCAGCCAATTTTGAATCTACATTTTTAATTTTTTTCACCAGTTTTTCCTCCACCACTACTGCACACTTGGTTTCTACCTCCATTTCTAAATCATTTTTAATCTGATTGATTTGGTTCTCAAGTTTAACCCTACTTCCAGCACAAAATTTCCTGGTTGCTTTGACTTCATCTTTACATTTTTTCTCAGAAGCCTCCACCTTCCTACTATAGTCATCACAAAGCTTCTTTCTCTGTTCTACAGATTTACTATTCAATAATGTTAATTTCTCGTTAGTTTTATGTTGTTGTTGTTGTTGTTGTTGTTGTTGTTGTGGTCTTCAGTCCTGAGACTGGTTTGATGCAGCTCTCCATGCTACTCTATCCTGTGCAAGCTTCTTCATCTCCCAATACGTACTGCAGCCTACATCCTTCTGAATCTGTTTAGTGTATTCATCTCTTGGTCTCCCTCTATGATTTTTACCCTCCACGCTGCCCTCCAATACTAAATTGGTGATCCCTTGATGCCTCAGAACATGTCCTGCCAACCGATCCCTTCTTCTTGTCAAGTTGTGCCACAAACTCCTCTTCTCCCCAATCCTATTCAATACTTCCTCATTAGTTACGTGGTCTACCCATCTAATCTTCAGCATTCTTCTGTAGCACCACATTTTGAAAGCTTCTATTCTCTTCTTGTCCGAACTATTTATCGTCCATGTTTCACTTCCATACATGGCTACACTCCATACAAATACTTTCAGAAACGACTTCCTGACAGTTAAATCTATACTCGATGTTAACAAATTTCTCATCTTCAGAAACGCTTTCCTTGCCATTGCCAGTCTACATTTTATATCCTCTCTACTTCGACCATCATCAGTTACTTTGCTCCCCAAATAGCAAAACTCATTTACTACTTTAAGTGTCTCATTTCCTAATCTAATTCCCTCAGCATCACCCGACTTAATTCGACTACATTCCATTATCCTTGTTTTGCTTTTGTTGATGTTCATCTTATATCCTCCCTTCAAGACACTGCAAGAACTGCTTTTCCAAGTCCTTTGCTGTCTCTGGCAGAATTACAATGTCATCGGCGAACCTTAAAGTTTTTATTTCTTCTCCATGGATTTTAATACCTACTCCGAATTTTTCTTTTCTTTCCTTTACTGCTTGCTCAATATACAGATTGAATAACATCGGGGAGAGGCTACAACCCTGTCTCACTCCCTTCCCAACCACGGCCTACCTTTCATGTCCCTCGACTCTTATAACTGCCATCTGGTTTCTATACAAATTGTAAATAGCCTTTTGCTCCCTGTATTTTACCCCTACCACCTTCAGAATTTGAAAGAGAGTATTCCAGTCAACATTGTCAAAAGCTTTCTCCAAGTCTACAAAATGCTAGAAACGTAGGTTTGCCTTTACTTAATCTAGCTTCTAAGATAAGTCGTAGGGTCAGTATTGCCTCACGTGTTCCCATATTTCTATGGAATCCAAACTGATCTTCCCCGAGGTCGGCTTCTACCAGTTTTTCCATTTGTCTGTACAGAGTTCGTGTTAGTATTTTGCAGCCGTGACTTATTAAATTGACAGTTCGGTAATTTTCACATCTGCCAACGCCTGCTTTCTTTGGGATTGGAATTATTATATTCTTCTTGAAGTCTGAGGGTATTTCACCTGTCTCGTACATTTTGCTCACCAGACGGTAGAGTTTTATCACGACTGGCTCTCCCAAGGCTATCAGTAGTTCTAATGGAATGTTGTCTACTCCCGGGGCCTTGTTTCGACTTAGGTCTTTCAGTGCTCTATCAAATTCTTCACGCAGTATCATATCTCCCATTTCATCTTCATCTACATCCTCTTCCATTTCCATAATATTCTCCTCAAGTACATTGCCCTTGTATAGACCCTCTATATACTCCTTCCACCGTTCTGCTTTCCCTTCTTTGCTTAGAACTGGGTTTCCATCTGAGCCCTTGATATTCATACAAGTGGTTCTCTTTTCTCCAAAGGTCTCTTTAATTTTCCTGTAGGCAGTATCTATCTTACCCCTAGTGAGGTAAGCCTCTACATCCTTATATTTATCCTCTAGCCATGCCTGCTTAGCCATTTTGCACTTCCTGTCAATCTCATTTTTGAGACGTTTGTATTCCTTTTTGCCTGCTTCATTTACTGCATTTTTATATTTTCTCCTTTAATCAATTAAATTCAGTACTTCATCTGTCACCCAAGGATTTCTACTAGCCCTCGTCTTTTTACCTACTTGATCCTCTGCTGCCTTCACCACTTGATCTCTCAAAGCTATCCATTCTTCTTCTACTATATTTCTTTCCCCCATTCTTGTCAATTGTTCCTTTATCCTGTCCCTGAAACTCTCTACAACCTCTGGTTCTTTCAGTTTATGAAAGTACCTTCTCTTAAAATTCCCACCTTTTTGCAGTTTCAACAGTTTTAATATACAGTTCATAACCAATAGATTGTGGTCAGAGTCCACATCTACCCCTGGAAATGTCTTACAATTTAAAACCTGGTTCCTAAATCTCTGTCTTACCATTATATAATCTATCTGATATCTTCTAGTATCTCCAGGGTTCTTCTATGTATACAACCTTCTTTCATGATTCTTGATCCAAGTGTTAGCTATGATTAAGTTATGCTCTGTGCAAAATTCTACCAGGCGGCTTCCTCTTTCATTTCTTAGCCCCAATCCATATTCACCTAGTATGTTTCCTTCTCTCCCTTTTCCTACTCTCGAATTCCAAACACCCATGACTACTAAATTTTCGTCTCCCTTCACTACCTGAATAATTTCTCATATCTCGTCATACATTTCATCAATTTCTTCGTCATCTGCAGAGCTAGTTGGCATATAAACTTGTACTACTGTTGTAGGCACGGGCTTCGTGTCTATCTTGGCCACAATAATGCGTTCACTATGTTGTTTGTAGTAGCTTACCCGAATTCCTGTTTTTTTATTCATTATTAAACCTACTCCTGCATTACCCCTATTTGATTTTGTATTTATAACCCTGTATTCACCTGACCAAAAGTCTTTTTCCTCCTGCCACCGAACTTCGCTAATTCCCAGTATATCTAACTTTAACCTATCCATTTCCCTTTTTAAATTTTCTAATCTACCTGCCCGATTAAGGGATCTGACATTCCATGCTCCAATCCGTAGAACGCCAGTTTTCTTTCTCCTGATAACAACGTCCTCCTGAGTAGTCCCCGCCCGGAGATCCGAATGGGGGACTATTTTACCTCCGGAATATTTTACCCAAGAGGACGCCATCATCATTTATCCATACAGTAAAGCTGCATGCCCTCGGGAAAAATTACGGCTGTAGTTTCCCCTTGCTTTCAGCCGTTCGCAGTACCAGCACAGCAAGTCCGTTTTGGTTAGTGTTACAAGGCCAGATCAGTCAATCATCCAGACTGTTGCCCCTGCAACTATTGAAAAGGCTGCTGCCCCTCTTCAGGAACCATAAGGTTGTCTGGCCTCTCAACAAATACCCCTCCGTTGTGGTTGCACCTACGGTACGGCTATCTGTGTCGCTGAGGCACGCAAGCCTCCCCACCAACGACAAGATCTATGGTTCATGGGGGGTAGTATTATGTACTACCTTCTTTATCTTTTCATCACAATCTTTAACTGCCACTACAACCTTCTTATTTAATTCTGTAAGATTAGAGCCGACTAGCTTAATTTCCTTTTTAATTTCCTTCTTCAGTTCACCCTTTAAGCTAGTCATGTCTTCTTTCATACTATTCTCTATCCTACTAATGTCTTCTTTCATACTCATACTACTCATAATTTGCCTTAACATCGCTTCCAATTTTCTGTCTGCCATAAACTTTTACCCTTCCTGACTTTCACTACTAGATTCCTCCCCCTTAGCGTTAATGATGTCATTCACTTCAGTACTGTTTTTGTCCATTTTGCTCACATCAACACGCAATGTGGATGATGCTTTTATCATTTCATCTACAGTAGGACTTACATGCCCGTCATTCAAAGTTACATTTTTAATACTATGAGAAGGAAAGTTGCTAGTCACCATATAGCGGAGACGCTGAGTCGCAGATAGGCACAACAGATTTTCATACTTAAAGCTTTCAGCCAATGGCCTTTGTCAACAACACACACACACACACACACACACACACACACACACACACACACACACACACACACACACACGTGACTGCAGTCTGAGACAACTGAAATCACACCAGTTGCCCCTCGCACAACTGTTAAGGAAAGGGATAAAGTTTCATTGGTCATCAGATTTGAAGTAGCATTTTTCAAACTAAAAGATTTGTTATGTTACCATTTAGTCCAGTTATTGCCTTTCCAGGTTTTCAGAAACAGTTCATACTGCCCAATAACTCCAGCAATTTTCCCGTAAGTGTAGTCTTGAATCAATAAATAGATGGGCAGCGAACACCCCGTAGCGTATGCATCCAGATAGCTTAATCGAGCAGAAAGAAATTAATTAACAACTGAGAAAGCAATGGTGTACATATGCAGGCTGAAGAAACAAATGAAAATTTTGTACCAAGGTCAGAATTCAAACGCAGGTCTCCTGCTCACTAGGCTGATGTGCTAACCACTATGCCACCCTGGCACAGAGGCTTTGTACAGTGGACTACCCTAGCATGCCTCCCTCTGCAATTCATCACAACTCACCCCATTTGGTGTTCCCCCTGGACATGAACAGTATTGCAGAAGCTCTCCAACTGTATTGGAATAGCACCTCAGCATAAAACAACATGGGTGATCCTGCCTGAAACCTAGGCATAGTGTGTTTTAATCAAATCAGTATGGTTCCAGAGTCCTTTTCAAGTCTCATACCTCTACTGCATACAAATACAGACTGAAGCGATGAAAGAAAATTTGTACCGTGGTCTGTATTCAGACACAGGTCTCCTCCTGCTCACTAGACAGATGCACTAACCACTAATGTTTTAGACTTGAAGAGGTCTCTGGAACAATATACATTGAAGTGCCAAAGGAACTGGTGTTGGCATGCATATTCAAATACAGAGAGATGTAAACAGGCAGAATATGGTGCTACAGTCAGCAATGCCTATATAAGACAACAAGTGCCTGGCACAGTTGTTAGATCGGTTACTGCTATTACAATGGCAGGTTACGTAGATTTTTAAGTGAGTTTAAACATTGTGTTATAGGCAGCACATGAACGATGGGACACAGCGTCTCCTAGGTAGTGATGAAGTGGGGCTTCTTCCATATGAGCATTTCACAAGTGTACCGTGAATATCAGGAATCCGGTAAAACATCAAATCTTCGATATCGTTGCGACCAGAAAAAGGTCCTGCAAGAAGTGAGCCAATGATGCCCGAAAACCTCAAACCACTCACACACACACACACACACACACACACACACACACACGAGAGAGTTGTTCAATGTGACAAAAGTGCAATCCTTCTGCACATTGCCGCAGATTTCAGTGCTGGGCCATCAACAAGTGTCAGTGTGAAAACTATTCAACAAAACTCCATTGATATGGGCTTTCAGAGCTGAAGGCCCAATTGTGTACCCCTGATGACTGCACGACACAAAGCTTCACATCTCGCCTGCACTCGTCAGCACCGACATTAGACTGTTGATGACTGGGAACATGTTGACTGGTTGGACGAGTCTTGTTGCAAATTGTATCGAACAGATAGACGTGTATGGGTATGGAGACGACCTCATGAATCCATGGACCATGCCTGTCAGCAGGGGACTGTTCAAGCTGGTGGAGGCTCTGTAATGGTGTGGGACTGTGCAGTTGGAGTGATACATCTAGATACGATTCTGACAGGTGACATGCATGTAAGCATATTGTCTAATCACCTGCATCCATTAATGTCCACTGTGCATTCCTATGGGCTTGGGCAATTCCAGCAGGAAAATGTGACACCCCACAGGTCCAGAATTGCTACAGAGTGGCTCCAGGAACACTCTTCCAAGTTTTAACACTTGTGCTGGCCACCAATCTCCCCAAACATGAACATTATTGAGCATGTCTGGGATGCCTTGAAACATGCTGCTCAGAAGATATCTCCACCTGGTTATACTCTTACAGATTTATGGACAGCCCTGCACAATTCATGGTGTCAGTTCCCTCCAGGGCTACATCAGACATTAGTCGAGTTAGTGCCTCGTCGTGTTGCAGCACTTCTGCATGCTCGCGGTGGCCCTACATGATATTAGGCAGGGATAACAGTTTCTTTGGCTCTTAAGTGTACTTTCATGAGAGAGAAATGCTGGCATCAATATTTGGTATAACGTATTTCAGATATTATTTATATGAACATCATTTTAAAGTAAAAACTGATTATGCATCACTCAAATGGTTATCAGGACTTAAAAATGTCCTAGTAGTGGGTTAATTACAAGGGCACTGAGTTTCAGTGAGTTTGATTTCAAAGTAATACATCACTCAGGAAGGTCACATGCAAATGCAGATGGTCTGAGCCACAAAATATGTGCTATGGAAGATGCTGGCGTAGACAAGGGTGAATGAATCGAAGTGCAATGACTCGGATTGTCAGCAGTTCACCAGGCAGCCACAATTGAATGCAAAGGATGGTGTATTGTATAGGAAAATGAGATGTAGGCTATGCATTATAATGCCAGAGGAATCACAAAACGAAGTATTGAGGCAGGCCCATGACTCTATTTTAGCAGAACATGCTGGTCACAAAGCAATGAATGCTGAATAGTGCAAAATTACTGGCAGATAACACACAACACAACATGAATCATTACGTAACAAATAGTATGCCACACAGCGATGGACAGAACTCTGTCACCAAAGGATTATGTTACAAAAGCTACCTGAGGCAGAAAAATAATTTCTAATACTTGGTTTGGATGCCCTTGGACTTTTTGCAAAAACACTGCCAGAAAACCAGTACATTTTTATAATATTTGGCCATTTTTCAGATTTCATTTCTGTAATAGCCATACCAAATTAGCAAGCTGAAACAGTATCACTTGCAATGCTATACAAGTAGGTACTCAAGTTCGGAATTCTGGGATATATTTGCATTAAAAGTTGGCAAGACCTCAGTACAATTGCAATTCCTTTACTGCAGTGGATATCAACAAATTCGTACAGTGTCAAGAAGTTGTGGATTGGTGCTAATCCTGTTTCGGCCAATATTATGGCCCAGGTGACTAACATCTTGTAAAATTAAGAAGCACTTTTCCAGGCCAAGGGTTAACCGTGCTGCATTTAATTTCACATAAATGCACTGTATGCTGCTTTGAATGTCTTCAGAATATATGTTTGTATAATCTAAATACACTATGCAGTGATTCAGTTTTAATCCTCGCAATACACTATGTAATAATCACTGGAAAGTAGCTGGTGCATTTTTCGGCCCAAAAGGTATGTGATGATATGAATACTGACTAGAAGGGGTTGAGAAGGCTGTCTTTGGATGATCTGCAGGCGCTACCTCTAATTGGTGGTATCCATTTTGTAAGTCCATAGTTGTAGAATATCAACACTGGCCCAGATTGTCTAATTGTTTCAGCTATCTTTGGCATTGGATAGGCATCTGGCACTGTTTTTTGATATAAGTAGTGGTAGTCACAACAGAACTGATTTGCTTTGTTGCCATCTGGTGTGTCTTTTTGGTTCAGTGACAACTGGTGTTGACCAGTTGTTATTACTTGTATCTATTAATGTCTTCCATGATATTCTGTGAGCTTCGAGGAACATGATGTGGTTTCTTTGAAGAGCATGGTATGAATTCTTATAAACAGGTGCTTCATTTCCAGTTGGAAATTGATGTTGCGCTAATGGCATGGCAGGTAATGGACCAGGAGGGACAGACAACCTAATGTATTCTTCTAAAAGTCTTTGATGTCCTCCTTGTCCTCTATTGCTAGATGTGCTGATTTATTTCTCACTGCGATCAAGCTGACAGACTGTCCTGTTGTTGTGCAATTTGACATGAAATCCCTATCCAGCTTGTCTCTATCTAGTACATGTAAATTAGCTATAAGGGTACAATTTGATACCTATACCTCCTCAGGGCTGAAGTTGTCCATACTGACAGGCACTAATTTGCTTCCTTCAGTTTCCCATACGTAGGATAAAATATGCCATGCAAAACACTTCCCTAGTCCAATTCTTCATTTTCAGGTAAATGTTCAACAATGCACAATGGTTTCACCAACAGATCACCTCCTACATCAACCTAGATTTACTTCCCAGTACCTTTCAATATTATATACTGTGAGGTGACTTCAAGGGATCTTGTACACAGTTTAAGTGGTCACACCTGGTGTAGGGGTAAATATTGTGGCAGTAATTGTATTCCGGTCTTAGAGCCAAATGAAATGATGCTTCATCCAGTTCTATACGCCATTCTAAGTCAACTTTGGTGCAAAGTGCAACCCACAAATCTAAGCCAAGACTGACTTTGCAGCCACTGACAGCCGTGGGAAGAACTTCTACATCAAACTGGAAGTTACCTTCCCCACTCAGAAAACTATTACTGTTAAACTGACTGTGTCTACATAGCCCCTACCTCCACTGCTTAACCCCTTTATGACCGGATTATTTGCAGAAGTTGTGGACTTTATACCAGCACTTTATTGGCCTAAGAAACCACACATAAAATCATAGCTTAAATCTTGAAAGTCAGAGATTAGCCTCTAAATTAAAAGAGAGAGAGAGAACTACTATTCCCACTGAACTCTGGAGTGATCCCACCTAAAGAATCTGAAAAAAAATTGTTTGTTTGCAAGTACAAAAATATCTTAAATATTACATGTTTTCATATATTACTTTCTGATAACCTTTGCTTTCACTAAGGTGACATGCCATGGAATTTAGACAAGCATGGTGCTATACAGAAAGGCACACAATAGCTGCTACACATTACTTTTGTTCTCTTTTCTTTGTTCTTCATGCTACATTCATGGCATCTTGTGTTTGTTGCATCTTTTGTGGGCAAATGAGACCCAACTTTCTGCAGACGAATTTCATCTGGAACTCCAGACATGCCTCTTTTCAGTGTTTGGAAATGCACAGTCTTTCCTCTTCACTAAAGACTTGAGAAGCCACAGATGAACTGTCTTGCCAGGTGTAACAAAAAAGTTAGTTGGTCAGCTTCTGCTATTTGAACCTTTTGCACAATGTGACAACTGCCAAATCTACTGGAAAGAAAAACAATCTGTGCCACCACTTCAATGAACGAGCGTTCTCACAGCTGATCAAATCTATCAACCCCTCCCATTATTTCATTGTTCTCTGGCACAGCCAATGAGTAGAATACTTCACGTTTTCTACCATTTGTATTTGTTCACAAAACAGTTGTGTTTTTGGGATTGTAATAATTTGATAGTATACACGCATTTACTATCCTGCCACACAACTGTTGCAGCACATAGCCTGACAGCAATTTCAGATTCTCCTCTGCTAAGTTTCGGATTTTTTTCAGCATGTCTGGCAGATCCTTCCTGTTTGAGCAAACAGTACTAATACCTTAAAGTCCACAAGACTTTAGCAATTCAGTTATTAAAAATATTGTAAGATATGTATCAAACGTCGTCAATCTTTCACTTGCAACCATTGAATTTGTTAGGGTAAGCACAATGTCTTCACCCAATTAAAAATCAGGCCTATCATATTTGTCTTTTTTTCCAGTGTAGATGCCAAAGTTTATAATGTACCCAGTCATTGCATCAGCTAAGCAGACACTTTATACCCGTGCTTGAGTGGTTTCATTGGCACATATTGTTTTAGTGTTGAATGTCCTTTGAATTCCACCATACATTTGTCAACTGCCAAAACGGATTAGTATGCTTCATACAGCTTCTTTGTTACAGCACTGATGACAGGTCGGATTTGTGCAGCTTGTCATATCCCAGTTGTCCCTTTTTTTAGACACGTGCTGCTGTCATTGCAATGCAGATTCTCAACAATATTTTTGTATTGATGTTTTGTCATAACTGATGTGAGAGCAGGCACACCAAGGAAAGGATCACTACTCCAGTAATTTCCGGGTTGTAGAAGTTCATGTGCACCCATCAAAATAAGCATTCCTCATAAAATATTTTAACCCTGGATTGATTATGTCCTGTTAGTTGGAAATTACTTTAGTCATTTTCTACCCTGACTTCACTACCAATCTTTCTTGTTTTCAGAATGAGATTTTCACTCTGCAGCGGAGTGTGCGCTGATATGAAACTTCCTGGCAGATTAAAACTGTGTGCCCGACCGAGACTCGAACTCGGGACCTTTGCCTTTCGCGGGCAAGTGCTCTGGAAACATCCCCCAGGCTGTGGCTAAGCCATGTCTCCGCAATATCCTTTCTTTCAGGAGTGCTAGTTCTGCAAGGTTCGCAGGAGAGCTTCTGTAAAGTTTGGAAGGTAGGAGACGAGGTACTGGCAGAAGTAAAACTGTGAGTACCGGGCGTGAGTCGTGCTTCGGTAGCTCAGTTGGTAGAGCACTTGCCTGCGAAAGGCAAAGGTCCCGAGTTCGAGTCTCGGTCGGGCACACAGTTTTAATCTGCCAGGAAGTTTCATATCAGCGCACACTCCGCTGCAGAGTGAAAATCTCATTCTGGAAACATCCCCCAGGCTGTGGCTAAGCCATGTCTCCGCAATATCCTTTCTTTCAGGAGTGCTAGTTCTGCAAGGTTCGCAGGAGAGCTTCTGTAAAGTTTGGAAGGTAGGAGACGAGGTACTGGCAGAAGTAAAGCTGTGAGTACCGGGCGTGAGTCGTGCTTCGGTAGCTCAGTTGGTAGAGCACTTGCCCGCGAAAGGCAAAGGTCCCAAGTTCGAGTCTCGGTCGGGCACACAGTTTTAATCTGCCAGGAAGTTTCTTTCTTGTTTTGTTTATAAGTTTGCTTGATTGCAAATGTGTAAAAACAGATCTTGTGTAAAAAAAGGACTGAAAATACATTTCACTATCAGACTTTGAGAAATTAGGCTGAATCTCTGGGCTTTCTTCTAATTTCAGTAGAAGATTTTCTAAATAGGGAACATCCTCACTCCATGTATTAGCATTGGGCGAAAATGTTGAAGCAGCTCTTATTGAAGCTGAGTTAGATTCACTGGCATGACAAGAAGACATTTTTCCAATGTCACCCGCTTCCATTGTCAAATTGAAATCATCATCATGACTTGGTACAATAATGTTATCACTAATTTTGTTCAAAATCTGTGAAGTATTTGGTGAATGGTTGTATTCATCAGAATTGGAGTAAACATTGAAATCTGAACCCTCTATATCTTCTGGTAAGGAGTGCAGAATTCTTAGAATCTCTTCTGGCATCAGTCTAGGCATTCTAAACAATGAAAAACATACAGTAAACAAGATGCCAATTTTACAGCCACACAACTTGCACATCGCACACAATTCAGTGGTACAAATAGTTTTCACTAACTTACCTCCCAGTATTTCTATGATTTTTCTCCTTGGTAAACACCAAAGTAGAAAAATATAACCTACAAGTCAATCAATACTGACGCGCCATTTCTCTGTGAAATGGAGCCATTATTTTGACCGCAACAGCTTTTTTTGTATTCTGTGCTTTTCTTTTGTTTGTGAAGACTTACCTTAGGGGGAAAAAAGGACGGGTATACACTCGCGCGCGCGCGCGCGCGCGCGCGCACACACACACACATATCCATCCACACATATACAGACATGTATATGTGTGGATGGATATGTGTGTGTGTGTGTGTGTGTGTGTGTGTGTGTGTGTGTGTGTGTGTGTGTGTGTGTGTGTGTGTGTGTGTGTGCGTGTGTGTGCGTGTGCGCGTGTGTGCGCGTGTGTGCGCGCGCGAGTGTATACCAGTCCTTTTTTCCCCCCTAAGGTAAGTCTTTCCGCTCCCAGGATTGGAATGACTCCTTACCCTCTCCCTTAAAACCCACATCCTTTCGTCTTTCCCCTCTCCTTCCCTCTTTGCTGACGAAGCAGCCGTTGGTTGCGAAAGCTAGAATTTTGTGTGTATGTTTGTGTTTGTTTGTGTGTCTATCGACCTGCCAGCACTTTTGTTTGGTAAGTCTCATCATCTTTCTTTTTAGATATATATATATATTTTAATGGCAAAGCAGGTACCTACAAGGGGTGTTTGAAAACTCTGTGCAAAAATAAAAACTACTTGTTTGGGGTAAACCTTTTTTACTTTTCGACATAGTCTCCTTTTAGACTTCTACACTTTGTCCAACGCTGTTCTAATTTGTTGATCCCTTCCGAATAATAGGAATTGTCCAAAGTTTGCAAAATAGTTATTAGTTGCTGCAATCACCTCGTTTGAATAAAATCTTTGTCCTGCCAGCCATTTCTTCAAATTGGGTAACAAGTAGTTGTCTGAGGGAGCCAAGTCTGGAGAATAGGGGGGGGGGATGTGAAACGAGTTGGAATCGTATTTCCATTAATTTTGTGACCACAACCACTGAGGTGTGTGCGGGTGCATTGTCATGATGGAAGAGGACTTTTTAGCGGTCCAATCGCCGGCATTTTTCTTGCAGCTCGGTTTTCAAATGGTCCAATAATGATGAATAATATGCACCTGTAATAGTTTTACCCTTTTCCAGATAGTCGATGAGGATTATCCCTTGCGAATCCCAAAAGACAGTTGCCATAACCGTTTCAGCCAAAGGAATGGTCTTCGCTTTTTGGTGCATATTCTTCCTTGGTAACCCATTGTTTAGATTGTTGTTTGGTCTCAGGAGTATAGTAATGTATCCATGTTTCATCCACAGTAACGAAACGATGCTTTAAGTCCTGCGTATTCTTCCTGAACAGCTGCAAACCATCGTTGCAACACTTCACATTATTCTGTTTTTGGTCAAGTGTGGGCAATCACAGAACCCGTCTTGCAGACAGCTTTCTCATGTTCAAATGTTTATGCAAAATATTATGTACCCATTCGTTCGAGATGCCCACAGCACTAGCAATCCCACACACCTTAACTCTTCTGTCATCCATCACCATATCATGGGTTTTATCAATGATTTCTGGGGTTGTAACCTCCACAGTGTGTCCAGAACGTTCAGCATCACTTGTGCCCATATGGCCACTCCGAAAATTTTGAAACCACTTATAAACTGTTCTACTCGAAGGTGCAGAGTCACCATAATGTTTATCAAACTTCTCTTTAGTCTCCTGAGGCGTTTTGCCTTTCATAAAGTAATGTTTAATGACCACACTAAATTCTTTTTCGTCCATTTTTAACAGTCACTCAACTTCCTTGATTCACACGAATGCCAAACACAAAGAAATAGACCAATGTGGCTGAAACTTGGTGTGCTTTCTTTCCAAAGATGCTACTAACTAAACATGACCTCGATAAGTGCCGGTGGTGCCATCTCTCGGTCTTTGCACGGACTTTTCAAACACCCCTTGTAAATATAGCATATTGTCATACCAGTTGCAGGATCAAAGGCTGTGTTCATGGAATATTTGCACCTAAGTAGTTCAGAGAAGTTGTGGATTGTGGGGAATAAAGTGGTGACAGTGAGATGATTGGGAGAAGGAACCAGGATGAGATGGTTTGTGAAGTAGTCAATGAAGTTAAGTATGTTGGACAAAATTGCAGGAGTACAAGAAGTCAGACTTGCCCTGTATTTGCTGTTTGTAAAAATAAAAACTCTTTGTATACTTTCAGTTGTAATTAGTGTTGCTATGTTTTGTGTTGATGGAAGTATTACTTACTTTGCTCTGGGATAATTTCTCTACAGAGTTACCGTCAGCTATTTATATTTGCTGGCCAGAGAAGCAAAGAGTATTTGAACGATTTCTTCACATACAATGTTGACACTCATGAAGTTAACATTATAAGTGAAGGCACAAAAAAGGAAGCATCCAACATACCAGCTGCTGGTTTCACACAACGTGCAACGATAGATCCTGAATTAAATGAAATTTATGTGTTATCGGTGAGTGAGGTTGGGAATACTACTAAACTGAATATGTTCACTGTACCATTGTTTTCATAATAATGCATGAAGTATGATTTGCTTGAAATGCTAGAAGTAATGTGATTTCAATTAAAGAGATGTGTTTAATTTAATAGGTAGTCACAGTATTGACTACAACTTCAGTGTTCAGATGCTTGTGCTAGTGTACTGTTGTTGATATTTATGTGATAGATATTTCACATGAAACCAC
Source organism: Schistocerca cancellata (assembly GCF_023864275.1). Classification (NCBI taxonomy): domain Eukaryota; kingdom Metazoa; phylum Arthropoda; class Insecta; order Orthoptera; family Acrididae; genus Schistocerca; species Schistocerca cancellata. The sequence goes on from NC_064631.1 coordinate 500,290,034, forward strand.
AATATGTTGTAAAGACAATGTTAAAACTTTATGAAAGTAACCTAAACAATGAAGGCTATGGAGAAAACAGTGTGCAGCATTTGGAGTAGTTCATTAGTACTCACACAGTCTCTTTTCAGGGGCTCAGCAAAGATAAAGAGAAGAGAGATGATAATGTGCAAAATTCTTTTTGGGTTTATTATATTCATCAGAATAAATGGTGAGTGTATCATAGTAAAGTTTAAGAAAATCAATATTTTGATATTTATAAAGACTGTTTGTAGGTGTTGTGTATTGTGTTTACAGAAAAGCTGTTGAATTAATTCTAGGTCCTGCATATATCGAAATGAGAATACGGGGGAAAGCTATTGGAATAAAATGCAGCATTTAGAGCCCTGTCCTAGGTTTGCTCACCAGTTAGTTTATGATCATGTCAATAAGGTAATTAAAAATTGTGTGTCACTGAAATTAATCTCTTGATACTGAAAACATAAGCTGCTTATTAGCCAGTGCTGTCACATTTCATATTTGTTGTAGATTCATTATCTTTTTGGGGGCAATCCAGGAAGAGCATGCTTACCTAAACTGAGACTTGATGACTTCTGGAAGCTCCAGTTGTGCCGTCCTACTCATTCTCAGTTATTGCAGAAGTGCAAACTTCTCATCAGGAAGCACAGGTACAAAGAAATTACACAATCTTTGGGGGGAGTGTAAAACAACAGAAAAGTTTATAATTTCAAACAATTGCTTTCAGATGAAATGCAAGGAAAAAGAAAAATAGGTGTCATGTATATAGTAAGTCAAGTGACTGTTGCTACTTGCTGGGTAATTTGAAAGTAGATCGCATCATAATAATTAAGTTTTTGCTATCTAAACTTTTGCAGCCAAAACTGAAATGTATATTTATACCAAATGTTTTATGCATTTTCCATCTCTGCTCTGAAATTAAATTATATTTATAAACATCTTTCAACTTTAGTGATTTTTCTAATAAGAACACCCATAAAGTGGAAGGAGACATGAAAATAGTCAAATAGGATTTCCATAAAAGCAGCACAGGGTGTTTATAAATGAATATTGGGTTTTTAACGCTTTATAATACTTATTATATTAAACTTACAGTTATAAATGACACGTCAAATGAAAGAGCAACTCAAACAGTTTTACCAAGAACATTATAAATGTTCAATGTGAGCACCATTTGTCACACAGCACACATCAAGTCTATAATCGAGTTCTTCCCAAACATTGATAAGTATGTCTTCAGTGATTGTAGCAACAACTGTTTCAGTCCAGTTTCCTAATTCAGGGAGGTCTGCTGGTAGCGGAGGCATGTACACACGATCCTAAAGGTTGGGTCAGGTGAACGTGGAGGCCATGCAAAGCAAACCCTGTCATTGGGCCCCTTGCGGCCTATCCAGTGCTTGGGTACAGTGAAGTTCAACCAATCGTGTACTGTGCTATGCCAATGAGGTGGCACTCTATCTTGCTGGAAAATGAAGTTCTCTGGCGCATCCTCTTCCAACTGATGGAAGAGCAGTTGCTCTAGTGTATCAAGGTAAGAAGTGCCAGTTACCGTAGGTTCACCAAAAAAGGAAGACCCATAAACCTTCCGCTGGGATATGGCACAAAAAACAGTCACTTTGCATTTGTACCACCTCTTGAGGCTTTTCTGAGCCCCAGATGTGTGCGTTGTGAGTGTTAACGTGTCCACTAAGGTGAAAGGTCGACTCATCACTGAAGACAACATGATCCAGAAAATATTCATTGTCATGAAACAACATTTCATTTGTGAAGTTGGCACATAATCCATGGGCTGCTGGCTTTAGAGCCTGTAATAACTGTAATCAGTAACAACATGTTTCTACGCGTTTTCTTAAAACTTTCCAAACAGTTGACAAGGGAACTTGTAATTCAGAGCCTGTAATCACTGTAAACAGTAACGACATATTTGTACGTGTTTTCTTAAAACTTTACAAACAGTCGACATGGGAACTTATAATTCATGGCTAGTCTTCCGGACTGATTTCTTTGGGCTACAAGTGAACAACTCTCTCACTCGCTCAGCAGGCTCTTATCTAAATCTTGGTCGTCCTGTGCTCTACTCTTTACAAAGGCAGCCGTTATCTTCAAATTGATGATACCATCTACGAATGTTGTTATCACTTGGAGGACCACAACCGAACTTCAGCCAGAATGCACGTTGCACAGTAACTACAGATTCGATCTTTGCAAACTGCAAAACACAAAATGCTTTCTGTTCACTAGTCGCCATCTTTGCTACTACCGCTGTGTAGTGGATTGTGGTGGAAACATTGCATGCTGCGCATCTGTATTGGTTCCAAATGCAACTGTTTGAGTTGCTCTTTTATTTGACATATTATTTATGAGTGTAAGTTTAATGTAATAAATACTGTAAAGCGTTAAAATCCCGATATTCATTTATAAACACCCTGTATATCAATACTACAGAAAATCCATTGTAACTGAATTGCAGAAATGAAATTGAGACACAACAAACACAATAGTTGGTAATGACAACAACAACAAAATTATCAATGCTACCACGCAAACTATCAAATTCTAGTCGATAAACCTGAGCATGTTCATAATTATGCATGCCACAAGTGATGGGTTATTATAATAGACAGAAAGAAAATAGTGGAAATGTTGGCATTAGAGAAAAATCCTTTATGCAATTCGAAATGTTTTCACAAATAAGTAAGCCACAGAAGCTGTTTCCTATCTACATCTACGTGAATACTCTGCAATTTACATTTAAGTGCTTGGCAGAAGGTTCATCGAACCACAATCGTACTCTCTCTCTCTACCATTCCACTCCCGAACAGCGTGCGGGAAAAACGAACACCTAAACCTTTCTGTTCGAGCTCTGATTTCTCTTATTTTATTTTGATGTTCATTCCTACCTATGTAGGTTGGGCTCAACAAAATATTTTCACATTCTGAAGAGAAAGTTGGTGACTGAAATTTCGTAAATAGATCTCGCCGCGACGAAAAAGTCTTTGCTTTAATGACTTCCATCCCAACTCGCTATCCTATCTGCCACACTCTCTCCCCTATTACATGATAATAGAAAATGAGCTGCCCTTTTTTGCACCCTTTCGATGTCCTCCGTCAATCCCACCTGGTAAGGATCCCACACCATGCAGCAATATTCTAACGGTGGACGAACGAGTGTAGTGTAAGCTGTCTCTTTAGTGGACTTGTTGCATCTTCTAAGTGTCCTGCCAATGAAACGCAACCTTTGGCTCACCTACCCCACAATATTATCTATGTGGTCTTTCCAACTGAAGTTGTTCATAATTTTAACACCCAGGCACTTAGTTGAACTGACGGCCTTGAGAATTGTACTATTTATCGAGTAATCGAATTCCAACGGATTTCTTTTGGAACTCATATGGATCACCTCACACTTTTCATTATTTAGTGTCAACTGCCACCTGCCACACCATACAGTAATCTTTTCTAAATCGCTTTGCAACTGATACTGGTCTTCGGATGACCTTACTAGACGGTAAATTACAGCATCATCTGCGAACAACCTAAGAGAACTGCTCAGATTGTCACCCAGGTCATTTATATAGATCAGGAACAGCAAATGTCCCAGGACGCTTCCCTGGGGAACACCTGATATCACTTCAGTTTTACTTGATGATTTGACATCTATTACTACGAACTGTGACCATCCTGACAGGAAATCACGAATCCAGTCACACAACTGAGACGATACCCCATAAGCCCGCAGCTTGATTAGAAGTCGCTTGTGAGGAACGGTGTCAAAAGCTTTCCAGAAATCTAGAAATACGGAATCAACTTGAGATCCCCTGTCGATAGCGGCCATTACTTCGTGTGAATAAAGAACTAGCTACGTTGCACAAGAACGATGTTTTCTGAAACCAAACTAAGATGCATAAGAGTATATGCAGAAGAGCATACAAAAATATAATTGTTGATTGTGTCTTGCTGGTATACTTTATGTATCACCAGAATCTATTTGGATTTTCTACCAGATTTCAAGACAGCGTTTTTTTTTGTTTTTTGTTTTTTGTGTGTGTGTGTGTGTGTGTGTGTGTGTGTGTGTGTGTGTGTGTGTGTGTGTGTGTGTGTGTGTGTGTGGTGGAAACTAGCCCAGGCTGAGTTTCAACAAGCATCTTTAAATCATTGCCAATTTTGGGAATTTTGTCTTCTTTTAAATCTGGCAAAATTGCCCCCCCCCCCCCCCCCCCCCGCCCCAAATTGGGTATTTGGGGTAATTCACTTGGTTTATGTGGTACAAATCTCCCAATGGAATCCGAGTTGAAATTTGTAACACTTACTAGGATCTATGGTCCTTTAGCAGTGTAAAAAATTTAAGGTTCTAAGTCAATGCGGTCAAAAGATACAGCCATTTATGTCACATATTTTGATATTCACAAACTCACTCATCAAAACCAATTGGCTAGAAGGAAATTTGGCAAGATACAAGGTTTTACAGTAAAAGTAAAGGAAAAAAGTCTGAAAATCATTAATTTGTTATTTCATCACATAAAAATGTCTTTTTGCCCTTAGAATTAAATTACATTCGTCATCTTCAGAAGCATAATAGAAAACTATTACTGTGTGCAGACATAAAATGTTAACAGTGGGCATGTTACAGTCATCATCATCATCTTGGACAGTTTCCAGCCACTGGCTGGGTCTGTCGGGAACACAAGCCTCTCCATCGTGTTCTGTCTTTCCACCATTCCCCCTCTTCCACCTTCATCCAGTTCTCTCCTCTTCTCGTCACACATTCCTTCACTCCCTTCACCCATCTATCTCTTGGTCTTCCTCTGGGCCTCTTCCCCTCCAGTTGCAGATCAAACATCCTCTTTGGAATTCTTCCCTTATCCATTCTCTTCATGTGTCCATACCACTGCAGTCTTGATTTTTCTATCCTGTCCTGTACTGGTTCCTCCTTTAGTCTTTCCCTCACATACACATTTCGCAATCTGTCTCGTCTTGTTACACCCAACCTGCTCCTCTGGAACTTCATTTCGCTAGCCTGTATTCTACTTTTGTCTCTTTTGTGCATTACCCATGTCTCACTTCCGTATGCCAATATGGGGACAAAGTAGGTTCGGTATATAATTCCCTTGGATTTCTGTGGCACCTCCTTGCTCCAAATAAGCCCCCTAATGCATTTGTAGAACTGCCCTGCTTTTCTGCACCTTTCTCCCATAAGTCCAACCCCTCGTCCAAGTCGTGGGAGATGGGCAACGGCACAAAGTAGGGGACTGCCTATAGGGGCGATGTACAGCGGGGACTTCGTGTGCCCCAGGACCGCTACGGTAGCTGAGAAGGCTCTATGGGAACCCTGAAACGTGACGGCTAACGGGGCTCTGGTGAAGCTGCGATAGGCCTAGCAAGCCAGTAGTGGATAAATCAACTGCTTTTAAAAAGGGAACATGCCTCGGATCACGGAACGGATTTAAAGGAAACCGACCAAGCAATGGAAAAGGATTACGAGATGGTTTATGACTGGGCACCTTAAACGTAAGGACTCTAACTGGGAAGTTAGAAGAAATTGTAGAAATGATGGAAAGGAGGAAATTGGACATCTTGGGACTTGCTGAGACTAGGTGGAGAGGAGTTGGTGAAAAACCACTAAGTAAAGGATGTAAACTGTACTGGATAGGGAATGAGAGGGGAAGAAATGGAGTGGCAATAGTGGTCAGAGAGGGTCTGCAGGAGGAGGTGGAAGGTATCAATGATCGAATGATAAAAGCCAGAGTACGAGTGAAAGGAAAAAGCATTGAAATCATCCAAGCATATGCCCCACAGGTGGGGTGTACAAAAAAGGAGAAGGAGGAATTTGAAGATGACATGCAAAAGCAGCTAAATGGAGGTAATCAGATTATAATAGGGGACCTCAATGCACATGTTGGCACAGACAGGAAAGGATTCGAGGAGATAATGGGACCAGAGGGCTGGGGGAACCGAAATAGAGAAGGAAAATTGTTGCTGGAATTCTGCAAGAGGAATGGGCTGACGATCGCAAATTCCTGGTACAAGAAGAGAAGTAGTCACAAAATAACTTGGTACAGTGGGGACTGGTCCCAAACTTCGGTAGTAGACTATGTACTAGTGGATAGGCAGATGATGAGCAGCCTCACAGATGTTAAGGTCGTTCCATCTGAGGCCTTAGACAGTGACCATCGGCTGTTGGTAGCCACCCTGAGAGAGAAAAAAGATAGAAGGGCAACAGATATACAGGAGAAAAGGTTGAAGACATGGATGCTGAAAGAGGATGAACGGAGGACCCAGTACCAGACACTGATCAGGAAGAAGCTGCCAAAGGAAGATCAGAGAACAGTGGAAGAAGAATGGGGAGATTTTAAGAGGGCCCTAGTTGAGGCAGCTGAGATTGTGTGCGGAAGAACTAGCACAAAGAGGAGAAGTAAGGAAACCCCATGGTGGAACAACATATGTAAAGAGGCAGTACTTCGAAAGAACAAAGCCTTCAGAGAATGGTTCCAGACCCGAACAGAGGAAGCTAGGGTAAAATATAAGGAAAGCAAGAAAGCGGCACAGACCATAGTAAGGGCGGAGAAGAAGAAGTGGATGGAAAAATGGACAAGAATGTTAGAAGAGGACAGTGAAGGGAACAAAAAAGTACTTTACACCATGGTAAGAAATAAGAGGAAGGACAGAAGCGAGTGCCTGAGGATCATGGATAATAATGGAAGAGTTGTGGAGGAAATGCATGAGCTCAAAAAGATTTGGAAGGAGTACTTTGAAGATCTGTTGAATGCCGCCAAGCGGGTAACTAACAGCGATGGAGAGCCTAAGGCAGCAGACGATGATAATAGTGGGGAAATTGATGATCTAACTTGGAATGAAGTGGAAGAAGCCATAAAGAGGATGAAAGGGGGCAAGGCACCAGGTTGGGACGAAGTAACAGTGGATATGATACGAGCAGCAGGAGAAGTAGGAACCCAGTGGCTATACAGAGTGCTGAGGGTGGTGTGGAAGGAGAACAGAATTCCTGAGGATTGGAAGAAAGGAATTATAGTCCCGATCTTCAAGAAAGGGGATAAAAGGAGATGTGAGAACTACAGAGGAATCACCCTGCTATGCCACTGTGGAAAAATCTATGAAAAGATCCTGGAGAAGAGAATAAGAAGCAGTATTGAAAGTAGACTGCAAGAGGAGCAGTATGGTTTCAGACCGGGAAGATCAACAACGGACCTCATATTTGCGGTAAGGCAACTGCAGGAAAGGCACTATGAGTACGGGAAGGACTTAATCATGGCCTTTTTAGATATTGAGAAGGCGTATGACAGTATCTGTAGGGACAAGCTCTGGGATGTGCTGAACGCAAAAGGGATAGATGATGAGATAACACGAAAAGTCAGAAAAATGTATGAGGGAAGTGAGAGTTGTGTGAAAGTGGGGAGGGAATGTACTGCATGGTTCAAGCTGGAAAATGGGCTGCGACAGGGAAGTGCACTTTCGCCTTTATTGTTTATTATTGTTATGGATGAAATCCTACAGCAAGTGTCAGATGCAATTGGAGATCATAAAATGAAAGCAGTGCTTTTTGCCGATGACCTGATGTTATGGGGAAATTGCGAGAAGGAGGTGCAAGAGCAGTTAGATGCATGGGAGGCAACGGCAGCACAATATGGAATGCATTTCTCTGCAAAGAAAAGTGAAATAATTGTCACAACAAGGAAGACGAATAGGCCAAATGTGGATATAACTTGTGGAGGGGAAAAACTACAAGTGGTAGAGAACTTCAAGTACCTGGGAAGCGTGATTGAAAGTAAGGGGGGAAACGCAATGGAAATAAATGAAAGGTGCATGTTACAGTAAGTAAATAAAAAATATTTTATTAAAGCTTCTTGCTCTACATATATGAACTGAAGTTGCCTGCTTGCTTCTTTTTGTATGCCCGGGTAAGTGTCAGGAACTACTCTAGAGATGTTGAGGTCTTGGAAGTCCTGCCAGTTGTTGTTAAGTAGGTATACTTTCCATTTATTTTTGGCGAATTTGGTTGTTATGGTATTCAGTCATATTATTAGGGCTTTGTGGTCACTAATTCCTATGTCAGTCATGATGATCTCGATTTGGCCAGGATTTTTTTGTCACTAATAAGTACGTTACGTTATTGCAATCATTTACACTTTGTGTTGGCTCCCAAACTAATTACTCAGAATAATTTTTGAACAATGTTTTATGACTATCACTGACTTTAAGAATGTACTTTCACCAACATATTGAGGGTAGATTGAAGTCACCACCAAACTGTACTTGTAAGAGTCTGGTATCCATTTGAGACTAGACCCAAATTTTCCATGAACCTTTCAGCAAATAGATCATCTGAGTTGGAGATTGGTAAAAAGGAACCAACTATTAATTTATTCCTTCTGTTGAATATAACCTGTACCTGTACTAAGTCCCAGCAACTATTTACTTCGATTTCATTACAAGCTAAACTACTTTTAACAGCCATAAAAATGCCACCACCCAAGTTTTGTCTATCCTCCAGAACACTATTAGGTCCTTTGTAAAAACTTCAGCTAAACTTCTCTTAGGCTTTAGCCACCTTAATACCTTCACTCATTGATGCCATCTTTCAGTGCTTGTAAGAATTTATGCTTCAGTACTTCCCTTAAGTCTTGGAGCTCTAGCTATTTCCTAAACGGCTACAACATTTACAACTATAATATCTATATTTCCTAGGTGTAACCTTGTCCTGTGTTTGACCTGCTTGCTTTGAGACTGTACCCCCATTTGTAATTTTTTGAGTCCCTCTAACCTAAAAAAACTGCCCTGTCCACTTCACAAAGCTCCTACAATCTGTGTAACTGCTTCTTGCATGTAATGGACCCCTGATCTTCTAAGTGGGTCCTAACACCTGTACAGCTTATGGTGCATTTCAAGAATCTGTAGCCTGCACTGTTGCAGAACTGTCAAAGCCTTTGATTCAGACTCTTCACTCACATCTGTACCAAAGGTCTACAGTCAATCCTACAATGTTACAGATGATGAGTTCTGCCTTCATCTTGCAAACAAGTTTGACTGTCTTTTTAATTGATAGCTTCACCCTTGCTTTTGCTAAAATTTGCTTCACCAGAGGGAAGCAAAAATCATTTATCCTTTTGGTGTTCTATTTGGGAATATATTTATTACTCTTAATCTCGTATGGATTGTTGGCAACACAAATCATTATTAAATAAAAGTACTGTAAGACTGTACCTAATAATCCTAACCTCTTAAACAGGTTACTATGAGATATACATGTATGAACCTTTCATGGCATTTTTAATTACTGTCTAATTAGTGATTACTTGCCTTTGCACAGTGAACACTATTTGCCGAATATACCTCAAAATATTCTGAAATGACATCATTTAATTAAAATATACAAAATACATTGTCCTTCAGACCTTAGAAAAATTTTATAGCAATAGTAACTGAACCTGCAGGTGTTAGCAGAAATATATTTTTTTTCCCCATCATTCATCATCTCGAACACCCAAGAAATTAGAACTTCCTGTCTTGTTTAATATTTCTTGTTGATACAGTATATTAATTGGAAGTGGGCTACTTTCAGCCATACAAAACTGTGAGAACTATCAAGAGTACCCCTTGTGTGACAAACCAGATACTGATTGTTCAATAACTTAAGGGTTTGCTGACGAGTGATGTTGTCGACCACCGCCTACAGTGACGTAGCCCGGCAGCAAACCCATAAGTTATTTGAACAATCAATTTGCCGGGAAAAGTTAAGGCCTCACAGATACTGATTTCGTAAAAAGTAATTTTCTTATTTTTTTCCCCTTCTGTTGAGGGTTATTTACTTGGTTGAACAAGAACACTTTTATTGCCTGCAAAATAGGCTAATTATGTCTTGTTGTTCACATGAAATGGTGTCTCATTGAGAGCAAAACAAAGTTGTTAGCCCACCTTTTGAAAGCACCATTGTTGTGTGTCTCCATATGTAAATTAACTGGTGGTCATTCACTGATTTCTGGAATAGTTTAGTGTAACTTTCTGTAGCCTGTGTTTTTTTATCTTTTTTAAAAATGAACTAATCAGATACACAATGACACTTTTCCATTAAAATGTAACTTCTGTAATAGAATGTTATGCTTTTGGTAACTCGTTGATTACAGCCAGTATTATTTTTTATCATTTAAAAATTTGTTTCTTTCATAAATGTATAAATATCAGACTCAGTAGAGTGGCATTCTTGAATGGCATACTTTTTGATTGGCTAATTATTCTATTATTGAACTGGTGTATGGTAATCTGTGAGTACATTTCTGTCCAGATATTTTACAAATGATGTGAGACGAGAAATTGGTTGGTGGTTCCAGAATTTGGTCAGTTACCTTTACTTGTCTGGAAAAAATACTCTGACGTATAATCAAGAATATTATGCATTGTAGCACAATGCATTTTTAGTGTCCTGTTGGAAATATTAACAGTACCATGAAAACTGTTACCTTGGGCCTTGATTATTTTACTTATTTCAGGTGACATCAGCTGCTATAAATAGTTTAATTACACCAATGAAATTTAGCAGGGAAAGTATCAAATAAACACGAAGTATGTGGAGAATGGTTTTGGAGAAATTTATTATGTAATGATATTGCAAGTTGTCATCTTTTTGCATTGAAAATGTATGCTTCGTGTTTTCACTAGTCACTTAACTCCTACACTCATTTTTCCAGGTTCAAGGAGCTTGCTTTGAAAAATAGCATGGCAGCTCTTCATTATCTCCAGACAACATTATCTGAGATAATAGATCACTCCGATGAGGAACAGACAAGGGAGGTAAGATGAATTGCTGAAAGATGTTGGTTATCTGAGTTTTATCAGTCGTATTACCAAGTTCTCATTACATCACTTAGATTTTCAGTGTGTTATGATTGAGTAGGGTCAGGAATTAATATTGACATTGATTTCATTTTCCCAAATTTATTATTGTATGATGCGGATGGGAAGTTAGAAATTTTCTCTTACCACTGAGACTGCTGTTGACAGGCTGGAAATGCCGAATATTGGAGAGAAGTTTTGTCCATTCTTGAAGAATGAAACGTCATCCTTAAGAATGCGAGTCCAGCGTGCTAACCACTGCACCACCTCACTCAGTAAAGATGTATGTCCTAAAAGTAATAACATATGGTGGAGAATGCTCCCATAAAATCAAATGTCAGCAGGCAGAGGTGAACAACTCCTACCTAACGGTATCTAGGGAAGATTGCACCAGGTAAAAGCTTTTTTGTGGCAAAATAGCAGTAAGTCAAGGAAAATGGATGGCAGTATGAGAATTTCCATCAAAACCAAAAACAGAGGTGTGCAGGAAGGACGCATAAGAATGGCAAAAGTACTGCTGGTGGACCGTCTACAAGATACCATATGACAGTTGATGTTCATCTATACAACTTCACATTCAGTTTTGTGGGATCGATCTCCTAAATATCTTATTACTTTTAGGACACACTCATTTTTTGCAGATAATCTACTGTATGGAATTATGAATGCTGAGTGTTTGTAATATTTTATGTACAGCGTGACTTGGCTGCAATTTGCACCTAAAGATACATCTGTAAGTGCTGTGAAACTGGTAGTGCCTACGAATATAAGGATTTTACAGCTGAAGCAGTTTTATTTCTCAACATGATCAGGGTCTATATGACCCGGGAGATCCGGGAAAAACCCGGGAATTTATTCAACTGGGAATTTTTTAGAATTTTGGGAATTTTTCATTGTTTTAGTTACATTTTTGTAACTTTGACTAGTAAGAACCAATACTCTAACAAAGAATATTACTGTATCTCGCTACTGCAGAATAATACTGCAGCAGTAAAGCACGAATGAGAGAGAAAAAAAAAAACTTAAGTTGCAAAGTTAATGCACCATATACAAGAACAAAACACAGTTCTCATACAAGTGTCTGCCAACAGCAAAATGTGTCAAAGCCTTTAGAAAGACTATGCAGTATTTCATAACAACAAATCGCCTCCGATGAACGTGACGTCACAACTGTTTACAATAGATTCGTTTGAGCGGTTGCGAGCGAGCGTATGTGCATGTGCAGTTGAGTCGTGTATGACTAGTGCCTTCTCCCACTTCTGACTACGGAAGTGTGGCAGCTGTACGAGCAATTGCAGCAAGCAGCCAGATGCTACCCAGTAAAATATTGCTGTTGTTGTTGTGGTCTTCAGTCCTGAGACTGGTTTGATGCAGCTCTCCATGCTACTCTATCCTGTGCAAGCTTCTTCATCTCCCAGTACCTACTGCAACCTACATCCTTCTGAATCTGCTTGGTGTATTCATCTCTTGGTCTCCCTCTACAATTTGTACCCTCCACACTGTCCTCCAATACTAAATTGTTGATCCCTTGATGCCTCAGAACATGTCCTACCAACCAATCCCTTCTTCTACTCAAGTTGTTCCACAAACTTCTCTTCTCCCAATCCTATTCAACACCTCCTCATTAGTTGTGTGATCTACCCATCTAATCTTCAACATTCTTCTGTAGCACCACATTTCGAAAGCTTCTATTCTCTTCTTGTCTAAACTATTTATTGTCCATGTTTCACTTCCATACATGGCTACACTCCATACAAATACTTTCAGAACTGACTACCTGGCACTTGAATCTAAACTCGATGTTAATAAATTTCTCTTCTTCAGAAACGCTTTCCTTGCCATTGCCAGTCTACATTTTATATCCTCTCTACTTTGACCATCATCAGTTATTTTGCTCCCCAAATAGCAAAACTCCTTTACTACTTTTAAGTGTGTCATTTCCTAATCTAATTCCCTCAGCATCACCTGACTTAATTCAACTACATTCCATTATCCTTATTTTGCTTTTGTTGATGTTCATCTTATATCCTCCCTTCAAGACACCATCCATTCCATTCAACTGCTTTTCCAAGTCCTTTGCTGTCTCTGGCAGAATTACAATGTCATCAGCGAACCTCAAAGTTTTTATTTCTTCACCATGGATTTTAATATCTACCCCGAATTTTTCTTTTGTTTCCTTCACTGCTTGCTCAATATACAGATTGAATAACATTGGGGAGAGGCTACAACCCTGTCTCACTCCCTTCCCAACCACTGCTTCCCTTTCATGCCCCTCAACTCTTATAACTGGCATTTGGTTTCTATACAAATTGTAAATAGCCTTTCACTCCCTATATTTTACCCCTGCCACCTTCAGAATTTCAAAGAGAGTATTCCAGTCAACATTGTCAAAAGCTTTCTGTAAGTCTACGAATGCTAGAAATGTAGGTTTGCCTTTTCTTTAATCTAGCTTCTAAGATAAGCTGTAGGGTCAGTATTGCTCACGTGTTCCAATATTTCTGCGTAATCCAAACTGATCTTCCCCAGGGTCGGCTTCTACTAGTTTTTCCATTCATCTGTAAAGAATTCGCGTTAGTATTTTGCAGCTGTGATTTATTAAACTGATAGTTCGGTAATTTTCACATCTGTCAACACTTGCTTTCTTTGGGATTGGAATTATTATATTCTTCTTGAAGTCTGAGGGTATTTCACCTGTTTCATACATCTTGCTCACCAGATGGTAGAGTTTTGTCAGTACTGGCTCGCCCAAGGCCTTCAGTAGTTCTAATGGAAAGTTGTCTACTCCTGGGGCCTTTCAGTGCTCTGTCGAACTCTTCACGCAGTATCATATCTCCCATTTCATCTTCATCTACATCTTCTTCCATTTCCATAATATTGTCCTCAAGTACATCGCCCTTGTATAGACCCTCTATATACTCCTTCCACCGTTCAGCTTTCCCTTCTTTGCTTAGAACTGGGTTTCCATCTGAGCTCTTGATATTCATGCAAGTGGTTCTCCTTTCTCCAAAGGTCTCTCTAATTTTCCTGTAGGCAGTATCTATCTTACCCCTAGTGAGATAAGCCTCTACATCCTTACATTTATCCTCTAGCCATGCCTGCTTAGCCATTTTGCACTTCCTGTCAATCTCATTTTTGAGACGTTTGTATTCCTTTTTGCCTGCTTCATTTACTGGATTTTTATATTTTCTCCTTTAATCAATTAAATTCAATATTTCTTCTGTTACCCAAGGATTTCTACTAGCCCTCGTCTTTTTACCTACTTGATCCTCTGCTACCTTCACTACTTCATCCCTCAAAGCTACCCATTCTTCTTCTACTGTATTTCTTTCCCCATTCCTGTCAATTGTTCCCTTATGCTCTCCATGAAACTCTGTACAACCTCTGGTTTAGTCAGTTTATCCAGGTCCCATCTTCTTAAATTCCCACCTTTTTGCAGTTTCTTCAGTTTTAATCTACAGTTCATAACCAATAGATTGTGGTCAGAGTCCACATCTGCCCCTGGAAATGTCTTACAATTTAAAACCTGGTTCCTAAATCTCTGTCTTACCATTATATAATCTATCTGGTACCTTTTAGTACCTCCAGGGTTCTTCCATGTATACAACCTTCTTTCATGATTCTTGAACCAAGTGTTAGCTATGATTAAGCTATGCTCTGCATAAAATTCTACCAGGCGGCTTCCTCTTTCATTTCTTACCCCCAATCCATATTCACCTACTACGTTTCCTTCTCTCCCTTTTCCTACTGCCAAATTCCAGTCACCCATGACTATTAAATTTTCGTGCCCCTTCACTATCTGAATAATTTATTTTATTTCATCATACATTTCATCAATTTCTTTGTCATCTGCAGAGCTAGTTGGCATATAAACTTGTACTACTGTAGTAGGTGTGGGCTTCGTGTCTATCGTGCCCACAATAATGCATTCACTATGCTGTTTGTAGTAGCTTACCCGTATTCCTATTTTTTTTATTCATTATTAAACCTACTCTTGCATTACCCCTAGTTGACTTTTTATTTACAACCCTGTATTCGCCTAACCAAAAGTCTTGTTCCTCCTGCCACCGAACTTCACTAATTCCCACTATATCTAACTTTAACCTATCCATTTCCCTTTTTAAATTTTCTAACCTACCTGCCCGATTAAGGGATCTGACATTCCATCCTCCAATCCGTAGAAAGCCAGTTTTCTTTCTCCTGATAACAACGGCCTCTAGAGTAGTCCCCGCCCGGAGATCCGAATGGGGGACTATTTTACCTCCGGAATATTTTACCCAAGAGGACGCCATCATCATTAACCATAGAGTAAAGCTGCATGCCCTCGGGAAAAATTACGGCTGTAGTTTCCCCTTGCTTTCAACCGTTCGCAGTACCAGCACAGCAAGGCCGTTTTGGTTAGTGTTACAAGGCCAGATTAGTCAATCATCCAGACTGTTGCACCTGCAACTACTGAAAAGGCTGCTGCCCCTCTTCAGGAACCACGTGTTTGTCTGGCCTCTCAACAGATAAAGTTCTATTCAGGGAGTAGTGCAGAAAACGCGTTGTACGAACACGTAATAACGCCTAACCGGAGAACAAATGCGGGATAACTAATCCAGTGATTGTTGCAGGGTTAGTGAAGTTAATCAGAGAATAAATTTTGACACTGGCAGGAATAGTTACAGAATTAGTGATGACAAGATTGTTTGTTAGAACGAGGAAGGAGAAGAAACGGAGACTCTGACAAATTAACAGAAGAATGATTCCAAATTTATATAAAAATTTCGTACTGCTACTTTTCGATCTCATGCTTCAGAAGGTAGAGAGTATGAAATGTGAAACTATTTCCTAACATAAAACTTTTTGCTTGTAGTAGCCTAATAGGCATTTGATATTGGTTCTTCATGAATTATATTCTGTCGTATTATAAAAATGACCATTTTTGCCAAAACAGTCTCGTTTATTTGGTGTGTGTAACAGTTGCTGCAATATTAGGCAGGCCTATTTCGTTTTATCTAGCACACAGTGACAAAATACACGTAATCAGATTGAGAAACCACACCAGTCTTGGGTACATTTGTATTAACAGCTTTTGTGGGAGTAGACAATGACATATCGTTTTTGCATGTAGCAAAACGTTGACGAACTTTGATGAGGTAATATATTCTTTCCCAGAAAGGAAAGTGCGCCATATAAAGCCATGGCAAGATTGGAGAGAAAAAAATGCTAGGACTTCAGGATTGAGGAAATGTGTACTGTCTTGCTTGTCTCTTGTTTTTAGTCATTTTATGTATCCTATATTTAATTTTATGTCACTCAAAACTGCAAGTTATTAGCTAATAGACAGTAGAGACTGCACATTTTCTGAAGAATGCTTGTTCTCCCTGTTACAAATAATCCCATCCACTATTAATTGCGAGATTTTTTTTAAAGAGGGGCAGGATGTCAAACCGGCCGACTGGGAGCAGGAGAGGCACCACAGGACATTTTAATTGCCACTGGCCTGAATATAGTTTGATGGCACCTATTACAAAATATTACATGTTTGAATTTCACAAAGCGAAATACAGAGACATGCGATAGAAGAATGCTGTGTGAGGATGTGTGGCACTGCACTTCGGCACATGTAAGACGAAATAAAATGTCTTACCTTCCCTCGATCATATATGTTTTATGTACCAGACTCGTCAGAAAGATGTGCGCTACAAAATGAAGATATTTTTGAAAAGCCGATTTTTTAAATTTTTGATGTGCTACCTCTAACGCCCGAGGGAGGGGTAATGCCACTATCTAATATTGCCCTGG
This sequence comes from Schistocerca cancellata, assembly GCF_023864275.1. NCBI lineage: Eukaryota > Metazoa > Arthropoda > Insecta > Orthoptera > Acrididae > Schistocerca > Schistocerca cancellata. The sequence goes on from NC_064631.1 coordinate 500,306,666, forward strand.
TTCAGAAATATCATAGATCCAGACCTGATGCACAGAGCAGTCTGAGTTGTTGTTTGGAGGTGGTAGTCTCCATGTGACCCGTGTTTACGTTAAGTGATTTTGCTGTTTCCTCTTTGTTTATTGCTCTCACGTCAAATGAAAGCAAAACAGATTTCTGTGGCTGGGATCTATCAAGTGAATTAAAATACATTCACATAATTAGGGAAGGCTAAAATATGTTATTCGTTTCAGATTTTATTTTGTTTCCACCTTTCTGACAGTCAGGCGTTAATTGCCTTGCAGAACAATGAAGTTATTTTTGGTGGTTTGTTAAAGAAATTTGACTTTTATTAATCTTTTCTGCTGAGACAGTCAATTTATTTGAAACGAACTGTTAAATTCCAAACTATTGACTAGTTTCAACTGTTTGCTACACTTCAAGTTCACGTTTTCATCTTCTAGCGCACGTGGTATGCCATAATAAAGAACCAGACATGAGATATTGCGGTACTGGTACTCCAAGAAAATGTACATCTGAATCTGGACATACGAATGTGCACGTTAAGCCGAATTCTGCATTTTAGTCTGGTTCACAAAAATCCCATGCTGTTGGAGTATCCTCTAATGTCTTGTTTCTTTTATGACATAATGTAAGATCTTTTAATGTTTTACACATATGAACGTACGGGCTTCCTGAGTCATCGTAGCTGCGCAAGCACAGCAACGCACGTCATCTGGCGCAACTGCTGAAACGAATCTATTTCTAACAGGTCACAGGAAAATATTCCAAATTGTTGTTTGAAAAGCGTTACTTTAAAGTAAATTAAATTTCCTTTTACACAAGATGAACTCTGTGCGTGAATGTCCGATGAATTTCTTAAATCGGAGCATTTGAGTCTCATTCAAAATTCAAATCTTTGAGAACAACTATTTAGAATATTTTAGAGCTCAGAAGATCAGACATTTATGTCGTTGTTAAAAATTTTGCTGGCACATTTGTGTGCGCAAAACAGGTCAACAAAACAGGCCAACATAATGTGTGAAAGCTTAGCTTCTCTTGCAGCTTATTAATCTCGGAGACCAATATTATACGTGAAAGCTTTTCTTTTCTTGTAGCAACACTATGTACATTAATTTAAACCATTACCTTTTCCTGTTTATGTGTTTGCACTACTTAACAGTGATGTTGCTATTGGCTGACTACATCACGTGTCCTATGCTCTGAATATCGGCTGGTGAGATCGCTTGACATGAGCTACAACTAGCTAACTAAAGCGCATCGCAATCTCGATTTCAATCCTTCGGAAAATAACATGTGGTGTTTGGTGGAATTCGAATTTATACTTTTGTAATAAGAAAATATGCAGTGTACATGTTGCTGCACATCAGAAATCTTTCCAAAATGTTTTTTTCCCCCTGCATTTCGTTTTCTAAAGTGCCAGGAAATTCTACGCAGGTGTATAAAACTACAAGCATTGAAAGGATTGATAAATTTTACAGTTCTGAGGAAAAGTATACTGTTACTTAACATGAAAAAAGTGTATTTTCATCTGGGAGAAAGTGTATTTTTAACCAGGAAATCCGAGAATTTTTTTTTTTTTTTCCTCATCCACGTATACACCCTGATGATGTATTGTGGTTGTGGTTGCTCAGACAATACGCTAAGGTGACAATTGTCATGGGGTAATGATATGCACATATATAGACAGCAGTAGTATCGTGTACATGAGGCGTAAAAGGACTGCATTGGCGGGATTTGTCATTTGTACTCAGATGATTCAGATGGAAAGGTGTCTGATTTTATTATGGCAATACAATGGGAATTAACAGACTTTGAATGTGGAATGGTAGTTGTAGCTAGGCACGTGGGACATTCCATTTCAGAAATCATTAGTGAATTCAATATTCTGAGATACACAGTGTCAAGAGTGTGCCAAGAATACCAGATTTCAGGCATTACCTCTCACCACGGACAACGCAGTGACTGACAGCCTTCTCTTAATGACAGAGAAAGGTGTTGTTTACGTAGATATGTGAGCAGACTAGCAACATATGATGAACGAATCCATTAGGACAGTGTGGTGAAATTTGGTGTTCATGGGCTACGGCAGCAGATAACCGATGCGAGTGCCTTTGCTAACAGCATGTCTCCTGCAGGGCCTCTCCTGGGATCTTGACCATCTCGGTTGGACACAAGATGACTGGAAAGTGTGGCCTGGTCAGATGAGTCCCAGTTTCAGTTGATAAGAGCTAATGGTAGTTTTCAAGTGTGGTGCATATACTCATGAAGCCATGGACTCTAGTTTTCAGCAAAGCACTGTACAAGCTGGTGGGGATGCCATAATGGTGTGTGCTGTGTTTACACAGAATAAACTGGGTCCTCTCCAGCTGAACCAATCAATTACTGGAAATGGTTATTTCGACTACTTGGAGATCATTTGCAGCCTGTCACGGACTTCATGTTCCCACACAACGGTGGAAATTTTGTGGATGACAGTGAGCTATGTCATTGGGCCACAATTGTTCTCAGTGGGTTTGAAGAATATTCTGGACAACTCGAGCGAATAATTTGGCCATCAGATCACCTCATGTGAAGTCCGTCAAGCATTTATTGGACATGGGCGAGAGGTCAGTTCATGCACAAAACCTTGCACCAGCAACACATTCACAATTATGGATAGCTATAGAGGCAGCACAGCTCAGTATTCCTGCAGGGCATTTCCAGTGACATTTTGAGTCCATACCACATCGAGTTGCTGCACTATGCTGCGCAAAAGGTGGTCAGACATGATATTAGGAGGTATCTCATGTATTTTGTAACCTCAGTGTGAAGTTTTTTGCATTATTATGACAAGAGGTTTATCAGATTATGAATGCTCCATGTTTTTAAGAACAGATATGGTCTTGACAGGATTTGAGAAAACATTTGTCTCTCCATGAGGATATCTTACAGGCATTGTTGAGATTCCAGAGTGAAATTTTCACTCTGTAGCTGATTGTGCACTGATATGAACCTTATGGCAGATTAAAACTGTGTAACAGGCTGAGACTTGAACTTGGAACCTCTGTCTTTTGTGGGTAAGTGCTGTTTCAACTGAGCTACCCGAGCATTGTGGGGATGGGCCGTGAGTTATGCTTGGGGAACTCAGTTGGTAGAACACTTGCCCACAAAAGGCAAAGATCTCGAGCATGAGTCTCAATCTGGCACACAGTTTTAATCTGCCAGAAAGTTTCACATCAGCACATACTCCGCTGTGAAAATTTCGTTCTGGAACCATGGCCCAGTTTGTGGTTAAGGCATGTCTCCACAGTATTGTTTCTTCCAGGAACGCTAGGTTTGCAAGGTACACAGCACAGCTGCTGTGAATTTTGGAGGGCAGGACAGAGGTACTGGTGGAAGTTAAAGCTACGAGGACAGGTCTTGAAATACACTGGGATAACTCTGTTGCTAGAGCATGTAGTGATTTTTTCGCGTGTGTGTGTGTGTGTGTGTGTGTGTGTGTGTGTGTGTGTGCGCGCGCGCGCCCACAGAATTAGTTGTTCTTGTACTTTCTGCTCCACTAATTGGTGTAGCCTTTCCTTCAAACTGGTCAGTACGGGTGCTGATAATCTCACTATTGAGTGACCTATACATACTACCACTTATCAGTGTTATCTTCCTGTGTATGATATGTAATCTTTCTGTGTTCGATGTGTAGATTTGTTTAATAAATTTTCTCTTGGTTGTTGTTCTTGATGTTCACTGACATGGCCAAGGTACTCAGATTTTGCAGATCTGGATGAATCTAATTTTTGAGCTGAGATCAAGGGATTGGAACATCAATGGATGAAGTACATTAGTATACTGGGAGAATGCATTGAAAAATAAAAATGTTTCGCTAACGTAAGTCAGTCCTTTCTATGCCATTCGAAGAACTTTGCAGACAATCCTTCTAAATAATAGTGATGTGGCAGGATTCTATAAATTACTTCTGCCAAGACAAGTTGTTTTCTGGAAAACTGAAAGTTAAATAATCCAATTTTGTAAACACCAGTAATTGATGTCTATTGTGAGTCTGAACTGGTATTAACTGCAGAGTTGTTCATCAACTGTATTTAAAACAAAATGTTAAAGTCCTTAGACTATGTCATGAGCCCCGTACAGTGTAGATACCGCTGTACAACCTCTCCGTTCTGAGCATATGCTCCAATTAAACCAGTGTTTGGCAAACAAAGAATAAATAAAAGTCCAGACTGTTTCTCAAGCCAGAAAAAAATACAAGTCCCAACTGTAGTGAATTCATGAAAAACTCTTAACACACAAACAGCAAATGCAAAGCCATCAAATAATGTTAATGCAAACTGTGACTCAACTGTGGAATTTTCACTAGTGCTTGGGGCATGCAAGCAAATAGGGGCATGCAAGCAAATAATGGAAGTTTCAACTAAAACATGCAGCTACTACGCTGTGCAGAATGACGCAGCTCCTGCTTCTGTGCAGTCAATTTTTTATTTTCTTTTTCTTAAATTTAATAGAATTTGAATTAAACAGAGTTTTAATTACTAGAACAGCAATTAGTTGAAAATAACTTCTTTAAATCAGTCTTCTGACTGTTTTGAAGCAGGCTACCATGAATTCCTCTCCTTTCCTAACCTCTCCATCACTTTCAACCACTTTTCTCAATTATTTGTCAGATATATTCCAATCTCTATATTCCTCTACAGTTTTTACAAACCCTTAAGTAACATGAAAGTTATTCCTTGATGTCGTATCACCTTCTCCCTTCTTCTTGTAAGTATTTTTCATATGTTCATCCCCTCCGTGATTCTGTAGAGAACTTCCTCATTTCTCATCAGCCCTTCAAATTTTCAGTTTGCTTATATAGTACCACATGTCAAATGCTTTGATTCTTTTCTCTTTTGTGTTTTCTCACAGTCCATGATCCACTTGCATAAAAAATATAAAAAAAATTAAATAAAAAAACTGTGCTCCAAATGTCCATTCTCAGAAATTTCTTCCTCAGATTAAGACTGATGTTTGGTATTAGTGGACTGCTTTTGGCCAGGAATGTCATCTTTGCCTGTGCCAGTCTGCTTTTATATCCTCCTCGCTTCATTCATCATGTGTTATTTTCCTTGCGAGGTGGTAGAATTCTTTCACTTCATGGTCTCCAATATGTGTGTGTGTGTGTGTGTGTGTGTGTGTGTGTGTGTGTGTGTGTGTGTCCTAGCAGATGCCACATTGTTATTAGGTACAGCTGTCTTCTTTGATTACTGAAACTTGATTTAGATTAAATTTACGTGAAACGTTTTTTTTAATAATATTATATGACATTACTGACAAAAGTAGGTGTCTCAGAAGATGGTTCTCACCAAACACCTAAATCTGACACTTTGTTACTTTATCGGCCTTTGTTAAGTAGTTGTTATTTTCCAAGAGTTGTCCATCACCCTATTTTTCAGCCTAATGAAATACAATGAATTTACATGGTACCAATAAATATGTGACCTAGAAATATTAAGGGCATCACACTCTTTAAAAGGGTATTCAGTGTTCTCTGTACCTTGATAATTGCTGCAGTACAATCAGTTGAATAACACTCATCAAATACTGGCATGCCACTTACATAGATGACCAGTATGCCAGAAAAACTGGCTGCACAAAAGTTCAACATTACTGCATAACAGCTGGCCTATCTGGGAAGTTTTGCCTCTGCTCTGACAGCTCCATGTGGCCATGCCATGGCCCCTCTACTGCTGTGCACTTGAAAGAGTTTGCCCCATCACAATGTTATCCTTGCAACATGTTCATGTGCAATGTATACTCTGAACCCAAGTACGGAATTGCTTCCAGCATGTTGGGTCATGTGATATTTATGTATCTTTATTCTCCTGTCCACAGATAGCCTCTTCAGATATGAGACATGGTCAGAACTTAAAAACTAGTCAGTAATAAAATAAAAACAACTAAAAAAATATATTTGTTAATGGTTTAAAGTTTATTTTATTTTCAGAATTTTGTTCTTGTAGGGGTCTACAGTTTCATTATGTTTTAAGAATGAAAACCTGGTCCAAGCAGGTTCTAATCTATTTATTGTCTTTGCTATTCACTAATTTTGACTACTGGTCATTTTCAAGCACCTATCGCAAGTCTCAAGTCTCAAATACGACGTGAAGCTTGAGGCTCGTGATAAGTGTTTGAAAATGATTGATTGTCGAAATTAGCTAATGGCACAGATAATAAATGGAATACAGCCTGCTTGGCCCATGTTTTCTTTCTTGTACAGAAAGATTCAGCTAAGCTATTCAGCTCAAATATTTCGGGAACCATTTAAGGTATTGTAATTCTGTTTTCACCCAAATGAATTGTGAGTAAGTCCTCAGTGAATGACATAGTCTTTCTTCATAGCTAAATACAGAGATAACTGTATCAACGAAACAGATTGCTTCTTATGCAGAAGTTTCATACACAAACAACTAAATACATCATGTCAAATAAGGAAGAGTGTTGCCTGCTGCAATCCCAGTCTAAAAGGGGCCACAGCGGATATATAGCATTCATTCTGTCTGTGTCGTTCACTTATATCAAGAGCTGGTTTGATTGGGGGGGGGGGGGGGGGAGGGAGGGAAGGAAGGTCTTTCACAAACCAAGACAATATTCTTTATGAAGACTGCAGAGGAATGCAAAGCAAACAGTTGAGTTGTATGCACAAAGTATCCCACAAGATGGTGTCCAACAAGAATGACATTTCAATGATTGTGCAAATAATTACTGAAATGGGGCTGGAATATGTGCAAGAGGGTAAGTAGCAAGCTTGCGACAAGTGGAGCTTCGTAAATAGATGTTCATGCAGCTATTGTTCATAATCCACATATTAGCTCCAGAGGAGTTAAGATTGCCTCAAGATTGCCTTGGGAATAATTCAAGCCAGAATCGTTTGCAAACAGATTCTATCCATAGCATGTGCCATTTCATCAGCGGATTAATCAGCAGAATTGCAGAAGATGCATTGAATTCTGTTGTTCTGTTCTGATAAGAGATCTGGACTATAGGTTCTTTCTTCAAAGAATTCTCTTTACCGGTGAAATTAGCTTTACAATTCATGGAAAGCTGAATGTAAAAAAACATACATTATTGGACAGCAGAGAATCCACACCAGATGAGGTAGGTTAAACATCGGAGGCAGTTGGTGTGACATTTGGTAGGGGATTATTGGGGACTATGTGACTGGTTCTTACTTCATTGAAGAAACTTTAATGGGTGTTAATGTTGTAGGAAAGTTCTAGTGGAATTTAAATACTTACAGACACCGCTCACCAAAAAGCAGAAGCATTGAATTGAATTCTGTATAGGTACAAACAAGAAAGAAAACTTGCTAGCATTTGGAATTATCCTTTTATTATGAACAGAGAGCGTGTGCCCCCCCCCCCCCCCCCCCCACCTCTGCCTATGCCCCTACGTGGTGCTATCTAGTGTAGTCTAGTCAACACAAAGGATAATTCCGGAAGTTAGTAAGTTTTCTTTCTTTTGTGCGTGCCTGTTGACAACTCAGCACTTCTGCTTTTCAGTGAGTGGTCTCCTTTAAACCTAAAGTATTTACAAATTTCAATGGGTAAAAGACATCCACAATTTCTTGCTGAAGTGCTACTGGCTTTCCTAGTGATAGTATCACTTGACATATGTAAATGTGTGTGGTACCAGGAAGATGAGTGCTTGGCTCACTACTCTATTGTGTCCAGGAAAGCACCCATCCAGCTCTTCCCTGGTCATTGGATAGAACATTGAAGAAGTTATCAGATGACCTGCATGTGTGCTTGATTTGACACAATTGGAAGTTTTTCTCTGGAGTAAACTCAAAGATAAAGCTCATGCACGACCCAAGAGGATTTAAAACATTGCATTGTGGCAGCATATGCAGTGATGTCAAATGTATTTCTCCAGCCTGTCCAAAGTCCTTGTACTAGTGACTGCAAATGTGTATTTTAGTAGACTGAGGGCATTTTGAACATCTGGTGATGTGAATAGAATTTTAAGGAAGTGTTTATGTCCACATTCGTGTGTGATGTCATTATAAACTCATGACACTGTCATTATTTAACAGACCTTAAACTTCAGTTACTCGTTTTACAAGTCCATCCAGTTTTTGATGTGCACCTTTCTTTCAAGGCTCTGGCAGAATGAAGAGAACTATTACCAGAGTTAACTACTGAATCATACTTAGATGTGTGTGCCTTGCCTTCCAATTGGTGTGTCAGTCCAAGCACATGTAGCTGTGTGTCATTAGTATCACTTTTAAATTGATCTTATTTCCATCATTCTGTTTTTTCAACTTGATTGTCTTAGGTGTGCCAAGCTGGAGTGCTGCATCAGCTTCACAGAACAGATCCGTAAAAAATAATGAACTTTTAAAGAAAAACGGCATTTGGTTCCATGTTCGAAACCAATAAATACTAAGTTCTAAATATTGTAATTTCTCTGAAACTAGTGATCAGGTTTTGAAGAATGAAATGCTTTTCAATTTCTCTCACTATACATCATTTAGTTTCCCACATTTCATTTGGGTAAAAACAAGACTACATGCAATTTTGTCATATGATGACATGTTGGAGACCGTGGCTGTTTTTGAAGACAAATGTTGATGGTGTAATGACAGCAACCAGCCACAAATTTACTTTGAGTTCCTTTATTCAAAGGAAACCGTTACCGGTTTCGAATCGTTGCGATTCATCATCAGACGGTTTACATGCTTTCTTTCTGACATTTGTTGTGTTTTTTATAGATTAATTGTCGTGAAACGTCAGTTTCGAGTGATTGTTTCCATAACGTTCATCGATTGGATGAACGTTATGGAAACAATCACTCGAAACCGACGTTTCACGACAATTAATCTATAAAAAACACAACAAATGTCAGAAAGAAAGCATGTAAACCGTCTGATGATGAATCGCAACGATTCGAAACCGGTAACGGTTTCCTTTGAATAAAGGAACTCAAAGTAAATTTGTGGCTGGTTGCTGTCATTACACCATCAACAAGACTACATGTTTATTGGTTCAGAAAATATTTGAGGTGGATAGCTTAGCTGATTCGCCCTCTCTAATCACCATGCAATTCTAAACATTGAAATATTGTGGAACAAACTTCTTCATACCTGATGCATTACAGTTCTGCTGCATGGCATTTTAGTCCGTCTAGTATTAAATATATTCCTCCCTCCACTCAAATTAATAGATGCCTACCAGTTTGAGATTTCAATAGAGATTATGGTCACTGGGCACCAGGTTATAACTGTAATCATTCTTTATATCTTTATTTTTTTATTCTCTGCATATCCTGAGGCACACATTCCCTTCCACCCATTTTGTTCTTTTACTAAACAAAAAAAGTCCCAGAATTTATTAGTAAATGAACTGGTTAGCTTTTATGTGTAAGCTTATATTTTTGATGATTAGTTCAATTTCAAAATAAGTATAGTGTTCTTAGTAATAAAATGACAACAGAGCAGCAGTAGCAGTGGTGGTGGCATTGACAGTGACAGTGACAATAAATAATAGCTTCAACAACTCTAGTTCTTTGAATAAGTGTAATTTTTCTCTTTGGATTCAATTACTTTAGTATTACACATACACTCTGTTGTCAGTGGCTAATATTTACTCAATTCATAACAAATGTGCAGCAAATTTGTTGGTTTTTTTATACCCTACTTCTGTTTGGATTTAAATACTTGGTATAACGGCACTGACAGATGTTTATTATTCCTTTTGCTTTTCTTTTTTAATTCTGAGTAATTCACTGTAGAATTTCTAATGCCAAGGTGGAATTGAATTACATGAAATCTTGTTTTAGATTTGTTTGGCAGGCTGTTTCTCTTCCAGACTTTACATTAAGAAATAATATTTTAAACATTGGTCACTGTGATGAAAAATGTATTGTATTCAGCTGTAGCCTTATTTAATGCAATCTCTTACTTACAGTGCAAAGAAAATCCGATTTTCTAAACAGAGCTAATATATCAATAGTATATGTGCCAGGGGCTTCTTGTTTCTATTACTTAGTTCTTGGAAAGGATAACTAAAATCTGATATTAAATATTGGGATGCAGGAATTTTTGTAATTTTCTTTTTAGTTGTATTTGTTTATTTCAAGTACTAATTCAGTTTAAAGGAATAAATTTTATCTATTTAAGTTCCAGTTGTTAACATCAGTCCTTTTCCGAGAACAAGATGACAGCACCTTTGGTTACAAGAAAAGTGTTACTGAAGAAGAAGATCAGCTGGAATGCCATCGTAGGAGATCCCAGTTATTTGATCAACTTGTAGCTTTCTTCCCAGAAAATATGACTCAGCCAAGAGGTAACTTAATTGATCTAATTCAACTGTGATCCCAGCAAATATTTCGACAAATTTCTTTCTCATATGTACTATGTTGTGAACTGTCTTATGTTTCTGAAAATGCCCATCTTTCGGAGCCTCTTCAGCTCAGAGTTTTTGAGGCATGTTGTGCATATATTGTAACATACTGTAAATAGGTGTATAGTGGAGGCGTAGATCATTGATCACAAAACCCAAGACTGTAAAAAGTATATCTCAGGTACGCATCATTGTAAAATACTGTAATTATGTAAAATTGTCAAAGTATTTTTAACATCTTTCATCTGGTTCTTGTTGTATAAAATGTCTAGGTTATAAATGAAACCAGTCAGACCGACCTCAAGCATACTGTTTTCTATAAATAAGTTTATTGTATTGTATACATAATACTTTTTAAAAAATCCTATAGCTTCCTGTTTAATGGTTTAATCATAAATGTATCATTTGTATGTTATATGACTGTAGTGACTGTAATACAATACAGTCTCAGGCATTTATGTCTCTAAATGAGTATCTTATTTTGTGTATTAAGTATTATGTTTGGTTACTGAACTAAAACCAGCATCTGGTGTAAATTAAGTGGGAAGTTTCTGGAAAGCTTATGACTTAAGGTTTTTGTTCTCACATCTAATATCCAATATCTATTACTGTTTCAGTCAACTTAAAAAATAACACACTTCCTCGTGGTTTATTTGGTATTTCATTATTTTTCATGATTATCTGCTGAAATAAGAATCATTATTATTTTGCAATGTTTGTGACAACATTCGGTTGTGAGTACTTAACTCGGTGGCCGGTAACAGCTTTGAAATTAAAAAGGTGAGGATTTAGATAAGTAAATGGAGGATGTATTACAATTGTTTTTGTGTGTGTGTGTGTGTGTGTGTGTGTGTGTGTGTGTGTGTGTGTATGTGTGTATGTGTGTATGTGTGTGTGTGTGTGTGTGAGAGAGAGAGAGAGAGTGAGGGGGGGAGGGGCTTACCAAATGGGGAATGGTCATATATTTGGACACATTTGTTTTGTCCAAATTTATAAAAGTGTTACTGAGACTGTCATGGGTGCAAACATTTCCTTTTACTGCGAAAATTGTCAGATTAGTCTACTGTATTTAGTTCGGACTGCACCATGCTATAGTGTGTGTGACAGAAGTTATATTCCATAATTTTACTTAGTACTACAGAAAATATGTGTTGGAAGATATTTGTGAAAAAAAATCTTAGTTTCTTGCAATTTAAGTCAAATATATCAGAGGTCAAAAGTATCTGTTATTGATCAGCATACAAACATATAAGACATCTGTCACAAGTATTGATAAAACATAAAGTATGCATAGTTACTAAAGAGAAAGAAATTATATTATTGTCAATTAAATGTAAACTTGTCAGAATCTGATTTTATTATCTTTGTTTTTGCAATGAAGATGCTGTGTGTAAAAATGCAAATTGAAAGCAAGTAGTGGGAGAGGGAGGCTGAGTGAATCAGAAGCCAGCGAAGAAAACCATGTTTTAAACACATGACTAATGAAATGGAGAGAGAAAGGGGGGAGAGAGAGAGAAAGGGGGGGAGAGAGAGAGAGAGAGAGAGAGAGAGAAGAGAGAGAGAGAGAGAGAGAGAGAGAGAGAGAATAAGAAATAAATTTGGAGATTCTTACCATTTTAATTTTAGTACTGATGCAGTCTGATATCTTTTCGGTCGTTCAGCTTGATCAGCTTGATAGTAATGTTAGTCTGTAATACTTCAATGACATACCATCTTCAGATCTTATCTGGCATGCATAGAGAAGGAAGCATTTGGTATTAAAGAAGCATGTCAGGAAAATACATTGCAATCAGACAATAGTATTGACTGAATACCCAAGAAAATATCAGATGAGCTGTAAGACTCCACATTATTCATACATTAATTTTAAGGTAATGTGTGTTTGCAAATACATTGTTGTCCATTTAATAGAAGAGGTAGAAGAGGTGCTGCAAACCAGAGTGGCATGTAGAAAGGCCAGAAAAATCACTTAGCTGTTGACCAAAAAACATCTTTTAATGTGATTCGCTGACCAAAAAGTATCTTTTTAGGTGATCCCCCCCCCCCCCCTCTACACGCACGCGCGCGCGCACACACACACACACACACACACACACACACACACACACACACACACACAGCTAGGAGAAATGTTGAAAAAAAGCAGAGTACATGGGAAAGGTAGAGGATGCAGAGAGGGAGAGATAAGGGAAGGTTTCACTCCAGCACTGTATTCCCTAAACTACTACTGCCCTGTCCCTAATTATTCCCACCCTACGCCCCTTGCATCTCTCCATCACCCATCACAGCCAGCATCTCTAGCCCCCTCAGTCTGCCTGCAGCAGTGAAACACAACAGTGTTTGTGTGTGTGTGGGGGGGGGAGGGGGGCAGGGTAACCTTTCTACTAGCCTGTGTTCTCCTCAGCACCTCATCTGTTTTTTGGGTAGTGATCTGTCCTCAGATACATATTTTCTTTGATGTAACATTAGGGTAATGATGGTGATCATAGAGGAACAGCTAGATACGTAATCTTCCTCCATCTTCCTTACCAACACTCATGCATTACGTTTTTGATTTTGTTGTTATATTAAGCTGATATTAATTTTGCTGTCACATTTCAGAATATTTCTACAAAATTTGCCCCTCTATTCAAACTGTATCTAATGAGACAAATGTGAAAATCTTCATTAAGCATAAAAAATTATAGATTGGTAGCTATGCATGTTGATTTTGGAAATGAGCCCCTTATGTTTATTTGATTGTTTGCTTGTATTACTAATTTTCAAATACTACACGAGAAAACATCATCACTAATGTCAAGTATGAGAGTGAGCTGGGTGTCACAGGGATGAAGCCCCTGAACTCTTATTTGCAGGAAAAGACTGAATACTCTTCTGGGCATAGAAGCTTCTATTTTATGTTTCACTAAATTAAGCAAGGCAAGTGCCAAGACGGTTAATTTGAAAAGGATACAGATGATATTGTTCACCATCCTTGTACAATCAGAGCTTCTGCTCCATCTCTGATGACTGTCAGTGGTACATTAAACCATTATCTTCTCTTCTCTCTCTCTCTCTCTCTCTCTCTCTCTCTCTCTGAGACACACACACACACACACACACACACACACACACACACACACACACACACACACACACACACGTTATTTGTGAGACAGTATCTAATTATAAGTTCTCATATGTGTTGTATTGTCTGTGCAAACAATTACTGTGATAAATTTGAGTCTTATATTACTATTTTAATGAGGAGTGTGAGTATGTTTGCTGAACATTTGCACTGAAAATTCTTTGAGAATCTGTTGCCAAGTAAGTAGATAGTCGCATTGAATATTTAGTCATTAATGTAAAATACATTTGTAAATCACAGGACCAATCAGTAAACCTTAGGCTGACGTAGTTGTATCCATCAGATCCTGTGAGTTATGGTTTAAAATGTGCACATCTCAAACCATTACTCACAGCACCTGATAGAGGCAACTCATTCAATTGTCAAAATAGTGTGCATGAAAGCAGAATGTTGTTCACCTGAAATTGCTCCTTTCCTCAGTCATAGTGGGATAGCTGCAGAAATTATATTCAGTGCTTGGTCTTTATTGTCTCATGAAGGCAGCTTGCAACAAGTGATATTAGATACAATACAAGGAAATGATAACTCGCAGATACAGTGTTTCTAACAACATTTGTGTAGAATTATCCACACTCCAGTCCATATGTTGATGGATAATGTCTATCTCAATTTACTCCAAATGTTATTGTCTTCCAACTTTGTGGGTGAAGTTTTTCCCATCTGCTGCATGGGATTTATCTGCTTAATGGGGTATTATAAGCCTTCCATTGAGTTAGTCTTTAAATTGTGCTTTATAAGAAACAGTCTAGCTAAAAACTTCCTTTGTATGTGTTCTATCAATTTGTCTAGTTGTGTATCTAGCTCACACACAAATTTGAATTTTAAAAGCCAGTATGAAATCATTGTTTTGTCCCTTTGCTTATCAATTTATGTTTCATATTGTCAGTCATTATTTACAACATGGCAACTTCTTGCTGCTGCTACTACTACTACTACTACTACTAATAATAATAATAATAATAATACTATGGCAGCAGATTTTCAACCAATTTGCAAATATTTGTTTTGAGACTCCATCTGATACCTCACATTCCCTAGAAGATTAAGTTTTATAAAGCTCAAAAGGTTATGCCTGGTACTGATAAACTGATAGTTACGTAATTTTACAGTCTGATATGTGATATTAAAGAGTATAGTCTGGCCAAACAAAGTAAATACTTGACAATGAAGAAAATTCTGATCCATTTTATGTACAAAAGAGAAACAGATGTACTTTATTTACCGACAGCAAACAAAAATGTAGTACTTAGTGTAATGTCTTAAATCTTTGTTGTTTTCCTTTCTGAGTAAGGCATACTAAAGAGTAAAAACATACATCTGTATGCTCCCTAGAAATAATTTCAAAATGCAGACACTTGAATGTGGATTGCAGAGTAATCATGTAGATATAGATGCTCCATTGTTCTTCCAGGTACACACTTTGCATGGCCAGGTTCTGTGTGTGGGGCTGTATTTAAATGTAAATATTTTGATTGTTTTACAAAACTTTGTAATACATTATAAGTATTGTGTAAACTGATTTTTAAATGTGTAAAGTAAGTTTATTTTAAAATCTTGCCATTGTTGTGAAAAACATGCCCACATCAGCTGCCCAAAACTATTTATGCTATTAATTCATACAGTATTTATTTCACAAACCTACCAAGAAAACTGTAAGAACAATACTGTAGTGAAAGGTAAACTAGCAAACAGTATGTCTACTGGAAAATAAATAAAAAGTTTTTTTAAAAGTGATTACACTCTGCCTATAGATGGTATTAGACACTATTTGACTCTTGTGACAGATGACAATATTTCAGGTAAGGAACCAGATCTATTTCTAGTTATAGCTATTCTTATGATAATGGAAAGTCCATGGTGGGATATGAATAATGAAATGAGTAAAGGTGGCAACTCACCAAGCATATGACGTGCCATTGTGTATACCTAACAAGCTGATAAAGTTAGCTACTATTCAGCTTGCGTTGTCATCATGACAGGAATCAGATTGAATCTACCATGATTGCCTATTTCTTTTTCCAGGACATAATTTGCAAGATAATAGACAATACCTTGGCACATACAGAGCCATATTTTTAATTCAGCTTTTAGATTAAGCACATTGTTCATTCACCAAACCCATAATGAAGAGTCCTTAAGGAATGAAACGTACAAGAAAAATAAAGATGTGTAGTTAATGTTTACCTAAAAAGCTGATATGTTTATGTTCCTTCAGTACATCCTTAGTGAAATGATCCTCGAGGATATGAAATAATTCAAAAATTTTAAACATATTTTCATTTGGACGTTAATACAAAACTTATCAGAGACACGTAAATGTGTACATCTTCTTGCAAGAAAGATAATCATAATCAAAATATCCACGGGTATGCTGCCGGTCTATAGTGTCCAACGGGCACAATATTTCGGCGATCAAACATGTCGCCATCATCAGGTGAACTGACGGACTGAGCTCCTGTGAACGTGCCGGCACGGAGATCCGTACGCTATGGCTGCTCAGAGGGAACTGGGTTTGGTCGCGGCGGCGGCCGATTTAAATACCCTCCGCCCGCGGCGCGCTCCCTCCGCCGTCCGCGCCCAGCGCCACGGTCGCGCGGTGGAACAGATTGCGACGGCGTCTGAGATGACGTCGGTGTGATGGCTCTGTCCGCCGTGGTCGTCACAACTATACGTCTGCTCGATTTACTCTTGATTAAGCCGATCGCTGGTTCCCAAGCCTTGCTAAGATTATAGCCACAGTCCCGGTTTATGAGGTCGTCATTGGTGCGAATTTCGATGGCCTCTCTAACAACGCTGTCCCAGTATCTCGACGTCTGTACCAGAATCCTCGTGCGGTCATACTCCATGGCGTGATTTTCCGACAAACAATGTTCAGCGACCGCCGACTCGCTCGGATACATCAGTCGAGTGTGCCTCTGGTGTTCACGGCATCGATCCTCGACGGTACGCATCGTCTGACCAATATACGACTTGCCACATTGACACGGAATCTGGTACATGCCGGCCTTCCTCAAACCGAGGTCATCTTTGGCGCTCCCCACCAGTGCACGAGTTTTATTTGGAGGACAAAACACAGTTCCGACCCGGTGTTTCTTCAGAATGCGGGCGATTTTCCCCGAGAGTGCGCCTGTGTATGGAATAAATGCAATGCCTACCTCCTCCCTCGTGACTTCATCCATCTCAACAGGTTGTGCTGCAGTGGGTGGGCGGAGAGCACGTTGAATCTGCCACTCTGAGTACCCATTTTTTCGAAATACAGTTCTCAGATGTTCCAATTCCTGGGGTAGACTCTCTGCGTCAGAGATAGTGCGCGCCCTATGTACTAGAGTTTTAAGTACCCCATTCCTCTGTGAAGGGTGGTGGCAGCAGTCTGCATGCAAATACAGATCAGTGTGCGAAAAAATGGGTACTCAGAGTGGCAGATTCAACGTGCTCTCCGCCCACCCACTGCAGCACAACCTGTTGAGATGGATGAAGTCACGAGGGAGGAGGTAGGCATTGCATTTATTCCATACACAGGCGCACTCTCGGGGAAAATCGCCCGCATTCTGAAGAAACACCGGGTCGGAACTGTGTTTTGTCCTCCAAATAAAACTCGTGCACTGGTGGGGAGCGCCAAAGATGACCTCGGTTTGAGGAAGGCCGGCGTGTACCAGATTCCGTGTCAATGTGGCAAGTCGTATATTGGTCAGACGATGCGTACCGTCGAGGATCGATGCCGTGAACACCAGAGGCACACTCGACTGATGTATCCGAGCGAGTCGGCGGTCGCTGAACATTGTTTGTCGGAAAATCACGCCATGGAGTATGACCGCACGAGGATTCTGGTACAGACGTCGAGATACTGGGACAGCGTTGTTAGAGAGGCCATCGAAATTCGCACCAATGACGACCTCATAAACCGGGACTGTGGCTATAATCTTAGCAAGGCTTGGGAACCAGCGATCGGCTTAATCAAGAGTAAATCGAGCAGACGTATAGTTGTGACGACCACGGCGGACAGAGCCATCACACCGACGTCATCTCAGACGCCGTCACAATCTGTTCCACCGCGCGACCGTGGCGCTGGGCGCGGACGGCGGAGGGAGCGCGCCGCGGGCGGAGGGTATTTAAATCGGCCGCCGCCGCGACCAAACCCAGTTCCCTCTGAGCAGCCATAGCGTACGGATCTCCGTGCCGGCACGTTCACAGGAGCTCAGTCCGTCAGTTCACCTGATGATGGCGACATGTTTGATCGCCGAAATATTGTGCCCGTTGGACACTATAGACCGGCAGCATACCCGTGGATATTTTGATTATCAAATACGCCGGGAGAAACTCAAGAATCACAAGATAATCATAGGTTATTGTAGCTAAGCACCATAAAGGTTGATAATGTTTACATTAGTTCTCTTTCCTGTACACGAACTTCAGAACTACACAGATGGAAACTTCCTCACTAGCACTAACACAACTGCTATGACTCTGTTGAATTCAGCTTAAAGTAGTTAGTCTCTCTCTTGTTCTTTGTTAATTTTTCGTTCTTCTGTCTTCTCATTTATATCATTTTCTTTTAAGCTGTGACTCCCAATTTATGTCTTGCTTCTCCCCTCCACTTAACATCTTATCAAAAAAGGAATACTAACAAAATTTACACCAAAAGAATAGCATCCTCTCATCACCCACAGAAACAGAATCAAATTAAGCATGGACGTGAAATTCCATATACAGCCATTGTATGGTGACTTGATTTATGGGAATCTGATGAGATTATTTAATGTGAATGTGAAGATGCTTAAGATGAAATGTGTAAAGGTGTTTAGGTGTTTTTTAAGAAAAAACTAGCAGTCAAGATGAAAAATTACATTAACTCGTGTCGGAATTATCATTCTCTGTAGCTTACGTATGTTGTTGGGGTGATTACATATAGCGAAAGCCAAGACCATTTGATTTTAAGACCTTCACTCCAGACACTAGTTTCGACAGAATCGTGCCACCATCTTCAGATTGGCATTAAACTTTGCGTATATGTTCAAATACATGTGTTGTCGACAGTTTTTGAACAAAGCTAGATTTATACATTTAAAAAACTCTACATGGTTTGTTATTTATAAAACAGAATGTTGCCAGGCAGGTTGTCAGATGAATAAAAGGTAAAAGTACAACATATATATATATATATATATTTAAAAAGAAAGATGATGAGACTTACCAAGTTTGGTAAGTCTCATCATCTTTCTTTTTAAATATATTTTTCCCACGTGGAACGTTTCCCTCTATTATATATATATATATATATATACCTAAAAACAAAGATGATGTGACTTACCAAATGAAAGTGCTGGCAGGTCGACAGACACACAAACGAACACAAACATACACACAAAATTCAAGCTTTCGCAACAAACTGTTGCCTCATCAGGAAAGAGGGAAGGAGAGGGAAAGACGAAAGGATGTGGGTTTTAAGGGAGAGGGTAAGGAGTCATTCCAGTCCCGGGAGCGGAAAGACTTACCTTATGGGGAAAAAAGGACGGGTATACACTCGCACACACACACATATCCATCCGCATATACACAGACACAAGCAGACATTTGTAAAGGCAAAGAGTTTGGACAAAGGTAAGTCTTTCCGCTCCCGGGACTGGAATGACTCCTTACCCTCTCCCTTAAAACCCACATCCTTTCGTCTTTCCCTCTCCTTCCCTCTTTCCTGATGAGGCAACAGTTTGTTGCGAAAGCTTGAATTTTGTGTGTATGTTTGTGTTCGTTTGTGTGTCTGTCGACCTGCCAGCACTTTCATTTGGTAAGTCACATCATCTTTGTTTTTAGGTATATTTTTCCTTCATGGAATGTTTCCTTCTATTATATATATATATATATATATATATATATATATATATATATATATATATATATATATATTTAAAAAGAAAGATGATGAGACTTACCAAACAAAAGCGCTGGCAGGTCGATAGACACACAGACAAACACAAACATACACACAAAATCTAGCTTTCGCAACCAATGGTTGCCTCGTCAGGAAAGAGAGAAGGAGAGGGAAAGACAAAAGGATTTGGGTTTTATATGTGTTTTATATATATATATATATATATATATATATATATATATATATATATATATATATATATATATATAAAAACAAAGAGAAGGTATGTCTTTCCGCTCCCGGGATTGGAATGACTCCTTACCCTCTCCCTTAACACCCACATCCCACGTGGAATGTTTCCCTCATATATAGACACACAAACGTACACACAAAATTCTACCTTTCACAACCAACGGCTGCTTCGTCAGGAAAGAGGGAAGGAGAGGGAAAGACGAAAGGATGTGGGTTTTAAGGGAGAGGGTAAGGAGTCATTCCAATCCCGGGAGCGGAAAGACTTACCTTAGGGGGAAAAAAGGACGGGTATACACTCGCGCACACACACACACACATATCCATCCACACATATACAGACACAAGCAGACATATTAAAAGGCAAAGAGTTTGGGCAGAGATGTCAGTCGAGGCGGAAGTGCAGAGGCAAAGATGTTGTTGAATGACAGGTGAGGTATGAGCGGCGGCAACTTGAAATTAGCGGAGATTGAGGCCTGGTGGATAACGGGAAGAGAGGATATATTGAAGGGCAAGTTCCCATCTCCGGAGTTCGGATAGGTTGGTGTTAGTGGGAAGTATCCAGATAACTCGGACGGTGTAACACTGTGCCGAGATGTGCTGGCCATGCACCAGGGCATGTTTAGCCACAGGGTGATCCTCATTACCAACAAACACTGTCTGCCTGGGTCCATTCATGCGAATGGACAGTTTGTTGCTGGTCATTCCCACATAGAATGCGTCACAGTGTAGGCAGGTCAGTTGGTAAATCACGTGGGTGCTTTCACACGTGGCTCTGCCATTGATCGTGTACACCTTCCGGGTTACAGGACTGGAGTAAGTGGTGGTGGGAGGGTGCATGGGACAGGTTTTACACCGGGGGCGGTTACAAGGGTAGGAGCTAGAGGGTAGGGAAGGTGGTTTGGGGATTTCATAGGGATGAACTAAGAGGTTACGAAGGTTAGGTGGACGGCGGAAAGACACTCTTGGTGGAGTGGGGAGGATTTCATGAAGGATGGATCTCATTTCAGGGCAGGATCTGAGGAAGTCGTATCCCTGCTGGAGAGCCACATTCAGAGTCTGATCCAGTCCCGGAAAGTATTCTGTCACAAGTGGGGCACTTTTGTGGTTCTTCTGTGGGAGGTTCTGGGTTTGAGGGGGTGAGGAAGTGGCTCTGGTTATTTGCTTCTGTACCAGGTCGGGAGGGTAGTTGCGGGATGCGAAAGCTGTTATCAGGTTGTTGGTGTAATGGTTCAGGGATTCCGGACTGGAGCAGATTTGTTTGCCACGAAGACCTAGGCTGTAGGGAAGGGACTGTTTGATGTGGAATGGGTGGCAGCTATCATAATGGAGGTACTGTTGCTTGTTGGTGGGTTTGATGTGGACGGACGTGTGAAGCTGGCCATTGGACAGATGGAGGTCAACGTCAAGGAAAGTGGCAAGGGATTTGGAGTAGGACCAGGTGAATCTGATGGAACCAAAGGAGTTGAGGTTGGAGAGGAAATTCTGGAGTTCTTCTTCACTGAGAGTCCAGATCATGAAGATGTCATCAATAAATCTGTACCAAACTTTGGGTTGGAAGGCCTGGGTAACCAAGAAGGCTTCCTCTAAGCGACCCATGAATAGGTTGGCGTACGATGGGGCCATCCTGGTACCCATGGCTGTTCCCTTTAATTGTTGGTATGTCTGGCCTTCAGAAGTGAAGAAGTGTCTGTGTATGTGCGGATGGATATGGAGTTTGCCTTTGAATATGTCTGCTTGTGTCTGTATCTGTGTGGATGGGTATGTGTGTGTGTGCGTGAGTGTATACCCGTCCTTTTTTCCCCCCTAAGGTAAGTCTTTCCGCTCCCGGGATTGGCATGACTCCTTACCCTCTCCCTTAAAACCCACATCCTTTCGTCTTTCCCTCTCCTTCCCTCATTCCTGACGAAGCAACCGTTGGTTGCGAAAGCTTGAATTGTGTGTGTACGTTTGTGTTTGTTTGTGTGTCTATCGACCCGCCAGCACACACACAAAATTCAAGCTTTCGCAACCCATGGTTGCTTCATCAGGAAAGAGGGAAAGACGAAAGGATCTGGGTTTTAAGGGAGAGGGTAAGGAGTCATTCCAATCCCGGGAGCGGAAAGACTTACCTTAGGGGGAAAAAGGGACAGATATACATGAGCGCGCGCGCGCGCGCGCGCGCGCGCGCACACACACGTATCCATCCACACATATACAGACACAAGCAGACAAATGTAAAGGCAAAGAGTTTGGGCAGAGATGTCAGTCGAGGCGGAAGTACAGAGGCAAAGATGTTGTTGAATGACAGGTGAGGTATGAGCGGCGGCAACTTGAAATTAGTGGAGGTTGAGGCCTGGTGGGTAATGGGAAGAGAGGATATGCTGAAGGGCAAGTTCCCATCTCCGGAGTTCTGACAGGTTGGTGTTAGTGGGAAGTATCCAGATAACCCGGACGGTGTAACACTGTGCCAAGATGTGCTGGCTGTGCACCAAGGCATGTTTAGCAACAGGGTGATACTCATTACCAACAAACACTGTCTACCTGTGTCCGTTCATGCAAATGGACAGTTTGTTGCTGGTCATTCCCACATAGAAAGCTTCACAGTGTAGGCAGGTCAGTTAGTAAATCACGTGGGTGCTTTCACACGTGGCTCTGCCTTTGATCGTGCATGGGACAGGTTTTACACCTTGGGCTGTTACAAGGGTAGGAGCCAGAGGGTAGGGCAGGTGGTTTGGGGATTTCATAGGGATGAACCAAGAGGTGGACGGCGGAAAGACACTCTTGTGGGGTGGGGAGGATTTCATGAAGGATGGATCTCATTTCAGGGCAGGATTTGAGGAAGTTGTATCCCTGCTGGAGAGCCACATTCAGAGTCTGATCCAGTCCCGGAAAGTATCCTGTCACAAGTGGGGCACTTTTGGGGTTCTTCTGTGGGAGGTTCTGGTTTGAGGGGATTTGGAAGTGGTTCTGGTTATTTGCTTCTGTACCAGGTCGGGAGGGTAGTTGCAGGATGCGAAAGCTGTTTTCAGGTTGTTGGTGTAATATTTCAGGGATTCAGGACTGGAGCAGATTCGTTTGCCACAAAGACCTAGGCTGTAGGGAAGGGACCGTTTGATATGTAATGGGTTGCAGCTGTCATAATGGAGGTACTATTGCTTGTTGGTGGGTTTGATGTGGACGGATGTGTGTAGCTGGCCATTGGACAGATGGAGGTCAACGTCAAGGAAAGTGGCATGGGATTTGGAATAGGACCAGGTGAATTTGATGGAACCAAAGGAGTTGAGGTTGGAGAGGAAATTCTGGAGTTCTTCTTCACTGTGAGTCCAGATCCTCCATGATAAGATTTACAGAAAGTGATGTATGAAGGAATGAGTGGCAGCTGCAATGTAGTAGTGGAAATGGATGTTTAAAAGTGTTCTGCTCACTTTGGATCCCGAACAAGACCAGCCATATGTAATGTTGCTGAGTAAATGGTGGGAAATGTCTGTTTAAAAAATGTTGATGAAATGTCCACACTGCTCTTCTTGCTTCTTGCTATCAAAAAGTTAAATGACTAATGGGAAAGTTAACCACCATTGTTTCCACCAAAGATAGACTCGTGGGCCCCCAAATGCATCTGCATGAATGGAAACTTGAATAATGGAAGAAGAACACTATTCACCGGATCCTTTAATGTGTGGTTGGATTTTAACTCTTGAAGTGCCAAAACTGTAAGATTTAAATCACCATGTCCTTAAATTGTACGGGTTGTTACTTTTAATTTAGTGAAAAACACTGCAACGGTACTTTAATGGGTATGGCCAGTAAACATATTACAGATGTTTAGTAACAGAATGTGTCCATAGATGTCTTGGCAGTACTGTTTACAGCATCGTAATTCATCTCAAAACTTGTCTTTGTATTCTCAGAATTCCTTATATTGCTGTTTCTTTGTAATCATGTTCTGTCAAGGTTTAGGAGATGAAGAAATTTTGGATTGATTAAAAATAGCAACACACTGGTTAATGTAGAGAGCTATCCAG
The DNA here is from genome assembly GCF_023864275.1 of Schistocerca cancellata. Classification (NCBI taxonomy): domain Eukaryota; kingdom Metazoa; phylum Arthropoda; class Insecta; order Orthoptera; family Acrididae; genus Schistocerca; species Schistocerca cancellata. The sequence continues at coordinate 500,330,280 of NC_064631.1, forward strand.
ATGATTCTGAATAAAGTGGTATGTTTCAAAGTATGTTTTCCCTAATTAGCGACAGTGTATCACTACTTGTAATTGTGCAGTGCACACATTTCTGCTGAACATGTTCCAGAAGGGAGAGAGAGAGTGGTAAGTCTTCTAGTAGAGAGAGTTGCTATCAGTGTGAATGGTGTGGTGTTGCATTATGGCTGGAACCTTGTTTCTAAAATTTATGTGCATTGCCTGTAGACAGAGAGTAAGATATAATGTAGTACCCTAAAATTAAGTTTGAGTTCTCTTCTTTGCATGACTTTTCTAGATTCTTAAACACAGATAAGTGATTTCTGTATCTGTAAATCAAACATGTATATTTCAGTGAAATTCCTTTCACGTGGTATTAAAGCAGAAAAGTGCGGCTTTAAAATGGTACTAAATTTGTTACAATCCAGTCTGCAGCTTTGATACAGAGATTTCTTAAATACCCTATTTTCTACGGATAGGTATATAAAATAGATCTTGTACTGAGAGCATTAAAATCTTGCCTATGTCACTGTCCAAGAACCAACTAAACTCCAAATGAAACCAGTGACAAGTTAAATAAATATGCAGGCAAGAACTTGCAGTAAAATAATGATCACTTTACACAGACTAAATTTACTGAAAAAAAGTAAATTAAATTTCTTTCCACACTATTCACTTACGTTTATTATTAAAATAACGTTGGTCACTTTGAGAATCTTGAGAATCTGAGTACTTAATCATTCAAAAATCCATGAAAATCGTTTAAAGTACAACAACACACTTCTAAGTTAAAGTTCTGTGATTGCAAACTAACAATATTTTGAACTGCAGATCACCATCAAAGTTAATTGCAGAACAACTCATAGAAGTCTGGACTAAGTCACCTAACCTAAAATTATACAGAGTCCTCACACTGCAAATTTTGCAGACTCTTTGCGATTGACACACACAGAAGATTTATAAGTCCCAACCAATCAGTTCATGCGATGCAAATTTTTCTGAGTTCTCACAGGCTAAAAATGTGTCACCTCATGACCATCAAATGTAAAACTTTTACACATTCATGACCAAATTCTTAAAAAATATTTCTGCTACACACGAGGCACATTCCAGGCGCACATATACCCTATCTGTACGTAAGCTGTGCCAAAATCCCAGTGTCTCGTGCGAGAATGGCCACCGATACTTATACCCTCACACTGAGGTGAGTCAAGCACATGCATTTCAGTCTATCAAAAAGAAATACAAACTATAAATTTAATTCTATTTATACATGTCTCACATAAATTTGGAAACAAATTTCACTAGTTTTTCAATGCTGCTCGTAGTTTTTGTGTAGATTTAATTATTTTCTCACAAATAGCATTTGTTTTTGTTCATATGGAACCAATTTTGTCATTATCTACATCTACACTTAAGGGCCTGGTGGAAGATTCATCAAATCACCTTCACAATAATTCTTTTTTTCCACTCTCGAACAGAGCACAGTAAAAACAAGCACTTGCATATTTCTGGGCGAGCTCTGATTTCCCTTATTTTATTATGATGATTGTTTCTCTTTATGTAGTTCTGCCTCAAAAAAATATTTTCGCATTTGGAGGAGAAAGTTGGTGAGTGAAATTTTGTGAGAAGAAGCTGCCACAATGAAAAATGCCTTTGTTTTAGTGAGATCCACTCCAAGTCCTGTATCATGTCCATGACATTCTCTCCTCTATTTCTCGGTAATACAGAACATGCCACCCTTCTTTGAACTTTCTCAATGTACCCCATTAATCCTATGTGGTAAAGATCCCACACTGTACAGCAGTACTCCAATAGAGGTTGGACAAGCATAGTGTAGGCAGTTCCTTTAGTAGGTCTGTTGCATCTTGTAAGTGTTCTATCAATAAAATGCAGCCTTTGGTTTGCCTTCCCGACAACATTTTCTGTGTGTTCTTTCCAATTGAAGTTATTTATAATTGTAATTCCTAGGTATTTAGTTAAATTTATGGCCTTTAAATTTGATTGATTTATCGTGTAACTGATTAACAGATTCTTTTTAGCACTCGTGTGGATGACCTCACACTTTGCATTACTTAGGGTCAATTGCCAATTTTCACTCATTACAGATATCTCTTCTAAATCATTTTGCAATTGGTTTTGATCTTCTGATGACTTTACTAGACAATAAATGACACCATCATTTGCAAACAGCCTAAGATGGCTGCTCAGGTTCTCTCTAAAATCTTTTCTATAGATAAGGGACAACAGAGGGTCTATAACATTATCTTGGGGGAATGCCAGAAAGCACTTATGTTTTACTCGATGACTTTCCATCAGTTACTACAAGCTGTGACCCCTCTGACAGGAAATCATGAATCCACTCGCATATCTGAGACAATATTCCATAAGCACACAATTTAATTACAAGCTGCTTGTGAGGTACAGTGTCACAAGCCTTCTGGAAAGCTAAACATATAGAATCAATTTTAAATCTCTTGTTGTTAGCACTCAACACTTCGTGTGAGTAAAGAGCTAGTTGTGTTTCATAAGACCGACATTTTCTAAATCCATGTTGACTGTGTGTCAAAAAACTGTTCCCTTCGAGGTAATTAATAATGGTTGAACATGTTGTATGTTCCATAATCCTGCTGTGTACTGATGTTAATGATGTGGACCTGTAATTTAGTGGATTAATCCTACTGCTTTCCTTGTATATTGATGTGACCTGTGCTACTTTCCGGTGTTTGGGTATGGATCTTTCGTCAAGCAAGCAGTTGTATATGATAAGTGTGGATCTGTTGCATCAGAATACTCTAAAGGGGAGCCTAATTGGTATACAATCTGAACTGGAAGACTTGCTTTTATTAAGTGATTTAAGTTGCTTCAGTACTCTGAGGATATCTACTTCTAAGTTACTTGTGTTGCCAGCTGTTCTTGATTTGTATTCTATGGAATTTTGCTTCATCTTATTTGGTGAAAGAATTTCGGAAGGCTGTGTTCAATAACCCTGCTTGATAGTATATCCATTTCTTTCAAGCAGATATACATCTCTTAATAATTATTAAAAAATTAAACTAATTTGTCAGACATCTCTAATTACCTGTAGTTACTAATATTGCTGCTACTTTCACTGTTTCATGTTTTATTTCTAGAAAATTATTTTTTTCATTTATGGAATATGCATTCTGGTCCATAATTTGAAGAGTCATAGAAAGTCTATTAGAACAGTTCCATTGACACTATGTTGGTTTGAGTTGCTTAAGGTGTTAGTGGCTTATCAGTTTTTATAGATCAATTTATATCCATTTAATAACTTATAAACTATATCTTGTAACAAAGGCATGTCTTTGCGCGTGCACACACACACACACACACACACACACACACACACACACACACACACACACACACACGTGCACGCCCACAATTTATGTTTTTGAAACCATATGACTGGTTTCTCTGTCACTGGTTTTGTTTAGTTTTTATTTGGAGTTTCCCTTATTTCATACTTTCTTCACTCAGTTAGTTTGGCTGTGATGGCTACCCTCCCTGCTCAGCTCAAACATTCAGGGTTTTACACTGCCTGTGTCCCCAGCTATCTGATCTGCAGCCAGCATTTCTCATAATTTGAGCTCTGCCAAACATAATGCATCAAAGGTGCTGCCAGCTACTGACCAAGCCCCAAAGCTTGTCTGTTCTAGCATGGGCACTTCACAGGTGTGAAAACAGGCTCTTTTTCTGTCATAACACTCACTGACTCAGCTCCTAGGGGTATGACAGGATCGCAGCCATGCCTCTTGTTTAAGTTTTTCATAGTCATTTTCTCAATACCTCCTTTTGCTACTCTATACATGTAGTGAGTGGTGGTGCAAGCAGCACCAAACATGCGATGTACTCTCAAAAGTATCATACTTACCTCTTGAAACGCAAAAAATTAAGAAAAAGCATATTAACATTTGCAGCCGCATCTTTTATTTTAAACATTATTCTAAACATATTTAAATATTTGTATTCCTGTGCAAACCAAAAATTCAATACAAATCTGTGAATTAAACAAAGAGTAAAATATGTTTCAGTAAGCTAATGACTCTAATATCCCATGGTTTTCTGTGTCTACTTTCAAACCTGTGTGGCAAACATAATGAACAGTTAAAAAATCAAATTGCGATTCAATATCTATGGTCACAGACCCGTGATGATTGCTTAATATCCTCTACAAATGTACCTGTTATCTCTTCTGTAAAGGCTTATTAATTTGTCAGTTTGTACTGTCACACTTTATGTTTTAGCCTAACAAACACTTGTCAAAACACATTTGATGTCTTGATACGTGCCTCTCAGGTTGCTGTAACAGTGCTGCTGACAGCATTGACGCTGTTTCCATTTCTCCTGCCAAGCAGTTGGCATCCCAACGAGTCACCTGTTATTTACACAAGTCGGAATACCAGTGATCAATCAGATCAAAACCCCATCCACTCTGCCGTCCAGACTTGACACAATCAAAAACTAAATTTTAGAGAAACCTAACACGAACAAACAGATTGAAGTGTTCTCATGGAATGCACATGAAGTACAGGTGTTGCTTACAAACAAAATTCAAGATGTCTCATTATCAATAATACCCAGCATGTTAAACAGGTGACTTGTGTCATGAACAGGCATCACCAAACCAATTACTGTATCCTTTAAATGACCCAGAAAAGATAACTGCTGTTTCTGAATCACCATAGAATCAGGTCATAAACTAAAACCGTATTAAACTGCACACAAAACAGTATTTGAACCAAATCAAACCCCAATAGACGACTCCACACACCAAAATAGTATCTTATGCAAAAATTGAATTAATGCAGACATTTTGTTCTCCAGTTTTGTACATAAAGCTTCAATATAATTTTTGTAATCATCAACTGACCCCTCTCAATTATCGGATAAATCCCAGCACACCAAAAAAAGTTGAGTGTCTGACAAAATCAAAATCACACATGCACAACAGTATACAGTAATTCTCATTTCTACTCATCCCCTTTGTACATTCAGACTAAAATATTTAAATGCAGTTTAGCTGTTGCAGCTTATTGAACCAACTCTTACTACCTCCTTGGTTTGTCTCATATTTTCAACTGATACATTTCAACAAAAAATACACACAGATAGGCTATCCACAACTCTTACCTGTAACAAACCCATAAAGAACATACACCCCCACCCCCAAATAAACATACTTTCACAGCAAAATACCCCTAAAAATACTACAGATACACAACAGATTGACCCCTAAGACATTAACCTAATGTGTATATACTCCTAAGCCCCCCCCCCCCCCCCCCCGAATTCTTAATATAAACACACACACACACACACACACACACACACACACACACACCAACCATTGCTGACAGTATGTTTACACTGGCTGTCTGTACATACAGTCGTAGTTCAGTCACATTTATGAGTCCTAGATGCTGCTTCTACTTAGTGTATTCCAGTTGGTACATATTCGTGTGAGGGAAAGTTACTTTAATGAACAGACTGTGGTACAGTTCAAACAGCTTTTTTATGTCAACATCAATGTCCCTTGATAACTCCTTGGTTTTTACAAGCACCAGATCACTCACCTTGGATCTAATTGGTTTGTACCTGGCATCATGCCTATGCTTTTGTTGTGCAGCTCCCTTGCTGTCTTCTCAGCCGCTGACTTTAGGTGTTCCTGTTCTGAAATTGAGGTTCCAGGTAAAAACTCTATTGCCTCAGCTATCAGGTTTGCTGCTCTTTTATTCCACATCACCACATACAGTGTGAAACCCATTGCACTGCTTTTAACATTGTTCATCACAGTCTTGAATGTGGAAATGTATTCAGCCCATAGCTTGAATTTGTGGCTGCAGTATGTTCAGCATAAATGCCCTAGTTCACATCTCTAGCAATCCACAGGATTTTCTGCCAGGTGGTACACTGATTTTCTTATGTGCATCATGCCTGTCTGCTGCAATTATTTTTCCCATTGCTGAGAAGTAAATTGTAATCTATTATACAAAAACAGTACCTGTGGCTTCCCAATCTTTTTAAAATAGTCAATCTCCAGTTTTGCAGTCATTATTTTAGGAATGGCGTTTTTCAACACATTCAATTTTACATGTTTAGAAAACACATTGTAGGAACTGCCTGGGACACAACGAAATCGCACTGTGGACTTTGGTGTTTATTCTGTGAAGAATATTATTTACAATGTATTTATTCTTTAGTTTTGTTCTAGTGCTATGCCATCACTTTTTATTTATCTTGGCATTGTTATTGTTCCTTTGTTCAATGACATGCAAAAATAAAGTTATATTCTTGAACGCATTACTCTCTCTCGAAAATAATTATTAATTAGCCTCAGTGGCTTTAGTGGTGACCCCAAACACTGAACACAAAGAAAATTACGATGTATAAACAAGAGAATTCAGTGACTTCCGGAAGTTTACGGAGGAATGAAGAGATGCAGCTCATGAACCTTCAAGAATAGATACATGAACAACTTGAAGCACTGAAGTTAGCATTGGAGACGCCTATTACTCCAACATCAAACATGCGTGCAGCCGTACAAACCAACAGCTCCACGGAAAACAAGCAGCACGTAAAAATTCGAACACCGCAGTTCCTACCGGACAAACTGCAGCTATGGTTTGCAGTGATTGAGCTCACGTTTGCCCAAAGTAAGATCCGTGATGAGCAGACGAAGTTCACGATAACGGTGAATGCGCTGGATGCTAGAGCACCAACCACAGCAAAAGATGTAATACTCTGACCTCCAGCAGAATGACTATACGCGGCGTTGAAAAATGTATTACTCACCAGACTGCATAAACCGTTAAATCAATGCATACGGCAGATGCTTAAAGAAGAAGCTATAGGTGACAGGACACTGTCTGAATTTTGGGAACATTTGCGCGGTATCATCAACGCAGAAGAAATGTCAGGTGTGATGCTCAAACACATCTGGCTAGATCAATTATCAAGCATAGTAAAAGACACACTAGTAACTTGTGAAAAAGACAACTTGCAGAACCTCTTGGAGATAGCAGACAAAGTCCATGCGACCATAGGTAATCCACAGATGGCTAGCATGGCAATCTTTAATGGGGAAGAAGTGTCAGAAGTGATAGCAGCAATACAGAAGACTCAGCATATGGACGTCAACAAACTAATGCAAGAACTAACACGACAGATGACATTATTGCAGCAACAGGTCTCTCAATTGTTACAGAATGAAAACAGCAATGCCAATGGCGAAATTCAACAAGGATGGGTATGTTGGTACCATCAATGCTTCGCGGATGGAGCGGGAGGGGGGGGGGGGGGGGGGGGCTGTGTAGGAACTGCCTAGTGACACAACGAAATCTCACAGTGAACTTTGGTGTTTGTTAATTATGATGTGTTTATTCTTTGTTTTTATTCTAGCACTATGCCATCTCTTTTTATATATCTTGTCTTTGTTATTGTTGCTTTGTTCAACGACGTGCAAAAATAAAGTTATATTCTTGAATGCATTACTCTCTCTTGAAAATAATTATTAATTAGCCTCAGTGGCTTTAACATCTTCTACAAGTGAAATGTATTTCTGTCCATCCCTGCTAGCTGGTAATGGACTGAAAACATCAATGACCAGTAGAGCACCTACATCTTGGGGTAAGATGTTCTGCAGCTCCCCTTGAGTGCAATAGTGATGTGCTTCATACATTGGCACTAGTCACATGTTCCAACCTGTTTCCCCACTCCATGGTCCTTATTATTCAATAGGACATAGTCTTGCAGTACCCCCCATATATTTCTGTGCCCCATAATGCCCATGTCTTGGATGTATACATGGCCCTTCACTTCAGGCCAACTCAACCACCACTCCTCTTTCTTTTTGTTTTTCCTACGGAGCAATACTGCTTTGTTAATTTGGTAAGCTTTCCTTTACCCTTAGCCCTTAAACTAGTTTTTACTAATTTCAGATTAGAATCAGTATTCTTTATCCATTTCACATCTTTACATATGCTCCTAACATGTTTTCCCTTATCTACCCCCTACATTCACATTTTAATTTGGTGCTTTCTTGCTCCTTCTCAACGTTATCACCCCCTCTCACTGGCTGGTGTGAAATTGTTTTGGCAGCTACAATATCAGTACCCTTGATGTACTTTATCCAGTATTGGAACTGCTGTAAAAACAGTGCCCACTGAGTAATTTTCGAATTTAGTAATGTAAAGCCTTTTGGTCTGTCATTAGTATGGTTTCATGATGTTCCAGTTTTATTATTGTACTCCAGCCAAAAGTTCCTTTTCTGAAATGCCATAGGCTCACTCGTGTTCTAACAGCACCCTGCTGGCAATAGATACACTTTGGTGTTCTATCTTTCCATCTATTTTCTTTTGAAACAGAGCAGCACCTATTCCATAATTGGAGCTGTCAGTTGCGAAATAAAATGAGGGTGACATATCAGGATAATAGAGCAATTTACTATTAAATAAAGTACTTTTTATCTTTTCAAAGTCCCTATCACAGTCGGCTGTCCGTACCCATGACACATCTTTCTATAATAGCAAAGAAGGGTGTGGTGAATTCAGACTTGAATCACATAGGAATTTTCGATAAAATCGAGCCATGCCAAGAAGTGATTTTAACTACTTAAGATTTTTTGGTTAAGTGCAATCTGCTATTACTCTTCTTTTGTATTCATTAGATATCAACATAGCTGATGACAGAATGCGTCAGAAGAAATTTATCACCGCTGCACTAAACTCCCACTTCTTTAATTTGAGTTCCATTCCACCTTTATGCAAAGCTGTAAACACATTCTGGAGTAGATAATAGTGCCCTCCTAAGTTGCTGTACCCATCAGTATATCGTCCATGTAAATAGTAAGCCTCCTCATCAGCTCATTCCCAAGTACATAACTTACTGCCCTTAAATACAGTGACTCCTGGAAATGGAAAAAAGAACACATTGACACCGGTGTGTCAGACCCACCATACTTGCTCCGGACACTGCGAGAGGGCTGTACAGCAATGATCACACGCACGGCACAGCGGACACACCAGGAACCGCGGTGTTGGCCGTCGAATGGCGCTAGCTGCGCAGCATTTGTGCACCACCGCTGTCGAGTGTCAGCCAGTTTGCCATGGCATACGGAGCTCCATCGCAGTCTTTAACACTGGTAGCATGCCGCGACAGCGTGGACGTGAACCGTATGTACAGTTGACGGACTTTGAGCGAGGGCGTATAGTGGGCATGCGGGAGGCCGGGTGGACGTACCGCCGAATTGCTCAACACGTGGGGCGTGAGGTCTCCACAGTACATCGATGTTGTCGCCAGTGGTCGGCGGAAGGTGCACGTGCCCGTCGACCTGGGACCGGACCGCAGCGACGCACGGATGCATGCCAAGACCGTAGGATCCTACGCAGTGCCGTAGGGGACCGCACCGCCACTTCCCAGCAAATTAGGGACACTGTTGCTCCTGGGGTATCGCCGAGGACCATTCGCAACCGTCTCCATGAAGCTGGGCTACGGTCACGCACACCGTTAGGCCGTCTTCCGCTCACGCCCCAACATCGTGCAGCCCGCCTCCAGTGGTGTCGCGACAGGCGTGAATGGAGGGACGAATGGAGACGTGTCGTCTTCAGCGATGAGAGTCGCTTCTGCCTTGGTGCCAACGATGGTCGTATGCGTGTTTGGCGCCGTGCAGGTGAGCGCCACAATCAGGACTGCATACGACTGAGGCACACAGGGCCAACACCCGGCATCATGGTGTGGGGAGCTATCTCCTACACTGGCCGTACACCACTGGTGATCGTCGAGGGGACACTGAATAGTGCACGGTACATCCAAACCGTCATCGAACCCATCGTTCTACCATTCCTAGACCGGCAAGGGAACTTGCTGTTCCAACAGGACAATGCACGTCCGTATGTATCCCGTGCCACCCAACGTGCTCTAGAAGGTGTAAGTCAACTACCCTGGCCAGCAAGATCTCCGGATCTGTCCCCCATTGAGCATGTTTGGGACTGGATGAAGCGTCGTCTCACGCGGTCTGCACATCCAGCACGAACGCTGGTCCAACTGAGGCGCCAGGTGGAAATGGAATGGCAAGCCGTTCCACAGGACTACATCCAGCATCTCTAGGATCGTCTCCATGGGAGAATAGCAGCCTGCATTGCTGCGAAAGGTGGATATACACTGTACTAGTGCCGACATTGTGCATGCTCTGTTGCCTGTGTCTATGTGCCTGTGGTTCTGTCAGTGTGATCATGTGATGTATCTGACCCCAGGAATGTGTTAATAAAGTTTCCCCTTCCTGGGACAATGAATTCACGGTGTTCTTATTTCAATTTCCAGGAGTGTACATAGACCAAATATGGTATTGGTATACCCAAAAAAGGAGGTATATTTCCTGCTCTCTTCTGTCAGGGACACCTGCCAGAATCTATCTGTCAGGTCCATGCTTCTCATTAATTTTACTTTTTTAAGTCCTTGAATTACTTTGTCTGTGTTTTCTGAGTGACCTGTCTTTGCTGCTGCGGTCTTTCGGTGCAGAGACCGGCTCGATGCAGCTCTCCATGCTACTCTATCCTGTGCAAGCTTCTTCATCTCCCAGTACCTACTGCAACCTACATCCTTCTGAATCGGTTTAGTGTATTCATCTCTTGGTCCCTCTCTATGATTTTTACCCTCCACGCTGCCTTCCAATAATAAATTTGTGATCCCTTGATGCCTCAGAATATGTCCTACCAAGTGATCCCTTCTCCTGGTCAAGCTGTGCCACAAATTTCTCTTCTCCTCAATTCTATTCAATACCTCCTCATTAGTTATGTGATCTACCCATCTAATCTTCAGCATTCTTCTGTAGCACCACATTTTGAAAGCTTCTATTCTCTTCTTGTCTAAACTATTTATCATCCACATTTCACGGCTACACTCCATACAAATACTTTCAGAAACGACTTCCTGAGACTTAAATCTATACTCGATGTTAACAAGATTCTCTTCTTCAGAAATGCTTTCCTTGCCATTGTCAGTCTACGTTTTATATCCTCTCTACTTCGACCATCATCAGTTATTTTGCTCCCCAAATAGCAAAACTCACTTCCTACTTTAAGTGTCTCATTTCCTAATCTAATTCTCGCAGCATCACCCGATTTAATTCGACTACTACATTTCATTATCCCCGTTTTGCTTCTGTTCATGTTCATCTTATATCCTCCTTTCAAGACACTGTCCATTCGGTTCAGCTGCTCTTCCAGGTCCTTTGCTGTCTCTGACAGAATTACAATGTCATTGGCGAACATCAAAGTTTTTATTTCTTCTCCATGGATTTTAATTCTTACTCCGAATTTTTCTTTTGTTTCCTTTACTGCTTGCTCAATATACAGATTGAATAACATCGGGGATAGGCTACAACCCTGTCTTACTCCCTTCCCAACCACTGTTTCTCTTTCGTGTCCCTCGACTCTTATAACTGCCATCTGGTTTCTGTACAAATTCTAAATAGCCTTTCGCTCCCTGTATTTCACCCCTGCCACCTTCAGAATATGAAAGAGAGTATCCCAGTCATCGTTGTCAAAAGCTTTCTCTAAGTCTACAAATGCTAGAAATGTAGGTTTGCCTTTCTTTAATCTATTTTCGAAGATAAGTCATAGGGTTAGTATTGCCTCACATGTTACCACATTTCTACGGAATCCAAACTGATCTTCCCCGAGGTCTTCTTCTACCAGTCTTTCCACTCATCTGTAAATAATTCGTGTTAGTATTTTGCAGCCATGGTTATTAAACTGATAGTTCAGTAATTTTCACTTCTGTAAACACCTGCTTTCTTTGGGATTGGAGTTATTATATTCTTCTTGAAGTCCAAGGATATTTCGCCTGTCTCATACATCTTGCTTACCAGATGGTAGATTTTTGTTAGGCCGTCAGTAGTTTTAATGGAATGTTGTCTACTCGCGGGGCCTTGTATCGACTTAGGCCTTTCAGTGCTCTGTCAAACTCTTCACGCAGTACCATATCTCTCATTTCATCTTCACCTACATCCTCTTCCATTTCCGTATTTTGTTGTCAAGAACTTCGCCCTTGTACAGACCCTCTATATACTCCTCCCACCTTTCCTCTTTCCCTTCTTTGCTTAGATCTGGGTTTCCATCTGAGCTCTTGATATTCCTCAAGTGGTTCTCTTTCCTCCAAAGGTCTCTTTAATTTTCCTGTAGCCATTATCTATCTTACCCCTAGTGATATATGCCCCTACATCCTTACATTTGTCCTCTAGCCATCCCTGCTTAGCCATTTTGCACTTCCTGTTGATCTCATTTGTGAGATGTGTGTATTCCTTTTTGCCTGCTTCATTTAGTGCATTTTTATATTTTCTCCTTTCATCAATTAAATCAATATCTCTTCTGTTACCCAAGGATTTCTATTAGCCCTCGTCTTTTTACCTACTTGAACCTCTGCTGCCTTCACTACTTAATCCCTCAAAGCTACCTATTCTTCTTCTACTGTATTTCTTTCACCCGTTCTTGTCAGTTGTTCCCCAATGCTCTCTCTGAAACTCTGTACAACCTCTGGTTCTTTCAGTTTATCCAGGTCCCATCTCCTCAAATTCCCACCTTTTTGCAGTTTCTTCAGTGTGAATCTACAGTTCATAACCAATAGATTGTGTCAGAGTTCACATCTGACCTTGGAAATGTCTTAAAATTTAAAACCTGGTTCCTCAATCTCCTTCTTATCATTATATAATCTGTCTGACACCTTCCAATATCTCCATGCTTCTTTCATGTGTATAACCTTCTTTAATGATTCTTGAACCAAGTGTTAGCTATGATTAAGTTATGCTCTGTGCAAAATTCTACCAGTTGGCTTCCTTTTTCATTCCTTACCCCCATTCCATATTCACATACTACGTTTCCGTCTTTTCCTTTTCCTGCTATCGAATTCCAGTCACCCATGACTATTAAATTTTCATCTACTTTCACTATCTGAATAATTTCTTTTTATCTCATCATACATTTCATCAATCTCTTCGTCATCTGCGGAGCTAGATGGCATATAAACGTGTGGTAGGTGTGGGCTTCATATCTATCTTGGTGGCCACAATAATGCATTCACTATGATGTTTGTAGTAGCTTATCCACATTCCTATTTTTTTATTCATTATTAAGCCTACTCCAGCATCACCCCTATTTGATTTTGTATTAATAATCCTGTATTCACCTGACCAAAAGTCTTGTTCCTCCTGCCACTGAACTTCACTAATTCCCACTATATCTAACTTTAACCTGTCCATTTCCCTTTTTAAATTTTCTAACCTACCTGCCCGATTAAGGGATCTGACATTCCACTCTCCGACCCGTAGAACGCCAGTTTTCTTTCTCCTGATAACAACGTCCTTCTGAGTAGTCCCCGCCCTCAAGATCTGAATGGGGAACTATTTTACTTCCGGAATATTTTACCCAAGAGGACGCCATCATCATATAGCCATACAGTAAAGCTGCATGCTGTTGGGAAAAATTACAGCTGTAGTTCCCCCTTGCTTTCAGTTGTTTGCAGTACCAGCACAGCAAGGCCATTTTGGTTAGTGTTACAAGGCCAGATCAGTCAATCATCCAGACTGTTGCCCCTGCAACTACCAAAAAGCCTGCTGCCCCTCTTCAGGAACCATATGTTTGTCTGGCGTCTCAACAGATACCCCTTCATTGAGGTTGCACCTACAGTACGGCTATCTGTATTGCTGAGGTACGCAATCCTCCCCACCAACGGCAAGGTCCATGGCTCATGCTCATGCTCATGGGGGGGGGGGGGGGGCTATTATTGTTATTATTATTATTATTTCTTCATTCAGCTTTCAAGACTCAAAAATTAAATGTACGGACTTGTCCTTTTTGTTGACAATCCCTACTGGATTGCAATACTCACTTCTGCATCTCTATCATATTCCAATCTAACATGCATTGTAGTTTTGTACTTACAGCACCCGTATCTGGTAGTGTAATGGCATATGGCCTAACTTTAATCATTTCAGATGGCATCACCCTGAGTAAATGCTAAAAATCTGTCACTTTCCCTGGTTGTCCTGAAAATACATCTCTCTCCTTCCTCAACAGCTGACATAATTCTGCCTTTTCACTCTCATTAATGCCTTTTGTGTTATTCACTTTATTTCACTTTATTTCTTATCTCTTCCTTTACCCCCATCTCATCCATTAAACATTGAGCAACATGCAATCTTCCCACCAAAACATCATAATTAAATGTACTTTTGAATTTTATTCTCGTCCTCCCCACTCCAGCATTTAATTACAGAACCTGGTGTTTACGATCAATGTGTGCCCCATGTTTACCCAGCACCACATTTATACTCAAATATGACACCACAAGAAATGCATGATCAAATATTTCTCCACCAGTGTCTACATCTAACATTAAGTTCCTCCTCACTGGATTACTGTAGTTCCCAGTAGCGTTTTTTAAGCTTAATCTGTGACTGAAAATTCAGCTGTTTTCTAATGCCTCATGTACTCATAAAAATCCTCTCTCTGGCAGCACTATACCTTTCTTTCTCCCATGTTTTTGATATTAACTGCTAGTGAAGTATTGCAAAGCCTACCCAATTCGTGGCTTCAAAATTACATTCATCTTTCCCCATCCATTCAGTTTCTAATTCACTCTCTTCCATAACCATACACTGATCATCATCATCCTTTCCACTAATTGGACTGTTTTCCACATTGTTGCCATTCCATATGCTGTCTTTCCCCATTGCAAATACATACTCCCCCCCCCCCCCCCAATAATTTAAAATCTTTATCCCCATTAAATATTTCTTTAAAAACCTCTTTGTATTCTTGAGTCACTTAGCTCCCTGAGCTGCCTAGCATAATCATGTTTACTGAGCTTCCAATCCTTAGGTGCCCTCTACTTTACATTACATTTATCGTTTTCCATGGATCGCTTGCAGAGGAGTCTCTGGCATATGGAAAGAGTCAAAGTTTTTTTTTTACTCAGATACATGGATATTGTACAATTCTGATGCAGACAGAGTTATGAACTATAATCCTTGTGAAGATATTTGCCAATGGGGTAGAAGGAGTTGGCCCACAGGAAGTTCTTTAATTCACTATGAAACCGATCTGTATCACTTACAAGACCTCTGACATGCTCTGGTAAGTTATTGAATATATGAGTACCCATGTATTTGACTCCTTTTCGTACTAATGTTAAGCTTTTATAGTCCTTATACAGATTGTATTTGGTTCTGGTATTATAATCATGTTTTGCACTACTTTGTGTAAAAAGAGACATGTTAGAAATAACAAAGGACATCAGTGAGTATATGTATTGAGAAGTAGTAGTTAGGATACCAAGTTTCTTAAAGAGGTCTGACTTGTTTCTGAATTTTGCAAATTTTCTCTTTGTGAGAGGAGTTTCCCCAAAAGATGATTCCATAACTCATTAGTGGATGGAAGTAGGCCGAATAAACTAACTTCTTCATTTTTAAATCACCTATTTCTGTTATCATGTGTACTGCAAATGTAGCGGAACTAAGGCGTTTCATTAAATCTAGTGTGTGTTTTTTCCAATTTAGGTTGTGGTCAATTTGTAGCCCTAAAAATTTGACACTATCTACAGCTTTAATTTCATTGTTGAATACATTATACTTATAGGGTCAGGTATTCTTTGTGAGGTACTAAACTGTATGTACTGGGTCTTGTCAAAATTCAGTGACAATCCATTTGCTGTGAACCACCCTTTGATACTTACAAATATTTCATTAGCTGATTGCTCAGTGAGATCACAGGTACTGTTTTTTAAACCAATACTTGTATCATCTGCAAATAAGACAAAATTTGCGTTTGTGACACTGCATATGGAAGGAAATTAGTATATAATAGGAACAACAAGGGACCTAAAATAGAGCCCTGGGGCACCCTTTGTCTGATGGTTTCATATTTTGAATGATTATTGTTATGTGGTAAGCCTGATACAGACACACACTGTTTTCTATTAAAAAGACAGGATGAGAACCATGAGCCTGCTACTCTTGTTATCCCATAGTATTCCAACTTTTGTATAAGGATATCATGCTTAACACTATCAAAAGCTTTAGCCAAATCACAGAATATTCCAAGTGCTAATAATTTTTTATTTATTGATTCTAATATATCATCAGTAAAGGTGAATATAGCTTGATCAGTTGACAATCTTTTCCGAAATCCAAACTGATTGTGAATGAGACTATTTTTCTGTACTAAGTGTTTATAAAGCCTATTGTACATAACCCTTTCCAATAATGAAATGGGACAAAAGTTTTCCACTGATGATTTGTCTCTTTTTTTGTGTAATGGTTTGACAATAGCATACTTAAGCCTATCTGGAAAAGTACCACTGTGGAGGGATTCATTACATAAGTAACTCTGTTTGTCGCAAGTTCTGAGGAGCAACTTTTAATTATGGTAGTGCTGATTTCATCATAACCACTGGAACATTTGTTTTTAAGAGAGCTAATAATATTAGAAATCTCTTTCGGTGAGGTAGGATATAGTTGAATTTTGTCAGACTTCTGCCGAAATGAATTTTTTAAAATATTTTAAGCTGTCCTCTGAGGAACTGTGCAGACCTAAGTTGTCTGCTACTGAAAGGCAAAAGTTGTTGAAAGTGCCTGAAATTTTGGAGGTATCTATAATCAACTCATTATTTACATTTTACATAATTTCCACATTTGCCTGATTAGTTTTTCCTGTTTCACTTTTTACTATGTTCCACATAGTTTTTATCTTGTTATTAGAGGCATTTATTTTTTCTTTAAAATAAATACATTTTGAGGTTCTGATTACTTTGTTTAGAATTTTACAATATAATTTGTAATGTGATTTAGCTCTATAGTCATCGTTTTCCCTTGACATTACGTCAGATTTCAAAGTATCAGATATAATGAGCTGTTGGTAATCAACAGATGAAAGAATAGGTCTCAGTTGATGCAATCTGAAATGAAAGAGAAAGGTAGGAAGCGGCACATAGACTGAAGAGAGCAAAATAAGAAAAATTACTCATTCCACATCATTATTAAATAAGAAAAAATGTGGTTTATAGTGTATTAATAAAACATCCCAATGTTCCAAAGAATAATTTCTATATATGTAATATGTAGAAGTTCGTGGGTAGGAAAACAAAAACTTTTAAATTAAATGATGAGCAACGTAGCCGTATATACATTTGAATGTAAAATGACTTGTTCTACATCATTACAATTAACTGTACAAGTGATCCATGAAACTAACTAGTTACACAGTATGATGAAAAGAAACTTGTGTTAGCTTTGTCAAGCCAATGTTACCTTGTTTCTGTATACTTTGATTATAGTGGGTCTAGTTCTTTTTCTGGCATTGTGCATAAGGAAGGTTTCACAATTGAGGTACTCATAGGAGTAAGAGCCATGGACTAAGGTACCTGATTGGGAGTGTTACACAGCTGAAGACAGATGTAACCGAGGTTGACTGCACAGCAGACTTTTAGTTTTGGGTGTATGTAAATGAGTTTTTGTAATACTGATTATTTTCGGTATCTGACATACAACTACAATGCCACATTTTGTTACTTGTATTTGATTCCTATTCTTAGATTGTTTTTACACCTAAAATATTTCGTGATCTGTCAACTGGAGCAGCTTTCCCATCCTTTTTGGTATCTTCACATTTTTTTGTTTGTGCAAGAGAAATATTTAAATATGCAAAGTACAGATTCAGTTGAATTTGTTAATTTGTACTTCTCTCAGCCCATAATTTGCTGTGGCCCTTTTTACCCAGTGTCGGTCATTTTGTATCCTGCTTCTACCATATTGAGTTGGTCGTTAGAGGATAACGCTTGTTACACCTGTGGTGTTTGATAAGCCACACATGCTCATTAATTGCCACATGGCAAGAACCTGAAGAACTTGGTCGTCACCGATGGATAAACAATTTGATAAAACGGGGGAATCCCAATCTGGTATTGGTCAGCACATTTAATCTTCTACAGTGGTAAGTTCTGTCTGAACTTCAGTGTAAAGCTCAGTGGTGTAATGTTGTAATGTGATAGGGACTGAGGATCTTGGCTTGACATCCTGAATTACGAGGATAACACAAATCAGTATGAAAAACTTCATAACATGTGCCAATGATATGAAATGGTGTTAAAGTAAAACAATTATTAGCAACCACTTGGGCACCTGCTGCACTTCATTTTGTATAAAGTTTGTTGAGATGAGGTAGGATTCTAGTGAGATCAGCATTTATTTAACCATCTACTTATGGGAACAAAATGGCAACTATTGATTACTGTAGTAGTACTCTGTTGTTCAGAATGACCACAGAGCAGCACCAACACCAAAACCAACAACGATAGGCAGTTACCTCGATGCTAAATCATCAAAGGAGCCAGAAAACAACTGTAATGGAACACGTGTCATGATCAGGAAGTATGGTTCATTGTGAAATAATATTGGACACTACTTCTTAAAGCAAATGTTCCCCTCAAATCCACCATTCTTAAAATTGCTAAAAATCTTGCTGCTTATCTGATTGTGATGAATCTGATCAACAAACAGAAGGTATCACAACATGCAACAAAATTTTACACCTTGATATGGACTTAGAGGGCTCATACAATAGCAGGGAAAACTGAATAGGAAGGCTTGTCAGTCCCTTAATGCATTCCTTGTCAAACTTCTTTGAATCACGTCTGCAGTCTCAGTTAAAATGAAAGTTGCAAACAATGTTCTCATCTTTGCTGTGTGCTGATTCGTTTGTTTTGCTGTATTTGTAGCAATATATGAGGATGAAAAGGAAACACTGATTTTGGTCATGCAGCTGATATTAAAAGTGAATGTTCAGTAGTCACTTAAATCAATACAGTCTGGTTAAATGATTGATACACCATCCAAAATAAATTATGTATGGATGAAGACACCTTTATGCATATTGCCGGCCAGAGAGGCCGAGCAGTTCTAGGCGCTGTAGTCTGGAACCACGCGACCGCTACGGTCTGAGGTTCGAATCCTGCCTCGGGCATGGATGTGAGTGATGTCCTTAGGTTAGTTAGGTTTAACTAGTTCTACGTTCTAGGTGACTGATGACCTCAGATGTTAAGTCCCATAGTGCTCAGAGCCATTTGAACCATTTTTTTATGCATTTTATGGAAAAATTTCGGCCATTTTATAGAAAAATTTCAGCCATTTTCAGAGGAACAAATTCCAAAGTTCAGAAAATTTAAAAACATTTATGGGAAACTAAGTGCTATACTAAAATTTTAAGCTACAGGAAGGATGAAGACCTCAAATATTTTGTGCCATTTCACAGGCTGTTGGCTGGATAATACTCTGGCCATGTTGAGCAACTTACCAAATCCTTAAAGCTGGATATTTAAAGGTAAAGATGTGAAACATGTTGTTATAAATATAATTTCAATAATGAAAGAATTTCTAGTTGTGTGTGTGTGTGTGTGTGTGTGTGTGTGTGTGTGTGTGTGTATACATATAGTAATTCTCATTTGTTTCTTCACAACATAAATTTGTATTTTGTTCAGAAAATTTAATTAAAGAGTCACATAAAGAAACTAACACTGTCAATAAAATGTTATACTCAATATCACTTTCTCTACAGCATTGTGCTGTAAGTTATTTTTCCTTGATATTTCACACAGTTTTGTAGCAGTAGTCATCTTAAAACAATTAGATTCTTCATTTTTCGTTAGTAGCAGCTTTCTGTACTTATTTGGAGGAGAGAAAAATCTAATAACTTAAACATATCAAAACATTTCCATTGTTCTTAAGCATAAAAGATCAACAAGCATTACAACCATCATCCTTTGCATCTTACTTTACTGTGATGGTCACAAAACTTTCTATGAAAATTAAATGATACGAACAATATCTTCTGCACCTTTAAGTATAGGTGAAACAACTGTAAAAATTTTATCTAGTCAAATCAGTCAATAGTGATAAGCAGAGAAAGAAATATAGTAGACTAGGCTGTTTCAACCTGATAAGTTTTTTGGCTCCAAATAAAATAAAACATTCCAAGGGAAACAGTGCCAAATTAAAGTCATTAGGATTTAAGTCATTACACAGTGTAACATGTAATGGGTTTGGGACTAATGTCAAGAAACTGAGATTCTTAGCAGAGGGAGAGCTCTTTGATAAGGGCTTACAGTTTACACAAATGGGAGATAAATGAAGCTAGCATTGCTGTCTTCATAAATGATGGATCCCATGACTCACTTCTCTCCCTGAACGACTACTTGCAAGCAGTAGCTACTATAGTGCATGTGCCAGATATTGTGATTGTGTCTTCCCTTTAGCTGTTTACATAATGATACTTTAAATGACCTCAACTTTTCTGCCAGTTCCTCTTTTGGAGATTTCAGTCAACTATCAAGTCCTATTGTAGTGTGTTACAATGTGCCCCTAGGGTATAGCTGTTGAGACTTCCTTGTTGCCCGTGATTTGGGATTTTGAATAGTGGGCACAGCATGTGCATCGGCACTGCTATGAAGATTGTTCTCTGTGATGAAACTATCTACAATCTCAGCCGTTGTAAACACTGATTCCAAAAATGAATACAGATTGAACAGTTTCTGAAAGTAAGTCACCCGAACTGACACTCTACAAGGCAAACAGGACGCTGTACTGCCAATTGGCTGCATCTGAACATAGAGACAATGTCTGGGAACAGTGTTACAATATCATCTGCGTGGTTCACCTTTAGGGTATTAGGATAACTATTAGTTCAGCCAAAACATCTGCGGCAGCAGAAAACTTGTTTCTACTATAGTTCATTAAAATGGGTGTCAGTTTGCACCCTAATGTTACTAATTAAACAATTGTGTGGCTGGGTAACACTAGGATGGAAATAGGAAACCCAATAAGAAAGAAGTCTTCACAAACCATAATTGTCCTCTCAACCTTATACAAAAACAAATCTCCTGTGCCTTATGTTTCCAGGCTCCCACCACTTCCCAAAGTCTCACCATCCGGCCACAGAAGAGCATTCCCCTTGTAACTCAGTACCACCTAGGACTTGAGCGACTGAATTATGTTCTCTGCCAGTGTTTCGACTACCTCTCATTGTGCCCTGAAATGAGAAATGTCCTGCCGACTATCCTTCCCACCCCTCCCCCAGTGGTTTTTTACCATCCACCGTACATCCTCCTACCACCACTTACTCCAGTCTGGTCACGAACATCACCTATTCGATCAAAGGCAGGGCTACCTATGAAACCAGTCATGTGATCTGCAAGCTAAGCTACAACCACTGTGATGCATTCTATGTGGGCATGACAACCAAAAAGCTGCCTGTCCACGTGAATGGCCACCAACAAACTGTGGCCAAGAAACAAGTGGACCACCCTGTCACTGAACGCACTGCCAAACATGATATCCTTCATTTCAATGACTGTTTCACAGCCTGTGCCATATGGATCCTTCCCACCAACAACAGCTTTTCTGAATTGCACAGGTGGGAGCTTTCCCTGAAATATATACCACATTCCCATAACCCTCTAGGCCTCAACCTTCGTTAGTCATTGTGCTCTTCCATCCAGCTTGTTCTCTGTTCCCATTTCAGCACTATACAGCTCTCATTTTTCCATTGCACCCAGTTTTTTTACTTCTCTCCTTTTTCGCAATTCCACTTCCCTCCCCACCTCCCAACCTCTCCGGTGTCCTCCGTCTAATGTCCCGACTGCACATAGCTGCCCTACCCTCTTTCCACCTTGTCCCTACATGCTACCCAACAGCATGTCACCGTCCACCATCCCTACCCTACTATCCCTCCCCTACTATCGCTCCCCCTCCCCACCCCGGCCTGCTCGATACCCTCACCCAGTCGCTACTCCCATCATGCGCTGGTGCTGCTGCTCGCAGTGTGGCCTCAGTTGCCTGAGACTGCAGTCATGTATGTGGGAATTGTGTTTGTGAGTGTGTGTATGTGTGTGTTTGTCGTCTAATTTTGATGAAGGCCTTACTGGCCAAAAGCTATGTTTGTGCCAGTCTTTTTGTTGTGCCTATTGCGACTCAGCTTCTCCACTATGTGGTGTATGGCAACTTTCCTTTTCACAATATTGTTACTTTCCATCCTGAATTTTCCACTGTTTGATTTAATAAGAAATAACATTTATTAAGTTATTACAAAAATTTACTTACCTTTAGTTACAGTTTGTTGTGTAGCACTTGATGTGCTATACATAATACAATGAAATATAAATAGCTTGGCAATCTCTTGACTGAAAGTAGTTGGGCAGAAACTCTTTTGACTATCTAGTTCTCTATAAATAGTCACTGCTAAGTCAGAATGTAGTCTTCTGAGGGGAACTTCTGGAACTGTGCTCTGTAGAATAGTGCAGGAACTTTACTGAGCTGGATGCAGGTACTGAAATGTCAGAGTGTTTGTGGCACTTTGTCTTTTCTGCCTGTTGCTGGAAGGATATCCATCTCTGCCAGTACTGGGTGGAAGCGATGTAGTCCACTGTTGGCAGTGTTCTCTCTGGTGGCTAGCAATACTAGTGGGGGACAAATATCATGTGCTGATGGACGTAGCACAGAAGAAGAAAATGGTCTTGATATGTGAGCCTCTAGCTGCTGCTCACACATAAAGTAGGCAAGTGGTTGTGTGTGTGTGTGTGTGTGTGTGTGTGTGTGTGTGTGTGTGTGTGTGTAACAGCTTGTACTATAGTGGAATGAGAAGTACCACTATGTCACTCATAGGCATTTGCAAGGTTAGACACATTCTGTCTGTTGAGAACTATGCGGCCTTTCAGATGGCAGTGGCAAAAGTTCAGTGAATGATTAGAGAGTGCATATAAAGATAATGCAACCATTCTCATACAAAATTAACCATTCCAGTAAATCAATGCATTATCAGTGCATTATGAGAGGCCATCGGAAGAATTTCAGAGATAGATGAAATGTTCCCTATTAATTTTGAGAAAACTGGATGTCTTCTGAACAGCCAAGGAAATGTCATTCAGATCATGATGGGTTGTTTTTGCTCAAATCACTACCATTTCCAGCTATTGTCCAGCTTTCCTCTGTTGTGGGATGATTGCTGAGGAGGTGGTTAGGACTAACATGAGTGAAGAATCACAGCTGCCTCTGCTCGATATGGAAGCTGGAGTCAGTATGGTGTACAAGCTGGAGTCAGTATGGTGTATAACAAGTTGCAAGGCACTAACCATGACAAAATTATTTATAACACATTGCAGCACCCCATCAGTAATGTTAAGGAAGCCCTCCTTGACCTTTTTAACTTTTTATGGGTCGCAAAACTCTTTCCCAATCCATGAAAGAAAGGAATAATGCCCATCATCTGCAAAAATAAAAATTCTGCTGGGCAGCCAATTCAATTTCAATTTGGCATTGAAACACAGTTCATAGTGCTGTGGAATGTGGGGAAAAAACCGCAAATTGGCATTCATAAGAAGAAGAAAAACACCAAAAATGCAACAGGAGCGTAATATGTAAGAAATTGTCCATGCAGCCTGCCACTGATGATGCCTTGCAGTAAATAAAGGCGAAACACGTATGGCACTAAAATTGTGTTTTATTTAGTTACTGCCAGACGGTCCATCAGTATAAATTATCAATATACCGTAATATTACATGCAACTGAGGAAGACAGGACCACAAAAGTTGAAGATGACAACTATTATGTTGAGATGCGGACACGAGAATTTTTTAATCATGTAAATTTTTCTATGGAGCCCGAAACAGAAAAAGTGGCCCAATATGTGTGCCCACTCAACATTGCCAGTTACCAGGAGAGGCTGGACCATGAGGTGTGTGATGCCTCAGAGTATCCTACATCCATGTGACACAGCTGCCTTCTACTCACATGCTGTTGGTGTAACAGTTGAGTGCAGGATGTGCAATATGCGAAATATCATTGAATACATCATGGCCAGATTGTTCGTGCAGACGCTGGATTTTTCACATGCCATCATTTCAAAGATGTTATTTTAGTAATTAGATTTGGGTGTAACTTGTGTGGCCAGAGTCAAAGGCCTTGCGTAGTTTCATACTGACTCTGTGGCGTCCTAGCTGGAGTATGTACACAAGGTGTATAGACCTGAAACATTGTTGTATCTGTAGGTAATGGATGTTTACTTGGAGTCTTTTGCAGTAGCACACATCAATAAAACCCTCTTGATTTTCAAGATTTGTCATTTTGAATACAATATGTTCGCATTTTAAGACCTGCCATTTCATATAAAATCCTCATGCTTTCAACAACTGACTCTGCCATCATAATTAGGAATAAAACTATTGACTGCTGGGCTGACACTATATTCTTCTTGTACAGGACAATCGTGTAGCAGTGACGTTACCATTTGTACCACCAAAAGCACATCGTATGGCGGGGGAGACATGTTACCCACAAGAAGTGCAGATATGCCTGGCCTGTGACGCATTGTGGAAGATGGAATGGTCTCAAAAGGCGGTCTCCAATAATCCCTGCTCACACATTGT
The DNA here is from genome assembly GCF_023864275.1 of Schistocerca cancellata. Classification (NCBI taxonomy): domain Eukaryota; kingdom Metazoa; phylum Arthropoda; class Insecta; order Orthoptera; family Acrididae; genus Schistocerca; species Schistocerca cancellata. The sequence goes on from NC_064631.1 coordinate 500,354,767, forward strand.
GGCTGAATGGTGCTGATGGTGGTGGATGTTGTCTAGGCTAACAGCTCCACCCCTCATGGTAATGTCCCCATATAGCAAAATAGCCCTGTATAGTAGAGGCAGCAGTGTCTAGAATCTTCATCATGTCGGTATTTGGTACTAAAGGAGGTGTTATTGAAAGAATCATCTGTTTCTTTGTGTGTGTAACATGACAATTTCAAACTATGGAAAATCTAGGATGGAATGTAACAATACCAGAGAAGGAAAGTTGCTACTCACCATATAGCGGAGATGCTGAGTCACGATAGGCACAACAAAAAGTGTGGCAGTGGCAGTGTGGTTTCAGCTGTGTGTGTGTGTGTGTGTGTGTGTGTGTGTGTGTGCGCGTGTGCGCGCTTGGGCATGTGTGTGTGTGTGTGTGTGTGTGTGTGTGTGTGTGTGTGTGTGTCTAGAATCTTCATCATGTCGGTATTTGGTACTAAAAGAGGTGTTGTTGAAAGAATCATCTGTTTCTTTGTGTGTGTAACATGACAATTTCAAACTATGGAAAATCTAGGATGAATGTAACAATACCAGAGAAGGAAAGTTGCTACTCACCATATAGTGGAGATGCTGAGTCACGATAGGCACAACAAAAAGTGTGGCAGTGGCAGTGGCAGTGGCAGTGTGGTTTCAGCTGTGTGTGTGCATGCGCGTGTGCCAGGCACGGATAGGCAATTACCATGTGTTGTTTCAGATGTGATGTGAATACGGATTCATTATTATTCCATCTTTCATCTGTCTCATTGTTTTACTCACTTATTAGTACGTGAGAGTCTTACTTATTCTCTAGGTACCTATATCTTCTTCTGGGCATTTTGATGATAAAACACTGTGTGGGAAGTTAAGGTCTGGGTACATCATCAACTAGCTCATAATTATCTTCTAGTCCTCGTCAAGTTGCTTCCTTCTGCGAAATCATGGAACTTTATTAATTTCAATACAGGACGTAACAATCCAATTAAGGCTTTATATGCACAGATTAATTACATTTGTTGATTACACTTTTGTGCGCAGATACAACTCAATATAGACAGGTCATTAAACACAGCAGCTGTGACTAGATGGGACATCCAATTTAGAGTGGACAGTAAAAACATAATAGAAAAGAAAGACGCTACGGATATGCACTGCACCAGCGCTATTTGTATGTGCAAAGTTGTGTAGGAGAGGAATACTCTTAGACTTCTGAGTGAATGTATTGCTTGTCAGTAAATAAAACAGCTCATGTATGTATTTCAGTAGTTGCTATTTGTAAACATAAAGATACTACCACTTCGTCGTGTTATGCGAGATCAGTTGGTTTCCGCTACTGCATCCTGTTGAATATTGAGAGGAATAAATATTATTTTACCAGATCAAACTCGATCATTCAGCAACTTTTAGAATAAATTATTCTACTGAAATGCCCCAAGTCCTCCAACCAAAAGCAATATACAAGGCCCCTGATTATTCAGGAATTTATCAACTAACATTTTCTGTTCTGCGAGGCAGTTGATTTTTCAAGTAGCCTGTTAGCTTCATGGGGGTAATCTGTCATTTTATATGAGTGGGGGTGATAGATTCAGCATCAGGCTAATTGATATACCCACAGAGCAACTGATGGGCAAGGGGTCGTGGTCATGGTATACACGGCTTCTATCAATGCCAACATCAATAATTCAGGTCTAAATGCTGATGTTGCAAGCACAAGATAAGGTGGAGAGAGTGTATGAGGGGTAACTCAGTAATTTAAAAGAGATCATAATGTAATGAAATAAAATGATCGTATGGCATTAATAGCTGGGAGACCTCACCTGAAGTAGTTCAGCCACTGACTTGCTAGGCTTTGCAGGTTAGCCACATTGGGCAACTTGCATGTCGATGAGGATGAAATGATGATGATGACAGCACAAAACCCAGTCCCCAAGTGGAGAAAATCCATGATCTGGCCAGTAATCGAACCTGGACATGCTGAATGACAGTGAGAGGCACTCACCACTCAGCTAAAGCCATAGGCACATGGAACAAGTTACGTAATGTTGAAGTGGCACTCTGCAAGTTTTGTGATGTCACTTCCTGCTATTTCTCATTGAGGAGCCATTTTGTTACATTAAACACAAAATAAGTTCTGTGATATTTCAGCACCTATCACGTAAAGTAGAACCAAAAGGAAACAAGAATGCTCCCTATGTCACAAGGAGAAAGCAAGACGCCATACTGTATTTATTGTGTTCAGTAGAGGTCCATATTTGGTGGGTTTTATATTGTACATTAAACCCAATGAATATGTGCTGTTGCTAAACACCAGCCCACAGAATTGAGAATGAATTGTTATTTGTATGATTTGTTGTAATAAAATGGTGGGAAACACCATATGGTATTTGAACAATTTTCGTATTTAGTTATTTTCACGTTATAACTTGCGTCTTATGATAGAAAACCAATTTAAGACAACAACCTGTTGAATACAGTTTCATGAAAAAGTGTCATTTTTACTAGTATTTGTTATAATTAAATATAAATAACATTTTGGTAATTGAAGCTTTTAGAACACTGTAATACGAAATCTGAGAATAATTGAGGAAGAACATTGGCATAGTGTAGTTTGTTGAAGTACCACAATAGAGAACTGAAGTGTACATTGGTAGCGAGTTTGTATCCCACTGTATCCTAAATTTTTTCCACCTTCATAGTTTCTCAAAGATTTTTGGAGTTTCCTACAAAAATTAATGGAATTAATTTCTCTAATAGTTGACATTATGTGAATGTAAGTGCTCTCTCTTTCAGGGGTGAGTTCATGTGAATTTTTTAAGGTGATGTCCTTCCTGAGTGATCATGTATCTTTCATTTTTGTCTTATCACACATTCCAGGATGGTGACGTTGTTATTTATGTATACCACAGACAGAACAACATGGCTAGCATACAGTCAAGAAAGGTAATGTGCATTTTAATAGAAATAATTTAGAAATTCTATGCAGTCCATTTTCGTAAACAAACTGCATGGTTTTCAAGGCAAATAAAGCCATAGTGCTGAAAGCACAAAATCATGTTAAGCAGCTCATGGTGTGTGCTGACGGTGCTGTGTGTTGTGATGTGGGATATTGTCTGTGTGCACATCATTGTTGGCTGTCTCATCCCATGTGCTCGATGGCTTAAGGAGGCAGACCATAATGTAATAATCATGAGGATTGGAGTGCTGTTGCAGGGGAAGAAACTGAAGATAGTTTTATGATGGACTGTGGGCTCAATAGTGGGATGAGAGTGGAGAAACTCAGTTGAGTTCTGCAGTAAACATCAGCTGGTAATAGTGAACATGCTTTCAAAAATTACAAGAGGAACAAAGAGGGTACTTGAGGAATGGTAATATAAGTTGGAAGTTACCTAAGGCTGTAGATACTGTGATAAAAAAATACCACAGTATGCAGTTCAGTTGAAGAGGACTAAATATTTCTAAAAAGGGTAATCATAGAACTTGGGCAGATAAGTATAGGTACAAGGAAGGTAACTGTAAAGAAAAGAAAAGAAAAGAAGGAAGTACAAAATTTCACAGGGAAGAACAGGAATCTAGCACTGGCAGTATGTCACTTAGGAATGAAATAAATAGGTTGTTTAGGGAAGCTAAGGTGAAACGCCTGAAGAAAAAATTTGAAGAAATCGAAAATGGTATGCTGTGAGAAGGGCAGATACAGAAAAATGAAAACAACCTTCACTGAAATTAAAAGCAAAGGTTTCAACAGCAAGAGTGCAGGAGAAATTCTGCTTTTAAATATAAGGAGAGAGTGAAGAAAAGAACACATTATCCACTTAAGACAGGGGGAGGAGTCACATTCATTCTACCAATGACCTTGTGTCTAAGAGGGGCGGAAGTGTGGAAAAACAAAGGAGAAATTTAAGTTAGTTTGGAAGATATAGGGGATCCGATTACAGTTACAGTTTGACAGATCTTTGATTGACTTGCATTCAAATAAGGCAGATATCATAGGTAACACTGTGTCAGAATTTCTAAAACCATTGGGGGAAAGGGCAACCAAACAACTATTCAAGTTGGTGTGTTGAATCAATGAGTCTATAGACACACCAACTGACTTCTGGAAAAATATCATCCATGCAATTCCGAAGATAGCAACGCCAGATAAGTGTATCAACCACGGCCCAATCATCTTAACAGCTCATACATCCAAGTTGCTGGCAAGTATAATACAGAGATGAATGGAAAAGAAAGTTAAATATCCCTTTGGCAATGAGCAGTTTGGTTGTATGAAAGGTAAAGGCACCAGAGAGGCTGTTCTGGCATGGCACTTTATAATAGAAGCAGGGCTTTAGAAAAATGAAGACACTTTCATGGAATTTGTCGACCTAGAAATAACATTTGTCAATGTAAAATAGTGCAAGATGTTCAAAAAGCTGAAAAAGATAGAAGTAAGCTAAAGGTAACGACAGGTAATATACATCAAAGAAATAAGAACTGAAATTAAAGAAAAGTTCAAGACTGGGATTAAAATTGAGGGTGAAGGGACATTATTGATAAGACTGGCTGATGACATCACTATCTCCAGTGAATGTGAAGAAGAATTACAATCTGTTGCAAGGAATGAAAAGTCTACTGAGCACAGAATATGGATTGAGAATAAACCCAAGAAAGGTTAAAGTAATGAGGCATAGCAAAAATGAGATTACTAATAAAATTAACATACAAACTGGAGATCATGAAGTAGACGGAGTGAAGAAATTCTGCTACCTTGGAAGCAGAATAACATATGATGAGCAAAAAAAAGAGGAAGATGTAAAAAGCAGACTAGCATTGGTAAAGAGGGCATTCCTGGACAAAAGAAGTCTGCTTGTATAAAACATCAACTTTAATTTAAGGAAGAAATTTCTGCGAATGTACGTCTGGACCTGCGTTATTGAGTGGGGTGTTGTAGGAAGCCCCTTGGTAGGTTAGGGGTGCACTATGCAAAGGAAGCAGCACATCTCATTCACACGTGATTGCTGTCTCTGTCTAGAATGCAACTGTGTTGTGTTGCAAGAGAAGCAGCAATTTTATTTATTTATTGCCAAATTATAGACCTGTTACCTGATGTTTAAAACAGGTCGTACATCTTACAGTTTTTGTTTTTAATCTTTTTACAGTTTTCTTTCCTTTTGTTTTATCTACAACATTTAAAAGAATGATACTTTTCAGAATAACAATAATTTAAGGTTGAAATATAAATAATTTTTTTTAAGAAGAATATGAAAAGAAGATAGGATAGATGAGAGATTTGTTAGTACCATCACCGAGTGTGACTGACGGTGAATACCTCGGAATGGTTTCTTCGAGCCGTTGACCGCCAGACACACACACACACACACACACACACACACACACACACACACACACAAAAATGGTTATCAGTAAAGAAATAATGTTGCTTATCCTATTTATTGCTAAGCCTATGTATTAACTACTTTAGGTGCCCATCCATGTACAGCATTTGGTGTTTTCTTGGCTAGATTGCCAGCAATTTGCTTATTTACTGTCACATCTCAGCTACCTTCTCCTGTTCCTCTTCATTGTCACTATTTTTGTTGTCACTGTGGGTATCGCTGTCCATCCTCTGGAGATTTCTGTTACGCTGCACATAGGCACGTCTGTAATGTAGTGTCCGCATATACTCTTCATGTGTTGTTTTTGAAATACTGTTTGTCAGAGTGTTTAATTGTGCCCATTGTTCTTTGTCTCTTATTGCTGTGTACATATATATGTCTGTATCTGTGTAATCTAAGTGTAGTGTATGTCTATTGTTCGTGTATTGCTTGCAGACAGTGTGTTCTGGGGAACCTTCTTCCCCACATGTGCATGTAGGTGTCTGCCTCAGACTCACGCGGTTTAATTGTGTGGGATAAGGTCCGTGTCCGGTTAAGAAATGTACCATACCGCAGCTGGGATCGATATGTCTCATTCTCAACCGCTCCCTTATGTCAGGGAGGAAGTCGTGCAGTCTACGTCCCTTATCACTTACATCCCACTCACCTTTCCATGTATCCAAACGCCAACTTTTAAGGTGATGTATCGTCTCTATGGGCATACCGGTTATTGTGTGTACCTTATCTAGTCTCCCCACCTTTAATCAGTACCTTGCAGCTCTGTATTTGATCGTGATATCTATGGGGCATATTCCGAGCACAACACACAGTGCATCCGCTGAGGTGGTACCGAAGGCTCCAGATAGCCTAAGTAGGACACTTCTCTGCCCTCGTCTGACGGATGCTTTGTTGGTGACCACGTTCAGTCTATGTGCCCATGTGCTAGCTGCAAAGCTGAGTACTGATTCGAAGAGCGCACAGTGGTATGTACGTATGACTGGTAGAGGTAGTCTGTACTGTTTTGAATTTAGCCTCACCAGTTTGTGGAGTATTTTTTTCTGCTTTGTCTGTTGTTAGCCTTATGTGTTCATGGAGATTCAATTTTTCATCTATGTGTACCCCAAGATAGCGCATAATGCGTGCTCGTTTGATGTTTGTGTCCCCAATTTTAACCGAAGGATTCCTTTGGAGTGATCCTTTCAGTAAAGTGTATGTTGTTTTTGTTTTTAGCTATCCTGAGTTTGTTGTTGTGACACCACTGAGTAATTGTTTGTAGTAATCCACTGGCTTTCTCTTCTAACTGGGCTCTGTTGTTTGCAGTGACTACAACTAATAGGTCATCTGCGTAGGCGACAATTCCGTCTGACCTGTCATCCCCATCCAGAAGCTGTAGGAGGGGTTCGATTGTTATGTCCCAGAAGATGGGACAGCCTTTGGTAATTCTTTTAATTACTTTCCGGCTGTCCATCTGCCATTCGACTACTCGGTCTTCACAGTAGTCTAGAAAACTGTTGTACAGTGATTGCGGTACCTCCAGGTGTCTTAGCCTATGAAACAGTGCAGGCCACCAAAGGTTATCAAATGCTCTGGCATCTATTGATCTGCCAGATCTGAAGCCAAACTGGTGTTGGCTCATACCCCTGAGAGCTCTGTGTGTTTGCAGGCGCTTACACAGTAGCTTCTCCTAAATCTTTGCTAGGGTGTTTATTAGGCATATTGGCCTATAAGTCTTTGGACCTGAAGGAGCCCTTTCCGCTGATTTCTTAATAATGACTACTTTGGAGGTTTTCCATACTGTAGGTACCCTGCCCAGCTGTAAGGCATCGTTCAGCAACGTTGTTAGGAACGGGGTGATCTGCGGTGCTAGTTTTTCCAGTGTTTCCGAGTGGATGCCATCTGGTCCAGGTGCTTTTTTGTTTTTGAGCTCTGAGATTGCTAGCGCAACCTCTTCTTGCGCAAAAGGACAGGTGACAGTTGCAGTGTTGTATGGTGTGTGTAGGTTTTCTCTTAGTGTTGCATGATATTGTGTGTCTGTATCGATAACGTCGTCAGGGAGCAGTTCATACAGCAGAAACTCTGCTGTATTCCTCCATCCCCTCGTCATCGTGCCGTCATCCTGCCTTAGTGTTCCCAGAACTAGTGGGGTTTTTATCTTCTCTGCCAGTATTTTGTATGGTTCCCCCCCATATATTCTGCTCTGTTTGTGTTGTTACAAATAGCTCCCATTGTTGTTTATGCATGTTGTATAGGGTCTGTCTATACAAGTCTTGTGCATGCCTATATGCAACAAGTCTTACTCGTCTGTCCCTATCTGCTATTGCCCTTTGATATAATTTTCGTTTGCGTCTTGTTTGAGTCTCATAAGTTCGTTGGTCCATGGTACTGGTGAGCAATTTGTGTTCTTTGCTGTCGGTATTGAAGTGTTTTGTGCATGTTGTATCATCTGTGTTAACTTGTGTGCTCTATAATCGATACTTCCATTGATGTTTTCTAGATCGTGTCGTTGGATAATTTCCGTTAATTTGTTCCAGTCTGCTTTGTGCAACACCAAGTGTCTGGTGTGTGATTTGGTCATTGTGTTCTGAGTGTGAGTTAGTGTGTATGTTATGACATTATGATCACTACTGGTTACGTTGTCATGTACAGTCCAGTTTGTTACGTATGCCATTGCTGCATTATTTGCTAACGTGAAGTCGATATTACTGCTCGTACCATCGAACCCTGCATATGTTGGTATAGGTCCTTCCGTATTCATTACATGTAATTGTGTTTCTTGTATTAGATTGGTGATTATGCGTCCTCTGTCATATGTTCTGTCTGAGTTCCAGAGGGTCGATCTGGAATTAATGTCAGCACTTATCACTAATTTTTTGCCTCTGGCATACATTACTAGGTCTCTGATGTAGTCTGCATACGGCTGTATTTGATGGGTGTATTGGGCGTACATGGATGCAATAACCCATGTGACATTCCCGTTAGTTATCTCTATGGTAACCAAGTGTTGATTGCATAACTGTGTTACCTTAATTATTTTATAAGTTCTATTTAGAATTACTATTGCAGCCTTACAGTCATTGCTACCTGTAATTGTGGTAGCATGTTTTGGTAGACATATCAGTTGCCCGTTTCTATTATAAGGTTCTTGTAAGCACATGATGTCTGCCTGCAGGTCTTCTGCTATTTTAGGGATTTCCACGCTGACTGTCGTACTGTTTTTTGTATTATATTGTAAGATATTCATTTTTTGTCTATGTGTTCTGGGTGTTTTACGTGTACAAAACATTTATCGCCAGTCTGAGAGTAATCAAAATATGTTCGTCCATGTGCTCTTACATGATCTACATATATTTTGTCCAAGTCAAAATATTATGACCTGCGCAGGCAGACCTGGAGCTTGAGATTGTCTGTCTGCTCAGTTACTGGAAAACAGAGAGAATCTCCCTTTGGATGACACAATCTAAGTAGCATCCGCTGCGCTGTCTGCAGTATCTCTTTTTTTCTCTAGCCTACTTAAAAGTAAGTTAAGTTCTAAATTATCATAATTAGGTGCAGCTAGCTTGCTGTTGGTGCTGGTTTTTGTTGCGGTCTCTGAGGTGGTACTAGATGGATTGTGGCTTGGTGTTGGCCGCTGACTGGGGGACATTTTAAGACCTCTTTGGGATGTCACACGATTACTTTTCATTTTGTCACACGCTTCTTCAATGCTGTTTGCCTTCACACGTTTTTCACTGATGATGGTGGTGCTTGCTGGTGTGGTGTTGGTGATGGTGGTGATTTGTGTGGGACTGACTGTATGTGTTATGTTGTCTTTGTTTGTGTTTGGAGAGGAGTTTGTTGCTAGACGCACGTTGACATCATTGCAAATGTCACTTGTCTCTCCCTCAGATTTGTCCTCATCTAATTGGTCTCCTTTTATAAGTCTGGGTCCGGTAGTTTTGAGTTTTGTATTGGTCTGTGGCCTGAGTGTTTCGATGTGTTTTGATTCAGGGACTGCGTGCCTGTATGTTCCTTGTTCCTTTTTCCCAGGGTGAAGAGTGCCTCCTGAGACAAATTTGACTGATTTGATGTACTGTTCACATTTACGTGTGTTGTAGGGTTTTCCATGTGATGATGATTCTGGTTTGTGTTCATCCTGTGTATGTGTGGTGTGATGTACTTCGGCTGGGAGAAATTATGAGGGAGTATGTCGGTTTTGTTTGTACATTTTCTTGTGCACAATATATGTAAGCTCATCTTCCAACTCATCTATCTTCTGCGTTAATGTTATTTGGAAGTTTATCCAGTGGTGTAATTGTCTTTTAATTTGCTTTGCCACCTCGTAGTGGATGGAGCCACAGATTGTCATGTCATCTATATATTCTATCGCATTAATGCAGCTATCCTGTAACGTCGTTGAGTGTGTTAGGGGTGGGATGTGTTCATTATCGACGTAATTCTCTGGCAGAAGATTCATTTGTCTTCTCCAACAAATTGCTCTTTGGTAGCTTCTCTTTAATGTTGACAGTGATTTGTATTTATGTTTTTTGAGTGATTGGCTTTGGGCATTCGCGTCCAGGAGCCGGTCATGCAACTGTTTATATGGCTGACAATCACCTCCTTTTGTTTTATTGCAGACGCGGCCTCTGTATTTGCAGGGGATACAGACGCAAATCGCGGACCTGCACTCGCTGCGCTTGTGTCCTTGGTTGCCACACTTGGCACAAGTGACGTCGGCTTTTCTGCAGGTTTTAGTCTCTTTCCTAGGTCGCAACACTTAAAACACTGGTTTACTACTGTATAGTCTTTCACAGAAAGTGATTCGAAGTCTATGTAGACTCTCTGTCTTCTTGTAAGGACTCTGTACAGGTGTGGGCTGACCTCCAGTATCTGGTGACTGAAACCCTTTCCCTTAGGTCCTGTTTTGAATCTTCTTTTAACCTTTCTGTCGAAGTCTTCTTTCATGGTGTCACCGCTTAGATTCTGCTCATAAAGGCTTTCTAGAAACTCTTCGTCGGTAAATGTATCTATCACGTGATATACTGCCACGAGTGGCTTGCGTTTTCACGGTCCTTCACAGATAATGGTGTGCAGGTCTTTAGTCTTTTCTATTAGTTTTCAACAATCCTCCTGTGTTTCCGTTTCTACTATACCTGCAGTCTGTGTGGTTCTGATTGATTTTATATGTAGATTCTCTTTCCTGGGATTTATATTCTTGGTGATGGTCTGTCGAACAGCTTTGGCGTCTTGATTTTCTGTCGATTTTATATAGAGGATTGTGGCCTGTTTTGTTTTAGCCTGTTCTATTCTTCGAGCCTCTTTGGTTTTGGGCTCTATAGTTAAGGCGGCAGCATATGTCAGTGTCTGTGCTTGAGTCTGTGCGTGTTGTGTGACTTTTTTTAGTTAGTTCTCTTATTTGTTGCTGCAAGTCTTGGTTCGCTACACTCAATTCCCTATTTTCGTTCTCTAATTTCTCAGCCTTCTCTTGCAAAGTTTGTATTTGTAAGTCTTTGACTGGATTTGAGGCTCTCTGTAGTTCTAGTCTTAGCCACCTATTTTCATCATTTAGGCAGGACAGTTTAGCTTCAAGGCTAGTTATTTTGAATGCCAAGGGAAACATTTTGTCTCTAATGACGGTTAACAGAGCAGATGAAACATGCTTAGCTTTTAACTCTGCTCCTATTTCACTCAATATTTTGTCTATGGCTGCTATCTTTTGACTGGGGGACATAGGCGCAAGTTCTTCCTCCATGTGTTACATACCGGGTGTGACGTTGATGGCTCGAGCTAGTGTCTTACCCCATGCTTTCCTTCTTCTTCCGTCGGCCTCTGGTGTGATGGTGTCGCTGCTTCGTCGACTGGAATCCAGGGCTGAAGGTAGGCAGGCGGTTGTTTACCAACAGCAGGGAGCACAGCTGGTGGCCGCTACTGCTGACGTCGACGGCGGGGCGCGGGGCAGCCGGTGGCCGCTGCCGGCGTCGGATTCCGCTGTGGCTGGCAAGGTGTTGCAGCATGCGGCGCGGAGTGCTGACACGCGAGAAGCAGCAATCCAGAGTAAGGCGGGAAAGGGCCAGAAATAGCAGGGTACTGACAGGGTGGGTTTAGGGGGGGGGGGGGGGGGGGGTCAGTGCCGTCTGGCTGGGTGGCCGAGCATGCACGGTCAGGATGGTGGCAGGACAGGACTGCCTGGTGCAGCATCAAAAGGTTATGAGGTGTGTGTGGGGGGGGGGGGGGGGGGTGGCAGAGAGGAAATAGGTAGCAGAAGAGGAGAGGAGCAGAGGGGGGAAAATACTGTACAGTGCATTGGCAGAGAGCAGCACAGAATGAGGGTGAGGGAATGTGAATTGGGAGGAGGTGATGCAACAGTGGTGGCAGAAACTGTCGGGTGGAGGAGATAGGGAGTATGAGGTAGTGGATTTGAAGTCTGAAGGGAGTAGTAGTCTTCATTAGCAGCAACACCATGGGCATGAGGGAAATTGGTGTATAAGGAAGATCTGTCAACAATGATGAGTAGGCATTCAGGAGATAAATGGGTGGGGATGGTGGAGAGTCATTGAGGGAAGTGGTTGGTATATTTGATGTGGGAGGCTAGATGTCATGCAGTTGGTTGAAAGTGTTATTATTATTTCTCGTTCGATCTGCCAGATACATTTTACAAAGAACAGATAAGATTAATATAAATCACAATAAATGTTTGGAACTTACAATGTGGAAACAAATTATATCAGTTATTACATTACAATTATTTCAGGGAAACTACATTATTACATTAAATGGAACAAAAATCACATAAATTGAAGACAATTAATTACACAGTAACATTAAGATTAAGGAGCCATTTCCTGGCATTGTCCGTTAACTTGTGGAGGGACATCAGAGAGCCGTCTCTGAAACCATGAATGTTACAAACCGGAAGATGGTCCATTGTTTGTACCTTGCCGGAGTCACAACACAAATCGTCTGTATAGCCCCATTTGGTTGTTTGCTGTCTGCATTGTCCAACTCTCATGCGAAACCTGTTTAGAGCCGACCAGTGTTTCCTGTTGAGATTGAAGCCTTCAACCCTTTTGGTTGGGTCATGGATTAGGTGATGGTTTTCCATGATGCCTCTTCTCAGACCCTGCAATGCATTCTTCCATTCAGCATCGAGACCCTCTGTGCCCAATGTTCTGCTCCAGACGATATGTTTCCTGGACTTGAGTCTCGTGGGTCCTCCCATGTCGGCATGTATGGGTAGCCTAGGGTTTGCTTCAATTTTTTCTACTATGTCCTGGGTTGCTTTCTCTCTACATATGGAAACAGGAGCAATGTTTGCCAGCACCGGAAGCCACTCAATGGGGGTTGGCCTGAGAGTGCCGGTGACGGTTCTCAGAGTGGTATTTAGTTGTACATCCACTTTTTTGGCATGCGGGCTTCTGCTCCAGACTGGGGTACAGTATTCTGCAGCACTATACACCAGTGCCCTTGCAGCAGTTCGTAGAGTGGCAGCATCACAACCCCAAGTGGTGCCTGCCAGTCTGTTGAGCAGGTTATTTCTCGTCTTTAGCTTTTGGGCAGTATCAGTTAGGTGTTGTCTGAAAGTCATGCTATGATCTAGCTTAATACCGAGATATTTTGGGAAATTCCTGTGGCTGACAGCTTTACCATTTATAACCAGGCGCAGTTCCCTTCTCACTTCCTTGTTGTTTAGATGCATTACTGTGCTTACTGTTTTTGTTACATTGATTTTTAGATGCCCTGTGTCATAGTATTTTTTCAGTGTAGCTAGATCTTCATTTAGTGTTGATTCCAGGTTTTCAAACAAGTTACTTTGTGCTGTAATAGCTAAATCATTTGCGTAGGCAAATTTACGTGAGTGCAGATCAGGCAAATCTGCTATATAGATGTTGAAGAGCCAGGGAGCTAATACTGATCCTTGCAGAAGACCATTTTTTGGGGTATGGCACTTGCTGGTTTCACCATTTAATTTGACCCTGGACTTGCTTTCGCTCAGCATGTTGTTCATGAGCTTCAACATTGTTTTGCATTTGACTATCGTTGCCAGTTTTAACATGAGACCATTTAGCCATACAGTGTCGTTTGCTGATGTCAGGTCAATTAGGACTATCCCTGTTTTCTTCTTTTCCTGAAAGCCTCGTTCAATGTGTGTGGTAAGTGCCAGCACCTGGTTGCAGCAGCTTCTTCTTTGGCTAAAACCTGCTTGCTCCACTGGTAGTTGTTCCTCCATTACTGGTTTAAGTCTTTGCAACAGTATTCTTTCAAACAGTTTGTAGGTTATGTACAGTAATGAGAGTGGCCTGAAGTTCCCTGCGTCAGTTCCACTCTTCCCTGGTTTAAGTATGGCAATGATTTTGGCTGTTTTCCATTCTCTGGGGATTTCACAGGTTCCCATTATTCTCATGAATAATTTGCATAGCCATTTCACCGCTTTTGGTCCAAGATTGTTCAAAAATTCAGGGAGGATGTTGTCTGGTCCAGCTGCCTTCCCTGCCTGTGTGTGTTGGAGTGCCATCTTCACCTCTTCTTCTTGGACTGCTGCCTTGAACATGTTGGCTTTTTCTTCACATTCCTGCAGTGCCACAGCCATCTGAGCTTTTATGTTTTTTCTTTGCTCAGGAGTCACTGTTATCTTGGTGTTATCCCTGAGTTTCTTGCTGATTTTGTTTGGGTGGATACTGGCCTCTGCTGACTTCCTGTGGTTGGCTCCTCCCAGCTTTCTCATGAGACTCCAGCTTTTACGGCTTTAATGTGTGAAGTCCATTTGTTCCATCAGCTTGTGCCATCTTAGTTTTCGTTCCTCGTCCAGTAGGTCGGTAAGAGCCTGGGAAGTGCCCTCATCTTCAGTCCTGTTAAATTCTTCCAGTAGGTTGCTGCATTCTTCAGGCCAGCATGGGATGTGGTATTTTCTGGCTCCTCAGGGGATATTTTTATGAGCTGCGTGGATGAGTAACTTACAGAAGCATGCATAGTTTGCAGCAGTAGGTGGTATTCTCATTATCGTTTTCTCCACACTTTCTCGATATGCTTCCCAATTGGATTTTCTCAGATTCCAACATGGGATGGGAGGGCTCATTACAATTTGTAGCTGTAGGCCTATTATTATTAAGACTGGGCAGTTTTGGCTTCTAGGGAGGCGGTTTAATACTGTCAGAGATGCTAGCATTGCTGCTCCTGTATTTATGCTGGACACGAGTAGTTTTGGTCTTCCATGCACTCGAGTGAAAGACCAAAACTACTCCCGACTTATGTTTTGTGTCCAGCACAAATACAGTGTTGGTCAGTGAGGGCTGAAATTCTATCAGTGGGGCACAATAAACCAGCCACAGTGGGGCATTGAGAATTGTTGGGTTTGTGGATTTTAGGGAGCATGTAGAAGGTGGGTATGCAGGGTGTCATAGGGGAGAGGAGGAAAACAAATTCAAGGGAGAGGTTCTGGGAAGGGCCTAAGGCTTTAAGCAGGAACTGGTGGTTATGTTGGACTTCTGGGATGGGATCACTCTGGTGGAGGTTATAAGTGGAGTAATCAGACAATTCATAGAGACCTTCTGTCAGGTAGTCACTGCAATTCATAATGACAGTGATGGAACCTTTGTCTGCAAGTGGGATGACCAGGTGAGGATCTGTTTTGGGTCTGTAAATGGCTGCCTTTTCATGTGCTGAAAGGTTGGTCTCTTAGGAAGGGATTCCAAGTTGGAATCAAGGATTCCCCAAAGATGACCAAGGGCTGGTTAGGTAGGAAAGGAGGAGGATCACAGTTGATTGTTGCTTTGAATGTGGAGAGGCAGGGTGCAGTGTTGTGATTAGGGTGACTCTGTCTCTGTCAACATACCCAATAGTCTTTTCCCCTCTCAGCGCTTCTCTTCATCTGGACTGGTGGTAAAAAAAGTGTTTCCATTTGGGGCATTGGGAGAAGGAAAGTAGGTCTTTGACAAATCCAACATGGTTAAATTTGGGTGTAGGGCTCAAAGTGAGTCTTTTTGATAGGACTGAAACTTCTGTGGGGCTGAGGATTTTGTTGAAAAGGTTAACAACAGTGTTCTGGGATTGTTTTGGCTCTCAATTTAGTTACGAGCAAAGTGGAGCCTCCTGTGGCACAACATGCAGTGGAACATAACATGCCTGAATTGAGTGGCTGTTTCACAATCAGGTCCTTCTGGATCTTCCCCTCCACCATAAGATTTTCTGAACTGCACTGATGGGAGCTGTCCTTACAACACTTTCTATTCCACTGAGTTTATCCCAGCCTCAACCAACAATAATCCAGTATCTCCACACCCTCCACCCAACAGTTTCCACTCCCTCTGTCCTATCACTTCCTCCCAAATCGCATCCCCTCACCCTCATTCTGCACCTCTCTCTGTCAACATACCCGATAGTCTTTTCCCCTCTCAGCGCTTCTCTTCATCTGCTACCCCCTCAGCGACGGCCTTCTGACACTGTGCCGGGCAGCCTTGTTCTGCCATCTGCTAGTGCCTGCTTGCTCCACTAGACGGTGTTATTCTCTCACACACCCACACTCTGCTGTCATTTCTCCTCCTGTGCCCCACATCTGATTCCTACTTTCATTCAAAACAACAATTACAGTCTTGCTTCAGCAGCTAGAGATAGTGGTCATGTGAGTCAGATATCCCTGCTTGTGTGAATCTGTGTGTGTTTTCATTTGTTAAGAAGGCTTTGACTGTTACCTTTGCAGTGAGTAGCATTCTACCTTCTCATAATTCTTGGTTTTTCAAAATAATTTGCTATTGTTTTATTTGTAATTTCTTTTAGAGGATTGATCTGAAGTGTCTTTCATATTGTTTCATTTCTTATTCCGTATCATCTTGTCTTACCCAAGATCCCTAGTACGAACATCATCTCTTTTTCTTGTATTCTACTCAGGTCTTTCTTTGTCTAGTTCATCAACTTTTTCATTTGCCATCCACTCTCTGATGTCCTCTGCATTAGTATCCTCCCAGCCTGGTACATTTTGGAACAGTGGATCATCATAATCATTTGTAATTTTGACTTTGGTTTCATGCATGGATTCAGAGTTAAAATAGTCTAAAAGAATGTTCCAAGGCCTTGCAAGTAATATGTTAGGAGTCTCTTCCCACACTTTGGTCAACCACTTTATATTTAGCATGTACATTCTCTTCAGAATGGTTACACAGTCTTAATTATTATTAATCACTGATATCAACAAACTGAGAAGACAGCAGCAGTCTTCTTCTTTAGCATTTCAAGGATACCCTGGTCCATTGGCTGACAAAGAGCAGTCACATTTGGTGGTAAAAATAATGCTCCGATATCTGAGTTTGCCACTGGCAGGGTGCGAAAGCCTGTTATTATCAAGAAGTAGCAAGGCTTTCCTTGGTAAATTGTTGTCTTTCAAATATTTCTCTACAGCTGGAAAAAATTCAGTTTGGAACTGGGTTTTAAAGATTTGAATTTATCTGTGCTTTCTTTTGATGAGTGTAATATAGGGGTAGTGATTCCTGATTTTTCAAGTTTTTTAAAGCTGTAGGTTTTTGTGTTCTCTCTATTAATCTACACCTGAACTTGTTGTTGCCAGTTGTATTACTGCAAGCCAATATGGTAACTGGTTCGTCACTTTACTTGTATCTGCTGCTTCTTCTTTTGAATATATTGTTTTTGCAGGTAGCTTCTTTTAATTTAAACCACTCTCATTGCAACTGTACAACTGTTTCCCAGGAATTCCCTCCTCAGCGGTTTACTTCAAAATGTAGTCTTTAAATAATGGGACAGCCTCTTTTTTTAGCAGATAAAGCTTCTCTGTTAATGGTAATCTGGCGAATACAAATTCATTTTTTTCCACCAATCCAGCCATCCATCACTGGCAGTAAATTCTGAATCTTGTCCTTCTATTTGCCATTGAAACTGCAATGCTTTTTCCTGCAGTATCAACCCAGTAAGGGGGGAAACCTTCTTCACTTGAATGTTCATGACACAAAAATGGTTAGCATTTTTGCCTAGCAAGCAAGAAGACCCGGGTTCGAGTCCTGGCCGCAGCACAAATTTTAATTCATTTCGTCTTTCGATCATTATCGTAGACAAAAATGAAGCTTCCTCAACTTCTTTATACTTACCTTTCAACATTGTCTTCCTTACTTTTATTCCATTTCCACTAGCTTTGGCAATTTCTGCTCAATTTTTCCTCCAGTCTCCTACAATACTTTTTCCCAAGCCTGATTCCAAAGCAATAGTTTTGATTGCTGCCCCAGAATCCAGTCACATTAAAGCATGTAGTTTCTGATCCATAGTCACTACAAGACTTTTTTATTTATCTCCCATTCTGGACTCCTTAATTACAGTACAAAGGACTGCACGAAACTACAGTTTAACAGTGCATGCACTTTGGGCATCTGATATGCAACTGAAGAAACAAAGAATGTAATGTTGCCAACAGAGCTGCTTTCTATGTGTGCTTGTTGTTTGTGAATGCTGGAAGAGGCCTACTAAGTATCATCTGTTGAAGAGTGGTGCCAGTAATTTATTCAGATACATATTAAAATTGTGACTGAAAATGTGCTAGAAGCACAAAAGATGCATAAAGCATTTTGTTTAGGCTGGCACCTGCTTGCCAAACCTCTGGAAAAGTGCAGTACACACAGTAAATTGAAACTAATATTATCATGGGGAAGTATTATTATTATATTTAATAAGTAGGTTGGACAATCAGGAGCCAGGTAGTCAAGAGTTTACCATATCATTAAGGATTGCAAAAAGATGGAAATACACTGTTCCATGAGAAATATACAGTGTGAGCACAAAGTCTTGCCCTGATCATAAAAATTTATAACAGAATAACCATTTGACACAATAAGTTACATTATTTGATGCAGTTACATAGGTTAGTGTTACTAGTTGTTGTGACCAATAGGTGGCGCTAGTGCTCCACAACACTGATGTGGTTTGTTAGATCACATTAGTTGCTGGCAAAATGGCGCCAAAGCAGGAGAAAGCGCAATGTGTGCTTTGGTTTCACGAATGAAATCACCCATCAGTGTTTAGTGTAAATTATGGGCTTCTCATGGATGCAGCCCTCCTGGCGTTAAATCAATAAAGCAATGGTATGCAAAGTTTAAAGAAACAGGCAGTGTTGAAGATTGTCCTCCAACTGGCAGGCCTCATGTGAGTAATGCAACTGTTGATCATGTTAGGCTATCATTTCAAAGGAGTCCGTCTAAATCAACTCATCAAGCATCACGTGAAATTCAAATACTGCAAGGGCTTAAGTTGCATACTTACAAAGTGCAAATCGTGCAGGCCTTGAAACTGAATGGTTTGCTGACACATACGGAATTTGCAACTGAGATTCTCAACAGGATTGATGGTTGCACTAACGATTACATAAATCGCATATGCTTTACCGATGAATCCGCCTTCCATGTCAGTGGAATGGTAAATAGGCATAATGTCCATATGTGGGGTTCAGAGTTTCCACATGCTACTGTACAGTTAGAGTGAGACAGCGAAAAAGTGAATGTTTGGTGCGGCCTCATGCATAACAAGGTTTTTGGACTGTTTTTCTTCGCAGAAAAATCCATTACAGCCAACATTTACTTAGACGTTTTGCAACAGTTCATTGCCCCACAGTTAGAAGAATATCAACCATGGATAATTTTCCAGCAAGTTGGAGCTCCCCCCCCCCCCCCCCCCCACACACACACACACACACACACACACACACACACACACACCACCACCCCTCACCGGGCTTTGATAGTGAGTGATTTCCTGGATGAAACATTTCCGGATTGGTGGATTGGAAGGAATGGTCCAACACCATGGCCACCCCACTCTCCAGACATTACGCCCCTTTTCTCTGAGGCTATATGAAGAACTGAATCTTTGTCACACCAGTTGCTGACGCTGATGAACTGAAGACTAGGATACAAGCTGCTGTGGGTACTGTGACAGTACACGTTACGAAACACCTGGCGGGATCTGGGATACCGTCTCGACATTCTCCGAGATACCAATGGAGCACACGTTGAGATTTACTAATGTAACTGGTCTTAAAAAAACTAGTAACACTAACCTATGTAATGGCATCAAATGTAAATTATTATGTCAAATTGTTATTCTGTAATAAACTGTTATAATAAGGGCAAGACTTTGTGCTCACCTTGTACATTATTCTCTGCAAAGTAGCATTGACAACAGATTGCTCAACAATTTATATGACAAACCCAATGAGTGAAGTAGAAATATTTGACAAGAAGTTGAAGAAATCAGTCAAGTTTGCACACCCCAGTGTGGTTTTAAAATACAATCAGTTCAGGGGAGGTGTAGATCATGTGGATTAAGAGATAGCCCTTTACAGAATCCAGACATGTTCCAAAAAATTTTACTGTACATTTTAAAAATATATTTGATCTGAAAGTAGCGAATGCTTGGTTTCTTGACAGAAACGATGCACTATCAAGCAAAATTCATAGGAAAAGCACACTTGCATCAGCTGATTTCAAGGCTATATGTACAGCTCTGCTGTCCCAGGGGAAAAGTGGGGCAAGAAAACAATGAAGACCGAGAAATTATTCTATTGAGAGCTTATATACAATAATCTTCACATAAAACTTCTCATTGGTATATTTAATAAATTGTTTGTACAAATACATAAATAAAAATATTGTGAGTTTCCTGGAAAGTATGTTGCCACATGCACAGTGTTGCCGTATCACAACAAATCTAAAATACTGAATAAATCAGAATTCTGAATTGCAGCTGTTACATAGTACCTCTAAGTATTTTTTCCATTGAAACTGGTCTCCATAAAAAAGTCATGAATAGAAGGCTAATCATGAGAGATACATAGTAATAAAATAGTGAGCAGTTTTCTATCCTCTCCAAAATTTCTTTCTTCATATTTCCTTTTTCTGGTTAAATTCAAACAATGGAAAATCCAGGATGGAATGTAACAATATTATGAAAAGGAAAGTTTGCTACTAACCATATAGCAGAGATACTGACTTAGCATCTTTGCTATATGGTGATTAGCAACTTTCCCTTTCATAATATTGTTACTTTTTCTGGTTAGCTTACTTCATGGATACTACTTCTTTTATAATTTTTCCATTACAGCTCACATTCTTCATTTTCCAAGCTGATTCTCATTCCCTCACTTTTCGTTAAGCTTATTTCCATACCTTCTCCTTCTTTTTCCCTCTGTCAGGTATTTAGTTGTTCTCCCAATTTCTGGTGATTGTCTTCGCATATCATCACATTTTTGGTATAAGCTATGGTTTTCATAACATTGCATTGACCCCTGATGAACTTCCTTTATGGTGTCATCCATTACTAACTGAAAAGCACACACTTTAGTCTCAAATCCCTCTATCTCTAAAGCATTCTTATTTTTATCACATAGTTCAGGCATTTGTTGTACATGTTTCTGATACTGAGTTACATTCCTTTTGATTGTTACAGTCTACTCAGGCTCTGTCATATCTCTGCCCGTCTAACAATGTCATAAGCCATTTTTTATTTCTGTAAATGCAATTATGATGCCTTTCCCAAATTCCCATTTCTTTTCTTCCACCTGTCTAGCTGTAAATATCTGATCTATGGAAAAATGCTTAAATTTAGGTGGGCATGTGGGATAACTAATGAAAAGTTACTGAATCGAATTAAGGTGAAAGGAAATGTATGGCACAACTTGACTAAAAGAATGGATTGTTTGATAGGAGATTAGATATCATGTAATTACCAGTACTGTAATGGAGGGAATTGTTGGCGGTTAAAAACTGCAGAGGGAGACCGGGCTAGACTACAGTAAACAGATACAAATGGTCGTAGGTTGCAGCAGTAGTGCAGATATAAAGCAGCACAGGGCAGAGTAGTGGGAGAGCTAGCTACAGCAAAGTTGTCTTTCGACTGAAGACCAACATAAAATCAGAACCTTCTTGCAAAAAGATAAGTTCTGGGGATGAGAATTCTGAGATGTTTAAGCTTATTCACAGAGAAACCATTTACAATTTACTAGTGTGCCTGATTCTTGATTTCATATATCTTATTTGGTGTTTCACAAAGTTGAAATGATAGAAGCTTTGGATCTTCACAGAAAAGCTGAACATTATATGGTATGTATGTTTATCCTGGTTGAGCGCATTACAAATGGTATAAACTAAACACAAAAAATATGATAAGAATTAGCATATTCTTTACTAGAACCAAGCTTACTGTAAACCTCACGAAGGTGTACCATAAAAGTGGGATTGTTTTCACTTCTTGCATAATGAATATTTGCTCTAAACGGCATAAGTGGGCTCAAAACTCAAAAAATGTGGTACAATCTCGGACAACCGCCTATCTTTTTTCCATTCTCCAGCCGTTAATACGGACTGATTAACACATACGAGGTTGATGTACCGTCCGACGTTCAGTGCATAGTCGATAATAGATGTACAAAAGTAATGTTGAGCTGGCCACTCTTCTGAAGCAAATGTTTCGGTTCATGTAATTAATCCATCCCATACCGTAACGTTAATGTAAATAATTTGGTGTAAATCACTTCTAAGTATTTGGTGACCTTGAATTCAGAACAGGGCCTACTTCTCTGCTTGACAGGAACATAACGCTACTACCGTCTGCTCTCGAGGTGTGGTTATAATATAGACGAATGTAGACACTAGACAGGACCTACTGCGGTAGCTGTTCCGTCCGATCAGAGTTTGTGTGACAGTGTGGATAATAAAAAAAATCCGACTTCATGACAGGCAGGTTTATGAGGTAGCTGAGAACTATAAATTTTCGGGAATACTTTGAAACTTGAATACTGTATGCAAGGCTGTACACAGCCTACACGTCTGTAAATTAGGAATTGATTTTCACTAGTCATTTCCGTCATCATTTCAGATCTTTAGTGTTGGAAATTTGGCATCGTTTCCCTTAATTGCCAAATTATTGGAATAATTATTTTTGCTACGAATTTACGGGTGAGAAATGCTTTCGGGATGGAATCATCAGCTTCTAGTTCTATTTATGATTATGAACCGCGTAGTGAAACAGATAATGACAGATGGCTACCGCCGTCGCAAGTGAAGGGGACGGTGGCTAAAGATTGAATCGTAGTACACAAAACCCGTTCCTTTTCTCCCTCGTGGCATTAATTGTTGATGAATATGAGAGCATGGTTAAGCAGAGGACACTGTAAATTAAAACGAAATTCTATTAGATAGTTTTGGTTATTGTTCCATAGGAAACTGCAAATATGGCATCATCAGAATCCAGTTCTCAAGAAGCGACTGTGGAAGAACTGAAAGAAGAAATTGCTCGACTTAGCCGTGAACTGGATCAGGCGAGTAGCGAGAACATACAGTCTGCACAGTATGGACTGGTTCTTTTGGAGGAAAAAAGTGCGCTTCAACAAAAGTGCGACGAACTTGAAACACTATATGAAAATGCAAAACATGAACTTGAAATCACTCAAGAGGTTGGTTACTCTGAATGAAATTTGAGATTTAATGTAGGACAGTAATACTAGAAATGCTTTGTACTCTGGAGGTTATTCCAAATGTGGTTTATTTGCAGCAGTTATATTGGAGATGCTCACTTTGTTTTACCAGTATCCATTAGTGTATCAATCTTTATATTGCCTAACAGCAGACACAGAAAGCTTCCAGTTATTAGTTTTACGTCAGTAATATTTTTTTAGACGTGTAAGCTGTTGGCTATGACATAAAAGTCAGGCTTGAAGACATTAGACCGTATTTTACTGAGTTTTGCTGAGAGTTACTGTATATCTCACAATTTTAATAACCACACTGATGATAGTCAAATGCTAAGAATAACTGCACTCACCATGAAATCTCTTCTATCAATCTTTGGTTACTGTCACATCAGCTTTTTTCCTTTGATCTTTCTAAAAGCATTCTGCTGTGAGTCATTATTTCAAATAACGGTAAACGATATAGCTAAAGGCTTATTGTATTTAGAATATATTCATGTGTTACATTATTTTCAACATGTTTCAGTGTAACTGGCTGCATTTTCATTTACACTAATATTTCTGGATTCATTATGTGTTTTAAGCAGACGATACTTTTATTGCATATCAAGATATGTGCCTAAGTATAAGTAATAATTAGTCAGTATCAACCAAGATACAACCCAATTTGGGGTTTAATATTCATTAAAGTATTCATAATATTAACCAATATTTATACTCCAGTATTCTTTTTGTTCTCCAAGGCACTTGCAAAATTTCAAACAACTCATAAAGTAACAACAAAAAGTGGCATAGAGCAGGAAGAATCACTTCTTTATGAATCAGCCGCCCGTGAAACGTCGCTAAATTCTCAAATACTGGATCTGGAAAATGAGACAAAGCAGGTATGTTACATTATAAACTATTGTTATTGAATTAGAAGCCAGATAATAGTAGTTTAAGATGACACACATGAAAATGACAGATTGCAATGATCTTGAAAATTCAGATCTCATCCTCAGTGTATGTGTAGGCAGAAAGCTGTCAGAGGTTACTTAAAAAAAATAATAATCATATATCTCCAAATAATCCAAACTAGTATAGCTTTTAAGTTTTATTTGGGTTGGTTTGGCACATGTTGACATTCCTTAGACCCTTGTGCCACATATGGTAGGATTGTGTTTATTTTAGAGTCCATAAGAGGAATTAAGTTACATATTCTTCAAGGATACCCATACAGATTAACTCCAAGTCTGTGTTACCACAGTTACATGTATGTCCTCTTCACTGAATTCCTCACTTCATACAAAACGGGGATACATTGAACTTTTTCCCCATCCAAACTGTATCGTGTGTTTTCATCAGGGAGAAAAAAGCGTCATGCTGATGAACATGGGGAAAAAGGGGCAGAGTCACACAGGCTCCAAGTTAACATAGACCCACCTGTTGTGAGAACAAATAAAAACACAGACAGAATGTGCTACTATATTATACAGGAAAAAAATATTACCATTATGAACTAACTGTTGTGCCTCCAGCACACACATTGGCATACACCAATAAATCTATGATATTTATTTATTTTTCATCATTTATAATTTCAATAATACCGGATATGTTGGAGTATACATGTACAAATAACAAAACAAGAAAGGACCACAATAAAGAAGCTGTATCCACTTAAAACTGCAGAACTTATAGTAAAATATTTTCAGATCTTTATTTAGCAGCAATACATGTATGCATGCATTGCAGCCAACCCACACCTTTACTAAGAATGAAATTGTAAATCAAAAATAGACAAATACAATAGACAATACAAATACAAACAAAAACAAGTGCCATTTTCTAAAGTACTCATGCTTTTATCTTTCGCATTTAGTGTTAAATTTCATCATTTGTGTGTGCCCCCCCCCCCCCACCCCCCCCACACACACACACAAATAGCAAAGACAAGGAATGTTTGTGTACCTGGTTCAAATAACGAAGTAATCAATAATTGTGTTTACAGTGTAGCTACTGTAGCAACAGCCATTCAGAGAATGAGTTTGATCACAATTTCTGTTCTAGTGATCATTGTCATATTGCTCATTGTCTACCTCAAGTGCTCATTATTACAGCCAGCTGCAGGCAGAACTTCTGGCCAATAACATAAGAGTTGTATTTTTGTTTCATAGTTTGCATTATTTCTCAGAATGTCTGGAACTAGTTGTGAAGAACAGGCATAAAGCCATCACCATCCCAGTGGCTGAGCCCAATTATGTGTGTTAACATATTCAGAACAGAAAGAATGGCTGTTAACTGCTGCAGCCATGTTGTGCATGTGGGTCATTGTGAAGCAACATAGCTCCCTTCCAGGTTTGAGTGTCAATCTTTTTTTTTTTTATTTGAAAAAGGTGTAGTTTTTAGAACATATTTTGAGACCACCAGTGATTCTCTGTGTGACATTAATGTCATTTAGTGTTCGTTTATACTGAACAACTATTGAGAAAGACTCATGACTTTTAAGAAGTTGTATTCTGAAAAGTTTTCCCCCATTCCCTTCTTTAGCCTCATTATTTGACTCCCTTCAGTAGCCTCATTATTTGAGTAGATCTTTTTTGTAATATTTCATAATTCCCTTATTGCCAGTTACTCAAGAACTTCCACATGGTTTATTGAGTAAATAACATTTACTTCTTAGAATTGTTTATTTCATATCTGAAGCATTTTTATTTTCAAGCCCTTGCATGCCCTGTCTTTTCAAGTGATTAGTTTACTTTATCATTTATCTTGGAACTTTCATATTGAGCTGGCAACAACTATTCTTGCATTAGTTGCAATAATAGATATCTTAAATTAAAATATGCAATGATGCAACTCAACTTTAAAATGAATTTATGACTAAAGGCAAAAAGGCTCAAATTCCTATTGATCTCTTGGGAATCTCCTGCCCAGCAAAGTTTCTATCATCTGAGGGGAGCAGGGGGACAGAGTTGTTGACTGATTTTTTAGTTAATCAGTCACAATAATGTCTGTTGTGACATAAGTATTAAATAGACATATGGGTGTAGAAGACTGAAAAATTGGCTGTTATAAAATCTATAGTAGACATATCACCTGGTTACTGTTGACTGAGGGTGGGTCACACATACAGTTCTGCATGACAGGCTGCACATGTATTGGTTTTAGTCAGCTGATTGAATTACATTTTGTGCACACAACACAAGCCTCCAAATTTCAAATTAATAAAATCTAATTCCCTAAAATAAACATAAATAAAGATTCTATCACTGTTTAGATGATGCACAGTGATTACCAGACAGAAAGGCTCTGCTAGTTGTCGGACACAACCACCTAAAAATGTTGTAGAAATCCTGTTCCATAAATCGCGCGTGACCTCCATTGCCAGTTGACATCCCAAGGCCAGTCTCAGAACCTCTCGCACAAATCCATATTTGTCCTCACTCCCACCACTCCATGCAGACCATATTTTTATATAATTTTAAAAATTGCAAATGTAATAACCCAAGGCTGGGATTCTTACTTGTTGCCCTAGTTGACCAACAACTGCAACCCATTGTCTGCTCCCTAACTTCTTACATCAAGGTCAATAACCATTTCTTCAGTGACCTCTCCATAGTTGCAACATGTGACCACACTTTCTTCTGCCTGCCGTTGTTAATACCCCCACCTTTCATCTCTCATGCTTATTGCCTTGTTACTTCAAACATTGCCTCTTCCACCATCCTGTAAACTCCAAACATATCATTTATTTCACACCAATGCTAGCTAAAGATATGCTAACTAATCTGCAACACATGTATGATCTTTTATGTGACACACTTGTGTGGAAATCTGGTACATCCCTTGTCTGACACAAGTTCGCTGATGATACCATCATGTTCTGGAGAAACTGTGTCCTCACTACCCTGCAACTTTAACAGCTTATTCCTATCCATATTATCTGGTCCTCTTCAGATCAATAACCCACCATCCAAGAATGAAGCTCCTCAGATAATACCCTCATTTTGAAATTTGCCATCTTTTTCAGACTCAAGAGCATCTCTAATACTGTCTTACCATTAGCAAATGACACATCTGATTTATGGAGAAATCCAAAGTATAGTATGCTGAACCCATTCCAAGATAACAGCCCCTCCCCCCTCATCCCCACCCTCACTTGACTGTGTGTTTCACAGACAGATATCCCATACTATACTCTTCCACATCCTAGTACTGCGAAAGACGCCCACTACTTTGGCATAGAGAAAAACACCAGCTGAACCACCTCCCATGCCAGGAGTTGGCCTTCCTTTACGTTGATCTTCAAAATTAGAGGTACCTTCTAGAAAATTATTCCAATGTCCTCTAGAGCATTATGCAACTCCCCACCCATCGTATAAGAGATTCTCAGTCTGTCTGTGCACTGGTATTTCTTCCAAACCCTTGCCACATAGGTTATATCAGTGTGAACAACCCAAGTGCAAGACCTATTCCATTATATCCCGTGACATGTCTGTCCTACTCCATTAGATTTAGGATCACATGTGAAAGCAGCATTATGACTCTGCACTATCTTTTTTGTGTACATGTCTTTCATCTACCCCTGTTTTCTCCATTTATCCTACTCCGAGAAAACATCATCTTACTTCTCGTTACTTCAGTCTGGCCCTCATAATTTAGTTTGTTTTATGTATGTAGCATACCATTATCCATGTATGTACCAGACTGGGCTCACTCTGATACTGTATTCTTATCCCCTTCTTCTTGTAATTCAGCCCTCTCCTAGTCTTTGCACCTCCATTCCCTGGAATCCTCTCTTCACTGCTTTTCTTCCTTGTGGATCTTCTCTGTTACACCAAAGCAACCAGCCGTAAACCAAGCTGGGTTGCAGCATCAGTACTATGTACGTATTTAAGTGTGTGTATGCCTGTGTGCTTTGAAGGAGGATTAAGTTCATAAACTGTGTTGTCATGCTTCAGATCTGGTTTATATGTGTGTGTACTGCCCAGTGCTTACAAATTTGGTGATTGGTTAAGCTTACTCATTACAGTTTTTATTACATTTATCATTTGCTAATTGATGCACCCAAACATGTTAAAACGTCCTCTTCCAGGACATTGTGGTTGCGCTGGCCTCAGGTCGAATATGCCTCGTGGATTAATGACAAGGGCCAGTGTGCCAGGCAGCCTGGTTATGGTCTTTAGGCAGTTTTCCCAAATCCATCTATGTAAATTCTGGGGTTCCCATGTCCCACCTCCTGTCTCAGAGACATGATGCACAAATACATTGAAAAACGATGTCACATTTGGCGATACTGTTACACTAGATGCAGACAGGGGTGCTTAATTCCACCCTGGGATTGGGGGCGGGGGGGGGGGGGGGCAGAGTGAGTTGCTATTGGCTTTATCTTTCATTGTGGCAACCCCGTCATGATAATAGCCTGTAATGGTATAGCTGGCCCTCCATGGAATAAGAGAACAATTGGTAGCAGTCGTGTCTCAGCTTTGGATGGATTAAGGGCACCAGAAACGAAGGAAGGATTTGCTGCTTGAATAGTTTCCTTTATTAATTCCATTGTCTTATCACATTCATGATTTGCTTTGTTTTCCAGTGTATCACACCTTATACCAAACATTTCAAGTGCTCATTTTCTACACTAATACAGCCTTCAGTTTACTACTACAGTGATTTCCACACACACACACACACACACACACACACACACACACACACACACACACACACCTTGAAAAGGATGGATTGCTACTCAGCACATAGTGGAGTTACTGAGTGGCAGACAGGCACAATGAGAGAGACTACTGGATATGATTAAGCTTTCAGACGAAGTCATCAGATGGAGACAACAAACTTGCACACATTTCACACACACATGTTCTCTGTCATCTCTAGGCACAAAGGTCTGGCTGTGTCTGAGGTGGGCAGTTACTCTATGCTAGGTAGGAGGGGTACAGAGAAAGTGTGGGGTGGGAAGTGGGAAGGGGTAACAAGGTAGGGGCTGGGGAAGAGGTTAGTGCTGCCTATGGGAGTGTGCAGGGCCATGGTGGGTACAGGCTAGTGAGCTGCTAGATGCAGCATCAGGAAACTATGCTGGGAGGGGGGTGGGGGGTGTTTCCAAATAAGAGACGGGGAGAGAACCATGCAGTTGTGAGTAGGGCTGGAGTGAGAGTAAGGAAAGTGGCAGGAGAACAAGGAGGAGGAGTTCCCCACCTTTACAATCCAGAAAAGTACGTGTATATGGGAAGAATGGTTGGGGGAATGCTGTGAAGCAGCTATTGACGTCAAGCACATGGTTATGGGCAGCATTGTCAGCAACTGAGTGGTTCAGCTGGCTCTTGACCTAAGTTTGGTAGTGACCATTCATGCAGACAGACAGCTTGTTAATTGTCATACCCACATAGAATGTGGCAGAGTGGTTGCAGCTGAGTCGATGGGTCACATGGGTGCTTTTACAGCTGGCTGTGCCATTGTTGGGGTAGGAGATGCCTGTGACATGACTGGAATATGTAGTAATGGAAGGATGTGTGGGACAGATATTATATCTGCATCTAGTGCAGGGATATTGGGCAAGGAGTTGAGAGCAGGAGTGGAATAGGGAGTGACAAGGAAATTGTGAAGGTTGTGTGCACATGATGAGATAATAATGTGGAAGGGGTGGGGAGATATTTCTCATTTCAGAGCCTGACGAGACATAGTTGAAACCCTGGTGGACATTGTGATTGTTGCTACAGCCCTGAGTCATACTGAGTCATGAAAGGTGTGCACCTTTCTGGCCAGATAGTGGGTATGTGGGGGATAGTAGGTGACTGACTGGGTAGACAAGGATAGGAAATCTGTTTCTGGATAAGATGTGTGTGTGTGTGTGTGTGTGTGTGTGTGTGTGTGTGTGTGTGTGTGTGTGTGAGAGAGAGAGAGAGAGAGAGAGAGAGAGAGAGAGAGAGATCTGAGTCAGTTCAAATTTATTCTGTTTATTGAGAATTGAGGAAGACCTTTAGCTTACTGTTGAGTCCATGTGGAAAACTCTGTTGTTTGTTGTCTTCCAGCCCCACAGTTTACCATATTTATACAGGGGTAGTTGGTAGTTAACAAAATCAGACACTTTTATTGCAGCACAGAAGGAATCTACTCAACTTCTTCAGTGCTGCAAGTACCTCACACACAACTGAATAAAGTGTATTTTCTGTCGATTCTGCTTTTCTGATGTTAAACTTCAGAGTGTAACTAAATGTGTGGACTGATATATGCTGTTATTGTTTTTATAAATTATGTTAAGAACACCAACAGTAAGGAATGTGATCTGTGATTGTCTCTTTAATGTCTCTGTACATAAAGCAGTTTTACCAATGATTATTTTAACATGTCAAGAAACTGACTGACTGTGAAAGTGCACTGATCTTCATAAGTGTACTTGATATTTCATCTTACCCATCCCTGAGTCTTTACTTTTCAGTAATTTAGTAACTGATCTGATTTCCTCCTTTTTAGTTCGTGTGTGTGTGTGTGTGTGTGTGTGTTATGTGAAATAACTGCCTTAGAACACCAGGCTGCTATAATTTAGGAACACCAGAGTGTGATCTGTTTATTTGTTGCTCACTTCGGTTAGCTTATGCATTAAGCCCTTGCATAACAGCTGGTGACAATCTTTGTGGGTTTGGGAAAGCGTATCCTCTATAAACTACATCTTTGTGAACTACGATAGTCATAAACTGAGTAAAAGTCTTCCATAATAAGTAGAAAGTATCAGGATAATTTTTGATTTTCAGAGGTACTGTGTGTTGAGCTGTTTACTTTGAATATTTTGCGTTTCTATAAATACACATGGAACTTTACTTGGTAGATTGTAGACTTCTTTTATTTTATGTCATAGTATTTTCAGAATTTGACTACAGAATGAATTGCATACAGAACAACAAACTACTGTGAAAGCATTGGGGCAATGTGAATGTGAGTGGGAGGAAAGTTTGGAGTTATGGGCAGGGCAGGTCTCGGAGTATGAAAACTGTAGTGAAAAGTAACAGAGCAACACACCTGAAGTTGGCTGAATGCCCAGAATAAATTTATTTGTGGACTGAAATGTATTGTGGTCTTCAGTCCAAAGACTGGTTTGATGCGGCACCCCATCCTGTTGTGTCCTGTGCAATCCTCTTCATCTCCAAGTAACTGCTGCAACCTACATCCCCCTGAATTTGCTTACTGTACTCATCCCTTCATCTCCCTGTACAATTTTTACCCCCACGCTTCCCTGCCGTAATGCATTGGTGATCCCTTGATGCCTGAGAATGTTTCCTACCAACCGATCTCTTCTTCTGGTCAAGTTGTGCCACAAATTCCTCTTCTCCCCAATTCTGTTCAGTACCTTCTCATTAGTTACACAATCTACCCATCTAATCTTCTGCATTCCTGTGTAGCACCACATTTCAAAAGCTTCTGTTCTGTTCTTGGCTAAACTGTTTATTATCTATGTTTCACTTTTATACATGGCTACACTTCATACAAATACTTTCAGAAAGGACTTCCTGACACTGAAATCCATACTCAATGTTAACTAATTTCTCTTCTTCAGAAACACTTTTCTTGCCATTGTCAGTCTACATTTTATATCCTTCCTACTTCGACTGTCATCTGTTATTTTCCTTACCAAATAGCAAACATTATCTACTACTTTAAGTGCTTCATTCTCTAATCTAATTTCCTCGCCATCGCCCGACTTAATTTGACAACATTCCTCTTTACAAGGCACTGTTCATTCTGTTCATCTGGTCTTCCAGGTCCTTTGCTGTCTCTGACAGAATTACTATGTCATCAACAAACTTCATAGTTTTTATTTCTTCTCCCTGGACTTTAATTCCTACTCCAAATTTTTCTTTTGTTTCCCTTACTTGCTCAGTATACAGATTGAATAACATCGGGTATAGGCTACAACTCTTTCTTGTTCCCTTCTGAACCACTACTCCCCTTTTGTGCCTCACTACTCTTATAACTGCCATCTGGTTTTTGTACAAATTGTAAATTGCCTTTAACTCCCTGTATTTTACCTGTGCTATCTGTAAAATTTGAAAGACATTGTTCCAGTCAACATTGTCAAAAGCTTTTTCTGAGTCTACAAATATTAAATTATTATTCTGATGTAGAGTTAATAGAGTCACAGAGGATTGGGAGAATTTAAGAGTCTGACAGGTAAAGTCAAGATGAGTGAGATGAAATTTTCATTGACAGGAAAAGTCATCTCTCAACTTCTGAAGAGTTGGTGTGTTAGGCGAAATGAAGCTTCATATCAGAGCAAACATACACAGCTTCTTTCTGTTGAATGTTGACAGCTTAATGTGTGTGTTACATTTGCATACTTTTTTTCGTTTTGCAGAGCTGTGTTATGGCAAAGTAGTAAGAGATTTACAAAGAATTAGCAAATATGCTGATACATTATTTTAATACATTAACCACGACTCTCCTGTTGACTTAATGATGAATGGTGCTGATGACACTTCAAACAATAGGCAGTCACAAACATGAGGTGCTGCCTAAAGTTCTGTTGCAGAATAATCCTACATCTTCTTTGACATTTTAATGCAACAGATTGTGATATATATCCCATAAAGTGAATTAATGGTTGAAATTGTCAGACATTTCTTTTGAGGATGAACAGATCTAATAGAACTACCACTCCCTTCCCCATTCCTCCCAATTTCCATTTACTTACTGTATACATTTGAGCTTTAATTAATCAATTTTTTTTTCACAAGAAAGAATAAATGTTGTTTTGTTACTTAAAGAAGTCAAAACAGTATCAGTAAAATGGCAGAAGATATAGCTTGCCTTTTGTATCTCAGAACTGAGCAGTGACCTACGTTTGTACCTGCTTTTATATATTCCTGTTGAGAAGACAAAGGAATATCAGAATTCAGAAATATAAAAAAGATACATGAATTGCAGAAGTCAGATGACAAACCATGTATCACCATTTGATCTTTGTTGTTAGCTCCGTCAAGAACTTGAGCGAGTCGTGAATGAAAGAGACAGAATAATGCAGGAAAATAGTAACCTGGATAAAAATAAAGAACTTGCAGACCTAGAAAGAAGGAAATTGAGAGCTGAAGTGAGGGAGCTGAAGTCGCGGGAAACCAGTTTGCTGACAGATTATTCAGAACTCGAGGAGGAAAACATTAGCTTGCAAAAGCAAGTTTCAATGCTCAAATCATCACAGGTATGAAAAAATCTAATCATTATTTAATCCATCTTTTGATATAAGAAAAACAGCATATACGTAATGAAAATTTTCTTATTTAGGTGGAATTTGAAGGTGCCAAACATGAACTCCGTAGACTGCAGGAAGACTTAGAATTGCTTCACCAGCAAGTTGATGAGTTAACAAAACTGAAAGAAATTGCTGAGAAGCAAATGGAAGAGGCTTTGCAGTCTCTACAGGTTTGTTTTCATGATCTACTGCCGTAGCAACTGTGATGTGTTTTAATGGGTAAAAAAATAGCTGTTATGTTTTGAGCCATATATCATTGCACAACTGTTCTGTTTTAGGCAGAACGTGAAGCGAAATATGCATTGAAGAAGGAATTGGACAAACACATCAATAATGAATCCATGTATAACCTGAGTAATTTAGCATTTAGCATTAGAGGTAAGTAACTGCAGAAAAAAAATATGTTTCTTTTATAATATTTTTAAATATTGTGAACTGACTTTGAAAACAGTATCACAAAATTTTCTTCAAAAGACACCGAATGATCTTTTAGTGGTGTAATTTTATGTAATAATTGTGTAAATTCTACTGTTTTTACTAACAGTCCTTTGCTTTAATTTTTGGATGCTGGCTCTCATAAATATTTTGTTGTTCTCCCTTCACCCCTTTTTATCGGACATTGTTCAAAGAAATTATTCAGATAGTGAAGGGAGATGAAAGTTTAATAGTCATGGGTGACTGGAATTAGAGTGTAGGAAAAGGGAGAGAAGGAAACATAGTAGGTGAATATGGATGGGGGGTAAGAAATGAAAGAGAAAGCCGTCTGATAGAATTTTGCACAAAGCATAACTTAATCATAGCTAACACTTGGTTCAAGAATCATAAAAGAAGGTTGTATACATGGAAGAATCCCGGAGATACTAAAATGTATCAGACAGATTATATAATGGTAAGACAGAGATTTAGGAAACAGGTTTTAAATTGTAAGACATTTCCAGGGGCAGATGTGGACTCTGACACAAACTATTGGTTATGAACTGTAGATTAAAATTGAAGAAACTGCAAAAAGGTGGGAATTTAAGGAGATGGAACCTGGATAAACTGAAAGAACCAGAGGTTGTACAGAGTTTCAGGGAGAGCATAAGGGAACAATTGACAGCAGTGGGGGAAAGAAGTACAGTAGAAGAAGAATGGGTACCTCGAAGGGATGAAGCAGTGAAGGCAGCAGAGGATCGAGTAGGTAAAAAGACGAGGGGTAGTAGAAATCCTTGGGTAACAGAAGAAATATTGGATTTAATTGATGAAAGGAGAAAATATAAAAATGCAGTAAATGAAGCAGGCAAAAAGGAATACAAACGTCTCAAAAATGAGATCGACAGGAAGTGAAAAAGGCTAAGCAGGGATGGGTAGAGGACAAATGTAAGGATGTGGAGGCTTATCTCACTAGGGGTGAGATAAGATACTGCCTACAGGAAAATTAGAGAGACCTTTGGAGACAAGAGAACCACTTGTATGAATATCAAGAGCTCAGATTTAAACCCAGTTCTAACCAAAGAAGGGAAAGCAGAAAGCTGGAAGGAGTATATAGAGGGTCTATACAAGGGCGTTGTTCTTGAGGACAATATTATGGAAA
Organism: Schistocerca cancellata; assembly: GCF_023864275.1. NCBI lineage: Eukaryota > Metazoa > Arthropoda > Insecta > Orthoptera > Acrididae > Schistocerca > Schistocerca cancellata. The sequence goes on from NC_064631.1 coordinate 500,389,350, forward strand.
TGGAAGAGGATGTAGATGAAGATGAAATGAGAGATGATATACTGCGTGAAGAGTTTGACAGAGCACTGAAAGACCTGAGCCGATACAAGGCCCCGGGAGTAGACAACATTCCATTAGGACTACTGACAGTCTTGGGAGAGCCAGTCCTAACAAAACTCTACCATCTGGTGAGCAAGATGTATGAGACAGGCGAAATACCCTCAGACTTCAAGAAGAATATAATAATTCCAATCCCAAAGAAAGCAGGTGTTGACAGACATGAAAATTACCGAACTAGTCACAGCTGCAAAAAACTAACACGAATTCTTTACAGACGAATGGAAAAACTGGTAGAAGCCGACATCGGGGAAGATCAGTTTGGATTCCGTGGAAATATTGGAACACATGAGGCAATACTGACATTACGACTTATCTTGGAAGAAAGATTAAGGAAAGGCAAACCTACATTTCTAGCATTTGTAGACTTAGAGAAAGCTTTTGACAATGTTGACTGGAACACTCTCTTTCAAATTCTAAAGGTGGCAGGGGTAAAATACAGGGAGCGAAAGCCTATTTACAGTTTGTACAGAAACCAGATGGCAGTTATAAGAGTCGAGGGGCATGAAAGGGAAGCAGTGGTTGGGAAGGGAGTGAGACAGGGTTGTAGCCTATCCCCGATGTTATTCAATCTGTACATTGAGCATGCAGTAAAGGAAACAAAAGAAAAATTTGGAGTAGGTATTAAAATCCATGGAGAAGAAATAAAAACTTTGATGTTTGCCAATGACATTGTAATTCTGTCAGACAGCTAAGGACTTGGAAGAGCAGTTGAACGGAATGGACAGTGTCTTGAAAGGAGGATATAAGATGAACATCAACAAAAGCAAAACGAGGATAATGGAATGTAGTCGAATTAAGTCGGGTGATGCTGAGGGAATTAGATTAGGAAATGAGACACTTGAAGCAGTAAAGGAGTTTTGCTATTTGGGGAGCAAAATAACTGATGATGGTCGAAGTAGAGAAGATATAAAATGTAGACTGGCAATGGCAAGGAAAGCGTTTCTGAAGAAGAGAAATTTGTTAACATCGAGTATAGATTTAAGTGTCAGGAAGTCGTTTCTGAAAGTATTTGTATGGAATGTAGCCATGTATGGAAGTGAAACATGGACGATAAATAGTTTGGACAAGAAGAGAATAGAAGCTTTTGAAATGTTGTGCTACAGAAGAATGCTGAAGATTAGATGGGTAGATCACATAACTAATGAGGAGGTATTGAATAGAATTGGGGAGAAGAGGAGTTTGTGGCACAACTTGATGAGAAGAAGAGACCGGTTGGTAGGACATGTTCTGAGGCATCAAGGGATCACAAATTTAGCATTGGAGGACAGAGTGGAGGGTAAAAATTGTAGGGGGAGACCAAGAGATGAATACTCTAAGCAGAGTCAGAAGGATGTAGGTTGCAGTAGGTACTGGGAGATGAAGAAACTTGCACGGGATAGGGTAGCATGGAGAGCTGCATCAAACCAGTCTCAGGACTGAAGACCACAACAACAACATGTTCAAATCTGTTAACAAATTTCCTTTTACTAATTATTTCAAAATGTCTCTACTATAGCTTATGTATTCACTTGAAAATTAAAATTACAGATTGTTAGAATGACTAGCTAGTTTCCATCTTCAGAAGACAAAATTCAAAATACTGCCAATGGAAACAATTAAAGTGAAAAGAAACTTTACACAGCTCTCAGAACTGTAAGTTCCTTCCTTGAGGATGAAAGAGTGTTAAAAGGGGAAAGGTTGAAAAACAGGATTGTCGTTCATTCTGACCCCAGTTTGAGGAGACACAGCTAAGGACGAAAGGGGATGCAAGGATGAGATAAGCTTTTTGTCTCTGCCTGTCCTCTCACTAAAGTTGGGATCATCCTGGCTTGACTTCTGCTTTCCCCCCTTTGAATATCTATTGAATGACCACTAAGGAGAATGCTTATCTAATATCTTTTACATGCACAGAAATTTTTAACATCGTCATGTAATTCTTCACGACAGCAAAGTTTTAATACCTGTCTATAGATGAGTGAAATTTATATTTTTAATGGTTTTGCAATTTGTTTTCTAATAAGTGATATCTACATGTTTACGCATGGTGTCAAATCATTAGAGCATGGATTTTTACGTAATTACATATTCTTTTCCTTTGCTCCTACACATGTGAAAAGTGTAAATGTTTATGAATTGTGTTACCAGTGTTGTTATATTATCATATAATCATTACCTTCTTTTGCTACTGCCTTTGTCCGGCATTGTGCACAGGGTCGGCAGGGTTAAGTATGGAATTGGCATGGTTAATTTGAAGGGGTAACCGGTTTCCCTTTCTGCCGCCACCTCATACCCCCCTGGGATGGAATGAGTGTACCCCAGCAATCTGCGTCTAGTGTAAATCATGAAATAGTGCAAATGTGTTTCAAATATCTGAGAGTCATGTAACTGAGGCGGGACCAGCCTGGTATTCACCTAGAGGGATGTGGAAAACTGCCTAAAAACCACATTCAGGCTGGCCGGCACACCGGCCCTTATCGTTAATCCGCCAGGCGGATTTGATCCAGGACTGGTGCGCCTACCTGAGTCTAGGAAGCAGCACATTAATACTCTTGGCTAACCTGGTGGGTCATGTTATCATTACCTATTTCACTATAATTTTATGTCTTTATATACTTTAACTTTATGCTACATACAATTACACATTGTTGCCTTTTTTTTCTCCTTCATAATATTTTCCCACACTCTCAGTAGCCCGCTATCTTAGAAAAGTATCTGAATTTGATGTACCTCTAAATTCAGACAGGGAGTAAATTATCTTTAAAAATCACATTCTAGTCCAGTAAAATGTGGTTAATTGCACTGTGAGTTGCATTATGAAGGGTATGAATGTGTTTAATTTTTTAAGATTTGGAATTTCATTTTCCAAAAGCAAAGCAGATACAATAACAACACTGTGTGTAGCAATGTAGTTACCATTATTGTGCAGAGTTAAAGGGCTTCATATGCTATTGAGACTGGCATTGAGGCTAACAAAAGACTTGTAGCCCAAAGTTTTCAGACCACTAGTGCCTTCTATAAACCATAACTAGGGAATGAATGCGCGAAGAAAAGTTTTCCAAATAGACCTTCTTAAAAGCTCATGACCTTTTGTGTTTATGATGCCTCCTGCAGAATCAAAATTATCATCTAAATTAAATTCTTAGTTTGCAGTGGCCAACACTTTCACTGCTGATGATTCCACATCAAACATGCAATAAGCAGTTCCAGTGCTCTATGTGGTCCCAACTTCACCAGCATATACAAAGACATGCACAAACAAAGAATAAAGAAGTGCAGTCATTTAAGAAGTAAATATTAGTGATGAAGACACAAAAGAATTCATAATCCATAAACGAATTTTTCCATGCTATGTCCTCTCCCGTGGTGCTGCAAACATCCCATGATGCAAAGTGCAAGTGCCTGGATATCACACATTCTTACAAAAGTGCTGTGGACAGTAGATTCCTGATGACTTGACATTAAGGAAAACATTAGATTTTTGTTATGAGGATGATCTGAAAAACATGTGATACCATATAAGTAATCATCACATACGGTTAGCTGTCGACAAAACGACAAACCAATGTGGATGTTTAATTGGGAATTTGTTGGCAAGCTGGATGATGAAGCAGCCACAAATCCACTTTTGATTTCCTACAAAGTTTTGGAATGCAAAGATCATTCAACAGCAGCTCGTTTTGCACTGTGGCAATGCTGAACGTAAGGGTATTAAATAAGAAAAAAATGTTATTATGTATTTGGATGCTTTAGCCTACATGCTGAAGGCAGCGTGTGCCCTACTCTTATTCCCTCCGCACAGTCCACTTCACCTCTCTGGCCCATGCACTTCAACATATTGCTGAATAAGTATGCAACAGACATCAAGAAGTAAATAAACTAATTTCATATACCAGGACAGTATGTTTCAAAGCTTCACATTTTGTATCACTCTATAGAGAACTGCTGCCAAACCCAATGTTCCCACCTGAACCAGTTTTAATGAGGTGAGGTGTATGGATTGAAGCTGTCATTTTCTGTAATGAGCATTTTCAACGGTTACATCTGTGATATATTAATTTCTGAGAGAATCTACAATTACAGAACAAGAGGAACTAAATGCTTTCACTGAACATGAAATCAAAAGTGCTAAGGCATGCATCCATACCAAATGTTGTTTACTTGGCAGCAACATTAAAGAATTACAATCTATCACATTGTCTTTGCAGAAATTGTTGAAAAGGTCAAAAGCTGTAGTCAGGGAGCTGTAAGAATGTTCCTGACACTTCATGCATGTGGAGCATATTGTGTGGAGGGAACCACTAATGCCAGTATAGGCTCTAAAATTTGTAAATGTTGCCCTGCTGATGGTGCCAAGTTGCCATCCCTACAACTCAAGGTCACATACCCATTGTTTGTCATGGAAAGTGAGTTACTGATTCAGTTTGTATTAGTGGTGCAGTGTAAAGTGTTACATTGTTAATATCAAATGTATGTGATATGGCGTCTCCTTCAAGTCGCAGGAAAATAGGCAGAGGTGCTGCCATAAAGAGTCCATCTTGTGAGCTCGTATATATTGTGCAATGCTATTTTCAAGAAGAAAGGGATAACAGCTGGCCACTTATATCATTATTGTATGTTGTCAAATGATTAGCTGCAGTTCTGGAAATTGGCACGACCTCTGTGATGAAAATAATTAGGGACAAGTGTGCTGAAGATCTACAGGAACCAACAGCTACTCTTTTTGACTCCAGAAAAACCTGAATGTGTGCTGCTAAAACAGTGGAACGGGCTGATTTTCAGCAGAATGCAATTTGGTGATATGTATATGACTATTACACAAGGAAAAATATCCCTCCCAGAAAAAGCTGCTTCTCTCGGTACGAGATAACCAATTTTATTATTATTATTATTATTATTATTATTATAGGAAAAACCAGTCTTTCAGTAGTACTAAAGGGGCAGGGTTTTGATGGAAAACATTTTCTGAAAGAAGAGTTATGTTCAAACAAGAGGATATTGTTACCTGGAGATTCTGTTTCTTGAAGGAGTATCTTAAGTGCGAAGCTCAAAAAATGGTTTGGTTGGACAAAACATTGGTAAATGCTGATTATTCAAGCTAACTGCATAGACTGACGACTCTGAATGAGGAAAATGAACCAATTGGAAAGAGACAGGCAGTTCATTCCTTTATGTGCTGGAACAGTTGTTTGGTTTCTTCCAAATGCTTTGCTGCTGTTTACATCAAAGATATCTGGGGACTACCATGAGGAAATGATGACAATGAAATTTAAAGAGTGGTTTGTAGGCTCTTAGTTTCCAAAAATAAAACATAACACTATAATATTCAGTAATGCACCATGTTGCTCTCCTTTGTTCAATGAACCCCTACATGCAGCAGTAGGAAGAGTGACACTGTGGACTAGATAGAGATGAACAGCATAGACTCATTTGATAGGGAAACAAAAAATGCAGAACTGCTGGAATCTGTGACGGAGCATGAATCATGTAATGTTCACAATGTTGATAAAGCTCTGCAGAAGAAAATGGTCATGGAGTGATGTGCTTTCTGCTATATCATTGCTATTTCAGTGCAACAGAAATCATGCGGGCTTAGGTGAAATCATATGTTGCAGACAGAAATAATAGTTTTAAATGAAAAGATGTCAAAATTTTGTGCGTGAGGTGGGAGTATTACTTCCAAAAAAAACAGAAAAAAATTGTCATGCATTGTCACAAATATTGTCACAGTCCCTTTGAAGACTGTGGAGTCTGACATCTTCCACAAGACACAGTAAAAATACTGAAACATCATAATCTTTCTACTTTAACAATGTAAGAAAATAACAGTCATGTGTGCATGAGGAATGCTAGCTTTTGTGTGTGTGTGTGTGTGTGTGTGTGTGTGTGTGTGTGGGTGGGTGTGTGGGTGTGTGGGTGTGCGTGCGTGCGTGCGTGCGTGCATGCGTGTGTGTGTGTGTTTTACTGACGAAGGCTAGGCTGAAAGCTTTATGCGATTGTGTTTTAATTGTGCGATTTGATGCGTCTTCTTTACGGTAAGTAGCAGTCTGTATTTTTGTACATTGTTGAGATTCCTACCTGGACTTTCTATTGTTTAATCTTTACTTTATTTTGACATATTTTTCCAAGACTTTTTAATTATAAAGTATGTGTGTTTCTGCCTTCAGGGTTAGTGGTGGTTTTTCATGCTTCAGTAGTGTGGCATTACAATGGCTCTTTAAATTTTCGGGTATGATATTCCTGGTCGGGCGACTGACACTGCATAATGACAAACAGCTGCATGTTGCATTGACAATATAGCTGCCTGCTGTCAGAGACACTCTTTTAGCAGCCCAACTGTAACTGAGTGACATTAGAAGTGATGTTGGGCACTGGCTAGTGAATAAGTTTGACACTATTTTGGCAAGAAATTCAGGCTACTTGACTTCTGCATACTACCTGTAATATGCTCAGTTGGGGAGAAGAAGACACTTTGGCAGATATCTCTCCAGGAATGTTTCATCTCCTAAAATTTGTTCCATTAACATCCTGTGACGTGAAGATATTTTCCTCCTATAAAAACATTCTTTCTGATCAGTGGCATTCTTTGACTTCTGAGACTTTGTAGAATTATGTGGTTGTTCATTGCATTTCAAAATGAGAGGTGTGTTTAGGATACCATAGTAACTTCAGTGATAATGGACATTTTAGTAAACAGACATGAACAAAATTAATTTATATTATTACTGGTAGTGCAATATAACTTTCAAAATAAAACATTAAGTAATGTAAAATGTGCTTTCTTAAAGTACTTTTCCTGTTTGTGTCACATTTAAGTCCATATTAAGAGTGCATATAGAAGCAATATAGTCATCTATGGTGTGATCTAGAAGTTGATTTCATTTGAAATAATTGTTTTATGTTAAATATTTTTGAAAATATTTTGGTGATGATATGTATTTTACCAGTTTTCATTGCATAAATATGTACATTTTTGCATGTTGATATTACATGAAAATCTGGGCCCTACATATCAAATGTATAAAGTATTGTAATGAAGATATTTTTTAAAAATATTTTTACCTCACGAGTGCTTTATCATTTGAAATGTGACACAGGTATTACCGATGACCACACTGTTGGCAGTGATGGGGAGGATGATCTTCCCGTACTGAGGCGCATTGAGGCTGATCTGAAGAGTGATTCTGTTGCGGATATTAGTTCTCCTGATGACAGACAAGTGGACCTCTTCAGTGAGATTCATCTCAATGAACTCAAAAAGCTTGAGAAGCAACTGGAACAAGTAATCAGTTTTTCTTATTGCAGTTGTAGTACACTTCAGTCATTTTAGCCTCATTTAATTGCTGAATCACCTTGAATTGTTCTGCTGTATCTTTCTTGATGAACTTCCTTCCTGTTCCTTGGATAGTCCAGTTTCCTCTAATTTGTTGTTGAAAAACCTCAAAAAAACCTAGTGTCTGAGTTGCATTTTATTTGTGTCTTTCTGCTGCTTATTAAATATGTGTTTTTGTTATAAAAAAGTGAACTTTCTTGTGACATGTTGGGTGTCCAATCAAATTGAGGATGTGGCTCCCAGAAGACATCTGTGTTAAGTGGATTGAATGATTTTATTGGCTTCTCATTTATTAAAGATATGTGATTTATTTAGTGGTCAGTATGGGATGGAATGTTCTTCTATGGTAGTAAAATGGGGATAAAATTGTCTCTTGCTTATGAAATTAAAAGGATGTATGAGAATACAGTTTATGTCTGTTGTACGTCCATTATTAACTGATTGAATCACACTGTGTGACATTTAATAGCATTTGTCACTGTATGTATGATTAATTTGAGAAAGAAAACTGGGTGATGGAGAACTTAAACAACAATTGGAGATGAACAGATTGGAATGAAATGAAATTTATGAATGTATTTTCAGATGGTGAAAGTGTTTAAGAACCACAATTAACTGAACAATGAATGTAGAAGATATTGGATGCAGTAAAGGTGATTAGATGCTTTAGGTTACACAATACAAAGGATAGTCACAAAGTTTTAATTATCACCATGTTGGAACCATAGTTTTGACCACAAAACTAGGTGATGGTGTTAGTTCTTCTATATATTCACTCTTCAAAGTGACATATTTTCCCAATGATGGATGACTTTGCAGAGACCTTCAACAAGAGAAGACTGTGTCACTGGGTATCGTATTGGGAAAAATGGAGGTGAGAGAAATTTGATAGCTGAAAGAAGCAGCAAATTTAGGATTCCATCATCATTGGTGTTCTGCCAAAAGGCAGGTTTTCACATGGTGGTTCTCCAGGCTGTTTGGTCTTCTGCCATCTTCTTCAGGTCTGCATAATTTCATCTTCCCTTTGTGTCACGTATAATCTTGTATCTCCTTCTTCCTCTCTGTTTTCTCCCACAAACCAGTCCTTCCAAAGCATCTGCTAGCAAGCACTTCCTTCTTTATGAATGTCACAACCAGTTCTTTTTCCTTTCTCTTATAACCTTCAGCAGACATCTTCTCTCACTAACCCTTTCCAATACTCTTTCATTATTCATTCTTTCCATCCAGCTCTCAGTAGCCCTTTCCAATATTCTTTCATTACTCACTCTTTCCATCCAACTTATTCTCTCCATTCTCCTCCACATCCACATCTCAAATGCTTCTAACCTTTTTTCATCCTCTCATCCCAGCATCCATGCTTCTGCCCCATACAGTGCTACACTCCAGACAAAACATTTTCCAAGCCTTTTCCTTAGACCTTTATCTAATTTGCCACACAACAGTCTTCCCTTTCTGTTGAATGCCTCCTTCGCTATGGCAATTAGAGTTTTCACCTTCTGGTGATATCTCAAGTCTTCAGTTATTGTGCTTCCAAGATATTTAAATGCACTTACTTGGCTAATGGTAGCTTGTCCTATTTTAATACTGGACAGTCTGTGTCTTGAACTGATGACCATACTCTTTGTTTTTGCTGTGTTTATTTGCATCCCATATTCCACACGAGCTTCATTCAGATCTTTCAGCATGTTACTCACTGTCCACTCACTTTTTGCCACTAATACCATGTCATCAGCAAATTTTATACATTCTATTCTCTTTCTACCAATACATATTCCTCTTTTCCCATCTAAGCCTTTCGCAATAGTCTCTTCAAGGTATGTGTTAAACAACAGTGGGGAAAGGCAACAACCTTGTCTAACACCTCACCCAATGCTGCTTCCTTCTGACATTTCATTTCTAATCCTTATCCTTACTTACCTGTATCTGTCAGAAGCCTTTTCTAAATTTATAAAAACAGCAAAGATTTCTCTACCTTTTCCATATATCTTTCCCCTATAGTTCCCTTATAGTTCTTAACAGGCAATAGCATCTCTTGTTCCTTTTTCTCTTCTAAATCTGAACTGCTCCTCTCAATCCCTCTATCCAGCTTGCCATATAGCCTTCTGTTCAGCACTCTCAGCAACACTTTAGCTGCATGAGAAATTAGACTGATGGTCCTAAGCTCTTCACATTTCTTAGTGTTTCTCTTTTTCTCTATTGGTATCATAACTGTTGCAAGAAAGCCCTCAGGCCATTCCCCTTTGCCATATATCTCATTACAGAGGTAGACTATTTCTTTTTTTGCCTTGTTTCCCAGACTCTTCAACAGTTCTGCTGGCAAATCATCAATTCCTCATGCCTTCCTATTCTTCATCTCCTCCAGTGCCTTTTGTACTTCTGCTTCCAAGATGGCGAATCCCTTTCCATCTTCCAGCACATATTGCTCCTCTTCAACTTTAATTTCGCTTTGTATTTCATTCAATATATTCTTGCCATTTGTTCAAAACCTCCTGTGGTTCTTCTGCTAGAGTACCATTTGCTCTTTCTATTTCCATGTTACTACTCTTTCTTTTACATTCAAAAACAGTCTCACTAAGCCAGTCTATACATCATTTCATACTTCCCCTCTTTCTCAATTTTCTCTATTTCATCAAATTTCTGTTTCATCCATTTTTCCTTGCTTCTTCAGTTTCTCTTCTTAATTCATTATTCAGTTTCCTGTACCTCTTTTTGCCTTCTTCAGTTTCTACATTTTTCCACTTTCTTTGCTCTTCCATCTTTTTCAACATGTTTCCTGTTATCCATTCTTTCCTGGTACTTTGGGATACTCTAATTCCTAGTACTTCTTTGGCAGAGTCCATAAGTCCTATCCTCATTTTTATCCATTTGTCATTAACAATTTCAGCAACACTACCTCTTTCCATTTTTTCCATAAATCTGTTTTCCAAATCTCATGCCTTTCCTACCTCTTTGAGTCTTTCTGTGTGTAGTCTTCCTTTTGCTTTCTCTCTCCAGACTTTTTTTCAACTTCACTTGTATTTCTCCCACTACTAGGTTGTGGTCTGAGTTTGTATCTGCTCCTGGATAAGCTTTGACAGTCTTCAAACAGTTCCTAAACCTTTTTTGCATCAGGATGTAGTCCAGCTTGTATCTTTCCCTATTCAAATTTGATATCAATGTGTAACATCTCCTTTTGTGAAATTCCTAAACCAAATTCCAGTATTATTTTTGAGCAGATACAGGACATTTTGAAAATAATGCACAAAAGTCCAGTGCAGAGGAGAAAAATACTGGAAGTAGTAGAATTACTGTCAGTATAGGCTTAATATTAATTTAGTTTCACACAGTCTGCCATACAGTTTAATAGCACTATTGCATTTAAAATTTGATTGTAAATGTAAATTCAGATGTCTCACATTCTGCATTGAAAATGATGGTACAGACTCGCTGGTCCTTAGTAGTGCTTGTTAGTGATATGTGTTTCCTCTAGAAGTATATTTTCATTAAGGATCAGATCCTAGAAGCCCATATAAGGTAGGCAAACAAATGTGGTTTTTATCATTGTCAAAGCTATTGCTGTTTCTAACTTGAATCTGCTTATGCATCTGTCCAAAACACTTTAATTACTGAAAACACTTTTTCAAAAGATGTATTAGAACCTATAGCAGCCAGTGAAAATTCAACCAAACTTCTAATATGTTTTTAGCACACCTGCTCATTGTGAAAATTGCCTGCAATTTTTCATTGATGTTAACATTCCATATTCCAGTCCAGCACTTTACCTTCTCAGTATATACTGTGTGGTTATTATTAAACTTTCCATATTTAATGTGTTATAATGCAGAAACTAATTACAGGACAAGTACCAAACTTGGTAGCATTAATGTCCAGAGTATGGGGTGCATGATTTCCATGCATCACAGCAGCACTGAGCAGTTTCAACTACGGCCACCAGGTGCTGTGATCATTCATCGTGATTCATTGGCTCACACACCTGAGCAGTTGCAGTGCACTTATTGGACAAAAGGAGCAGGGCATTATTGGTATTACCAAAACAACAGTAATGCTGCAGCTGCACTTCAAGAATATCGCAGGCGGAAAGGATTACAGAAGTGTCCTTTTTCTCCACCTGCCATGCAGATCATGATGAAGTAATTCAAATCAGCTGGGCGTCACTCCGGAAAGAGGCTGATGATCAGTTGCACCACAAGTGGTTCATGAAATCGCTATTGCTATGGCAGACAACGCTGTGTGCAATACTCGATCGTCAGACAGTGCTCGTGCTGTGTCATAACATGTGAACATCACTCGGTCCACTATGCGTGTTCTGAGCCATTCTCAAATGGTATCTGTATAAGATTCATATTGTATGGCAGTTTGCACCACAGTACACACAATGACATATTGACTTCGCTCTCCACTTTCTCACAAGGATTGAAGTTGACAAGGGCTGGCCCTGGACCCTTCTATTGACAGACAAAGCTCATTTTCCTCTGACAGATGAGGTGAACACACAGAATTGCCGAGCGTGGGCATCTTCACCTTCAGTCAGTGTGCATGAAGTTCCTCTGTATGGTGAATGTGTCTCCATAAGGTGCGGCTTCATGGCTACATTGATCATTGGCCCATTCTTTTTTGAACAGGTTGGCACTCAAGGACCAAAGACGGGCAGTGTGACTGGCCAGCATTACTGCAATATGCTTCGCCAGCATGTCATACCCACCCTACAGGAGAGAGACACATTGAACTTGACAGTTTTCATGCAAGATGGGGCCCTACCGCACATCGCTCACGAAGTTCACCTGCTTCTCTGAAAGAAATTTGGAAACAATTCCTTTATCAGCCGATCATTTCCAAATGCTTGGCGGACTCGATCACCTGATCTCACTTCCTGTGATTTCTGGTTGTGGGGCTACCTGAAGGACAGGGTTTGCTAGCCCCCCAGGGGATCCACAACTCCTTTGTGGCTACGTGCGTAGCGAGCACGGGACCCCGAGGTAATGTGGCCCTCCTTCCTTTCCGGGCTGCATACCTTCCCTTTCCGCATCCTTCCCCATCCCCCATCTTCGCCCCCCCCCCCCCCTCATCTCTGGCTCTTTCCTTCCCTTTCTCCCCCTCTGGGAGTATGGTTTGTGCCTACGTCCGGAGACGGACGCTCGAAACTGTTCCAACTTCCTTGCTTTCTATTCGTGCAAGTCTTCATCCTTCCTCTGTCCTTTTCTTTTCCTTTCCTCTTCTCTTTGCCCATTTCTCCGCTGCAGCGTTTGAGACCCCTCTCCTTTCCCTTTCTCTTTTTTCCTCCCTGTGCGTGTCTGAAGGTTGGTCAGGAGCAGCTCCTGCCACCAGCGATCGGCCGGTTGACCGGCCACCAGCAGTGCGCCTCGGCGACACAGAAGACGGCCGAGGGCGTCAATTTTAGCAGATGACACGCAATCGGCCGATCGCGTTCTAGAGTTCATTCGTGCCAGTGAAATGACGTCAGTCATTTGAAGTTTTTTTTTTTTTTTTTTTGGGACAACCTACCCCCTTCTGTAGTGAATTTTTAAGCCTTCCTTCTGTTTTTAGTTTCTCCAATTTTATGACTTTCGTTCCCATTGCTGCTGGTTTCAGTTTTCGGTTTTTTACTGCTTACTAAGTCACAGACCGGGCACTAATGACCATAGCAGTTTTGTACCAAAAAAAAAAAAAAAAAAAAAAAAAGGTTTTGCTAGGGGAATATTCACACACATGCTGATCTGAAGCGCAACATATCAAGAGAGGTAACGTGCATACCTACGGACATGCTTCAGTCTGCTACACACAATGCATTCCTGTGCTTTCAGACTTTTCTAGACGCTGATGGGTGCCATATTGAGCCCATTTTGTATCAGTAATGGTACTGGTATGTAATGGTATGATGTACCATAGCAGCACATTAACAGTGTTTCATTTGAATTTATTCTGCATTATTTATTTTCCCCATCCTTGACATTATGCTACCAAGTTTGGTCCCCATGTGGTAATTAATTTCCATGTTGTTCTTGTTGTTGTGTTCTTCAGTCCAGAGACTGGTTTGATGGAGCTATCCATGCTACTCTATCCTGTGCAAGCTTCTTCATCCCCCAGTACATACTGTGACCTACATCCTTCTGATCTGTTTAATGTATTCATCTCTTGGTCTCCCTCTATGATTTTTACCATCCAATACTAAATTGGTGATCCCTTGATGCCTCAGAATATGCCCTACCAACCGATTCATTCTTCTAGTCAAGTTGTGCCACAAATTTCTCTTCTCCCCAATTCTATTCAATACCTCCTCAGTAGTTATGTGATCTACCCACCTAATCTTCAGGATTCTTCTGTAGCACCACATTTCGAAAGCTTCTATTCTCTTCTTGTTCAAACTATTTATCGTCCTTGTTTCTCTTCCATAAATGGCTACACTCCATACAAATACTTTCAGAAACGACTTCCTGAGACTTAAATCTATACTCGATGTTAACAAATTTCTCTTCTTCAGAAATGCTTTCCTTGCCATTGCCAGTCTACATTTTATATCTTCTCTACTTCGACCATCATCAGTTATTTTGTTCCGCAAATAGCAAAACTCGCTTACTACTTTAAGTGTCTCATTTCCTAATCTAATTCCCGCAGCAGCACCCGATTTAATTTGACTACATTTCATTATCCTCGTTTTTCTTTTGTTGATGTTCATCTTATATCCTCCTTTCAAGACACTGTCCATTAGGTTCAGCTGGTCTTCAAAGTCATTTGCTGTCTCTGACAGAATTACAATGTCATTGGTGAACCTCAAAGTTTTTATTTCTTCTCCATGGATTTTAATTCTTACTCTGAATTTTTCTTTTGTTTCCTTTACTGCTTGCTCAATATACAGATTGAATAACATTGGGGAGAGGCTACAACCCTGTCTCAATCCCTTCCCAATCACTGTTCCCTTTCATGCCCTTGACTCTTATAACTGCCATCTGGTTCCTGTACAAATTGTAAATACCATTTTGTTCCCTGCATTTGACCCCTGCCACCTTCAGAATATGAAAGAGAGTATCCCAGTCATCGTTGTCAAAAGCTTTCTCTAAGTCTACAAATGCTAGAAATGTAGGTTTGCTTTTCCTTAATCTATTTTCTAAGATACGTCGTAGGGTCAGTATTGCCTCACATGTTCCAACATTTCTACGGAATCCAAACTGATCTTCCCCAAGGTCGGCTTTTACCACTTTTTCCATTCGTCTGTAAAGAATTTGTGTTAGTATTTTGCAGCTGTGACTTATTAAACTGATAGTTCGGTAATTTTCATGTCTGTCAACACCTGCTTTCTTTAGGATTGGAGTTATTATATTCTTCTTGAAGTCCAAGGGTATTTCGCCTGTCTCATACATCTTGCTTACCAGATGGTAGATTTTTGTTAGGCCTGGCTCTCCCAAGGCTGTCAGTAGTTTTAATGGAATGTTGTCTACTCGCGGGGCCTTGTATCGACTTAGGCCTTTCAGTGCTCTGTCAAACTCTTCACGCAGTACCATATCTCTCATTTCATCTTCACCTACATCCTCTTCCATTTCCATATTTTGTCGTCAAGAACTTCGCCCTTGTACAGTCCCTCTATATACTCCTCCCACCTTTCCTCTTTCCCTTCTTTGCTTACATCTGGGTTTCCAACTGAGCTCTTGATATTCCTCAAGTGGTTCTCTTTCCTCCAAAGGTCTCTTTAATTTTCCTGTAGGCAGTATCTATCTTAACCCTAGTGATATGCGGCTCTACATCCTTATTTGTCCTCTAGCCATCCCTGCTTAGCTATTTTGCACTTCCTGTCGACCTCATTTTTGAGACGATTGTATTCCTTTTTGCCTGCTTCATTTGCTGCATTTTTATATTTTTTCCTTTCATCAATTAAATTCAGTATCTTTTCTGTTACCCGAGGATTTCTGTTAGCCCTCATCTTTTTACCTACTTGATCCTCTGCTTCCTTCACTATTTCATCCCTCAAAGCTACCCATTCTTCTTCTACTGTATTTCTTTCTCCTTGTCAATCGTTTCGTAATGCTTTCCCTGAAACTCTGTACAACCTCTGGTTTTTTCAGTTCATCCAGGTCCCATCTCCTGAAATTCCCACCTCTTTGCAGTTTCTTCAGTTTTAATCTACAGTTCATAACCAATAGATTGTGGTCAGAGTCCACATCTGCCCCTGGAAATGTCTTATAATTTAAAACCTGGTTCCTGAATCTCTGTTTTACCATTTCTATCTGACACCTCCAGTATCTCCAGGCTTCTTTCATGTATACAACCTTCTTTCAAGATTCTAGTACCAAGTGTGAGCTATGATTAAGTTATGCTCTGTGCAGAGTTTTACCAGGCGGCTTGCTCTTTCATTCCTTACTCCCATTCCATATTCACCTACTATGTTTCCTTTTCCTACTATTGAGTTCCAGTCACCCATGCCTATTAAATTTTCGTCTCCCTTCACTATCTGAATTTTTTCTTTTATCTCGTCATACATTTCATCAATCTCTTCATCATCTGCAGAGCTAGTTGGCATATAAACTTTTTACTACTGTGGTAGGTGTGGGCTTCGTACCATGTTATTGTGTGTTAAATAGAGAAAATGTAATTATAACCACCAGGTACTTACACAAAAGTTCCCATCAAATAGTTTTCCCTCATTCTTTGTGATGTACAGGATATCAGATTTTATAAAACTATACAATTCTTTAACAACTGATGGGTTTATTTAGGGCAATTCATTCTATTGGCTGAAGAGGTTCGAGAAATGGTTCACACCATTCATGAATATATCCACTTTGGACAGCATTATACACAATATGAGCAAAGCATCATATTCATATTATCTTATGTTTTCTCTTTTCGTGCCATTTAAAATGAACATTGTTTTTATATTTCTTTTTCATTCCTCCATAATTGATATTTGTGTTGTCTTCCATAATTGCTACTACCTTTTTCTTAAGAGTGATCTTTTCCAAGAAATATCAAGTCAGGTGCTGTGCACTTTTCATCATCAAACTTTACCAGCTCTAATACTTACTCTGATGCCTCTATCTGTACGGTAGAACCTATCCACCAGAGGAAACAGCTTGAAGTCCATGCTGGTGGAAGAATCTATCATCACTGAAATAAACTTGCTTCTTTCAGTTCCTTCATTATTTGTTCCATAATAAAAAGCAGTTGTATTCTTGATAGTTGATTTGGTTTTTGTCTATGAGCATGAGAGCTTCTTGTTGAACAGTGATGTAATTATTGTCAATGATGAGGTTCATGGACTTGAAACTCTGATTGTGTGTTACTGTTTGGTATGCAAATGTGGCTTCTTGCACCGAAAGTCACTTTCCCTGTCTGAAACTAGCATCACTGGTAGGTAATTTCTAGGGAGCAGAAAAATTTGCATTTTGTGATAAATGCAAAATAGATGCGAATTCTGTCTCACAATGCAAAAATGCAAAATTAATTAGTAGATTATATTCCATAGGGGATTTTATTCACAGGAACTATTTTATCTGAGATAGTTTGAAATAGCTTTATTTTATGCTTATTAACATCAAAAACGTTACCAATTTTCAGTTGCTAGGGATGGCTAGAGGACAAATGTAAGGATGTAGAGGCTTATCTCACTAGGGGTAAGATAGATACTGCCTACAGGAAAATTAAAGAGACCTTTGGAGATAAGAGAACCACTTGTATGAACATCAAGAGCTCAGATGGAAACCCAGTTCTAAGCAAAGAAGGGAAAGCAGAAAGGTGGAAGGAGTATGTAGAGGGTCTATACAAGGGCGATGTGCTTGAGGACAATATTATGGAAATGGAAGAGGATGTAGATGAAGATGAAATGGGAGATACGATACTGCGTGAAGAGTTTGACAGAGCACTGAAAGACCTGAGTCGAAACAAGGCCCCCGGAGTAGACAACATTCCATTGGAACTACTGACGGCCTTGGGAGAGCCAGTCCTGACAAAACTCTACCATCTGGTGAGCAAGATGTATGAAACAGGCGAAATACCCTCAGACTTCAAGAAGAATATAATAATTCCAATCCCAAAGAAAGCAGGTGTTGACAGATGTGAAAATTACCGAACAATCAGTTTAATAAGCCACAGCTGCAAAATACTAACACGAATTCTTTACAGACGAATGGAAAAACTAGTAGAAGCCGACCTCGGGGAAGATCAGTTTGGATTCCGTAGAAATACTGGAACACGTGAGGCAATACTGACCTTACGACTTATCTTAGAAGAAAGATTAAGGAAAGGCAAACCTACGTTTCTAGCATTTGTAGACTTAGAGAAAGCTTTTGACAATGTTGACTGGAATACTCTCTTTCAAATTCTAAAGGTGGCAGGGGTAAAATACAGGGAGCGAAAGGCTATTTACAATTTGTACAGAAACCAGATGGCAGTTATAAGAGTCGAGGGACATGAAAGGGAAGCAGTGGTTGGGAAGGGAGTGAGACAGCGTTGTAGCCTCTCCCGGATGCTATTCAATCTGTATATTGAGCAAGCAGTAAAGGAAACAAAAGAAAAGTTCGGTGTAGGTATTGAAATCCATGGAGAAGAAATAAAAACTTTGAGGTTCGCCGATGACATTGTAATTCTGTCAGAGACAGCAAATGACTTGGAAGACCAGCTGAACCTAATGGACAGTGTCTTGAAAGGAGGATATAAGATGAACATCAACAAAAGCAAAACGAGGATAATGGAATGTTGTCGAATTAAGTCGGGTGATGCTGAGGGAATTAGATTAGGAAATGAGACACTTAAAGTAGTAAATGAGTTTTGCTATTTGGGGAGCAAAGTAACTGATGATGGTCGAAGTAGAGAGGATATAAAATGTAGACTGGCAATGGCAAGGAAAGCGTTTCTGAAGAAGAGAAATTTGTTAACATCGAGTATAGATTTAAGTGTCAGGAAGTCATATCTGAAAGTATTTGTATGGAGTGTAGCCATGTATGGAAGTGAAACATGGACGGTAAATAGTTTGGACAAGAAGAGAATAGAAGCTTTCGAAATGTGGTGCTACAGAAGAATGCTGAAGATTAGATGGGTAGATCACATAACTAATGAGGAAGTATTGAATAGGATTGGGGAGAAGAGAAGTTTGTGGCACAACTTGACCAGAAGAAGGGATCGGTTGGTAGGACATGTTCTGAGGCATCAAGGGATCACCAATTTAATATTGGAGGGCAGCATGGAGGGTAAAAATCGTAGGGGTAGACCAAGAAATGAATACACTAAGCAGATTCAGAAGGATGTAGGTTGCAGTAGGTACTGGGAGATGAAGAAGCTTGCACAGGATAGAGTAGCATGGAGAGCTGCATCAAACCAGTCTCAGGACTGAAGACCACAACAACAACAGCATTTTACATCATCTGGCGTAGTCCAGTTTGAGAAGCAATTGTACACAAGAACCTATTGAAAAAATAAAAAGTCCAAAAATGCCATGATGTATTGATGAGCTCAATTCTCTGGCGCCATGCCAATTATGGGTGACTGAATGATCTGTTAATAGTAAGATACAAGTTGTGTAATGCTGCGTAGTACTCAGCTGTGGGACCTAGCACCTAACATTTTATCACAAGATAAGTATGTTTTGTTTGGTAGCTCAAGTTCAATTTTCGGTATGATTCCGACACTTTTAACATGATAAGTTAGGTGGCAGATGTTTTGAACAGTTCTACATTGTTAACAATATTCTGCCAATCTCAATGCTTTGTATTGTGCGTTGTTCATTGTTTTCATTTCTGACTCTGAAATGAGTGAAGTGACTATTCCTGGCTCATCATTGATTTCAATTATGACCCTTGCAGCACCAGGAGAGATCGGTGATCCCTGTGACATTGTGCCACTTATGGTTTTGCAGAACACAGGTGTAGGCTAAGGCCCTGCGAGAAGGAGGTGGGGGCTTCTTTCCTTGCACCACTTGTCTCCCCAGTGGTGGTCAAAATTCTGTTCGTTTATGCTTGCTACCGGCAGCCACTATATAGGGTCCGCACAATGTGCTGTAGTTATTGGTAAACAAGATATGTCATGTTTCTTGACTGCCCCAAAATTCTTCCCCCAAAGTTCAAATTAGAGTTGCTTTCATCTCTACTTATGTGCTTCATGTCTTGTCAGTTCTGTCTGTAGCATTGTCAGATATGGGTCACAGAGCAGTGAATGCCCACAAAAGGTGGAAATTAATATTCTGCAGATTTTTTAATCATCAAATGGGCAGGAAAAGACAAATAATGCTGAGAACAACTTAAATCACAGATGGGTTCAATTCACCAGTGCGAAAATGCTGCTGATTTTGAACAGAACAATATTATATTTGTTGAATACTTAAAAACAGCCAAACAAAGAAAACAAAGACCATTTCGGAAAAAAAGATGTTGAAGTTTTTCTGAAGGCAAACATTCCAGTCAAAAAGCTCCAAATCAGCACTGTTTTTAACAGTCAGGGTCAAAGGACTAAGGCGTTCTTTGTCGTCACTCACATAGTGTGACAACCCTTTAAAATTGTGCATCTAATCATTGTCAAACAAAAAGGTACATGTGCATTTTGACAAAAATAAATGCAAATTTTACCAAAAATAGATGCTACATTTTTTGGACCCTAGTAATTACCAATTTTTGACCTAGAAGAGTTAACCTGAGACACAGCTGTACGTTTGTTGGACTTCATGTGAGTCACTATGTTGGTGCCACCTCCATGCCCAATGCTGAATTTTGCACTGCAGCATTCTTACCATATCCATTAATTTGCAGCACCTTACCATTTAGTTTGCACTTGCATTGTTTTCTGAAAGATTATATTATTATTATTGAATTTGATTATATATTGAATTTATTATATTGATTATATTGATAACCAATACCACTTACTTTTTTCATGCGAATGAAGCTTAAGGCCATCAATCTAAAACTTCAGGTGAACAAAGCATTGTCAGGATAGGTGATTATTTTTGAAAGAAGCACAAAGTGACACTACAAGACAAAAATTTGGGGCATTTCACTGTCTCCAAAAAGGGACATTTGGTTAAAAATCGACACTGACCCATATCAATTCAGATGAATGGGAACCTTGAGCATGTGTGAGTATCCTATGCAGAATGACCCAGGACTTGACAACCTCCCCTTTTTGTAATTTGTTGGAACCGCACTATGACCTCAGCATCACTTTGCTCAACTGTGGTCAGATTTTTCACCTTTTTTTGGTATTGGTGAATCCACATGCTACTGTTACCTCTTTCTCTTGGGTCATAGTGATGTATCCAGCCATTGTAAGTCATTTGGTTTGTTTTGACACAGCTGCAACATTTCCACTGCTGCCTTAGTTCAGCCTTCTTTTTGAATGAGTATGAGCAGTCTTGAAACTCAGCTTGCAGTGACCTTTGCCATGTTCAAAATGTCAAGCAGAATGTTGATTACTGATCTGTGACTGATTTTCACTTTTTTCACTGTTGTATCAATTGGAATATGCCATTCTTTGAGCAGTAGGCCTCCATTTTTCTCTCTGTTACTGATTCTTCACAGAGATATGGTCTGCCTCTTCCTTCTTTGCCCATGTCATTTAATACGGTATGTGGTCATCCAAGGGCCATCAGGCCTGGTGGTCCAATGAAAAAGTGCATGCCTGGAAACTGAGAGATCACTGAATCAAATTCTGGTTGAACCACGGAGATTTTTCAGCTTGCCTTTAACCTAACTTTCATCTGTTAGTGATGTGAAGATTCACCAAGAATGACATTTTGTTCTATCTACATTAAACTGAAGTTGATTACTGGACTAGATCTTGGAATTCTTACATTCACATCCCAGTACATCTACTTTGTAATGGATTTCACTCCTCATAATAAATGTCAGTTTCAGCTGAACTGTGGTGTATACAGTCCCAACAAGACTCAAAAACAATTTTTGTATAGACTTTTCCTTCTTGTCCAGAATTAAGGGTGGAGTTGGACTCTCATGGAAAAGTACTGACAAGGCTTCCGTTTAGTATAATGCAAGAAATTGGTAATCTCAAACAGTTCAAAAGAAAATTAAAAACTTACCCCCTTAGCTACTCTTTCTACAAAGTATCTAAGTATCTGAACTTGAGGATTGAAAAGTTCGGCTAGCTACATGGCAAGCAGCAATGTTTGCTGAAGAAAAAGTGGCATGACAAGTAGTGACAAACTGTAAACAGGACTCATTATTTATGGTTGTAGGTCAGTAAAGGTTTTCTTAAAAAAAAACACCAGTCTAATTAAGTAAATTTAAGCTAGTAATAGGAGATAAATAGCATTAATTTGGTATGCCTTGTGAGGTATCAGCATTCTTCAAAGGAACAGGTTTCTTTAAGGTCTTTATAATTACATTAAGTGGGCATATACAGGAATAGGATTAAGCCGTATATTGGTAGTTTATTGTTAACACAGTTTACAGATTTTTTAGTGTTGTGTTACAGTGCACCAAGATTGCTGCAGGTTCTATTTCTGGATGGGATCAATGGATTTCAAGATCGCTGTGTGTGTGTGTGTGTGTGTGTGTGTGTGTGTGTGGTAGAGAGAGGGAGAGGGAGAGGGAGAGGGAGAGAGAGAGAGAGAAAGGAGGGGGGGGGGTGTTTATCCATTTTGCTTTGAATGTAAATAGTTTTGTTCTTACTATACTTGTTCACTAATCGTAAGATATGTCCTGTTTCTAGGCAGAGACAGAGAAACAACAACTGACACAAAACCTAAAGGACTCACAAGCCCATGTTGAGAAGAGAGATGGAGAGCTCAAAGCCTTTGTAGCAAGACTTGTACAACTTGCAGCACATGTGGATTCATTGCAGCATCTAAGACAGAAGGCTGAAGATCAATTTGGCATCAATGTTCAGGTCAGGCTTCTAGTGAAACACATAACCTCTTTCTTTCAGCTAAAATTTAATTTTGTATTTTTATTCTGGAAATGAACACAATGTAGCAGGGAGTATATACCCTGTTAAAACCGGGAAATCCAGGAAAACCCTTTAATTTTTTATCTGGGAGACAACCGGGAAAAACCTAGAAATTTTTTATAATTTCAGGTATTTTTCATTGTTTTAGTTTTGACATATTTGTTGTTTTACTGGTAAGAAGTTACTTTAGCCCACTACTGCAGAATAATACTACAGTGATGAAACATAAACAAGAGAAAAATACCATACTCAATTGTCTGCTGACAGCAAAATGTGTGAAAGGGTTTAGGATGAAGCAGTTGCCAGTGGGCTCATGCACATGCACAGAGCTTAAGTTGCATATGAGCAGTGCTTTCTCCCACGTCTTGCTACTTGAAATGTGGCTGTTGGATTTATAAGCAGTAGCTGCAAGCAGCCAGATGGTACCCAGCTCAGGCTGCCAGATTCACGTATGCGCAAAGCAGAGTTGTAGTGGGAAGTAGTCTTCACGTGACCTGTTTTTATGTTTTGTGATTTTGCTGTTCTCTCTTCATTTACAGCTCTCACATCAAATGAAAACAAGGCAGATTTCGGTGGCTGCAAGCTATCAAATGAATTAAA
The DNA here is from genome assembly GCF_023864275.1 of Schistocerca cancellata. Taxonomy (NCBI): domain Eukaryota; kingdom Metazoa; phylum Arthropoda; class Insecta; order Orthoptera; family Acrididae; genus Schistocerca; species Schistocerca cancellata. Next base: position 500,412,238 of record NC_064631.1, read on the forward strand.
GCATATTCACAAATTTACGAAAGACTAAAATATGTCATTAGTTTCAGTTTCCTGATTTTATTTCATTTCCATGTTATTGGCAGTAATTGCATTGCTTTGATAAATGAATTAAGCTTTTATTAATGTTATCCCCAAAGGTAGTCAATTTATTTGAAATGAAGTGTTTCGTTCCATACTGTCAGCTGGTTTCAACTGTTCGCAGTATTTCAAGTACACATTTTCATCTTCTGGCACATATGGCATTATGTCATAATAAAGAACTGAACATGAGATAATACAGTAATGGCCCTCCAAGAAAATTGGCTTTCTGAAAACCTCACTTAAAAGCTTTAGCAGAATTTTACGTATCTGCCTTCCATGAAGCACAATGTTTGTGGATCATGAGACATGTTTCAACACTTGTCTACTACCTCCTCTAGGCGTGATGTTATTTCTTGATTTGTGTTGTTTATATCTTAAATTTACATAACACCACTCTTCAAGTAATTATGGACTGGCAGCACACAATGTTTTACCATTGTAGCTCCTCAGAAGGCTTTGTATTTGCTCTTGGAGCAGAATATAAACTTACAATTATGTAGTTTCCTGGTTTCACAAGTAACTTGTTAATTTTTATACAGTTAAAAAAAATTATGAAAAGCTTGTTGTCCTTAGTTCACATGTATATGAACAACAGTATTTTTGCAAGAAATTTGTATTCCTTCGTACTAGCTTTTTGTGGTGAGCTGTGTGGGTGTGAACATGATTGGAAATGCTACTTAACAGTAGTGCACGGTATATATATATATATATATATATATATAGTTATAATAGAAGGAAACATTCCATGTAGGAAAAATATACCTAAAAACAAAGATGATGTGACTTACCAAATGAAAGTGCTGGCAGGTCGACAGACACACAAACGAACACAAACATACACACAAAATTCAAGCTTTCGCAACAAACTGTTGCCTCATCAGGAAAGAGGGAAGTGCTCCATCGCAGCGAGGCCCTGGACATGCGGAATATTTGTGTATAAGGAAGTGGCATCTTTCCTGATGAGGCAACAGTTTGTTGCGAAAGCTTTATATATATATATATATATATATAAAAAGAAAGATGATGAGACTTACCCAACAAAAGCGCTGGCAGGTCGATAGACACACAAATAAACACAAACATACACACAAAACTCTAGCTTTCGCAACCAACGGTTGCCTCGTCAGGAAAGAGGGAAGGAGAAGGAAAGACAAAAGGATTGGGTTTTAAGGGAGAGGGTAAGGAGTCATTCCAATCCCGGGAGCGGAAAGACTTACCTTAGGGGGAAAAAAGGACAGGTTTACACTCGCACACACACACATATCCATCTACACATACACAGACACAGGCAGACATTTGTAAAGGCAAAGAGTTTGGGCAGAGATGTCAGTCGGGACGGAAATACAGAGGCAAAGATGATGTTGAAAGACAGGTGAGGTATGAGCGGCGGCAGATTGAAATTAGCGGAGATTGAGGCCTGGCGGATAGCGAGAAGAGAGGATATGCTGAAGGGCAAGTTCCCATCTCCGGAGTTCTGACAGGTTGGTGTTAGTGGGAAGTATCCAGATAACCCGGACGGTGTAACACTGTGCCAAGATGTGCTGGCCGTGCACCAAGGCATGTTTAGCCACAGGGTGATCCTCATTACCAACGAACACTGTCTGCCTGTGTCCATTCATGCGAATGGACAGTTTGTTGCTAGTCATTCCCACATAGAACGCTTCACGGTGTAGGCAGGTCAGTTGGTAAATCACGTGGGTGCTTTCACACGTGGCTCTGCCTTTGATCGTGTACACCTTCCGGGTTACAGGACTGGAATAGGTGGTGGTGGGAGGGTGCATGGGACAGGTTTTACACCGGGGGCGGTTACAGGGGTAGGAGCCAGAGGGTAGGGAAGGTGGTTTGGGGATTTCATAGGGATGAACTAAGAGGTTACGAAGGTTAGATGGACGGCGGAAAGACACTCTTGGTGGAGTGGGGAGGATTTCATGAAGGATGGATCTCATTTCAGGGCAGGATTTGAGGAAGTCGTATCCCTGCTGGAGAGCCACATTCAGAATCTGATCCAGTCCCGGAAAGTATCCTGTCACAAGTGGGGCACTTTTGGGGTTCTTCTGTGGAAGGTTCCGGGTTCGAGGAGATGAGGTAGTGGCTCTGGTTATTTGCTTCTGTACCAGGTCGAGAGGGTAGTTGCGGGATGCGAAAGCTGTTTTCAGGTTGTTGGTGTAATGGTTCAAGGATTCCGGACTGGAGCAGATTCGTTTGCCACGAAGACCTAGGCTGTAGGGAAGGGACCGTTTGATGTGGAATGGGTGGCAGCTGTCATAATGGAGGTACTGTTGCTTGTTGGTGGGTTTGATGTGGACGGACGTGTGAAGCTGGCCATTGGACAGGTGGAGGTCAACATCAAGGAAAGTGGCATGGGATTTAGAGTAGGACCAGGTGAATCTGATGGAACCAAAGGAGCTGAGGTTGGAGAGGAAATTCTGGAGTTCTTCTTCACTGTGAGTCCAGATCATGAAAATGTCATCAATAAATCTGTACCAAACTTTGGGTTGGCAGGCCTGGGTAACCAAGAAGGCTTCCTCTAAGCGACCCATGAATAGGTTGGCGTACGAGGGGGCCATCCTGGTACCCATGGCTGTTCCCTTTAATTGTTGGTATGTCTGGCCTTCAAAAGTGAAGAAGTTGTGGGTCAGGATGAAGCTGGCTAAGGTAATGAGGAAAGAGGTTTTAGGTAGGGCGGCAGGTGATCGGCGTGAAAGGAAGTGCTCCATCGCAGCGAGGCCCTGGACATGCGGAATATTTGTGTATAAGGAAGTGGCATCAATGGTTACAAGGATGGTTTCCGGGGGTAACAGACTGGGTAGGGATTCCAGGCGTTCGAGAATGTGGTTGGTGTCTTTGATGAAGGATGGGAGATTGCATGTAATGGGTTGAAGGTGTTGGTCTACGTAGGCAGAGATGCGTTCTGTGGGGGCTTGGTAACCAGCTACAATGGGACGGCCGGGATGATTGGGTTTGTGAATTTTGGGAAGAAGGTAGAAGGTGGGGGTGCGGGGTGTTGGTGGGGTCAGGAGGTTGATGGAGTCAGGTGAAAGGTTTTGTAGGGGGCCTAAGGTTCTGAGGATTCCTTGAAGCTCCGCCTGGACATCAGGAATGGGATTACCATGGCAAACTTTGTAAGTAGTGTTGTCTGAAAGCTGACGCAGTCCCTCAGCCACATACTCCCGACGATCAAGTACCACAGTCGTGGAACCCTTGTCCGCCGGAAGAATGACGATGGATTGGTCAGCCTTCAGATCACGGGTAGCCTGGGCTTCAGCAGTGGTGATGTTAATCCTACTCCCAACATCACCACTGCTGAAGCCCAGGCTATCCGTGATCTGAAGGCTGACCAATCCATCGTCATTCTTCCGGCGGACAAGGGTTCCACGACTGTGGTACTTGATCGTCGGGAGTATGTGGCTGAGGGACTGCGTCAGCTTTCAGACAACACTACTTACAAAGTTTGCCATGGTAATCCCATTCCTGATGTCCAGGCGGAGCTTCAAGGAATCCTCAGAACCTTAGGCCCCCTACAAAACCTTTCACCTGACTCCATCAACCTCCTGACCCCACCAACACCCCGCACCCCCACCTTCTACCTTCTTCCCAAAATTCACAAACCCAATCATCCCGGCCGTCCCATTGTAGCTGGTTACCAAGCCCCCACAGAACGCATCTCTGCCTACGTAGATCAACACCTTCAACCCATTACATGCAATCTCCCATCCTTCATCAAAGACACCAACCACTTTCTCGAACGCCTGGAATCCCTACCCAGTCTGTTACCCCCGGAAACCATCCTTGTAACCATTGATGCCACTTCCTTATACACAAATATTCCGCATGTCCAGGGCCTCGCTGCGATTGAGCACTTCCTTTCACGCCGATCACCTGCCGCCCTACCTAAAACCTCTTTCCTCATTACCTTAGCCAGCTTCATCCTGACCCACAACTTCTTCACTTTTGAAGGCCAGACATACCAACAATTAAAGGGAACAGCCATGGGTACCAGGATGGCCCCCTCGTACGCCAACCTATTCATGGGTCGCTTAGAGGAAGCCTTCTTGGTTACCCAGGCCTGCCAACCCAAAGTTTGGTACAGATTTATTGATGACATTTTCATGATCTGGACTCACAGTGAAGAAGAACTCCAGAATTTCCTCTCCAACCTCAGCTCCTTTGGTTCCATCAGATTCACCTGGTCCTACTCTAAATCCCATGCCACTTTCCTTGATGTTGACCTCCACCTGTCCAATGGCCAGCTTCACACGTCCGTCCACATCAAACCCACCAACAAGCAACAGTACCTCCATTATGACAGCTGCCACCCATTCCACATCAAACGGTCCCTTCCCTACAGCCTAGGTCTTCGTGGCAAACGAATCTGCTCCAGTCCGGAATCCTTGAACCATTACACCAACAACCTGATAACAGCTTTTGCATCCCGTAACTACCCTCCCGACCTGGTACAGAAGCAAATAACCAGAGCCACTTCCTCATCTCCTCAAACCCGGAACCTTCCACAGAAGAACCCCAAAAGTGCCCCACTTGTGACAGGATACTTTCCGGGACTGGATCAGATTCTGAATGTGGCTCTCCAGCAGGGATACGACTTCCTCAAATCCTGCCCTGAAATGAGATCCATCCTTCATGAAATCCTCCCCACTCCACCAAGAGTGTCTTTCCGCCGTCCACCTAACCTTCGTAACCTCTTAGTTCATCCCTATGAAATCCCCAAACCACCTTCCCTACCCTCTGGCTCCTACCCCTGTAACCGCCCCCGGTGTAAAACCTGTCCCATGCACCCTCCCACCACCACCTATTCCAGTCCTGTAACCCGGAAGGTGTACACGATCAAAGGCAGAGCCACGTGTGAAAGCACCCACGTGATTTACCAACTGACCTGCCTACACTGTGAAGCGTTCTATGTGGGAATGACCAGCAACAAACTGTCCATTCGCATGAATGGACACAGGCAGACAGTGTTCGTTGGTAATGAGGATCACCCTGTGGCTAAACATGCCTTGGTGCACGGCCAGCCCATCTTGGCACAGTGTTACACCGTCCGGGTTATCTGGATACTTCCCACTAACACCAACCTGTCAGAACTCCGGAGATGGGAACTTGCCCTTCAGCATATCTTCTCTTCTCGCTATCCGCCAGGCCTCAATCTCCGCTAATTTCAATCTGCCGCCGCTCATACCTCACCTGTCTTTCAACATCATCTTTGCCTCATCTCTGCCCAAACTCTTTGCCTTTACAAATGTCTGCCTGTGTCTGTGTATGTGTGGATGGATATGTGTGTGTGTGTGCGAGTGTAAACCTGTCCTTTTTTCCCCCTAAGGTAAGCCTTTCCGCTCCCGGGATTGGAATGACTCCTTACCCTCTCCCTTAAAACCCAATCCTTTTGTCTTTCCTTCTCCTTCCCTCTTTCCTGACGAGGCAACCGTTGGTTGTGAAAGCTAGAGTTTTGTGTGTATGTTTGTGTTTATTTGTGCGTCTATCGACCTGCCAGCGCTTTTGTTGGGTAAGTCTCATCATCTTTCTTTTTAAATATATTTTTCCCACGTGGAATGTTTCCCTCTATTATATATATATATATATATATATATATATATATATATATTTAAAAACAAAGATGATGTGACTTACCAAATGAAAGTGCTGGCAGGTCGACAGACACACAAACAAACACAAACATACACACAAAATCCAAGCTTTCGCAACCAACGGTTGCCTCGTCAGGAAAGAGGGAAGGAGAAGGAAAGACAAAAGGATATGGATTTTAAGGGAGAGGGTAAGGAGTCATTCCAGTCCCGGGAGCGGAAAGACTTACCTTAGGGGGAAAAAAGGACGGGTATACACTCGCACACACACACATATCCATCCACACATATACAGACACAAGCAGATATATAAAAAAACAAAGACGATTTGACTTACCAAACGAAAGCGCTGGCACATTGATACAAACACAAACATACACACAAAATTCTAGCTTTCACAACCAACGGTTGCCTCGTCAGAAAAGAGGGAAGGAGAGGGAAAGACGAAATGATTTGGGTTTTAAGGGAGAGAGTAAGGAGTCATTCCAATCCCGGGAGTGGAAAGACTTACCTTAGGGGGAAAAAAGGACAGGTATACACTAGCGCGCACACACACACACACACACACACACACACACACACACACACACACACACACATATCCATCCACACATATACAGGCACAAGCAGACATATACAGAGGCAATCCCATTCCTGATGTCCAGGCGGAGCTTCAAGGAATCCTCAGAACCTTAGGCCCCCTACAAAACCTTTCACCTGACTCCATCAACTTCCTGACACCACCGACACCCCGCACCCCTACCTTATACCTTCTTCCAAAAATTCACAAACCCAATCATCCCGGCCGCCCCATTGTAGCTGGTTACCAAGCCCCCACAGAACGTATCTCTGCCTACGTAGATCAACACCTTCAACCCATTACATGCAGTCTCCCATCGTACATCAAAGACACCAACGACTTTCTCGAACGCCTGGAATCCTTACCCAATCTGTTACCCCCGGAAACCATCCTTGTAACCATTGATGCCACTTCCTTATACACAAATATTCCGCATGTCCAGGGCCTCGCTGCGATGGAGCACTTCCTTTCACGCCAATCACCTGCCACCCTACCTAAAACCTCTTTCCTCATTACCTTAGCCAGCTTCATCCTGACCCACAACTTCTTCACTTTTGAAGACCAGACATACCAGCAATTAAAGGGAACAGCCATGGGTACCAGGATGGCCCCCTCGTACGCAAACCTATTCATGGGTCGCTTAGAGGAAGCTGTCTTGGTTACCCAGGCCTGCCAACCCAAAGTTTGGTACAGACTTATTGATGACATATTCATGATATGGACTCACAGTGAAGAAGAACTCCAGAATTTCCTCTCCAACCTCAACTCCTTTGGTTCCATCAGATTCACCTGGTCCTACTCGAAATCCCATGCCACTGTCCTTGATGTTGACCTCCACCTGTCCAATGGCCAGCTTCAAACGTCCGTCCACATCAAACCCACCAAGAAGCAACAGTACCTCCATTATGACAACTGCCACCCATTCCACATCAAACAGTCCCTTCCCTACAGCGTAGGTCTTCGTGGCAAACGAATCTGCTCTAGTCCGGAATCCCTGAACCATTACACCAACAACCTGACAACAGCTTTCGCATCCCGCAACTACCCTCCCGACCTGGTACAGAAGCAAATAACCATAGCCACTTCCTCATCTACTCAAACCCGGAACCTTCCACAGAAGAACCCCAAAAGTGCCCCACTTGTGACAGGATACTTTCCGGGACTGGATCAGGCTCTGAATGTGGCTCTCCAGCAGGGATAAGACTTCCTCAAATCCTGCCCTGAAATGAGCTCCATCCTTCATGAAATCCTCCCCACTCCACCTAGAGTGTCTTTCCGCCGTCCACCTAACCTTCGTAGCCTCTCAGTACATCCCTATGAAATCCCCAAACCACCTTCCTTACCCTCTGGCTCCTACCCTTGTAACCGTGCCCGGTGTAAAACCTGTCCCATGCACCCTCCCACCACCACCTACTCCAGTCCTGTAACCCGGAAGGTGTACACGATCAAAGGCAGAGCCACATGTGAAAGCACCCACGTGATTTACCAACTGACCTGCCTACACTGTGAAGCCTTTTATGTGGGAATGACCAGCAACGAACTGTCCATTCGCATGTGGCTAAACATGCCTTAGTGCACGGCCAGCACATCTTGGCACAGTGTTACACGGTCCGGGTTATCTGGATACTTCCCACTAACACCAACCTGTCAGAACTCCGGAGATGGGAACTTGCCCTTCAGCATATCCTCTCTTCTCGCTATCTGCCAGGCCTCAATCTCCGCTAATTTCTAATTTCAATTTGCCGCCGCTCATACCTCACCTGTCTTTCAACATCATCTTTGCCTCTGTACTTCTGCCTCGACTGACATCTCTGTCCAAACTATCTGCCTTTACAAATGTCTGCTTGTGTCTGTGTATATGCGGATGGATGTGTGTGTGTGTGTGTGTGTGTGTGTGTGTGTGCGCGAGTGTATACCTGTCCTTTTTTCCCCCTAAGGTAAGTCTTTCCGCTCCCGGGATTGGAATGACTTCTTACCCTCTCCCTTAAAACCCACATCCTTTCGTCTTTCCCTCTCCTTCCCTCTTTCCTGACGAAGCAACCGTTTGTTGCGAAAGCTAGAATTTTGTGTGTATGTTGTGTTTGTTTGTGTGTCTATCGACCTGCCAGCGCTTTTGTTTGGTAAGTCTCATCATCTTTCTTTTTAGATATATTTTTTCCACGTGGAATGTTTCCCTCTATTATATTCATATATATATATATATAAAAGTCGCCACATATTGTTAAAGTTGCCACATCACAAATATTAGGATACTTTGATTTGTAGAGCCTAGTTTTGAAATGGGAATGTTGTGCCAAGGACTGTTTTCTAATTTTGTATTCATTATTGGGACAGGTTATAACAAAACGGTTGCCTTAAGTATAATAATTCTGTATGTTCCTTCCAAACAACATGGTGCACAGTGTTACGTGATGCCCAACTACACATGAAATTCTAAACAGTAATGCTACGAAGGGTGTATGAGCAGAACAAACACCAAGCATGGGCCTCCTATATCATCTTCGCTGTGCATGCCCAATAATGCCTTCCTTCTTGCACTCTGAGGCAACTGCTCAAACAACACTATTTCTAACAGGCTGTGAGAAAATATTGTGGATGGTGATTTGAGGAGTGTTACTTTCAAAGTAAATTTCCTTTTATGCAAGATGATTTATGGTATGTGTTAGAACGTGGGATGACTTTCTTAAATCACACAGCATTCAACTCTCATTCAAAACTTAACATTTTGAGGACCAGCCAATTAGGAAAATTTTGGGCCCAGAAGACAGGCATGTATGTTGTCTTTTAAAATTTTATGGGTACATATGCACAAAAAAAGGGACCAATATCATATACGAAAGCTCAGCTTTCCTCGTAGCTACATTATATGTTTATGCTCTGAATATCTACTGTCACTGACTGGCGTGCGACGCGAGCTGTGATGTGGTTGAGAAAAGCACTTCCCAATCTTGACCTCAGTGCTTCAGAAACTGATGTGCTGTATTTGGTGGAAATCATATTTGTACTTTCATAATAAGAAAATATGCAGTGTACATGTCTCTGTGTATGAAAGATCTTTCTAAAACACAATTTTTTGCTGCGTTTTGTTTCCTAAAGTGTTGGAAAGTTCTATGCTAGTTTATAAAACCTTTACCATTCAAAGGATTGATAAGTTTTACAGCTCCAAGAGAAAGTATATTATCTCTTGACACAGAAAAACTGTATTTTTACCTGGAAAAAGTGTATTTTTAACAGTGAAAAATACTGGAATTTATTTCTTGTCTGAGTATACACTCTGTAATTTCCACTTACAAAATTTCTCCTCACATATTACATGGCAGTTATGAGTTCTGTAAACAGAGTTTGCTTTATATTCATGTGAAAATGGGGTTTACATTTACCTTGTGATGTTTCTTGCAGTTAACAGATGCAACTTTCATTATAGTGTATGAGATAGTTCTTTAGTTTGTAACTGTTATTGTCTTTTATGCTTACAAGGGAACCTCCCCATCGCACCCCCCTCAGATTTAGTTATAAGTTGGCACAGTGGATAGGGAGAAAACAGTAAGAAGTTGTGTGGAACTATGAAAAAATAAGCAAAATATACAAACTGAGTAGTTCATGCGAAGATACGCAACATCAAGGATAATCTCAGCTCAGGAGCGCCGTGGTTAGCGTGAGCAACTGCGGAACGAGAGGTCCTTGGTTTTAGTCTCCCCTCCAGCGAAAAGTTTATATTTATTTTGGCAAAGTTATGATCTGTCCATTCGTTCATTGACGTCTCTGTTCACTGTAATAAGTTTAGTGTCTGTGTTTTGCGACCGCACCGCAAAACCGCACGATTAGTAGACGAAAGGACATGCCTCTACAATGGTAACCGAAAACATTTGATCGCAAGGTCATAGTCAACCGATTCCTCCACAGGAAAACACGTCTGATATATTCTATACGACACTGGTGACGGCATGTGCGTCACATGACAGGAATATGTTGTCGACCCACCTAACTTGTACACTTGGCGAATGGGTAAAAACATTCTTCTACGTTGCCCGATTTAGGTTTTCTTGTGGATGTGATAATTACTCCAAAAAAAGTGATGAAAACATAAGAGTTTGTCACATAAACTGCAACAAATGAATCCAACAGTTTCGCAGTCGCTCACTTTTCCCTGTGCTCTGTCAAAACATATGTTTCAAATTTTTCCGTGTGTAGACCGTCAAATCCTGCCTATGTACAAGCAAATCTGAACATGTCCTGGAATTCTGGAGAGCGGAGTTGATTATGTGTGAGTGCCTGAACGTTGATAATTGTCTGAAAATAAAAAATTAAACTTTTCGCTCGAAGGGAGACGTGAACCTAGGACCTCTCGTTCCGCAGCTGCTCACGCTAACCACGGGACCACGGCGCTCCTGAGTTCAATTTATCGTTGATCTTGCATATCTTGCACATCGACTACTCGGTTTGTATATTTTGCTTATTTTTTCATAGTTCCACACAACTTCTTCCTGTTTTCTCGATTGATCTGTGTTCAGTTTTTCAAGGCCTATCCACTGTGCCAACTTATAACTAAATCTGAGGGGGGTGCGATGGGGAGGTTCCCTTGTTAGTATGCGAGTCAATCCATTATCACTATCAGTCACATGACGCATGCACTATTTAAATGTTCATGTAACTTTCATGAATGGCATGATTTTGTTTGTTTCTGTAAGTTTGTCAGTACATGCTACATTCCTGAGTAACAGTTAGTCTGAGGCGGTTTTCATTATTGCACTGTCACTGTCTCAGTAGCTGAATTCCTTTAAATCCTTCAGACACATCTTGTGCCACAAAGAGGTTTACTTTGCTCTTGACCACAGTTTTGCAGTGGCTGTTCATCCTGATGGACAACTAGTTGGTTGTCATAACAATGTAAAAAGGTGTGCAATGAGATTACAGCTGAGCTAGTAGATGACATGGCTGCCTTCACAAGCAGCCCGGCCACAGCCTCTATCAGTGACACACACACACACACACACACACACACACACACACACACACACACACACACACCAATCCCTCATGCACACATGACTGCCAACTCCAGCATTCGGGCCAGAATGCAACTATCATTTGGGATGCAATCAGCAGTCTGGAGAGATGCTGGGAAGAGGAAGGGAGAGGGAGAGTAGTGTACTAGTGGCAAGAGGAATGAACACTGTCTGGTGGAGTGTGCAGCAACAAGACTGCTAAGAGGCACAGCATCAGGGGGTTGTGGGGCTCGGGGGTAGGGAAGAAAGGAGCAAGAAAGGATAGGAGTGGGGAAAGACAGGTGGATGCATTGGCAGAGGATTGCAAATAAGCAGGGTGGGAGATGAAAATGGGGAGGAGATAATACAACAAGGGGTGGAACCTGTTGGGTGGAGGGTGCAGGACAGTATGTTACCATCGGTTGAGGCCAGTATAATTATGGGACCAAGAATGTGTTGTGAGGATAATTCCCAGTTGCACAGTTCAGAAAAGCTTGTGGTGGAGGGAAGGATCCAGATGGCTCAGACAATATCCAGATGGCTCAGACATTTCCCAAAATGTTGAACATTGGACATTGCAGCCAAGTAATTTTGATTCATATTTTGTGGAGAAAAACTAAATGATGAATATTTACTGTAGCATTTGAGTTTCTTCATAAATTTCTGACCTTAGAACTGTCTGATTCTGTCTTAGAAAATGGAGTGTTGTACCTTCAATACATACATACATAAAGACCAACAATCTACTGCAAAAATAGCTTTTGTGAATGATTTAAAAGGCTGAAATCAACTTAAGTTGAAAGGCGATAGTTTGTATATTGCAACATAGTAACTTTACTTTTAGGCTGTCTCACAATGTACGTGTTTGGTGTATTATGGGACAAAGTAGCATGTCACCCAGTGTGTCTGTTAGGCAATAACAATTCATATGTTAATGGATTCAGCGAGGAATCCAAAACAGAGATTGTTTTAACTGTACCAGTGTTTTTTTAAAAAACACACCATATTTCTTTAGAGTGGTGGCTCACCATCAGCTGTAAAAATAGTAGCCACATCAGTTTGCTCTGCATCATCATAACACCAGAGGTCTAAATTTTAATTAACTGTAATAACCACACAACTTTATCTACTTTTATTTTCCACTCTTGTGCAGGAACCTTTCATTGCAACAAAAGAATACACAAAAGAATGGGCATGTTCTTATTCAGTAACAGTTTAATGCATTACATTGTTATCAGTATTGCTTGACTGATTTGATTGTTCATTCAGTCTACAGTGAAAAGCAGTGTCAATGTCATTAAGATGTAACTGTGGATGACATGACAAGTGACCATCTGTTGAAATCTTTGGAGCCAGCCTGTGATAAAAATATCAAGTATCTTAAAATGATGCACTGCATCTAACACTGTATCTGAAATTTTGGCCTCAGAACTAACCATAGCAAATGCTGCATTGTAGCTGTGAATGTTATTGAAATAATTATTTGATTTCTCTTGAATTCTTGGATCATTTGAAGTGTGTCCTTGATAAAGTGCATTGAAAAATAAATTTATTGTTAATGCCGGCAGATCTACTTTTCCCTTAAAACAAGACAGTTGCATTATCTTTATGAATATCCACATTCCTATTACTTTCTCTACACAAAAATGGTGTCTGCCTAGCTTGGCATTTTTCATTCCAACCTGTTAGCATTCTCCTTCTAGACATAGCCTAAAACAAATATTGTTCCTGTATAATAAGGGAATAAGTTGTAGTTGTTCAAAATGAAAAAATTAAAAATTAGGAACTTGCTTCATATTTTATGATAATGGCAGCAAATGACCACAAAGTTACTCTTACAGAAAAGTCAGCAAAGTAACAATACCAATTTAAAACATTGTTTACAGAATTCATTACTAAGATAGCACTTCAGTTTTTGATGATCACATACTGGAGATTTCAATGCATGATAGAGAAGGTACATCAGAGTTACGAATTTGAAAGCTTGTACTTCCTATCATCACTTGTAATGGCTACGTACACATGTGACTCTTTCTTTGTGCACATTTATGGCAAAGTACTTTTAAGTAATTAATATGAAAAATTGGTACTTCAAATTTTCATGTTCACGTATTACTATTATGATGATCTCAGTAGCATTGTTGCTGGTTCCCATAACACTTGTTACAAATTGTGTGAGAGGAGCTAGATTAGGAGACATGTGAGACATTCAAATATAACTCTAGAATAGGTGTACTTGAAAAAAAAAAATTAAATTAAAATTTGAACTTAACATTACCTATTTACGTTTGGAAATTAAGAAGTTTACTAGTGAATCGAGTTGTTTCATAAATAATTCAAAATTACCATAAGGAGCCTTGTATGTTATAACTTTTATTATTAATTTTCCATGAAAATCTGTTTCTGCAGCACAAACAAATACACTGATTAGCCAAAGTCGTATGATTACTACCCATTGTGACATTGAATGCCATGTGATGGAATTTAGGGCATTTGATGCGGCAACAAATGTGTGTAAGTGGAGCAGACATGGACAGGGAACACTCTAATGAAGATATGTGCCGCAAATGGGGAAATCCATTGAAATAAGTGGCTTTGAGAAGAACAGAGTATTATTACGCAGAGCCTGCGAATTAGTATCTCAAAAGAGGTGAAGCTGGTCGAATGTTCTTGTGCTACTGTCGTGAGCTTCTACAGAAAGAGGTGGAAGGACAGTGAAACTACCACAAGGCGCCATATGGTTTGACGTCCACGACTCTTCAGAGAATGTGGGGATCAGAGGTTTGTCTGCTCTGTAAAGTAGGATAGATGGTGACTGATGATGCCATCTCTGCTGAAAGAGCACAATGCTGGTGCATGCACAAGTGTTTCAGAGCACACCAGTCATCATACATTGTTGAACATGTAGCTCTGCAGCAGAACACACCTACATTTTAACTTGTTGACCCAATGACATTGTCAGTTAAGAATGCAGTGGATACGGGACCATCCGGATTGGACCATCGATCATTGGAAATGTGTCGCCTCTTTGAGTGAATCACATTCTTGCAGCATTAGGTTGATGGTCATCTCCACAAACTCCATCATGGAGGTGAACAGCAGTGTGAAATGCGCAGTGCACAACTTACGCAGGCTGGTGGGAGCAGTATTATGCTATGGGAGGCATTCTGCTGCACTTGCATGGGACCTGTGGTAGTAATCGAAGACACGCTGACTGCAGAGAACCACCTGCATTCCTTCGTGCTTGATGTGTTCCCTGACAGTGGTGCCATCTTTCAGCAGTATAAATGTCCATGTCTCAGAGCCAGAACCATGATATAGTGGTTTGAGGAGCAAGATAGTGAACCCATGTTGATGTCTTGATGACCAAATTTGCCTGATGTAAATAATATGGAACCCATCTGGGTTGTTATCAGGCGCCATCACTGCATACGCAAATCAGCGGCCCATTACTTAAGCGAAATACATTACCTGTGCATAGACATCTAATGCCACATACCTCCATGAACCTGCAGACAAACTGCCGGATCCCTGACACACAGAATCAATTATGTATTTCATTCCAAAGATGTACACACACACTATGAAGCAGGTGATCATAACGTTTTTCACATCAGTGTATTAGCATAATCCATTCTTCCTTACCCTATAAAATTGTATTTTTAATACTGTTTTAAGTTACAGTAGCTGGAGATTAATATTAAGTTCATCAACATTGGAAAAGTTTGTGCCTCATTGTAGTGTTGTATTGATGTTCTCAGGATTCAGCAATTGACAAGTTGGTACTGATTGTTAATCAGTATCAGCAGTGGTTTTTATTAGCTTCCCATGAAATTGAACAGTTGCGCAGTGATTTGCAAGAGCTGGAGAAGGGTCTAAATTGCAGTGATGCTACACTGCAACTTAGAACAGAAGTTACGAATCTCAAAAATAAGGTAATTGTTCTGTCATATTCTGTGACTATGGCTTCTTCATCTCTGCGTAACCTATGTCTATTTGTAATTGCTTACTGTATACAAGCTTTGGTCTCCTTCTAACTTCTTAGCTCCCTCCCACCCCTCTTCCCTCCAATACCAACGTATTGTACCTTGGTCGGCCGGCGTGGCTGTGTGGTTCTAGGCGCTTCAGTCTGGAACCGCGAGGCCGCTATGGTCGCAGGTTCGAATCCTGCCTCGTGCATGGATGTGTGTGATGTTCTTAGGTTAGTTAGGTTTAAGTAGTTCTAAGTTCTAGGGGACTGATGGCCTCAGATGTTAAGTCTCATAGTGCTCAGAGCCATTTTTATTGTACCTTGATAACTCAGGATTTGTTCTATCAACCTATTCCTTCTTTTAGTCAAGATACACCGTAAATTGTTTTCTCCCCATTTCAGTACCCCATTTCAGTTACCCAATCTACCAGTGTAAACTTCAGTAACTTTAAAAAGTCTCTTATTGTCTATATTGCTGGAGCACTCTTCTTGGTATTGTCAATCAGCAATTTGTATTCTCTCTGTTTTGAACATCATAGAATCTCATTTCCTAATTTAATTTCTTCAGTATCACCTCATTTAATTCAACTACATGTATTACTGTAAGGGACAAACAACAGCATGGCCACAATGAACCAAACTTTATTCTTCTTCCACATACAAGTGAACAACAATTCAGAATGTAGGCACAAACTTAAAAAAGATCTGGTTACTGAAACAAGCAGTTTCTGACCATGAGTATAAACAAATTATGAGAGCATATAAAGATGGGGACTCTGATAGATGGCACAAAGATGGCGTGCTGTATGTACAAGTCATGTGGCCCACAGTAGATAGCCTCTGGTGGCCGGCCCACGCAGATGCCATTGGCAGAATATTTGAAGAGTAACGTGCCAGCGACCTGGTCCTGGGATGCCTATCCAAGTATTACGTACAGGGTTATAGCATCTCTCTGCTCATGGAGGAAGGATGCTCAGCTGATATGGGCATTGGGACAGTTGTTGAAACACCCATGGCCTCTGTGGCGGATGCCGCAGGTGAGGACATCAGCGGCGGAAGGAGATTTCGGGCCAGAACCAGTGTACAGGGGTGGAAGGGGTGCGGCCGTGAGCATGCGTAGTAGCCGCTGCCCCGTGAAGTACCATAAGAGAGGACTGGTGACAAGGGTGCTGGTTGCATCTCAACGTCTGGTTCCTCTGCATGGTGGAACTGTGCCAGCAGTGGAGGTGCTGGCCACTCGGTTGGTGTAGAAGGGCTGGAAGGCACCAACCCAGCTGCCAGTGGAATTGCCAGTGGAATTGCCAGTGGCAGCGAATCATTGCAGGGAGGCACAGCAGCAGGTGCCGGAGTATGGGGGAGGGGGTGGCTGCTGGATCCTTGAGCAGAGGCAGGACGCAGTGCGGTGACATCCACAGGGAGGGCAGGTCTGCCCCCGTAGCAAGTGTGCCCCATGAGGCTGAGACAGACGATGAGGGAGGAGACGAAGACAGCAGTGGCTGATGCGCGGCCCTAAGTGTTGTGCAAAGATCCAAGTGGTCGTGATGGCATACCAGCAGCCCATTATTGGTGCACACCATACAGAGCTGACAGCGTCAGCAGCTGTAAACTGTGGCCAGAATCCACTGTGGTTGGCAGCTGAACATGTCAGGTCCAGACTGTGGAGCCAGGAGCGAACTGCGACGAGGGCCACAGCAACAGACAGTGGTGGGGCTGCATGAGCAGATGCAAGGGGGTGCTTGGCTGGTGACCGTGGCGCATTTTCGCCAGACTCCGATCTCCTACCAGCATAAACCCGTGGGAATGCGAGAAGCATGTCAGTACTTAGTCTGTGGAGAAGTCTGCAACATACTTCGTGATTTTTAATGTTGAATGTGTGGAAGAGATTTTCTGGCTTACCATTAGATTGAGGGTGAAACGGAGGAGCAATCACATGGTGAATTCATTGATGAGTGAAAAATTGGTGGAACGCTTGAGGCACAAACTGTGGACCATTATCCAGCACAAGCATATAAGGCAATTCTTCAATAGAAAAAATTTCAGAGAGGACTTGAATCATAGCCGTGGCTGGCAGCAACAGACAGTAGATAAAGTCTGAAAATTTAGAGAAAGCATTGACAACCAACAACCCAGAAGAAGTTAGGAAGGGTCTCACAGATGTTGGGGTGCAAACCATGGGGGAGAGCATCACATGCGGTGCTGTCTATTGGGTAGCACACTGGGGACAGTCTGTGACAAGATGCATAATATCAGTCTCAATGACTAATCAAGACATGCCAATGGGCCAATAACTTGACATGCAAGACTCCCCGCCCCCGACGTCCTTCATGTGAGAGCTGTAGCACATCCCACCGTGGGGCAGCAGGTTCACAACCCTGTGCGACAGCCTGTCCATAGCTGAGAAAACAGCACCATTGAATACTGAAAGGAAGTGACAGAGGGCAAAATAGTTACAACTGGTATCAGAAGCCCTGCATGGAGGCCTGTCCAGCCAAACTTGCTGAACGGGGTGAACAACTTGACACAAGACTGGATAGGCAGCTGCAATCCGGGAGCCCATACTAGGATTCCCATCTGTCATCAATTGTATCTTACTGTGAGACGTAAACAACAGCATGGTCACAATGAACCAAAGTTTATTATTCTTCCACATACAAGCGAATAACAGTTGTAAACATGGACACAAATGTAGAAACAATCCAGATACTGATACAAGTAGTTGCTGACAATAAATATGAACACAGCATGAGAGCAAGTGTCTCCATTAACTCTTACAGTTTTTGCAGACACTTGCTCCATGGTAACTTCAGAATTTCAAAGAGTGCACTCCAACCAACATTGTCATGGTGTCACTATTGCTTCACATGTTTTGTCATTTCTCTGGAACTGATCCGACCACCAAGTTTAGCTTATAGTAGTAGTACCGTTCTTCTGTAAATAATTTGTGTTAATATTGCAACCATGATCTATGAGACTGATAATTTGGTAATATGCACATCTGTCAGCATCAGCATCAGCCATCTTTGGTACTGTGGTCATAAAATTCTCCTTTAATTTTGAAGCTGTTTTACTTGTCTTATGTATCCTACATACCAGATGGAACAGTTGTTGTTGATTTTACCAAGGAGCTTAATAATTCTGAGGAAATGTCATTTACAGCTTGTGCCTTGTTTTCACATAGTACCTTCCGTGTCCTATCAAATTGTTCTTGCAGTGTTGTATACTGCATCCCATCTTTATTCAATTGTACTGCATTTTCCATTATATTATCTTCAAGTTTCTATTCTTACTATAGCCCTTTTATAAATTTCTTCCATGCTTCAGCCTTTCCGTCTTTGCTTAGTACTGGCTTGCCATTTGAACTCTTAACATTCATGCAGCTGTTTTTCGTTTTGAGTGAATCATTTTTCACACTACAGCTCACCCCCCCCCCCTCCCCCAGACACAACACACACACACACACACACACACACACACACACACACACACACACACACACACCCCTTCTACCTTTACCTTTATGGGTACTTTGTGCTGGCTAAATGCACTCCACCAGGACTACAGTTCTGCAGCTTGACTGCAAGTGAGAAATTGTGTCGGATGGAATTGGCAAGGAGACGGAGAAAAGGATGTGGGTGCAGGTTGAGTGAAGCTAGTGTTTTGGGCCTTGGTGGAGATGGGTGTGGAACAGGGAGCTAGCAGACATTGGGCCAAGAGGATGATTATGGGAGCAGAGGACACATTGCAAGGACGACTCCCATCTGTTTAGTTTAGTGAAGCTAGGGTTAAGAGATGTGCTCATATGACACATGTTAGGAAGCAGCCATTGAAGTTGAACGTGTTGTGCTCAGTAGTTTATTCTACCACTGAGAAGCCAGTTTCGTTCTTGGCCACAGTTTGGCAGTGACTGTGAATTCAGTTGGACAGCTGGTTTGAAGTCATGCCCACATAAAATGGTATTCAGAAATTGCAACAGAAATGATATTGACATTACTGCTAGCAAGTGATATTGCCTTTAGTGTGAAAGGATAAATGTATCATGGGACCAGGAGAAGATGAGCTTGTGGGTTCGTTTGATATGTCTTGCGGCTGGATCTTCCACAGGGGCATGACTCATGTATCAAGTGGTTGGGAGTGGGCATAACTTAAGGAGCCAGTATATTGTGTAGACTGTCTGGGCAATGGAACATCACTTTAGGAGGGAGCCGAGTGATTGTGTGTAGGATGGTCCTTATTTCAGGGTACAATGATGGATAATTGAGGGGTATGGTTAAGTTGAAGGGCTTCATAGGCAGGCATTACCTCCCAGACCAAGTCCTCACACAGCCCTAATCCTCCGACCACTCCCAACGGTTAACTGCAAAGGAACAGCCCACTCTCATATCAGTATCATCATGGCCTGGAACAAATGAACCACATTCTATAATAGGGCTTTGACTATTTATCATTGTGCTCAGAAATGAGAAACATCTTACCCAAAATACTTTTCACTCCTCATAAACAGGTATGATATCAAATGTTGGTATGGCACTGAGAACGAAGTTCCTTAAAGTGTAAATCTAGAGTCAAAATATGGATTGTCGGAAATCTGGAAAAGAAGACATTGGAAGCATTTGATATGTGGTGCTATTCAAGAATGTTAAAAATTAAATAGACAGATAACATACAAAATGAAAAAGTTCTAACAGGTTACTGAGTCGCAGGTAGGCACAACAAAAAGACTGTCAAAAAGTGAGCTTTCAGCCAACAAGGCCTTTGTCAAAAATAGACAGCACACAAACATGCGTGCACACATACACACACTAACGATCACGATCACAGTATCTGGTTGCTGAAGCCAGAAGTCTGAGTCTGGCTTCAGCAGCCAGAGACTATGATCAAGTGTGTGTGAGTTGCATTTGTGTTTATTTTTGACGAAGGCCTTATTTTCGATGAAGGCCTTGTTGGCCGAAAGCTCACTTTCTGACGGTCTTTTTGTTGTGCCTATCTGCGACTCAGCATTTCCGCTATTTGGTGAGTGACAACTATCCTTTTCTTAATTGTTACATTCCATCCTCGATTTTCCATTTGTTAAAGTTCTAACAAGGATAGAAGCCTATGGAAGACACTTACGAGAAGAAGGGATAAGTTTGTGGGATATTTTAAGGCATTGGTGCAATAACCAGGTATGTCTCAATTTTGTTCAAAAATGAGATTTTACTTAAAATTGCCCCATTGTAGGATGCAAGAATCAGACTTGTGCATGAAATCAATTTGGAATAACATGGGGAATGGACTTGATGGGGCAAGAACCAGACATATCCAGGATTTTCCTTGTCATTACACCAAACTGTGGTCACATTTTGGCATGTGAAAGGAGAACAATATAATGCAGGTAGTTCTGTAGTGACGTCTCTTGTATAGAATGTCATGCTTTTTTTAAAAAAAAAAAAATAATGCAGGTAGTTCTGTAGTGACGTCTCTTGTATAGAATGTCATGCTTTTTGTTTTGTTTTAAAAAACACTTTTACTTGTTTTATATTCTTTTATTGAATTTATGTAATATAGCAACTTACAAACAGTTTCCAGCTCTAACAGTTACGTCTACCTGTATGATGAGACTTGTGAGAGAAAGGGGCCCAGTGAAATGATAAATTGTCTGTACAATTTCATTAATACAATCATAGCATGGTGCAGTGTCTGTACACAAAGATGTTCAAAGGACCTTTCAAGACAATAATTCATGCATTTTCTGTCACAGCTTTGTACCTTGTGAATGCAGCACTGAATTAGTTTAAAAAGAAAGCAAAATTACCTCATTAACCTTCCACAGCTATGACTATTATTAGGATAAGCATTTATTATAGTTCTTAGATGCCTCATAACATTCAGTAACCTGTAAAGTGCTGCTAATGATTGTTGTTTCTTTAGTAATTTGTTTATTCATGTGGCATCACATTCATAAAACAAAGATGTTTAGCACAAGAGAGAAAACAAGTCCAGTTTTTAAAAATTCCATAAATATTATAATAAATCTTTGTTAAGTTATACAATAGCTACTACAGTGTGTTAGTGGCCCAAATAAAGGTTGGGAAAAGACACAGTCAATTAAAATTTTTTTCCAGTTTGTTGACAGTTTTTTGTGTTTTACTCGAATTTATGTAAACATGTATTATCAGGTTAGTTCACCAATGCTTTCATTTACTATGGTGTCGAGGAACATTTAACGTGGTGGTGCTGGTGGTGCTGGTGCTGGTGCTGGGGGTAGGAGAATCATAGAGGCAGACCAAGACCAGAATATGCAAAACAGATAATAAAGAATGTTGGGTGTTGTAATAATTATCTAGAGGTGCAATTAGTAACTTAAGGTAGAAAAAGATGGAGGATAGCATCAAACCAGCCAAAAGGATTATGACTTGAAAATCACCAATTTACAGAGCAGAGTCACACGATGATGAAGTAGTGTACTTACAGTTTGGAGGACCAAAGCGGAAATCTTTGTGGTCATATGGGTTTAGGTCTCCGTGCTTCATTACATTATTTACTGTGAATTCAGGATGGTTCTTTTGTAAAAGACATAGTTATTTCTTTCCTGTCCTTGTCCATTCCTGGCTTGTACTCACTTTCTAGTGACCTCATTTTTAATGGGACATTACGTCCTGATCTACTTCACTTCCTTTCTTCATATTACTGAGTTTACCGCATAAAATTATGCTCTGTGTATACTACAGTTAGCCACACCAGGTCATATGAATAACATTTATCTCATTATTGAGTCTTTCAGAATTTTATTTACCTTTCCACCCAGAAACTTGTGGCCAATAACACAGACCATAAGATGGAATTTTACTACAAAAATTTTAAAATTCTGATGTATCTAGCTATCAGATTCTCGCTTCATACACTACAATAAGGTTTTTTAATTATGAATTCTATTAAATATCACCTCAGAAGCCATCATTGCAGCCTCGGCTGATTGTTTAACAGTCGTTGCTTACTTCTTCAATAATGCATAATAGTGTATCTTTATGGGACTGTTGGTGGTAGAAACTGAATTTGCCCCTTTTCGGCAAGATTTAAGTCGTCAAGCTCCCTATCTAGTAATTCTATGAACTTTGTGGAGTAATGTATTGGAATTTGAGGTCTATATTATGCACTTATGTGCATCTCAGTGACTCAGTGATAACGTGCCAAACTACAGATCCAAAGCTCATGGGCTTGATCCATGGTCAGTCTTAAGACTTTTTTTCTGTTTGGAGTCCACAATTTAACTAGCTCAGGAAGTCAGTCCAAAGGCTAAAGGAAGGCACAGGCATATCACCTCCAGTGGGATCATGCTACATGAAGATAATGATACTCAAATTAACCTTCAGATTGAAGACAACTTCATTATGTTGTATCTTCATTCCATTTTAACAGATATATAAATGCTGACATTGTTGATATATCCCGAAATTGATCAGACCTGTACAGTGTGTTTACAAAAAGTCTGGTGGAGGTAGTATTGTTTAAAACTAGAAGAAAAACTCCCATAATGTCATGTCCAGAAATCAATGACTGTTGAGATATGGGCCAGTCTGTCCTCTCATTGCAATCAGAATAATTGCCAATTTTGAGGATATAGAAATTAGTAAGCTAACATACTTTGCATACTTTTACTCTCTGATGTCATACAGAATAATATTTTGGGGTAACTCAACACTTAGACAAAAAGTATTCACTGCTCAAAAGAAAGTGGTTAGAATAATGTGTGGGGTTCATAGTTGCACATCTTGTAGGCATTTTTATAAAAGATTGGGATTTCTTACAACAGCCTCACAGTACATTTACTCACTAATGAAATTTGTTCTCAACAACATGGACCAGTTTAAAAACAACAGTGACATTCACGATTAGAATACCAGAAAAAAGAAAGACTTACACTATCCTTTACTCAACCTATCTTTGGCACAGAAAGGGGTAAAATATGCTGCTACAAAAATTTTTGACAAGTTACCAGATGAAATAAAATGTCTGACAGACAGCAGTAATAGCTTCAAAAATAAATTGAAATCATATCTCCTTGACAACTCCTTCTGTTCCATAGATGAATTCTTGAGCAGGAATAAATAAATCTATAAATATCGTATATGCATGTTGTGCCATTTAAGGGAATGGAGTAAATAATAGAAAAATTAATCTTTAACACTGTATATTAAAAAATCTTGTTTCATATTCGCATTTTTTGTGCACTTGACACAGTCCACATCATAATGGCTACTGTACCATGTTATTGATCAACGGAACATCCAACTAACTAACTAACTCTGTATGTTACACAGATGTAGACACTATAAGCAGTGTCGGGTGTGGTTACAGTACAGCCTTCAGGCTTCTCCTCAGTGGATCATGCACATGGCTCCATTCAGATTGCACGGCATGTATTGGTCATGTGCTCTTGTAATATCTGCATATTCTTGATGGATTGGGCATACATAAGTGCCTTTAAATGGCCACATAGCCAGAAGTTCATTGTATTCAGGTTCAGTGAACTGGAAGGCCATGCTATCAGACCACCTTGACGAATCAGTCATCCATGAAACATTGCAGTGAGGAACTGTGCATGATCTGTAGATAACAGGAAGGTGTCCCATCATGCATAAATTTTGCTTATAGTCTTTCTACAAGGATAAAGTTCTCCAGTAGTGCTGGTAATTCCTCGCACAGTGGTCTGCAACAGTAACGTGGTCTTACCATCGATTGTTTCACGTTACTTGTCACAAGAAGAATGGCTTGTATCTCAATAATTATTGAATTCTGGACATGTGCTTGTAGGAACATTGGTCATGGGGAAACAGCATTTGAAATTAAAATAAAAGTTTTTAAAGATCAAATGCACATTGTTAAAATTTATTGATCAGTTGATGTTTCACTTTAGTGTCTACCAACACTACATAGTGGGCTGCTCCTTGCCACACTTCTCCAGCCATCATCATGGAGTGCATCTCTGAAGATCATCATACTATGATCAAAACCGGTCAACTGATTAATAAATATTAAAAACTTACTTTCCATCTTAGACTGCTTTTACTTACAAAACTTTTATTTATAAATATATGAATTTTTTTCTAGTTTTAACCAGTATTACCCCCTGTAGGAATATGGGACACTTCTTTCAAACAGCTGTGTATTTTATTGTACATTTTAAGTATTTTCTTTTGAAGTCTTGGTTACTAGGCATTAGAGAGGAGTTCCTAGATAACAGGATGCAGCATGTCATTCTCAATGGATAGAAGTCTTCCGAAGTAAGAGTGATTTCAGGTGTGCCGCAGAGGAGTGTCATAGGACCGTTGCTATTCACAATATACATAAATGACCTGGTGGATGACATCGGAAGTTCACTGAGGCTTTTTGCAGATGATGCTGTGGTGTATCGAGAGGTTGTAACAATGGAAAATTGTACTGAAATGCAGGAGGAGCTGCAGCGAATTGACGCATAGTGCAGGGAATGGCAATTGAATCTCAATGTAGACAAGTGTAATGTGCTGCGAATACACAGAAAGATAGATCCTTTATCATTTAGCTACAAAATAGCAGGTCAGCAACTGGAAGCAGTTAATACCATAAATTATCTGGGAGTATGCATTAGGAGTGATTTAAAATGGAATGATCATATAATGTTGATCGTCGGTAAAGCAGATGCCAGACTGAGATTCATTGGAAGAATCCTAAGGAAATGCAATCCGAAATCAAAGGAAGTAGGTTACAGTATGCTTGTTCGCCCGCTGCTTGAATACTGCTCAGCAGTGTGGGATCCATACCAGATAGGGTTGATAGAAGATATAGAGAAGATCCAATGGAGAGCAGCGCACTTCCTTACAGGATCATTTAGTAATCGCGAAAGCGTTACGGAGATGATAGATAAACTCCAGTGGAAGACTCTGCAGGAGAGACGCTCAATAGCTCGGTACGGGCTTTTGTCAAAGTTTCGAGAACATACCTTCACCGAAGAGTCAAGCAGTATATTGCTCCCTCCTACGTATATCTCGCGAAGAGACCATGAGGATAAAATCAGAGAGATTAGAGCCCACACAGAGGCATACCGACAATCCTTCTTTCCACGAACAATACGAGACTGGAATAGAAGGGAGAACCGATAGAGGTACTCAAGGTACCCTCCGCCACACACCGTCAGGTGGATTGCGGAGTATGGATGTAGATGTAGATGTAGATGTAGATGTAGAGAGACATTTTCTGTAGCTCTTCGTCTTATTTACTGACTGCCATCTTGAAGTTGTAGCTTAGGTGGACCAGTATTCCAGAAGTAGTTTTCTATTTGTTGCTGTAATAAAATTAGGAAAAGGGTCCAACTATACTATGATGAGTATTAAATATTTCTGTCTTGTCTTTGCCTATTATCTAATTAATATTACAGCTTTTTTATGATGAGTAGATGTAAAAGTCTTCCGAACTATGTTACTAGGTATTTTTACAGCAAATATCCAATTTAACTCCCTCCAGTCTTCTCTTTTTTCTTTCTAGTATGGGCCTTTTAGAAACTACAAGAGTTCTGGGTACTCTGTTTGGTTTGATGAAGTTTCTTTCTGTTCCTGTCCCTCCCCTGCCTACCCCCTGTTCAGAACACCAAGTATAGAAGTAATTTTGCCTGTTTAATTGATTGTAGGAAGGAGAATTTTGGTAGGTTGGATTCCTGAGTTCATGCTATTGCAGTATTTTCATATTCAGTCACTTTTTGAGCTCAATTTTTTGTTTCATAAGGATTATATTATTATTCTCTAAGCATGATTTGTTGCGAGTAATCTTCATTTTATGAAATTTCTTCTGTTTGTTTGAAATGCATGCAATATTTTTTACGACTTTACTGTTTAATGTGCTACATAAACCTTTGAAAAGTCATTTCAGGGCATCAGACGTTGAATTTTCTGAAATTCTCATTTTCTAAGTATGTCAGGATCCTTTAACTTCTTGTTGCATAAAAGATGTAATCAGTTTCGAAGTAGTGATTTGCATCTTGACTGTAGATGTTAGTAATATAATTTTCTCTTGTAACACAAGGCTACTAGCATTTTGTTGTGATGTTTGTGATCAGTTGCAAAGGCTGGGGGAGGACCAGGAATTCTGTCTTTTGAGGGAGCTTTAGAAGTGGAATGAATGTGATAGTCTGCTCTATAAAGAAAAGATCCCAGTAGTAGTAATTCCGGTAACAGAAATAATGTGATCATAGGTAGCAGTCAATGGACATGTAAATACCAACTGGGACCGTGGGACTGGAAACAGAAGAAGAAAAATAGACTGTGGAAATGACTGGAGGAGTAAGAGGCTTTGAGATGTTGATAAATGAACACAAATATGGACCTCTTTTCTCAGCAACAGCACCAAAACTTGGAATCAACTAAGGAAACTAGGTTTAGACCGAATGTGTTATAAGCTGCATGTGTTATAAGCTGCAGCTAGACATTGTTAGAGAATGAATCAGTTGTGGCGTGTCAAAACTATCATCCTGGCATTTGTGTGAAGTGACTCATGGAAAACCTAAATCTGAATAGCTGGATAGGGATTTGAACCTTATTCCTTTGTTTCTTTGCCTGAGGTAAAATATATTGTAATGTACACATAGGCAGAACAAACTGCTGGCCACATCCAGAAATTGTAGTACATGATTCTCTTATTCAAAATAATGTAAGATATTGTTTAATTTCTTTTTTTTAGTATTGTGAATGTGTTTTACTTCAATTTGGATAAAGGGAAATCATAATTGCTATAATGCAATGTCATTTAATTACTCTCTCTTTTGGTTACATTTGGAGCGGAGCCTTTTGTTAGAAAAAGAACAAGAGCATAGTTGCAACTTGAAACTTTTTAAAATTAATATTGTGGGTGCAGAATGATTTTAGTGTTAGTGTTGGGACAGTTATTATTCCACTAAAAATACCTATAATAACGAATTAAAACCTGTTTGCAATGTTTGTATTAGATGTGTTATTTAATTCATATTCACAGATTGCTTTTCACTTTTGTTCAAGTTGTTAGATGCTGAGCAGCGAACCCAGGAACTTCAGACTGATGTACGGCTTCTTGGAGAGTTGGCATCTGAAGCTGGTTCCTCATTAGACTCAGCCCAGAATGATCTCCAAGCAGTATCAGATGAGCTTGCACAACTTTATCATCATGTTTGCACTGTCAATGGAGAGACACCAAGCAGAGTGTTGCTGGACCATGAGAAGAAAGGGGGTGCTTCAGCCAGTAAGTAGAATTCACTCAAAAAGTTTCTTCTATCTTGCACATTGTTTCAAGACTTAAATTCAAATGACAAATACTAAACTTGTGTAAAAAGCTGAATTAGGGGTATTTAATTAAGAAATTGGAATATTTCATTTCACTCAACATGTACGCCAGGCATATGTACTTGATAGAATATGCAAGAGGTCAAAGGTCATATCAAGGGAGATGATTGGTTGAGAGTGGTGGTACGTGGATCCCTTTTCGTACTTACCATCGTATCTTGGATACCATCAAAGAGGAAGCGGGATGGGATCATGGTTGGTAGTCATAATTTATAATTAAGATAGTTTATTGACATTATGCCTTTTAAGGAATTTGACAATTACAAATCGTGGACGAGCCACTAGATAAAACTTTGCAAATACAGTTAGAAACCCAACGTACTCAGTACTCAAATAAACAGTCCCTTAAGAGAAAGTTACAAAAAACTTACTGTGCCAGTCATTTATAGAAACCTTAAGCATAGCAATTTATTAATTACTTCACATAGCTACTTCATCAAACTCCTCAAAACCAGTTATTGCATTAAGATGGCCACACTTAACATTCTTCATTAAAATACCCTTATAGACTTACTATTTCAGTCCATTAAAGAAGCACGTGTTAAAAGGTCAATTACAAACTTAACGTTGCCGGGCATTAATACTCATCACTTTCTTTTCCCTTATAAGAAAACAGAATTACTGACAAACTTCAGAAATTAAAACTACCATATAGGATTTCCCTCAAAATACATATAATGAAAACAGCTACCAATAAAGGGTGACTTAATGACACTTCAACGCTAGTGCCAAGCTAAGATTCAATTACATAACATGATAGAATCATTACATAACAAAAACTACAGCAGAAACACTGATCTTTAAAAATGAATGTTCACATGCTCAGACCTGTTAATAAAACACTACTAGAAAGAACTGCGTAAGGAACTCAGCAGATGCTATGCAATTTAAAGTTTAGCCAGTTGCCAGTCACTAATATTTGAGGAAACAGGTTCATATAAGAACAGGTTACATACAATTTTTTTTTTATATCTACCAGCTTAACCCACCCACCTTGGTGGAAGGAAGATAAATACTAAACTGTGGAAGGCGGTATGTGAACAACTCCCGGTAGTGGCCAGGTTCTTAAACACTGCCAGGCCTAGACCTCAGATGACATTTCACTCCCTGCCAAGGCACTGGCACAATCAAAGGTTTTTGCGCAAATCGCAAAGACATTCCAATAACTCTGAAACATAGAAACACTCGACAGAACCTTTGATTCGATATATGGGTAAATGTATAAAGGAACACATTACGCTACTGACAAATTTGCAACTTTGACCTTAAGCATTTTACACATGGACAACTGTATTAATAGAGTGCAAGCTTTGAAAACGCCAACATAAAATCATTTGATTACTGGAAACACAGAGCACTAGTAAAACTTCTGAGAAAACTTTTAAATAACGGCCACCATTTAACTAGGCCAACTGAACTCTTCCACACCCTCTTAAAGTTCGACTATGACTGTGAAAGTCTCACCATAATAATAAAATTTAAATGCCTCTGAGCACGTCAGTCAACAAAACACAATTAAGATCACTTACTTCATATCACGTACACAATACAAAGGGGTGGGTTCCACAGCTTCACCACTTCTCTTCAAATTTTGTTCCCAGTGAAGTCACAGAACTTGTATCTCCAAGCTGCCCATGTCACCAAAATGCCCGGCCAGTTTCATGCCACAACATATAATGGTCATCACGCTCGTCTGGATAGTCTGTTGTATCCTAGATTGCCCTGATGACCTTGTGAAAATTATGTTTGACATTCGTCTCCCAATGAATGTCACGAGATCTCGAGGGCTACCCGTCGAAAGCTAACAACCTTCGCCCACCAACCAGGAAGATAAGACACGCAAAAAGCAAAGATAGCTTAGCTCAACCACAATCGATCTCAATGGTACATGAACAAAATAACACTGGCGCCAGCTCGCCATGGCTCAAGTGAAATGATAAAATAATTTTGTAATGGACATTGTTTAATTCTGAGTATGCCAATGAGTGAATGGATATTCTGCAGTCATGCCCATGTAGAATGTTGAATAAGCTCATCTGGATAGTCTGTTGTATCCTAGATTGCCCTGATGACCTTGTGAAAATTATATTTGCATTCAGGAGGATAGCAGTTCATAACCCCCACCCCCCACCCAGCCATCAAGATGTAAGTTTTCTTAAACTGCCTAACATGCATTCCGGAATAGGTCCTTACTGAATCTAAGCTTGTACTCCATGCAATGAATTTGTTGTTGACAGAACATTAAAATCCATGCATCCTTCTGAAAATAAATTTTGCTGGCCATTTCAATGCACGAGAATAAACCCAAATGAAATGATGAGACTCCAAAACAAGAAAAAACCATGCCCCCTTAACATACTTTTGTCACTTCACCCTTTGTTTCATATTATATTACATAGCTTCCATTCTTTCTGAGATGTTCTTTTTATATTCAAGTGTTTTTGATTGAAAAGTGTAAAGCATGTAGGAACATCATTTTAAATACTTTATTTAAAATGATAAATGGTGATTCCATAACCCTTTATAAATTTCAGTTTTAAAATTGTCAAGTCTGATCCATATTGTTTATCGTGATAGAGAGGGAATAATTTCAATACATTATTAACTGAACAGGGACACAGTATATGTAGAAGTCATTTTTACTTCTAACATTGTCGTCATGACTTGCACAATTGACAATTCACTTTTACTATAAACCACAAACACTCTTAGGAAGTAAATGTGTTGGCAAATGAGTGTAATAATAGTGAAGTCCCTGAAGAATATTCTACAAGATGTTTGGTTGTAAACTTTACATAATATTCATACTGCATGCTCTGTAGAATAAATACTGTTTTCACTGTAGCTACATGGCTGCAGAAGTTATACTGTAGGGCAGTATTGAGTTAAAGTATGCTATCAGTCTCATCTGCAAATCAGTGCAATGAGAAAGATTTCTCAGTACAAAGCAGGCAGAACTGAGCTTCTTGGTTGACTTGCCCATATGTTTCAAGCCACCTAAGTTTAATAATCTGCTGTGTGCCTTGAAGCTTCACACATCTCGTCCTATGTGTGCCCTTCGATCTCTACTTACGGGACCTGCAAGGTATTTCTATTTGTTTGGAATTGCGTAATACAAGTTTTTGTAAAATCAGGAGTTAAGTGTTGGCTGTGAATCAGTTGTGAGCCTGTTCCATTATTCTCTGGAAAGTTTCTGGTATCAATTTGTTTGGGCCCTCTATTAATATTCTTGTGTCATGACAGTTTCTGAAGAGCCCTCCAATATCTTTGGAACATCAGTCATGTAAGTCAAGAATAAGAGTGGACCAAGTACCAAACCTTACAGTGTTACATATTTAATGCTTCCTCGCCCTGAAATTAGATCTGTTCCTGTGGTATCATTTGTCAATATGCATTATGTTTTCTATTGTTGAGATTTTTGTGATTGTGCCAAGGTCACCAAAAATGCCAACAAAGTAATTTTCCTTTTTAGTTCTACCTTAACTTGCGTTGTTAGGTTAAATATTGCTGTCTGCGTAGTGAACTGCTTGTGGAAGGCAAACTGAGCAGGTTATTTTCAGAAAAATGATTCAATATTCTTTTACCAACTACATTCTCACAACAACAACAACAGAAATAATTTTTAAAATTTATAATAATAATAATAATAATAATAATAATAATAAT
Source organism: Schistocerca cancellata (assembly GCF_023864275.1). Classification (NCBI taxonomy): domain Eukaryota; kingdom Metazoa; phylum Arthropoda; class Insecta; order Orthoptera; family Acrididae; genus Schistocerca; species Schistocerca cancellata. The sequence continues at coordinate 500,443,434 of NC_064631.1, forward strand.
AATAATAATAATTTGAGAACGAAGGAAAAATGGGTCATAGATCTACAATTATCTTTAGTTTATAAGTGGGTATTAGTGTTGCTTATTTCAATATTTTAAGAAATACATCTTGACTTACTGACTGATTACAGAGGTAACTTAAGTGGAGTGCCATGAAGTCAGTACACGATTTCAGCACTCTCCTTTGTGAGCAGTGTTGTGTGCTCATGGATTATGTTTCATGCTAGATTTTCCTTTGATGTATATATGGATTTAGTTCTGTTTACTTCTGTGAGATCCTGAAACATATGTTGCCAGTGAGATTCGGGCATTCTTTCTGTACTGTCTTCAAATGTTGATCCTAAGTGCATCTCTTTGATCAGTATTCAATCATTAATTTGCAGTTTGTTTTTGAAATGGCCTTATAGCCTTTCTTGTAGTTGTGATGTAATATTTTGTAGGCTGGTTTATCTTAATCAGTATTAACTTTTTTTAACTTCTTATAGGTGGGGTTACAAATAGTGAAGGTGACGCAAGCAAAGAAGACTATGCTATGTCAAAGATAGAGGTTCTGCGTAGCCGTTTGAAAACTGATGTCCCTCTCAAAGACCTAGAGAGCTTAAATGAAGCAACAGGATTGGTAAAACATATTGCAACCATTTCAGATCAGATTAAGCATTTGCGTTCAGCAGTTGAAAATACTATAGAGCTTTCAAAAATGAAAGGAATGCATGGAGGCCTTTCAGAAGGTACGTAAATGTTCTGTGCAAGAGCCATTTTGTGTAATGTTCTTTGTTTTATTTTATAACAACATATGGTCACAATATTACTAAATTTTGGTGATGTGAAGTACTTTTTATTGTCAGGTTTCTCTTTTAGCTTTTGCTCCAACAGTTACAGCAAATATCATAGCAAATATTATATGATAAAAGCTTCCATTTCCAGGCCCTCATTTGTTAACATTACTCTAATCTGTTTCTTTAGCATCAACAAATGATTCAAAGGAAGCTGAGCTTGCAGACCTTCAGGAGCAGGTTATTAAACTGAAATCTCTACTCTCAACAAAACGTGAGCAGATAGCAACTCTGAGAAGTGTACTCAAATCTAACAAGAACACTGCAGAAGTTGCTCTCACAAATCTCAAGTCTAAATATGAAACAGAAAAGGCGATTGTTAGTGAAACAATGATGAAGTTAAGGAATGAACTGCGCTTACTGAAGGAAGATGCAGCTACTTTCTCAAGTGAGTGTAATCTATTTTTTATTTTTTTTATCTTATCAGTGGCAACTTTATATAATTCTTTAAAGGTGATGTTGCGAGACATTTGTAATGGTAGCAGAGAAGCTGATACGAAATTTTACAGAAGAAATATGGAAAAAGAATAAGTTTCATGTTTGTTAATTTTTTTATTTTTTTATTGTGGTAAAACTAGGTCCCTTACACCCACTCTTACATCTACCCAGGCAACCTGTTGTCCACGGGCAAATATTTCGGGAGTGATTTGCACTTACAGTGTTTCGCAAACACAGTCATTGAACAGCCCTTTCTAAAAGCATAGGCAACTTCATTGCATTGTGAAATATTAAAATTTTCAGCATTTGCAACACTGCCAGTGTTGTACTTCTGTGGATCTTTTTTTTGTGCAAAATTGTATTTTACACTTTGTGTTTCATAAGTGTATTACTATAATTTTATATCATCATGCATTACAAATATTAGGTACTGATTGAAATTGATATCAAGCATCAAATAATTTTACTGAGGTTGAGGTCATGGTTGATTCAACCATTCATTATATTTCATAAAGATCATAATGATCGTTAGGTAATTAGTTGACATGTCTGTAACCAAAGAGGAAGAAACTTGCAGACAACACAAATAGTGAATTATCATTAAAGTACTATGGATTTTATCCTTATTCATGTTTAATTCAAGATGATAAAATCAGTAGAAAAGCTAAAAATTGGAGAAAAGCTGCTGCTTAGTAACATTAGACCACTGCTTATTACATCCGGCTGCTGTCTTACTACACTACTGGCCATTAAAATTGCTACACCAAGAAGAAATGCAGATGATAAACGGGTATTCATTGGACAAATATATTATACTAGAACTGACATGTGATTACATTTTCACGCAATTTGGATGCGTAGATCCTGAGAAATCAGTACCCAGAACAACCACCTCTGGCCGTAAGAACAGCCTTGATACGCCTGGGCATTGAGTCAAACAGAGCTTGGATGGCATGTACAGGTACAGCTGCCCATACAGCTTCAACACGATACCACAGTTCATCAAGAGTAGTGACTGGCGTATTGTGACGAGCCAGTTGCTCGGCCACTATTGGCCAGACATTTTCCATTGGTGAGAGATCTGGAGAAAGTGCTGGCCAGGGCAGCAGTCGAACATTTTCTGCATCCAGAAAGGCCCATACAGGACCTGCAACTTGCGGTCGTGCATTATCCTGCTGAAATGTAGGGTTTCGCAGGGATTGAATGAAGGGTAGAGCCACGGGTCGTAACACATCTGAAATGTAACGTCCACTGTTCAAAGTGCCGTCAATGCGAACAAGAGGTGACCGAGACGTGTAACCAGTGGCACCCCATACAATCATGCTGGGTGATACGCCAGTGTGGCGATGACGAATAGACGCTTCCAATGTGCGTTCACCGCGATGTCGCCAAACACGGATGCGACCATCATGATGTTGTAAACAGAACCTGGATTCATCCGAAAAAATGACGTTTTGCCATTCGTGCACCCAGATTCGTCGTCAAGTACGCCATCGCAGGCGCTCCTGTCTGTGATGCAGCGTCAAGGGTAACCGCAGCCATGGTCTCTGAGCTGATAGTCCATGCTGCTGCAAACATCGTCGAACTGTTCATGCAGATGGTTGTTGTCTTGCAAACGGCCCCATCTGTTGACTCAGGGATCGAGACGTGGCTGTATGATATGTTACAGCCATGCGGATAAGATGCCTGTCATCTCGACTGCTAGTGATACGAGGCTGTTGGGATCCACCACGGCGTTCCGTATTACTCTCCTGAATCCACCGATTCCATATTCTGCTAACAGTCATTGGATCTCGACCAACGCGAGCAGCACTGTCGTGATACGATAAACTGCAATCGCGATAGGCTACAATCCAACCTTTATCAAAGTCGGAAACGTGATGGTACGCATTTCTCCTCCTTACATGAGGCATCACAAAAACGTTTCACTTGGCAGCGCCAGTCAACTGCTGTTTGTGTATGAGAAATCGGTTGGAAACTTTCCTCATGTCAGCACATTGTATGTGTCTCCACCGATGCCAATGTTGTGTGAATGCTCTGAAAAGCTAATCATTTACATATCACAGCATCTTCCTCCTGTCAGTTAAATTTCGCATCTGTAGCACGTCATCTTCGTGATGTAGCAATTTTAATGGCCAGTAGTGTATTTACATGACCACACTGGTATTTATCAAAGAATAACAGTTACATACATGCTGTAACTACTGGAGTGTATTTACAGTGAATACTGCTAATTGTTACGCAAGTAACAGTGCTCTTCTTTTCTTGAATCTAAATAATAAGATAATTGTTTGTATAGCTATTCACGTGTGTTTCTGCTTTTCTTTTTAAAGTATGAAGGTTTTTATGTATGTGTGTTATTTCTGTTGGGAGATTATTGGAAGATCTTGGCATCAGAATACAGAACCCCAATAAGAACTTTAGGAAAGCAGAAAAGTCTTTATGGATGTTATTTTTGTGTCGTACTGTGGTTAGATGAACAACATTTGACCTGGAACACATTTCTGTTATTAGCAAGAGCTGTCATTAACATATATGCTTACTTGAGAAGTGAGGATCTATGTAAGGTCTGTGTTAGATGTTGATAGTAAATTGCAACCATTATTGGAGATATGATAGGGGGGCGGAGACAGAGGTGGAGGTGGATGATGATGATGATGATGATGATGATGATGAGTTGGGGTGTTGGTAGGTGACTGTGCCAAACTCATCTTTAGACTTCCTGACATGTATTATGGTCTTCAGTGATGCACATCCATGCTGCTCCCGCAGAGTACTTTCTTGGACCATTTATCATCAGTTCATCCAGCTGCATGTCCCATCAGCCTCCATTTCATTTTCTTTATAGTCACAATTACAGGTTCCAATCCAATTCTGTACCATGACTTACATGACCTAGTAATTTCCAACATTCATATCTGTTCCTCACTGAGCAATCCTCAGTTTTTGAATTGTTTTCATATTAAAACTTCTCACTGCCATAAGTCAAAATTGGTAATGCACACTGACCATAAATTTTCATTCCAGCACAATGGGAGCTTTATTCTGGAAACCTTGTTTGGTTTACCAAAAGCATTCTTTCCAGTTTTACTCTTCGTTTTATTTCTTTTCTTGTTCCTGCAGTCACTGTCTTCAACCGCTAAAAATGAAAAATTCATCAGCTGTGTAACAGAAGGGAAAGGCAACCACTTACTTATAGAGGACTGGTGCGTGGTTTACTGAAACACTAGCTTCCAACTGCTTGCTTTTTTCCTAGTAGGAATACACACATGCTTAACCATACAGACGCCTAAACGTCCATGCTCACGGAAGCAGTGGGAGTCACTGTTACTGCTAGTGTGGAGATTAGGGTTCTGTGTCCGTGTGTGCATGCGCGTGGGTGTGGGCATGGGTGTGCGCATGTGCGCACTGCTACAAGAAAAGGTTAAAGGGCTCAAAAGCTACTGCTAACTGCTGTGTTGTCTGAACAAGACACAGCCGGGTGAAAAGAACCACAGGCGCAAAGATGTGAGCTGGTGCCAGTGCCATAGAGACTCACCACTTGCACAAGTTCCACAGCGCCATGTGCAGCAGTGAAGATGAAGGCATTGACTTTGCCTCGGTGAATTGCCAGCCAAATACAGTCTGCCTATGACCGGATGGCAATGGACAGCAATGGGACCATTGCTTTTCACGATATATATAAATGACCTAGTAGATAGTGTCGGAAGTTCCATGCGGCTTTTTGTGGATGATGCTGTAGTATACAGAGAAGTTGCAGCATTAGAAAATTGCAGTGAAATGAAATGCAGGAAGATCTGCAGCGGATAGGCACTTGGTGCAGGGAGTGGCAACTGACCCTTAACATAGACAAATGTAATGTATTGGGAATACATAGAAAGAAAGATCCTTTATTGTATGATTATACAGGGTGATTCAAAAAGAATACCACAACTTTAGGAATTTAAAACTCTGCAACGACAAAAGGCAGAGCTAAGTACTATCTGTCGGCGAATTAAGGGAGCTGTATAGTTTCATTTAGTTGTACATTTGTTCGCTTGAGGCACTGTTGACTAGGCATCAGCGTCAGTTGATGCTAAGATGGCGACCGCTCAACAGAAAGCTTTTTGTGTTATTGAGTACGGCAGAAGTGAATCGACGACAGTTGTTCAAAGCGCATTTCGAACGAAGTATGGTGTTAAACCTCCTGATAGGTGGTGTATTAAACGTTGGTATAAACAGTTTACAGAGAATGGGTGTTTGTGCAAAGGGAAAAGTTCTGGACGGCCGAGAACGAGTGATGAAAATGTAGCACGCATCCAGCAAGCATTTGTTCGCAGCCCAGGAAAATGGACTCTCAGAGCTAGCAGAGAGCTGCAAATTCCACAATCAACTGTATGGAGAGTGCTACGAAAAAGGTTAGTTATGAAACCTGAACGTCAACTACCCGAGGCGATGGATCGGCCGCCAGGCAGCCCATGACAGAGCACTTCATCACTGGCCTCCAAGAAGCCCTGATCTTACCCCCTGCGATTTTTTCTTATGGGGGTATGTTAAGGATATGGTGTTTCGGCCACCTCTCCCAGCCACCATTGATGATTTGAAACAAGAAATAACAGCAGCTGTCCAAACTGTTACGCCTGATATGCTACAGAGAGTGTGGAACGAGTTGGGAGTATCGGGTTGATATTGCTCGAGTGTCTGGAGGGGGCCATATTGAACATCTCTGAACTTGTTTTTGAGTGAAAAAAAAACCTTTTTAAATACTCTTTGTAATGATGTATAACAGAAGGTTATATTATGTTTCTTTCATTAAATACACATTTTTAAAGTTGTGGTATCCTTTTTGAATCACCCTGTATGATAGCAGAACAAACACTGGTAGTAGTTACTTCTGTAAAATATCTGGGAGTATGCGTACAGAATGATTTGAAGGGGAATGATCATATAAAATTAATTGTTGGTAAGGCAGGTGCCAGGTTGAGATTCATTGGGAGAGTCCATAGAAAATGTAGTCCATCAACAAAAGAGGTGGCTTACAAAACACTCGCTCGATCTATACTTGAGTATTGCTCATCAGTGTGGGATCTGTACCAGGTTGGTGTGACAGAGGAGATACAGAAGATCCAAAGAAGAGCGGCGCGTTTTGTCACAGGACTATTTGGTAAGCGTGATAGCGTTACGGAGATGTTCAGCAAACTCAAGTGGCAGACTCTGCAAGAGAGGTGCTCTGCATCGCGGTGTATCTTGCTGTCCAGGTTTCAAGAGGGTGCGTTCCTGGATGAGGTATCGAATATATTGCTTCCCCCTACTTATACCTCCCGAGGAGATCATGAATGTAAAATTAGAGAGATTCGAGTGCACACGAAGGCTTTCCGTCGTTCTTCCCGTGAACCATACGTGACTGGAACAGGAAAGGGAAGTAATGACAGTGGTACGTAAAGTGCCCTCTGCCACACACCGTTGGGTGGCTTGCGACTATGAATGTAGATGTAGATGTAGACAGAAGCCTACTCGGAAGATAGAAGAGCAGTTCTCACCCACTTGGCTATAGATCATCTTCCAGGGTTAACTTGGACAGGGAGCATCGTTTAGTGAACTCTTAGAAGTGAACAGACAGATCTTGTAAATTGCGTGTGAATTTTACCGTAGATTATTTGCACTTAGCCATGAAGGGCATTACATGCAGTGTTGCAGGCTTGATCATTCAAGTAGTTACAAAGACAAGCAAACCTTTCTAACTCATTTTTATGGCTTCGTTACTAATTTGTTGGAGTACCTTCATTCCCCTAGCCTGTTACCTGAACCTGGGGTATAGCTGTGTAATAGTGGCAGGCCGAAATTGTCTTGGCAGTATACTGCACCAGAATCCGTTTCATGAACCCACAAGCTCGGCCTACCGTAACTACAGTGGCAACTCGGCCTCCACAGCAGTAGCGATGAAGCCTTTACAAAATGAACTGTTTTCTGTGGGCCTGTACCAATCCTCTATAGTTAAGTGGTTGCCTTTCCTTTGTGTGTTTTCCCATCCATTTTCATCAGTTGGTTATATATGTAAACTCTGTAAGCCGCTGTGATATGTCGGAGGGAGGCTGCTTCATATTCTACCATGAGTTGTTGATTTTCACTACTTTCCTTCTGAAGTGTTGAGTGTGCATTATTTTAATCTTATTGTAGTTGATTTTCAGGCTCACTTTAAAACTTACTCTATTACGTTGTTTTGTTGCTGAATTTTATGTCCAGTAGAAGCAAAAAATACATTACTAGCAAGATGAAACTGTTTTTTAAGACTTAACATAATTAGAAAATGTAAGTATGTGATCTTATAATTTTCATATGATGACTATCATATCATGATCACCATATAATTACAGTGTTCACATTACCGGTTTTGCTGGTGTACTGCCATCTTCAGATGTGATTAATCCACTGAGGGCTCTGTCATGCTGTATACATTCAAGTTACACACGCTGAACAGCATGTAAGGCTATAAAATATGTCAGTGAATTATCGTATCATTGCGTCACATAACAAAAGAGACTGAAATAAAAATCTGACTAGAAGAAGAGATTGTTTGATAGAAGACATTCTGAGACATCAAAGGATCACGATGTAGTACTGGAGGGAAGTGTGGGGGGTAAAAATTATAGAGTGGGACCTCAAGATGGATAGGCTTGCACAGTTTAGAGTAGCTTGGAGAGCTGCATCAAACCAGTCTTCGGACTGAAGAATCCTACAACAACAGTGCTCACTACAGCAGCTGTCATATCTTACGATGATGAAACTTACAGAATTTTCATGTGTAAATTAAAATTTAAGGTGTATAAGAATGTGGTATACCAAATTACCAGGATTTAAGTGCTCTGTTAGAAACAGTTAAATGATATTAATGATAAATTATCAATAGAATCATAATGAAGAGCCACAGATAGGCACCACAAATAAATAAAGCTTTCAGCCATTAAGGCCTTTGACAACAATAGACTTACAACACACACACACACACACACACACACACACACACACAAAGTGTGTGTCTGTGTGCTTTTATGTGTGTATGCGTCTATTATTCGTGTGTACATCTATTATTGATGAAGGCCTTAATGGCCAAAAGCTTTATTTATTTGTGACAGTCTTTTTGTTGTGCCTATCTGTGACTCAGCATCTCCACTGTATGGTGAGCAGCAACTTTCCTTTTAATAATATTGTTACATTCAGTCCTGGTTTTTCCATTGTTTGAACCATAATGAAGATATTTTATAAATACAGTAAAAAAATAAGTATAGTAAGAGAAAGTAATCAATAAAAACCAGTTGCAAATATTACATCTATGATAAAAAGTGAGTTTTAATAATGAATGGTGGCTCTCCTCTCATCATAGATATAACATAGATGACGAGTCTTTATAGAGCACTTTCTCTTACTGTACTTATTTTATCAGTGACCTTTTTTGTGTACATGACTTTGTTTCTGTGAATCACTTACCGTTTTATATAAAGGCCACTCTTTTCAATACAGCACATGTATCTTGGTAATTTGGTATACAGTGTTCTTCCAGAATTTAATTTTTAATTTTGGCTTAGGCACTCTAAAGTTTTATGATCTTACGATATGACAGTTGCTGGCATATGCATATTTTTATATTACTTTTCCAAATATTGTTTCAATAGCCTTTAAAAAAATTATAGGATCTAATAACTTTCATTATTTTTGTCCTTGCTTGTGCTTTTAAGATACTACCTTCTAAACGTGCATGTAGCTTTGTTAACTAACCTGCTTCACCTATAGCATTAAACTTGCCATTTATTTCACATACTCCTTTTTCCATGAGCTACGTATAAATAGCACACAGCAATTTTTTAGTATCAGTCTCTTGCACTATGTGACAACATGATGTATAATGAAGTTGTATATTTTATACCACTTCATGATGTTCAGTGAACATAATTGGAATGTGTATAACATGATGAAACTGTTAGTGGATTAATCACATCTGAAGATGACAATAGAGTGCTGGAACTGATAATGTGAAGATACACTCTTGTAGTTATAAATAATAATTACGTAAATATGAAAGTGTTTTAGGTATGTTCCATTAATATGAATTCCATATTTGTTTTCCAAGTTTAAGGAACTGAAATCTACTTCTAGAGCTACTGATGTGGAATCTCATTGCCTGTATCCTCCTTAAATATCGAATTTATTTTGAAGAATTGTAATAGAAGCATTGACATATATATTCTTCAGTATACTAATTGGGTTGAATAATTGCCTTGTTTCTCAAGGGCTTTTAGTTCAGTTTTTTAAGCTGATTTTAATCTATTTTAGTCTGTGATTCCCAGCATAGTGATGGTTCATACATGCATTCTGATCTATTACTTTATTGTGACTTGCAGTTGGTCCATTGTGCTGTATCCAATTCTGAAGTCTGATTGACTAAAATCAATTGTTTTTCCTATGAGGTTGCTGTTAATTTGAGACATGCATAATTTGTTCAATGGGAATTCGTCTTGTGAACAGTTAGTTCCAATGAGTTCCAATTATGAGGAATCAACTCCCTCTGCAGATATTCCGTAAATAATTTTCAAGTTCCTTCACACCTCCTTTCTTGACATCCCAAATAGCTTCATGTAACATTACTTTTGGGATGTCATTGATTTCATTGTTAATAGTGTCTCTCTGTTGTTAGTTAATGTGACATCTAACATAGTTGATGAAATATTGTGCATAGTCACCACAATGTCTTTTCTCCCTACTCTTATTGTTCAAAATGGTTTGCCTCAGCTTACCCGTAGTAGAGGTCTACTGCCACGTCATCATAATGTGATAGTGTTGGTGTATAGGCTTGACTGATTTCCATAGAGTATCTTTTGTTTATTGTGTAGATGGTTGTTCTATTGCCTATTCTGTTTCTCTTATTCTTTTAATGTGATTCTGCTTAGATATCTTTTATTTTGTTGCTGGGAATGGGCTGTGGATGAGTCATTGAGTTTTTAATTAAGAATTATCTTGATTTGGAGTAATTTGGGGACAGTTCTAATATTAATCTCAGGTTGTTGTTGTGGTCTTGAGTCCAGAGACTGGTTTGATGCAGTTCAACATGCTACTCTGTCCTCTGCAAGCTTCTTCATCTCCAGGTGACTACTGCATAGTGTATTCATCTCGTGGTCTCCCTCTATGATTTTCACACTCCATACGTTCCTCCAGTACAAAATTGGTGATCCCTTGATGCCTCAGAAAGTTACCTACAATCTGATCCCTTCTTTTAGTCAAGTTGTGGCACAAATTCCTCTTCTCCCTAATTCTATTCGGTACCTCCTCATTAGTTACATGATCTACCCATCAGATATTCAGCATTCTTCTGTAGCACCACATTTGAAAAGCTTCTGTTCTCTTCCTGTCTAAACTATTTATCATCCATGTTTCACTACCATACGTGGCTACACATGCCTTCAGGAAAGACTTCCTGACACTTAAGTCTATACTTGATGTTAACGAATTTCTCTTCTTCAGAAACACTTTACTTGCCATCATCAGCCTACGTTTTATATCCTCACTACTTCAACCATCATCAGCTGTTTTGCTCCTCAAATAGCAAAACTCATCTACTGCCTTAAGTGTGTCATTTCCTAATCTAATTTCCTCAGCATCACCTGATTTTAATTCGACTACATTCCATTAGCCTTATTTTGCTTTTGTTGATGTTCATCTTATATCCTCCTTTCAGGACACTGTCCATTCCATTCAACTGCTCTTCCAGATCCTTTGCTGTCTCTGACAGAATTACAATGTCATTGGCAAACTTCAAAGTTTTTATTTCTTCTCCATGAATTTTAACTCCTACTTCCTTTACTGCTTGCTCAATGTACAGATAGAATAACATTGGGAATAGGCTACAGCCCTGTTGCACTACCTGCCCAACCACTGCTTCCCTTTCATGTCCCTCGACTCTTATTACTGCCATCTGCTTTCTGTACAATTGTAAATAGCCTTCCACTCCCTGTGTTTGACCCCTGCGACCTTCAGAATTTGAAAGAGAGTATTCCACTCAGCACTGTCAATAGCTTTCCCTAAGTCTACAAATGCTAGAAATATAGATTTCTGTGGAATCCAAACTGATCTTCCCCAAGGTCGGTTTTTCCATTTGCCTGGAAAGAATTCGTGTTAATGTTTTGCAGCCGTGACTTATTAAACTGATAGTTCAGTAATTTTTACACCTCTTGACATTTGCTTCATTTGGCATTGGAATTATTATATTCTTCTTGAAGGCTGAGGGTAATTCACCTGTCCCATACATCTTGCTCAGCAGATGGTAGAGTTTTGTCAGGTCTGGCTCTCCCAAGACTATCAGTAGTTCTAGTGGGATGTTGTCTACTCCCAGGGCCTTCTTTCGACGTAGGTCTTTCAGTGCTCTGTCAAACTCTTCACGCAGTACCATATCTCTCATTTCATCTTCACCTGCATCCTCTTCCATTTCCATAATTTGTCCTCGAGAACATTGCCCTTGTACAGACCCTCTATATACTCCTTCCACCTTTCTGCTTTCCCTTCTTTGCTTAGAACTGTGTTTCCATCTGAGCTCTTGATATTCCTGCAAGTGGTTCTCTTTCCTCCAAAGGTCTCTAATTTTCCTGTAGGCGGTATCTATCTTAACCCTAGTGAGATAAGCCTCTACATCCTTACATTTGTCCTCTAGCCATCCCTGCTTAGCTCTTTTGCACTTCCTGTCGATCTCATATTTGAGATGTGTGTATTTCTTTTTGCCTGCTTCCTTTAGTGCATTTTTATATTTTCTCCTTTCATCAATTTTATTCAATCTCTCTTCTGTTACCCAAGGATTTCTACCAGCCCTCATGTTTTTAACTACTTGATCCTCTGCTGCCTTTACTATTTCATCCCTCAAAGCTACCCAATCTTCTTCTACTGCATTTCTTTCCCCCATTCTTGTCAATCGTTCCCTAGTGCTCTCTCTCAAACTCTCTACAACCTCTGGTTCTTTCAGTTTATTCAGATCCCATCTCCTCAAATTCCCACCTTTTTGCAGTTTCTTCAGTTTTAATCTACAGTTCATAACCAATAGATTGTGGTCAGAGTCCACGTCTGCCCCTGGAAATGTCATACAATTTAATACCTGGTTCCTAAATCTCTGTCTTACCATTATATAATCTATCTGAAACCTTCCAGAGTCTCCAGGCCTCTTCCATGTGTACGACCTTCTATCATGATTTTTTAAACCAAGTGTTAGCTATGATTAAGTTATGCTCTGTGCAAGTTTCTACGAGTCGGCTTCCTCTTTCATTCCTTAACCCCATTCCACATTCACATGCAACTTTTCCTTCTCTTCCTTTTCCTACTTTCAAATTCCAGTTCCCCATGACTATTAAATTTTCTTCCCCCTTCACTACGTGAATAATTTCTTTTACCTCATCATACATTTCTTCAATCTCTTCGTCGTCTGCAGAGCTAGTTGGCATATAAACTTGTACTACTGTGGTAGGTGTGGAATTTGTGTCTATCTTTGCTACAGTAATGTGTTCACTATGCTGTTCATGGTAGGTTACCCACGCTCCTTTTTTTTAATTCATTATTAAAGCTACCCCTCCATTACCCCTATTTGATTTTGTATTTATAACCCTTTATTTACCTGACCAGAAGTCTTGTTCCTCCTGCCATCGAACTTCACGAATTCCTGCTATATCTAGCTTTAACCTGTCCATTTCCATTTTTAAATTTTCTAACCTGCTTGCCCATTTAAGAGATCTGACATTCCACGTTCTGATCCGTAGAATGCCAGTTTTCTTTCTCCTAATGACGACGTGCTCCCGAGTAGTCCCTGCCCGGAGATATCCGAATGGGGGACTGTTTTACCTATGGAATATGTTACCCAAGAGGACGCCATCAATATTTAACCATACAGTCAAGCTGCTTACCCTTGGGATAAATTATGACTGGAGTTTCCCCTTGCTGTCAACCGTTCGCAGTACCAGCACAGCAAGGCCGTTTTGGGTAATGTTACAAGGCCAGATCAGTCAATGATCCGGACTGTTGCCCCTGCAACTACAGAAAAGACTGCTGCCTCTCTTCACGAACCACACATTTGCCTGGCATCTCAACAGATACCCCTTCATTGATTATTCTTATAATCAGATAAAATCATCTTGTAAGTAGTGAAGGGCAGGCATGGTAATTACTACGATAAATAATCACTTACATTCCTGTCACTCACTATGAATAATTTTATTCTTGCAATGTACATACAATGCCTTTAGCATAAAATGTATACTACAGAGTACTGATCTGGCAAAGGTACAGCTGTTCTTGCTGCAGTAGGGCAGCGATATTATTGGGGGGGGGGGGGGGGGGGGATAGAGCCAGTGGTACTAAGTCCCCACAATCTTAAGTCCTGGTCAGAACTGCTGGTGTTGCCAACTGTTTTGCCTCATTTTTTAAATTTGACCTTCATTGCCTAAAGAAATGCAGCAGGTAGCTGTTGGATGGGCCTCGACATTACTGCAGTCACAAGTGTCACAGTTCCAGCCTCTATATCTGTACCACATCCCCTGTAATCATTCCTGGTGATGGTTTCACCCGGCTCATCATGGAGATGGTAGTTCATTAGTAGCTTGCCTCTAGTTCGTGCTGGGAGAGAGGTTGCAGTCTTGCTCTGACTGCAGGCTGAGCAGATGTTGCAGCTGCTTCAGGCGCTTCAGTGAGCACATTATAATAGCAATAAGATTCTGTAAGAAGGCTCACTCTGTATGTAGGTGATACTTATGTGCTAGAGCCAAAGAAGTGTGAAATACATAACAGTGTGTTGACACATAATAGAAAGATATGAGTTTATGTGGAATGTAAAGTCCAAAGTAAATTGTGTAACATAGGTTAGCTAACTGTTAGTGGCAGAGTATGTTCACTCAAGGAACTGAATTTACTGTTAGAAAAATTACATGGAATTAGTGTTGTGGAGTACCACCTTTCTCATAATGTCCTTGCTATCATGTTGCAGTTTTGATATCCATATCTTATACAGTACCATCAGCATATTTTACATGGAGGCATGCAAAGCCATGGTGTTACGAAACATTGTATTTCTGTTTCTAGAGACTGGCTTCTTGTAAATCAAGATCTACATATACATCTACATCCATACTCTCCCAGCAGAGGGTACCTTTTACTGCTGCTAGTCATTCCCTTTCCTGTTCCACTAGCAGATGGCATAATGGAAACATGACTGTCTATATGCTTCCATATGAACCATGATTTCTTTTATCATGTCTTCGTGGTCTTTGTGCGAGATACAAATTGGTGGCAGGTGGATCATTATGCAGTCTGCCATAAATGCTGGTTCTCTAAACATACTCATTTGTGCTTTATGAAAATACTGCCTTGTTGCCTCTAGGCAACTTCATGGAGCATTTCCATAATAATTCCATGTAGATTGGATCTGCTGATGACAAAGCTAGCAGCATATTTTTGAATTGCTGTGATATCTTCTTTAATCTAACCTGGTGGGAATCCCACACACTTGAGCAGTTCTCTAGAATTGTTCACACAAGGTTCTGTACACAATCTCCTTTATAGATGGGGTACACTTCCCTAAAAATCTTCCAATAAACCAAATTTGACCATTTGCCTTCCCTACAGTCGACTGTGTGTGTTTATATTCCATTTCATGTTGCTTTGCACCGTTAAGCCCTAGTACTTAATTGACAGGACTGTGTCAAACAGCACATTATTAATACTGAATTCAAACATTAAGGAATTATTTTTTGTACTCGTCTACATTAACTTAACATTTTTCCAAATAAAATTGCTTTCCAAGTCATTCTCTATACTTCTATTGCCAACTCAACAACAACCCTTTCCCACACAGTGCAGCATCATCTGTAACAGTCATAGATTGCTGTTTGTCTTATCCATGAGAACATTTGTATTTATAAAGAATAAGAGCAGTCCTGTCACACTTCCCTTGAGCACTCTTAACAGTACCTTCATATTCAATGAACACTTGCCGGGACAACATACTGAGTTATATCAATTAAAAAGTCTTAGAGTCATTCACATAACTGAGAACCTATTCAGTATGCTCAGACCTTGATTAAGAGTCTGCTGCATGACACAGTGTCAGATGCTTTCTGGAAAGCTAAAAATGTGTAATATGCCTGTTCACAGAATATCATGCCAGAAAAGGGCAAGTTTGAGTTTCGCTCCAGCGATATTTTCTAAATCCATGCAGTGGTCAAACGGTGGTATGTCTGTACACTGTTCCTGTATGAATGATTTTTTAAATGTGAAGTTTATAACTTCAAATAGTGAAATCCAGGATGGAATAATGACAATATTATGAAAAGGATGCATTGATAATCACCATATAGAGCAGATGTTGATTCACAGACAGGCACAACTAAAATACTCCTAAACGTGAGCTTTTGGTCAAAAGGCCTTCTTCTAAAGTGGAGACATTTACCAAGCACAACTTACACACACATGACCACTGTCTCTGGCCACCGAGTCTGGTGTCGGTGGCCAGAGACAGTGGTCATGTGTGTGCGAGTTGTGCCTTTGTGAATGTGTCTGTGTTATCTACCTTAGAAGAAAGCCTTTTTGCTGAAAGCTCACGTTTGAGCAGTCTTTTTGTTGTGCCTGTCTGCAGTTCAGAGTCTCTTCTGTATGTTGAGTAGCAATCCATCCATTTGCTGTCTTTAATTGCCATGTTCGATTTGCGAGTGAATAGAAGTCTTTTGCTCTAGCTGTACTTAATTGCGAACATGTATATTGACATCAAACACAAGATGCTGTTGATATCATTGTAAACAGCGGCACTACTCCCAACCAAACATCAGGCTCACATGCCTATAATAACAACTACTGAAATGACTACTATTCTATTTCCAAATGCATATGTATTGCATGCCACACAAATTGTCAATTTTGAGAGATTGTTGTACATTATTCCTAGCTTGTTACAGCCCTGCTCTGAGGCAAAGACCAATTGGTCCACAATGCAATATTCTCTTCAGTGTAGGCACTACTGTTGCAGTTATAGTGCACTGTCAGAGAGTGGTGGATCATTCTTCAGACAGGTGAGGTGTGCTGAATTGGAACTATAACAGTGATGGTAACAGGAACTGGAACTTCGACGAGATCTCACAGGAACTCTCACAGGAACACACTCTCAAACACATTCTAGAGAACATTCTGCTAATAGAGCCACAGAGCATGACTTACATTGTGGTGTCCAGTGATTTAACAAAACTCAACACTGTTTGTCGCATGTGATGTGTGATAAGGAACATAATTCTACTCTGTTTGTGTTATCTATACGAGGCCCTTAATATTTGCTGGCAGTTTTGCTTCAGCTGGTGATTCAGACATCCTGTCTACCTTGTGTTGTTTGAGGGAAGTCTAGCTTGCAGGAGTTGCGACTCAGGGTCATAGCATCCACTTCCCTATTCTCTGGTGGTAAACAATGTGGCATTGTCAGTTACAATGGCTGTTGTTGTACTGCAGATATCTGCTTGGGTACTTTAACTGTTTATGGTGCAGCTGTGCTTCTCATCCTTATAACATACGGGAAACTATTGCACATATCCTTTAGAATGAGGCAGTTTTCTCCTACTGGTGGTTCAGTGTAGTCCAAGTGATTCTACTCTCAAATTCCAACATTTTGGCCCATGGAAAATGTGATCCCAGTGGGGCAGTTCAATATTTCCTGCAGAGCATACATTTGTGCAACATAGTTTCTGTGGCTTTCACTAGACCTTGCAAGCAGACATGTTGTCTTGCCATTTTCTTTGTGGTGAAAAATTCCCCAAGGGCATCTGTGCAAGAGTTTTGACACTTCTGGATGAAGTAATCCCGAAATGACTACTCACAGCTTCCCTTCCACTAGGTGTAGGATGATGATTTCTTTTAAATAGAGATAATGCATGTCGAAGGTTCAAGAAGTGCACCAATTCAGGGTGCATTATTCACTTCTTAGGTGAGGGCCATTGAGTTTCCATGAAATACTTAATTTTTGAGAGAGCTTCATCTTTTTTGCCTGCTTGCTATGGCTTTCGGGTGTATTGGAAGCCCTGTTGGATAGAGCTTTGACCTGAAAACCAACTTCCTGTGAAATGCCCGTCACTGCCAGTCGGCGAACATGGGAGTGTCAGCTACAATTTGCATGAAAATGCTGTGAAACGATGCGGCCATCTGGATGCACATTTAATAACTTTACTTACATCTTGACCACATGTTTATTTTTTATCAGCCTTATGCATTTTGACTTTGTCACTTTCAAAGGCACTGCTATGTCAGTCATATAAAAACATTAGATACATTGCATAATGTCAATATTTTTGGTCATAAGGCAAGTGCTCGAGAATGTTGACATGATACAATGTATCCAATGTTTCTTATAAGTGTCATAGCACTGCCTTTGAAAATGATGGAAAGTCGAAATGCGTAAGAGTGATGAAAAATAAAAGTGGTCTAGACATAATCTATTAAAAGTACATGAGATTATGTTGACGTTGCTGTGGTTTGAAGAAACATGATATTTTATTTCATAATTGTATGCTGACAGTAACAGCAACCACCTTTGCTATCTTTGCTCCAGGATTGAATATTATCACTAACGGCATGTTGTCAGTTTGTAGAAAAAACTTGTGCCCTTACAAGTAATTATATAATTTCTTAATAGCAAATATGAGGACTTCAACTGAGAGTAAACCCATTGTGTTGAGTTCAAAGTCTTGAAGTTGAAAGCAATGATGCTTCCCTCTCTGTATGATAACACTGTCCCAATTTCTTTACAGGTTTTCTGCTGCAGCTATTAATTGATTTCGTGATGAAGTATTTCAAATCCAATGAAGCACCTTTCTGCTTATAAAAGCCACCTGACAGTCCTTCATCCAATTCCATGTTTCACTTTTACAGAACAATTTATGTAGCAGCTCAGCTGTTGTGGCTCTTGCTAGAATGAATTTTTGTTAATATCAATTTGAGAAGTTTGATTGCATCTCTTTCACATTTGTGGCTACTGGAAGCTTTGCAATGGCATGCACATGTTTGGTGGTAGTACAAATACCTTCTCCTGATAGTATGTGACAGATACTTCACCCTTTCCTGAAGGAAGGGTCATTTTCCCTTATTAACACCAAGTCCCTTGTTTATTAGTGTTTCAATCACCATCTCCAAGTTTTCTAAATGTTCTTCAGTAAGAACTCCCTGAGACTCCTGTATCTTCTATTAAATTTGTTGGTTATGGAATCCTCATGATTAAATGCTATAGGTATCTTTGATATTATGCTGGGGCAGAATTTATACTGAGGAATAATCTCTTACATTTTTAGAGGCCAAATGGTGTGTCACCACTTGTGGCCAAATGGTGTGTTAATGACCGTCACTGACTAGCTTTCTTTGTCGAGTGGCAATTAGAGGTATGTGTCAATCAAACCCATCTTTGAATAGTACATGCCTGTACCTAATTTTTCCATTATATCTTGAGCTCTCAGGATTGGGTTCATATCAGTTACAGAATATGCATTTTAATTTATCACACAGCCATAGTTTCCCATTTGGTTTTTCCATCATGTCTTCATAAAGGGTCCAGTTCCATTTCCTTCTAACCTATCTAATTCTTGTTTGACCTTCTCACACATTGTGTAAGGAATGGGTCTAGCCATGAAAAACTTGGGTACTGATGTAGGCTTGAAGGTGATACGCATCTGCTAATCTTCTGTGCTTCCTGGGTTTTCACAGAACTGTATTCATTCTTTCTACAGTGTGTTACACACTCCTCTTTCTCATCTATTACCTTTATTTGATTTGCTGATTTCTAGTATGTAAACCCGAGTTTCTCAAAGAGCTTGAGTTACGTGATGGTTGGCAGCCTTTGGAGACGAAGTCATGAATAGTGTTGCTTGTATTTTTACTCTGAGCATTTATTGTACAGTGTCATTTCATTTTAATCAGTTGATCACTATAACTTGTCAGCATACCCTTGAATTTGCTCAGCTGAGGTGCTACAGTAAATTTATGAGTTGCACAACTAATTTATAGGTTTGGAAGAACCCGTATCTACTTGGAATTGTACACCATTTATTCCAGCATCTACGAGTACTGCTTTAGTGCCACTCAAACCTATTTTGTATATCCTGTTACTGAGTCTTTCATCAGCACTTTCAGCATCTTACTTAACAGTATTATATTTAATGTTCCTATTTTTTGTACCCATACTTTGTTTTGCCTATTATGATATTTATTTCTAATTAATTTTGTATTGCTTCATTTATAGGGATGTTTTTGTATGTCTGCCTAATTGTCTCACCTTAAATATTCTGGGGCCTTGAAATTCCATTTTGAAAATTTCATTTTTCCCGTTATTTTGAGTCCTTGTTATAATACGGAAACTAATTACTGTACGAGGACCAAACTTGGTAGCATTAATGTCAAAGACTTGAGGAAGAGAAACAATGCAGAATCAATTTAATTGAAACACTTTTAATGTGCTGCTATTGTACATCATACCATTACATACCAGCACCATTATTGCTACAAAAGGGACTCAATATGGCACCCATCAGTGTCTAGAAGAGTCTGAAAGTGCAGGATTGCATTCTTCACAGCAGACCAAAGCATGTTTGTAGGTGTGCAGGCATACCTCTCTTGATACGCTGCACTTCAGTTCAGCATACGTGTGAATGTTCCCCTGGAAAATCATGTCCTTCAGGTAGCCCCACAACCAGAAATCACAGGGAGTGAGATCAGGTGATCAAACATTTCCAAATTTCTTTTGGAGAAGCAGGTGAACTTTGTGAGTGATATGCGGTGGGGCCCTGTCTCGCATAAAAACTGTTGAGTTCAATGCATCTTTCTCCTGTAGGGCAGGTGTACATGCTGGCGAAGCACATTGCAGTAACACTGGCCAGTCACACTGCATGTCTTTGGTCCTTGAGTGCCAACCTGTTAAAAAAAGAATGGGCCAATGATGAATGTAACCGTGAAGCCACACCATACAGTGACATGTACACTGTACAGAGGAACTTCATGCACAGTGACTGGAGTTGAAGATCTCCACACTCTGCAATTCTGTGTGTTCACCTCACCCATCAGAGAAAATTGAGCTTTGTCTGTCCATAGGACGGTCCAGGGCCAGCCCTCATCAACTTCAATCCTTGTGAGAAAGTAAAAAGCGAAGTCAACATGTCGTTGTGCGTTCTATGGTGCAAGCTACTGTATGATATGAGTTTTGTAATGATACCATTTGAGAATGATTTGAAGCACCATCCGTACACTGGACCAAGGGTTGTTCAACTGCCGTGACACAGCACGTGCACTGCCTGACCATTAGGAATTACACACATAGCAACAGCGATATTATTGACCTCATGTGGTGCAACCGATCTTTGGCCTCTTCCTGGAGCAACTCCCTGTTATCCAGTTGATTTGAACTACCTCATCATGCTCCACACAGTGGGCAGTGAAAGAGGACCCTTCTATAATCCTTTCAGCTGGCAATATTTTCGAAGTGCAGCTGCAGCATTACTGTTATTTTGGTTGTAGAGCTTCACCAATAATGCCCTGCTCCTTTTGTTCATGCTCATGTTGACATGTCAACAAGTGCGCTGCAACTGGTCAGGTGTGTGAGACTATGAATCAAGATGACTGATCATGGCACCTGGTGACCATAGTTGGAACTGTACAGTGGCACTGTGGTGCATGAAAATTGTGCACCCCATAGTCTGGACAGTAATGCTACCAAGTTTGGTACTAGTACGGTAATTAGTTTCCATGCTGTAATGAGTTAAAAAGGGGAAAGTTTAATTATAACCACTCGGTATTTGTTTTATCTGCCCAAAAACCTTGAACAGTGCTTAAACGCTCTTCTAACATTGGGTTATTTAACCTGATTAACTCATTTCTCAAACTAGCATCTGGAGCATGTACTGTTAGCATCTCTCTTACTGCCACATGCCCATATAAAAGCTTACATACAGAATTTTCACGTTTAATTTAGTCTCTGGTTGGACCCTGGAACATAGCAACCCTTTCCTTAAGATTCTGACTGGGTTTCTTGTACGCTTTGTAAACTCTATGGCATGCTGCCGCTACGAGTATTTTATTTTTGAAATATTTTTCCTTACTCTCTGTGCAGCCTACTATGCTTGGGTCCTTGTCCAGAAACAACTGTTGAATTACAAGGTGTACAACTTTGCTTCTGCTGTTTGCCTATAGGTAGCAACAACAGTAAGTAGCGGTCAAAAGAAACAGATCGCAGATATCAGGCAGTTAGCTTGGACCTCGGTTAACATAACCTCATTCAAACATTAGTCAATTTGTGTCCGCACCATAAAGTTGTTCTTGATTGAAAATGTCAGTTTACAAAACTAATTCTCATCATTTGTGGGAGGTGTTACTGTTTTGTTTCAATATGAAGAAAACA
Organism: Schistocerca cancellata; assembly: GCF_023864275.1. Lineage (NCBI taxonomy): Eukaryota > Metazoa > Arthropoda > Insecta > Orthoptera > Acrididae > Schistocerca > Schistocerca cancellata. The sequence goes on from NC_064631.1 coordinate 500,465,115, forward strand.
GCAACTGAGTCTCATTAATTGCTCTCAGGTACATGTGGTAAGGACACTATTAGTGAAAGAATGTGTCATGAGTGTTGTCAATGCTTCAAGAACGGTGATTTTAACGTATAGACCGGCATAATGGTGGAAGAGAGAATGTTTTCGAAGATGCAGAATTGGAGACACTGCTGAGTGAAGACTCACGTCAAACTCGATAAGAATTGGCACAATTAGTGAGAGTGATATAGCAAGCCATTTCAAAACGTCTCAAGGCTATGGGCATGATTCAGAAAGAAGGAACTTAGCTCCCATGTGAGCTGAAACCAAGAGACGTTGAACGGCGTGTGTGTGTTTGTGAACAGTGGCTTCAGAGGCAAAAATGGAAGTGATTTCTGCAATGCATTGTGACCAGGGAAGAAAAATGGGTTCATTATGATAGCCCTAAATGCAAAAAATCATGGGGATATCCTGGCCATGCTTCCACATCGACAGCCAAACTGAATATTCACGGCTCCAGGATCTTGCTCTGCATTTGGTGGGACCAGCTCGACGCCATGTTCTATGAGGTGTTAAAAACCAAGTGAAGCAATCACAAGTGCTTGTTATCGAATGCAATTAATGCGCTTGAGCAGAGCATTAAAAGACAAACAGCCGCAATACAGCAAGAGGCACGATAAAGTGATTTTGTAGCATGACTACGCTTGACCCCACATTGCAAAAGAGGTCAAAACGTACTTCGAAGTATTAAAATGGCAAGTCCTACCCCACCCACCGTATTCTCCAGATATTGCTCGCTCTGACTATAACCTTTTTAGATCAATGGCGCATGGCCTGGCTGACCAACACTTACGATCTCATAAAGAAGTCACAAATTGGATCGCTTCAAAAGACTAACAATTTTTTCGACGTGGGGTTTCTTACACTGCCCAAAAGTTGGGGAAAATAGTAGCAAGCGATGGAAAATACTTTGAATGATACATGTGTAACCAATTTGTTTCATTAAAGCCTCAAATGTTGGCTAAAAAACTGCAGAAGCAAAGTTGTACACCTTGTACATTATAAATTTCATTTCTAGTGCTAGATAGGAAAAGGTATTTTGAATGGCCTTGCATGTTGTCCTCTGCTTTGTAAAATGTTGTTCCATTCAGGGAATGTAATTTGTCCATTTTTCCTTCTTCTGGCAAAACAGGTGGGTCGCCAGAGGGGCTCTGATTTCTGTCCATGCTTTTCTTCACCTAGCTTGACGAGCATTCTTTCCTACCTGGTGCTAATAGTCTACAGCAGTGGCAGTGTTTGCATCATAATGTCAATTTCTTGTTCCGTCTGAAATATACTAAGCACAGATTATTTCTATTTTACTTTTCTCCCTAGAAAAAATAGGTTAAACAGTGCACTTTTCTAAAAGGTTAAGCATAAAATTTTGGAAATTAAACATAACATGTTGAAATGTTGAGCTGTGATAAATTGTCTTGATACTATGACATCCTAATCATCTTGAGTCATTGATGCTTTTCAGAAACTGACCGAACTGCTTTAAGTCTGTTGTGTAGTCCTTACGGCCTCATTGCCAATACTTAAGATAGTGCACTTGCCTGTATGTTTTCATAGCAAAAATGTAACTTTTGTAGTTACCCTTCATTGTCAACATGTATGTTGACAACACCACAAGGTGCCGCTGATGATGTAAACAGGGGTGCTACTCCCAAATAAACATAAGGCACAGATACCTGTAATCACAGCTACTGAAATGACTGCAGTTATATTTCTAAAACACACATCTGTTAAATGACACACAAACATTCAACTTCAAGAGATCATTATACAATATTCCTAGTCTGTGACAGTCCTGCTCTGAGGTGACATCAAAATTGGTGCACAATACAGCCTTGTGTACAGTGTAGGCACTACTGTGCTGACGTTGTGCATAGTTGAAGAGCTACAGAACCTTCTTTGAACAGGTCAGCTGTGTTAAATTGAAATGGTTGTGGTGATGGCAACTGGAACTTTTAAACCAATGGGGCCTCGGCAGAATGCTTGCAGGAATGCACTCTCTAGCACACTCTGACTTATAACATGTTGTGCTGTGATACTAAGATCTGCACTACGTGTTCCCATATGATGCGTGATATGAAACACAGCTCTGCTCTGCTAGTGATCTCTGTAGCAGGCCCCGATAATTTGCTGACAGACTTCCTTTGCCAGGCGAGTTGCCCATCCTTTGTAGCTTGCGTTATTTGAAGAAAGTCTACTGTGAAGAAGTTGCAACTCATGGTCAAAACACCTTTGACCATGTAGTGGTTTTATGTAGGACCAGAATTGTCTAGGATACTCAACAAGATTTTTTGCTACCTTAATGATAGTGGAAGTAGTTGTACATTTCATGCACTGATCTTCTTATAAATGCACAAATTTCTACTAGCCTCTGCGTGTTGACATTTCTGTACTCTTTTTGAACCAAGAGACCAACAGTCTCTATTTTCTCAGCATTTTCTGAATAGCGTTATTAAACCATCTTGGGTCTTTTCTGTCCTTAATCCATTTACTCAGTGCATACTTATCTAGAATACAATTAACAATAAGTTTAAACTTCACTCATAACTACTCAATAACTATCATACTGGAACTAAGTGATGGATTTCTTAAGTTTAGTAACCGTTGTTACTATGATGACATTTCGGTCACTAATCCCCATCTCTGTACTGAACTGTTAATAAGATCAGGCCTGTTTGTAATTATGAGGTGTAAAATGTTACCATTGTGTGTAGGTTGCCGAAGTAAAGGCTCAAGCCAGTTTTTGGAGAAAGCATTCAGAACTGCTTTTCAAGATAAGTCTGTCTGTACCACAGTCAACAAATACATGTGCATCCCAGTCGAGACTCCGTAGGTTTAATCATGTCAAACATATGTTGCATGATCGGGGTACTTCAGCACTGCTGAGCAGAGACATTCTTTGAATGGTTGTACCTCTATGAGAGCAGAATCAGTTGGCCAGTAGAAACATCTGATGATGAATATGAGTTCACGTAGACTGATTACTTATGCCCAGATAACTTCACAGTCTGACTCAATTTCAGCCTCAATAGACATAGATATCATCATTTCTCAGGTTTTGATAAATCATTCAATGTTGTTAGATTTTTACTGTGACAAGGATCTGTGCCCTGGACTGGATCAGCGCTATGTTTTAAACTTTTGTGCTGTCAACAGAATCTGAATCCCAAAGTGAATAAAATTGAGAATCAGTGTTCAGTTTTTAATGGTGGTTTGGGTTTGAAGAATTATTTAGTTTTACCTAAAAAAAACCTAAGGAATTCTGTTTATGAAACACAAATTTTCTGAAATTGAATAAATCCAAATAATGTAGCAAAATTTTTAAGGTGCGAACACTGAAGTATAACATCTAAATTTATCAATGGAGTGTAGATTATCTGCAATTGAAATGTATGTAGATGAAGTACCAACTCTAAGAAAATTATCGTACTATCATCATTTGCTATAGTATCAGCAGTTCACTGAATATAGTGATCATCTTGTGCATTGGCTTAGTATCGTACTTCATATAATTGGCTGTGTTATGTAGGGAATAAATCAAAATCATCAGTGACTACAGTATTACAGAATAGTTTGGGAAATATGAGAGCAAATATTACTAGTTAAATTTACTTACAGCTATATGTTATTTTAATAGAACAGTCGTAGAAATAGTAGAAATTCAAATACTTTCTGAAATGTCACACAACCTTGTTTTTCATAGATGCTGCTCATTTGTCTTTCCTTCTGGGACGGTCACTATTACCTTCAGTAACATCACACTGTGTGTCTCATAACATATAACTATTGTGCTGTATTATCACCAAAATATTTGTCACAAAAAGAAACTCAATCTGCGTTCATCATTTCACGCTGTTTTACTACTTTCAAAAACTGAAATTTATATACCTCTGTTTTCTAGGTTTACGTGCAATGTTTGCTGCTCGCTGCGAAGAGTATGTAACCCAAGTGGATGACTTACATTCTCAGTTAGCGGCTGCAGAGGAAGAAAAGAAAACTCTAAATCAGCTTTTACGGTTAGCTGTGCAGCAGAAACTTGCACTCACGCAACGCCTTGAGGAACTAGAGGTTTGTTTTAAGTTGAATTGGTATGCCTTGTATTTAGTGCAGTATTGTTGTGTGGTTGCTTTAAGGTTTTGTTTGTTGATATTATTTTCTGTATTTTGTAATTAACTACAGTGAGTCATTTTTAACCATCCCCACCCTTTTCTCCTTCTTCATCTTTTTTTTCTTCCTCATCTTTTTCGCCTTCCTCGCCTTTCTTTTGTTTCCTCTGTTTTATCAGAATCTTTATTCCTAAAGGTTTAGACATTTCTAGGTTATCTTTTCTAACTTAGTTTTATTTTGCTGTCAATTATGATGGAAAGCTCTGGACAGAATGTGAATAAAGGAAATTATAAGTTACCAGTTCAGTTGGCGAACACACAAACAAAACTGAAAACACTGCTAAGCTTTTCTACAATGCTAGAGTCAAGCTAAAGCGCCATGGCAATGTAGTCAAATGGTGCTATGTAACTGCACTGTGTGTGTGTGTGTGTGTGTGTGTGTGTGTGTGTGTGTGTGTGTGTGTGTGTGTGTGTGCATGCGCGCGCGTGCAATGGTGGCTGCTGTGTAAGAACACAAGCGTGAACACCCTAACTTTTGACACGATGCGAATTTATTGGTTATTTTTCTTTGAATACTGTTAAATGTAACATAGATGCTGCTATCTGAAAGATGAGGCACTTAAATCCGCTGTGCTACTGCTCCTCTAGACTCCATGAAACTTGGCAACAGATTTGTGAGCACACCTCCAGTTGCACGCGTTTTAAGGAACTTTTGTGCATGCGCAACTCTATCCTCCCTGGCTCAACATAGATCCTGCTAAATGAGAGCACACTCCTCAGATATGCTAATTCACTCACTATATAATGTAGTAAAATTAGATCGAACACCAATATATGTTAAAGTTGTACTGACAGTAAGCCTATTTTGTGAGTTTCTGAGTGTGTTACAGTATGTTAAGTTATGAATTTTATCATACAGTAATCCATTTGATTCCCGGGAAGATGCGGTTTGGCTCCCTGTTGAACACAGCTTCTTCTGCTGCCTAATTTGCAGCCCTTTGTGCTTGTTATCACCTTGGTGATGTTATGGTGTCTATTACCCCCATCAGTCTCTGAATGTGGTCCAGGAAGTGATTTTTCATGGGGACTCCATCCTGCAAATCTGGAGCAATGCGGCATTAATTTTGTTCGACATTTGCAGAATAATCATAAAGACAACCACACTGATAACAGTGCCTTTTTTCTGGCTTTCGAGGGGTATCTTCCGAGAGAAGGTGAAGGTTATTACCAATGTTAAATAAAGCTGTACGTCCCATCACCCATGAGGTGCTTTTGTTGCTTGTGTCTTGTGCATATGTCTTCTCACAGGACAGCAGACCCTCTGTGTGGTGATTGTGGCCACCTACTTCATGAGGGCAGCCCCTGTGTTCTGTCACCTGTGATGTCTGCCACTCTCCACACTTGCCAGATTTCCCAGTTTATAAGAAAGAGAAGAAGATACAAGAGTACAAGCAGTAAACTGCTTGAGAGGATGGGTAGCTTCCAATTATGTTGGGTACTCAAATCTCTGGGCCTTTTGTCACCATATCAGTGTGACTTCCAGGAAGGATGATCTACAACTGACCATTTACTCAGATTGGAAACAACAGTCTGACAGCCTTTTCTAACCGCCAGCATCTTGTCACAGTCTTCTTTGATCTTCATAAGGCATATGACACAGCTTGGCACTGTCACATTTTAGTTACCCTCTATCGCTGGGACTTCCGCGGTCCTCTTCCGATTTTTATCTGCAAGTTTTTATCCCATTGGCTCTTCCAGGTTTGAGGTGACACTTCACTCAGAACACCTTTGGATCCATCAGAACAATATCCCCCAGTGTTGTGTGTCACACTCTTCCTCATTGCCATCAATCATCTTGTAAACTCTGTTGGGCTTCTGGTTACCCCGGCAGTGTATGTTGACAATTTTTGCATCTGTTGCAGCTCCCACACTGAACGATAGCCCCAAGCTATAGGATAGCATATCCTATGGGCCTCTGCATTGGCCCTCTCTCATGGCTTCCAGTTTTCTCCCTCCAAGAAGCGGGTTACGCATTTTTGCCATCGACCCACATACACCCCAATCCAGAACTTTATTTAGGTGACCAGCACCTAGATGATCTATTACAATCCCGTTTCTTGGGCCTTGTTTTTGAAAAAAGCCAACCTGCCCAAAAATGGAATGATATCTGTTGTGCTAGTGCTCTCAGTAATAAACTCCTCAGGAAAGAAGTCCGCTGTCTTACGCCGTCTATGCATAGGTCATGCTAGACTCACCCATTGTCTTCTCTTGTGTGATGAGCCACCCCCAAAATGTGTCTGTGGGGCAAGACTGGCTGTGTGCCATGTATTGGTGGATTGTTCCCTTCTTCTAGATTCCTTGTCTTTAATGTTAGCAGATGATTCACAGCTGGTTGCACTGTCTGTCAGTTTCCCACATGAAAGTTTTCTAAATTTTCAGTTATAAACTTTTGCTGTACTCGTGGAGTTGGGGCAGAGTTGTTGTGGTTGGGACCCCTCTCTGTGTTTTCTAGGTGTGGGACCCATGACCACTCTCCTGGGCAACAACTGATCTTTGATCCCTCTGTTTTCCCAACTTTTAGATTTGGCCTACCTTTCTGTGCCTTCTGCTGTGTGTGTTGTTTGCTTCCTCACTTAATAGTTGGACCCCTCTGACTGGATCCACCCACTTTTAGTGAACTCTGTAACTTACCGAAGTAACTTTTTGATTGAGGGACTGATGTTCTCGCCATTTGGTCCCATAGCTCTCCTCGATCAACTGATCAATCAGTAAGTCAAAACTGCTTCCAATCACATCAGAATGAATAAGTACAGGTACTGGTCCTGTATGGTTTTCAGTGGGTCTTATACCGTTCTTCCTGCAAAATAGTGGCAAGTTCAGGTAACAATGATGGAGGTGGACAGCGATCACACACCCACCTCTCCAAAATGGACCACAAAGCCTCAATAATAGTGACTGTGGTGGCCAGGGGAGAAGCGACGGTCCATCGGCGTGCTCACCAAACCAGTCCTGGATGATGCGACCTGTGTGAACAGGCGCTCTGATGTCTTGGAACAAAGCGTCACCATTGGGGAACAAATGTCGTACTGTAGTATGGATCCAGTCAGCAAAAATGGTCTTATAATTCTTGGCAGTAATGCAATCTTGCAAAATACTCATGAGGCTCGTTGATTACCACCATATGACTGCCCAAATAATCACCAAACTCCTGCAGTGTTTCACTCTGGGCAGCAAGCAGTCTGCATCATATGCCTGTGATGGCATACATCAGATGTAAACTTGGCCAGAAGTTGGGAACAGTATGAAACAAGACTCATCCAACTGAATGACTCTCTTCCATTGCTCTATAGTCCAGGTTTTATGTTTTCTTTGTCTAGGCATTTGCATCGCTGACATGTGGCTTTGGAATTCCAGCCCACTATGCAATTTTCATCTTATGAAGCTCCATTTGTACTATTTTGGTGCTGACAGGGTTTGTGAGTGCGATATTCAGTTCTGCAGGGATTTTTGCAACTGCCGTCCTCTTATTTTTCATCACAATCCTCTTCAATGACTATCTATCATGATCACTCAACACACACTTCTATGCACATTGTGACTTCGCGGATGATGTTTTTCTGCTTTCCCTGCATGCATTATGGACTTGCGCCATATGGTGGTGGGGTTTAGATTTCCGCTAAATAGGTCAGGTGTCCACTACACACAGGAGGTGGCTACATGGGTAGCAGGGGCTGTGTGGTGTGGACTGGGCAGTTTTTTAGGTTAGACAGTCTTGGGAAAGATCAAAAAGGGCTCCAGTCTCAAAGGGTACAGGGCAAAGAAACGACGAGAATCAACCAAGCACCAGTCAGTATTGTAGTTATAAATTGTCGTAGCTGTGTTGGAAAAGTACCAGAGTTTCAAGTGCTGATAGAAAGCACTGAAGCTGAAATCGTTACAGGAACAGAAAGCTGGCTAAAGCTGGAGATAAATTCTGCCGAAATTTTTACAGAGGCGCAAACTGTGTTCAGAAAGGATAGATTAAATAAAGTAGGTGGTGCTGTGTTTGTGTCTGTTGGTAGTAGTTTATCGCGTAGTGAAGTTGAAATAGATAGTTCCTGCGAATTACTATGGGTGGCGGTTATACTCAACAGCTGTACCAAAATAATAATTGGCTCCTTCTACCGACCCCCCAACTCAGATGTTATAATAGCTGAACAGTTCAAAGAAAACTTGAATCTTATTACAAATAAGTACCCCACTCATACAGATATAATTGGTGGAGACTTCAGTCTACCCTTGATTTGTTGGCTAAAATACATGTTCAAAGCCGGTGGTAGTCAGAAAACATCCTCTGAAATTGTACTAAATGCATTCTCTGAGAATTACTTTGAACAAGTAGTTCATAAGTCCACATGAAATGTAAATGGTTGCGAAAACACACTTGACCTCTTAGCCACAAATAATCCTGATCTAATAGAGAACGTCATGACGGATACAGGGATTAGTGAACACAAGGTCATTGTAACGAGGCTCAAAACCATATCAACCAAAACCACTAAAAATAAATGTAAAATATATCTATTTAAAACAGCAGATAAAAATTCGCTAGATGCCTTCTTAAAAAAGTGTAATCATTCCTTCCAAGCTAATTATGTACGTGCAGACCAGATATGGCTCAAATTCAAAGATACAGCAATAGATAGATTCATACTGCATAAGTTAATAAGAGACAGGACTGATCCACCATGGTACACAAAACACGTCAGAACACTGTTGCAGAAGCAACGAAAAAAGCATGTCAAATTCAGAAGAATGCAGAATCCCCAAGACTGGCTAAGTTTCACGGAAGCTCAAAATTTAGTGTGGATGTCAATGCAAGATGCTTTTAATAGTTTCCACAGTGAAACATTGTCTCAAAATATGGTAGAAAACCCAAAGAGATTCTGGTCATATGTAAAGTACAGGTGTTGTGAAACAACTCAAATCACTTAAGAAAGGAAGTCTTCCGATCCAGATGGTATACCAATCAGGTTCCTTTCAGAGTTTTCAGACACAATAGTACCTTTCTTAGCAATCATATACAGCCTCTCACTTGACGAAAGGTCTGTTATTAAAGACTGGAAAGTAGCACAGGTCACATCAATATTTGAGAAAGGAAATAGGAGTAACCCACTGACCTCAATTTGCAGTAGAATTTTGGAGCATATACTGCACTCTAACATTTTGAATCACCTTGAAGAAAATGACTTACTGATATATAATCAACACGGATTCAGAAAATATCATTCTTGTGCAACACAGCTGCCTCTTTATTCCCATGAAGTAATGAGTGCTGTCGACAAGAGATCTCGGATCAATTCTATATTCCTAGATTTCCAGAAGGCTTTTGATGCCGTTCCTCACAAGCGACTATTAATCAAATTACATGTGTATAGAGTATCATCTCAGTTGTGTGACTGGATTCATGATTTCCTCTCAGAGAGGTCACAGTTTGTAGTGATGGATGGTAAATCATCGAGTAGAACAGAAGTGATATCTGGCGTTCCACAAAGTAGTGTCATAGACTCTCTGCTGTTCCTGATTTACATGATCTGAGCAGCCCCCTTAGATTGTTTGCAGATGACACTGTAATTTACCGTTTAGTAAAATCACCAGACGATCAATTCCAATTACAAAATGATCTAGAGAGAATTTCTGTATGGTGCAAAAAGTGGCAATTGGCACTAAACAAAGAAAAGTGCGAGTTCATCCCCATGGGTACTAAACGAAATCCGATAAATTTTGGGTATACGATAAATCACACAAATCTAAGGGCTGTCAATTCGACTAAATACCTAGGAATTACAATAATGAGCAACTTAAATTGGAAAGACCACAAAGATAATATTGTGAGGAAGGCAAAACAAAGACTGTGCTTTGTTGGCAGAACACTTACAACATGCGACAAACCCACTAAAGAGACAGCCTACATTGCACTTGCCCGTCCTCTGCTGGAATAGTGCTGCGCAGTGTGGGATCCTTACGAGGTAGGATTGACAGAAGACATCAAAAAAGTGGAAAGAAGGGCAGCTCGTTTCACATTATTGCGCAATAGGGGCGAGTTGAGGTGGCGGTCACTGAAACAAAGGTGGTTTTCTTTGCAGCAATATCTATTTATGAAATTTCAATCACCCACTTTCTCATCTGAATGCGAAAATATTTTGTTGACACCCATCTACATGGGGAGAAATGATCATCATAATAAAATAAGAGAAATCAGAGCTCGAATAGAAAGATTTAGGTGTTCCTTTTTCCCATGCACCATTCGAGAGTGGAATAGTAGAGTAGTAGTATGAAAATGGTTCGATGAACCCTCTGCCAGGCACTTAAGTATGAATTGCAGAGTAACCATGTAGATGTAGATGTAGGTATAGATATACTTCTTTCCCTATACCCACTATATGGAAGTATTTTCTGAAGTTCCTATGACCAATCATTAATCCTACCACGAGTTTAATCTTCCTTCTTTTCAAGCCCAGGATTGTAGAAGTTCTCTTAAAACATTGTTTTGACATCATTAGCTGGTTATGTCATTGCTTTTTGGTTCTTATTCCAGTATTCTGCATACTGCTTCCTGACTCAGGTACATATTTTTGATTTTACCATCACTTTATCGATATCAGTTTATGTGTCCTTAAATAATATCCTGATTAAGTCTTCCAGTGCTTTCTAATTTAATTTTTTTTTTTTCAAGATGCATTGAAGCAGCTAGATGCTATTGCCTAGTCACCTGGCATTTCCCCTACCATTCCCATGTCTACCACAATCATTAGATTAGTGAGAGATTCCAGATATCATAAAAGTTTCGTAGTTTTAGACTGTATGCTATTGCTGCTGCCCCTAGTGTAACCCAAAAATGTAATGGGGACGTGTTTAGCATGGTCTCCATCCCAACAATGGACATGTTGCTAATTCTGCCTGTTGTGGCTAAGCAGGCCAGTCTCCGCTACTTCCCAAACTACTTAGCAGCCACTGTTTGTTCTACTTTATTCCACCATACTCTAGTCCTATAAATTATCACAGTTTTATTACAGAGGTTTATATCCAATACATGTTCCTGGAACTTAGACACAGAGCTGTACTGAAATGTTTAATTTGTTTATTTTGAGTCTACTCTATCTCGTTGTGTAATATACTCTGTGGTCACTTGTTTCATAAAATTAATTGCTATCTGAACTGGCTAATAAAAGCCACATAACTGTGCTTCTGGTCTTCTTGTTCACAGTATCTTCAATGCTAGAGGCTGAAAGAAAGCTGGTATCCTTGATTTTGTGTATTGAGCGACAATATTTCTTCTTTCAACACCAATTTATTCAAACTTACTTATGCATTGAGATAATTATCATCAGATACGTATATTAAAGTTGAATCACAGATCTTTGGATACAAGTATCTTGTACAATGAGAATACTTTCTGGTGATCAAAATGACGTTACATCACTATTGTTATTGAGAGTGCCGTTCTTTTGTAACTGCAACACACCTCCAGGCCCTGAGGTCTAGGAACAAGCAGCCCCAGCAGTTGGACATGCTAAACTCGTTGTTCTGTCTTGCAGATATGCTGCAACACAGTATCTCGCATAAAAAAAAAACTTAACTACTAATAAAATCATTCATTAAATCTCACAATCATCTTTCATGGGTTAGAAGGACTGAGAATGTAACCCATCATTTTCCCTAAATGCCACCCTCTCCCTTCCCCCCTTACTCACTCTGATGCTACCTTCTTGCATTTTTGTTATACACAGGTGTAGCAAATTTTATGATTTTGTGCTATATTTAGGATTAATAACAATAAAGCATGACTGAACAGCTGAACATATAAGTGAACTGTATTGATACAAAATATTACCCATAACAAATTAAATCTATCATTGTAGTAAATAAATTACAAGTTATATAAACTGTGTACAATAACTGAAAGTAAAATGAAATCTATGCCTTATAGATGTTCGTGGCAACTATGGTACATTTGTTTTAGTGTGACATTTAATAAAGAACAGATTATTTGTTCCTCATAAATTATTAATAGTGCATAAATTACTAACTAGAAATAAAAGAAAAAAGGGCTCCAACTAAGAGTTGAAAAAAAATGTCTCTTTCCAGATACTTTGTTAATATTATAATTTTACTTTCCATTTCCTTGATTTGAGCAAAGCAAACTGATTGACTATGCCACTGAAGACCAATTGAGAAGCTGTGTTGTATTCTAAAGACAAAATAGCAAAATTTGACATCTAGGTATGGCCATAGTTGACTTTCATTCGTTGAAACTGTGTTCACAAGATGCCACAGTCACTGACATTGTCATAAATATAATAAAAGCTGCATCCAGAAAGCCGTGTCAGTGCTTCTCATCAGCTGTTCCAACAGGAACTTGACAGCAGCACTATGGAATCTAAAGTATCCAGACACCCCCACAAACATGTTTTTCATATTAGGTGCACTGTGGTGCCACCTACTGCCAGGTACTCCATATCAGTGACCTCAGTAGTCATTAGATATCATGAGGGAGCAGAAGGGGTGCTAAGCGGAACTCACAAACTTCTAATGTGGTCAGGTGATTAGTTGTCACTCATGTCATACATCTGTACGTGAGATTTCCACACTCCTAAACATCCCTAGGTCCAATGTTTCCAGTGTGATAGTGAAGTGGAAACATGAAGGGACATGTACAGCACAAAAGAGTATAGGGCGACCTCGTCTGTTAACTGACAGAGACCGCCAACAGTTGAAGAGGGTAGTAATGTGTAATAGACAGACATCTATCCAGACCATCACACAGTAATTCCAAACTGCATCAGGATCCACTGCAAGTACTATGACAGTTAGGCAGGAGGTGAGAAAACTTGGATTTCATGGTCGAGCGGCTGCTCATAAGCCACACATCATGCCCGTAAATGCCAAATGACGCTCCACTTGGTGTAAGGAGCGTAAACACTATTGAACAGTGGAAAAACATTGTGTGGAGTGACAAATCATGATACACAATGTGGAAATCCGATGGCAAGGTGTGGGTATGGCGAATGCCCGGTGAACATCATCTGCTAGCGTGTGTAGTGCCAACAGCAAAATTCGGAGGTGGTGGTGTAATGATGCAGTCGTGTTTTTCATGTAGGGGGCTTTCACCTCTCTTTGTTTTGCGTCTCACTGTCACAGCACAGCCCTACATTGATATTTTAAGCACTTTCTTGCTTCCCACTGTTGAAGAGCAATTCAGGGATGGCGACTGCATCTTTCAACATGATCGAGCGCTTGTTCAGAATGCACGGCCTGTAGCTGAGTGGTTATGTGACAGTAACATCCCTGTAATGGACTGGCCTGCACAGAGTCCTGACCTGAATCCTATAGAACACCTTTGGGATGTTTTGGAATACCAACTTCATGCCAGGCCTCATCAACGGACATCAATACCTCTCCTCAGTGCAGCACTCTATGAAGAATGGGTTTCCATTCCCCAAGAAGCCTTCCAGCACCTGACTGAATGTATGCTTGCGAGAGTAGAAGCTGTCGTCCACACTAAGGATGGGTCGACACAATACTGTATTCCAGCGTTACCGATGGAGTGCACCACAATCTTGTAAGGCATTTTCAGCCAGATATCTGGATACTTTTGATCACATAGTGTATTTCATCGACTAGCTCTGGTCCTGGGTTCGATTCCTGACTGGGTTGGAGATTTTCTCTGCTCAGGGACTGGTTGTTAGTGCTGTCCTCATCATGTCATCATCATCGTCTCATCCATGACAGTTGCCAGATTGGGTTGTGAAAAAATTGGACTGTTTAAAAATTGGGACTTGGTATGGGCGCTGATGACCATGCAGTTGAGCGCCCCACAAACCAAACCATCATCATCATCATCATCATCATCATCGTCATCGTTATTATTGACTAGCTCTGCCGTACCAATATCTCTGCTATATTTAGCCTCAAAACCCACTGCACATTATCAAGGTAAGATACTGAGCTGTCACTTCAAGCATATCTTGATTGGAAATAAAAGTGAAATTAAACCACAACAAGTGGTTTAAAATCCATGAGCTTTTGGCAGAGTGCTTTTCGCCCACTGTCAAGTGGTGATTGCCTTTTTTGTTTACATCTACGATCCTTATATAGCCACACTGCCATCTGTGAATCACTGCTGCCTGCTCCAATGCCCTATATATTAATGTTCCCGTTGCGCTACCACTGCACCTGCTTCAACCTTCCAATGGCCAGGTCCCATGCTGTGCTTAACTGTAGACCATTGTCTTTATTGAGGGTGTTGTCAAAAATTTTTATGTCGGTTGCTTGTTTAATTATGCTCTTGCAGAAAGTGCTAGTCAGTGTGATAATTGAGGTCTCTTCAAATACAATAAAATGCCTGTTTTCTAGAGCATGCTCTGGTATTGAAGGCAAAAGCATCCGTCGTGTTCTACTCAGCGCTGTTCAGTAATATGCACAGTTTGTCTGATATGAAACTATCCACGCTCACATGGTATTTTATATACTTTTTGTGTTCTGAGGCACACATCATCTTTCACAGGCCTCATGAGTTGTTGAATTTTTGTTGGAGCCATGAGGACAGAACCGATTTTATGCCTCATTTGGAGATGGCTAACGTTTGCTGTTACTGAGCCACAGAATGCCGAAAATGCAAGCTTCAAGTACTCTTCAGCTTCCTTCTGCTTCCTTGTTTTTGGAAAGATGGCTTGTGAAATCTGGCATTTGTTACAGCCGTTTTACGTACTTACTTACTTACTTACTTACTTACTTACTTTCTATCAGTGGTTCAGTTACTTCAGCAGGTTTTCAGTGTCTGAGATGGCTTGCGCTCAATGCACCAAGGTCCTCGGAACTGAATGTCTCTGCAATGAATGCTGATAACTGTTAGTGTGTAGATATCGGTCCATGTGGATGGGTTTCTGGTAAACAATGTGGTTGAGACGCCCATTTGCTTAAGGTGGACGCAGGCATCAAGGAATGGAAAGGCAAGGCACCATTAGTCTCTACTTCCATTGTGAACTTGGCAATGTTAGGGATATTGTAGATGTGGTTCAAGAATTCTCCCAGCTTTTCATGTCCATGAGACCAGACACTGAACGTGTCATCGACAAAATGATAAAAGCAACTGGGCGTTGCAGGAGCCACATCCAGGGCAATGTCCTCAGAGTGCTCCATAAATAGGTTGATTATAACTGGAGCTTTTGGGCTCCCCAATTCTACGCCATCCATTTGATTAAAATAATTTCCATCATACAGAAAAATGCGATTTTGGCAGAGTGTGGTTAAACAAATCCTCAACAGAGCCACATAATAACTGGGAGAGCATATATCTGCAATCGAGGTTGTGAACACACATGAATAATGACACCAGACCAAAGCTGACCATGATGCATCCTCCTCCAATACACAGGCATTTAATTTGACTGACACAAAGATTTGGTTGATACTGGATTATGTATCAAAACTTTTCGTGGGATGCAACATCTAGAATAATGAGGAAGATGTTGGAGCTTCTCAAGTGTTCTTAACTGGAAGAGAATGTTATTAAAAATCTCTCTTGGACATGTCAACCACCTGCATTCTGTGGCCTTCCAATGGTTCACGAGAAGAACAAAGCTCTATGTCTTATTGTGAGCAACATTGAATTGCTGACTTAACAGACTCACAAAATATCTGGCCAGCCTCCTTGATCTGCACATTGATCATTGTGTGCATCATGTCAAGAATATGACTGACTTCATCAGCTGAATTAATTCCTGCATCTTCGAGAAGGAGATATTATGGTCAGCTTTGATGTGACGCTATTTATTCAAGCACATACCCAACTATGATTCCATAGATCTGCTTTCCCACTTTTTTGATGACACTTTTGTGGATTTATTGAAGCACACTCGGACATCATCATATTTTTTGTATGATAGAGAATATTTTAATCATACAGATGGCATTGTGATGGGGAGCCCATTAGCTCCAGTTATAGTCAACCCATTTATGGAGCACTTTGAGGACATTACCTTGGACACAAACTCCTCCAAAGCCTAGTTGATTTATCATTATGTCAATGGCACATTCGTTGTCTGGTCTCATGGTCATGAATAGCTGGGAGAATTCTTGGACCACATCAACAATACCCAAAACATCAAGTTCATGATGGAGGTAGAGACTGGTGGTGCGTTGCTTTTCTTAGTGTCCTCATCTGGCATAAAGCAAATGGATGTTTCAGCTACAGTTTCTTCTGGAAACCCACCCACTAATATCGGCACACTAACAGTTACCACCATTTGTCACAGAAACAGTCTGTTCTGAGGACCTTGGTGCATCGAGCGGAAGCCATCTTATGTGCTGAAGACCTGCTGGAGGAACTGGGCCACTTACAGAAAGTATTTAAGGAAAGCAGCTACATCAACCACCAGATGTCGCCAGCCATCTTTCCAAAAACACAGAAGCAGAAGGACCCCAAGGAGTGTTCCATAGATTTCGTGTTTGTTTTGAATACAGTCAGACAGAGTCCCTTTAGTCAGCCATAGTGCCAGTAGAGTCAGTGTCGTCATAATTGCCGTCTGCTTCACGTCTGCTGTGCAGCGAGCTACCTTAATTTAAGTATTAACTGTATTTTTCTTACTTGTCACTTCTTCTTCCGTGTGTTTTTGCTTTTAGGAAGCTTTAATTGTCGAGTGCTATTAATAGTTCCATAGATTTTGGGTTTGTTTTGAATACAGTCAGAGAGAGTCCCTTTAGTCAACCATAGTGCCAGTAGTGCTAGTGTTTGTTTTCATTACAGTCCAGAGACAGGTAGTGCTATTTTCATTGTTTTCTACAAGAAGTGGCTAGCAACCACAGTTTAGTGAATAAACAGCCGCCTTTAGTGAATTAACAGTCTAGTTAAAGGTTGATTAACTCTCTTCAGTAAATTGATTCCTTAGGATGGATAGGATGTGTGACTGTGTGTACGGACGCAGGAGGAGCTGGCCACTGTTCGCGAACAGCTGAGCGTGTTGATGGCCGCGGTCAGCCGTGTTCAGGCTGCTGCCTCGGAGTGTAGCGGCAGTGGGGAGTCTGGTGCGTCGCAAGGTACACCCCAGGTGTTACATGCTTCACCCACCGTCCCTGCTGTCGAGACATCTTCGCAGGTACTGAGCGCGGTTGGGCCACCCTCTCCCCAAGGGGAGTGGCGGGTTCAGCGGCGTTCGCGGCGCACGAGGCGGAGGGTCAATGTGGAGGCTGGCCGTGTGGCATCGCCCGCTCTGCCTGTGAGTGGACATGTGGCTGCTCCTTCAGCAAGGTCCGAGCAGGCACACGGGGGGAGGGGTTTATTAGTTATTGGGAGCTCCAACGTTAGGCGGGTGATGGAGCCCCTTAGGGAAATAGCGGGAAGGTCGGGGAAGAAGGCCAGTGTTCACTCTGTCTGCTTGCAGGGGGGTCTCATCCGAGATGTGGAGGAGGCCCTACCGGCGGCGATAGAGAGCACTGGGTGCACCCGACTGCAAATTGTTGCTCATGTCGGCACCAATGACTCCTGCCATCTGGGTTCAGAGGTCATCCTCAGTTCGTACAGGCGGTTGGCGGAATTGGTGAAGGCGGAAAGCCTCGCTCGCGGGGTGAAATCAGAGCTAACTATTTGTAGTATCGTTCCCAGAACCGATCGCGGTCCTCTGGTTTGGAGCCGAGTGGAAGGCTTAAACCAGAGGCTCAGACAATTCTGCGGAGATCTGGGGTGCAAATTTCTCAACCTCCGCTATTGGGTGGAGAAATGTAGGGTCCCCCTGAATAGGGCAGGCATGCACTACACGCGGGAAGCGGCTACAAGGGTAGCGGAGTACATGTGGAGTGCACATGGGGGTTTTTTAGGTTAGAGAATCCCCTCCCTAGGCCCGACAAGACGCCTCCTGAGACGCGGCAAGGTAGGAGTAGGCAAAATGCAACAGGGAATAACAGTATTAATGTGCTAATTGTAAACTGCAGGAGCGTCTACAGAAAGGTCCCAGAACTGCTCTCATTAATAAACGGTCACAACGCCCATGTAGTACTAGGGCCAGAAAGTTGGCTGAAACCAGACGTAAACAGTAATGAAATCCTAAACTCAGATTGGAATGTATACCGCAGAGACAGGCTGGATAATGAAGGGGGAGGCGTGTTTATAGCGATAAGAAGTGCAATAGTATCGAAGGAAATTGACGGAGATCCGAAATGTGAAATGATTTGGATGAAGGTCGTGGTTAAAGCAGGCTCAGACATGGTAATTGGATGTCTCTATAGGCCCCCTGGCTCAGCAGCTGTTGTGGCTGAGCACCTGAAGGATAATTTGGAAAATATTTAGAGTAGATTTCCCCACCATGTTATAGTTCTGGGTAGAGATTTTAATTTGCCGGATATAGACTGGGAGACTCAGACGTTCATAACGGGTGGCAGGGACAAAGAATCCAGTGAAATTTTTTTAAGTGCTTTATCTGAAAACTACCTTGAGCAGTTAAACAGAGAACTGACTTGTGGCGATAACATATTAGACCTTCTGGTGACAAACAGACCCGAACTATTTGAAAAAGTTAACGCAGAACAGGGAATCAGCGATCATAAAGCGGTTACGGCATCGATGATTTCAGCCGTAAATAGGAATATTAAAAAGGGTAGGAAGATTTTTCTGTTTAGAAAAAGTGACAAAAAGCAGATTTCAGAGTACCTGTTGGCTCAACACAAAAGTTTTGTCTCAAGTACAGATAGTGTTGAGGATCAGTGGATAAAGTTCAAAACCGTCGTACATAATGCGTTAGATGAGTATGTGCCATGCAAGATCGTAAGAGATGGAAAAGAGCCACCGTGGTACAACAACCGAGTTAGAAAACTGCTGCGGAAGCAAAGGGAACTTCACAGCAAACATAAACATAGCCAAAGCCTTGCAGACAAACAAAAATTACGCGAAGCGAAATGTAGAGTGAGGAGGGCTATGCGAGAGGCGTTCAATGAATTCGAAAGTAAAGTTCTATGTACTGACTTGGCAGAAAATCCTAAGAAATTTTGGTCATATGTCAAAGCGGTAGGTGCATCAAAACAAAATGTCCAGACACTCTGTGACCAAAATGGTACTGACAGACTAAAGGCCGAAATACTAAATGTCTTTTTCCAAAGTTGTTTCACAGAGGAAGATTGCACTGTAGTTCCTTCTCTAGATTGTCGCACAGATGACAAAATGGTAGATATCGAAATAGACAACAGAGGGATAGAGAAAAAATTAAAATTCCTCAAAAGAGGAAAGGCCTCTGGACCTGATAGGATACCAGTTCAATTTTACACAGAGTATGCGAAGGAACTTGCCCCCCTTCTTGCAGCGGTGTACCGTAGGTCTCTAGAAGAGCGTAGCGTTCCAAAGGATTGGAAAAGGGCACAGATCATCCCCGTTTTCAAGAAGGGATGTCGAACAGATGTGCAGAACTATAGACCTATATCTCTAACGTCGATCAGTTGTAGAATTTTGGAACACGTATTGTGTTCGAGTATAATGACTTTTCTGGAGACTAGAAATCTACTCTGTAGGAATCAGCATGGGTTTCGAAAAAGACGGTCATGTGAAACCCAGCTCGCGCTATTCGTCCACGAGACTCAGAGGGCCATAGACACGGGTTCACAGGTAGATGCCGTGTTTCTTGACTTCCGCAAGGCGTTCGATACAGTTCCCCGCAGTCGTTTAATGAACAAAGTAAGAGCATATGGACTATCAGACCAATTGTGTGATTGGATTTAGGAGTTCCTAGATAACAGGACGCAGCATGTCATTCTCAATGGAGAGAAGTCCTCCGAAGTAAGAGTGATTTCAGGTGTGCCGCAGGGGAGTGTCATAGGACCGTTGCTATTCGCAATATACATAAATGACCTGGTGGATGACATCGGAAGTTCACTGAGGCTTTTTGCAGATGATGCTGTGGTGTATCGAGAGGTTGTAACAATGGAAAATTGTACTGAAATGCAGGAGGATCTGCAGCGAATTGACGCATGGTGCAGGGAATGGCAATTGAATCTCAATGTAGACAAGTGTAATGTGCTGCGAATACACAGAAAGATAGATCCTTTATCATTTAGCTACAATATAGCAGGTCAGCAACTGGAAGCAGTTAATACCATAAATTATCTGGGAGTATGCATTAGGAGTGATTTAAAATGGAATGATCATATAATGTTGATCGTCAGTTAAGCAGATGCCAGACTGAGATTCATTGGAAGAATCCTAAGGAAATGCAATCCGAAAACAAAAGAAGTAGGTTACAGTACGCTTGTTCGCCCACTGCTTGAATACTGCTCAGCAGTGTGGGATCCGTACCAGATAGGGTTGATAGAAGATATAGAGAAGATCCAACGGAGAGCAGCGCGCTTCTTTACAGGATCATTTAGTAATCGCGAAAGCGTTACGGAGATGATAGATAAACTCCAGTGGAAGACTCTGCAGGAGAGACGCTCAATAGCTCGGTACGGGCTTTTGTCAAAGTTTCGAGAACGTACCTTCACCGAAGAGTGAAGCAGTATATTGCTCCCTCCTACGTATATCTCGCGAAGAGACCATGAGGATAAAATCAGAGAGATTAGAGCCCACACAGAGGCATATCGACAATCCTTCTTTCCATGAACAATACGAGACTGGAATAGAAGGGAGAACCGATAGAGGTACTCAAGGTACCCTCCGCCACACACCGTCAGGTGGCTTGCGGAGTATGGATGTAGATGTAGATGTAGATGTAGATGTAGAGGACTCGAAGAAGCTTGTGTTCTTGGCATTTTGTGGTTCAGTAACAGGAAAGTTTAGCCAACTCCTAAAGAGAGATAAAATCTGTTTTGTCTTCAGGGCTCTAAAAAAAATTGACAACTCATGAGGCATGTGAAAGATGATGTAGGCCTCAGAAGGCCAGGAGTGTATAAAATATCATGTGGATGTGGACAGTTTCGTGCTTACTCCTGAACAGCAGTACATGAGAGATGCTTTTGCTTTCAGTACCCTTAGAAACCAGTGATATTGTATTGCATTTGCAGTGACATCAGTTATTACACAGACTAGTAGTTTATGGGATAGCATAATTAAAGAAGCGACTAAGATAAAAGTTCGTGATGACTTCCTCAATAAAGATGGCGACCTACAGTTAAACATGGCATGGGATCCAACCATCGGAGAGCTGAAGCAGGTGCAGTGGGCGCACAAGGAAACATTACCTTATGTGGTATTGGAGCAGGAGCAAGCAACAGTGATGCCACAGAAGGCAGCACCACTATATAAGGACAGTAGCAGCAGAGGGGGCAGGGGGGGGGGGGGCAAAAAATCGATACGTCAATACTGGTCACCATTCGACATCGGCTGAGGACAAGGTCAAAAACTCGTGGATTTTAAACCTTGACACAGCTGGAAGCTCATGAGAATTTTATAATATGTGAAATCTGCTTTTCATTTCAGTTATTTGTGTATCAAGTGCTTTGAAGCGATCCGGCTGTAACATCATCACTGCTATCATTTGACAAAAATCAGCAAAAAGTGGAAGCTTTCAGTCAAATAATATGTTTGCTTCAGCAGATGCTCACTGACCTTTGAGATCCTACAATTTTCTAGCTAAGTTGTGGCAAGAATTCCATTGTTGAACATGTTCGAGCTGTGTAAGCAGCAGCAGTTGTCACATAAACTACATTATCGATAGTCATCTATTTGATCAGTAATTTTTTTGTGATGCTTCTCGGACAAAATGAGACTGTGAGAACAGTTTGCGTTTCCACTTGCAGAGAAATGCTTCCTTCTCATGGGTAGAAAGACAGGAACACAAGGTGTAGAAGAATGCTCATTGTACTCCCAGTTAGTTCTTAAACCATCTTTCTTTTTTGTTTTCTTTCTGGTCAGTTTCTGTGTCCCCTCTGTGCTTGCACCCTTGGCAGTGGCCAATCTCACCACACCCTTGGTACAGCCCCGCATATAACTCAGTTTTTACCACAGGTCTTTCTACTGCACATAAGGATACCTTTTGCCTTGGAACTTATATTCTTTATATGAGGGGCCCATGGTAGTTTTGCATCCAGGGTTATCCCTAGCTACTTCAGTGGTGGAATTTTGTTGAAAAGCTTAAGATTCCAGTTTGTGTCCTAGATACACTTCCTCATTAACAACAGTTTTCATGGGACAAAATTTTAGGTCCTCTTTCCTGTGCCAGTTTTGTAATGATTTCAGAGCACATTGTTGCTATGTTTTTCATGTAAACAGTGAAAAATGTTTAATATGAAAAACTGGTTGGCACAAAATAATACTCCAGTTGAAACGAAGTCGTGTCATTTCATACTTTTCTCTTTTACTGTGATACACATAATTCTTTGAAACACAGAGACTTTGATTCATGTATGAACAAATATCTACTTTCTGCAGTCATGTCATCACCCAGTTATGGTTTTTTTTTTTTTTTTTTTTTTTTTTGCCACTATACCAAACAATGTAAATGGTGGTTGTTATTGTTGCTGTGTTGCCTCTTGTTGTTAGGTGTTTCAGAAGTTGCATATTGTGTGTCGAAATCAGTGAATTTTGAGTCACAATTCTTTCATGTTTTTGTTTTAAGTACATGTACAATAAATTCATTTTTTACAAGTGATGGCAGAGAAACCGAGATGAGAATAAACTGCTGTTTCTCTTAAAATGTAAATGGAGCTGCTTAAGGCAGTTGATGGAAAAATAGTGATCAGATTATGGCATTGTTTGAGTGTAGTGTGTTCGAATCGGAGGGAATGGGTAAACACAAAGATGTAGAGGCTGCTTTACTTGTTTTGTTCAGAAATGCACTAGTATGTCTCAGAATGCTCAGGATCTTTATTGCTTGGAAGTTGCAAATGAAACTGCAAAACAAATGGATACAAAGTTTTCTGAAAATCCAGATTAGTTGGAACTTTGTAGGAAAAGAAACAGTACAGTATTATGAAATATTTGCTGTAAAGACAACAAAATATTAACAATTGTGACTACTGGTTGGTTCCAGTGTGAGATGTGATTTATTCGTCTCATAACATACGATTTTCAGATCACTTAATTTGATGTATAGAAGACATGTAAAGACTTAAAATAAGGAAAAAAATTAAGAGAAATACAAAAATTTACTTAATTTTATATGCATTTGTGAAATAATGCTGCTGAGATACATACTACGGTTTCCAGTATACAAAAAAATAAAATGTATAATTATCTTGCTAAAACTGATAAACTGTCTTCATTGAATTCTTCACTAGAATAATAACAGTTTTCCACCAGAAGAGTAAAGAGTAATACTTTCTGTGAACCAAGCTCAGTGTCAAATGTATTAATGCCTTGAAAGTATCTTTAGGTTTGCTGCCGAATCCTAAAATCAACTAGATTCAGTATTTCGGTGATCCAACTGTTTGCCATCTTCAGGAGAATTCTGTTTCTGCTGCCGAGTCCCACTGAGAACTGATCAGTTCTCAGCAGGACTTAGCAGCAGAAACAGCATTCTCCTGAAGATGGCAAACAGTTGGATCGCCGAAATATTTATTTTAAGATCCGGCAGTAAACCCAAAGAGACTTCAAAGACGTATAATGTCCAGAAAGCCTACGAAGTCATATTATATTACTGCATGTCACTTCATTGTAATTTTCTAGCACTATATATTCTTGTGTTTGGACATAGAGTGTGTTGAGAGTTTAGAATTCTGTCTGCTGTGAGTGCTGTAGTTGCGGTCAAAATGGAAAGAGTGATGTGTATACTGATTTTTATATAAGAACAACACTACATTCTTTGTGTGAAGGAAAGGAATAGATAGTATTTTAATTCTTTAATAGCATCGACAGTATATCCAATTTTTGGCAACACATGTTTGTAATGATTTTCTTTTGTAATGCTAGGAGTCTTGTGAAATTTGCTGAATTTCCCCAGAAGATTTGATGAATAAATGCCTCAAAGTGGGAATGATAGAACTCTACATGGTTTTCTTCTTGTGAATCCTGATTATTGAAAGTTACCTTTATTTCATTCCAAGCTAATCATTTAGCATAATTTTTATTGTAGTAACATTTAGTTTCAATCCATTTTGATGGAACCAAGATTCAAGTCCTTTTTTAAAGTATTTTTGACACACTTTCAGGAATCACATTTTTAGTTAGAACTGATGTGTCATCAGCAAATAAACTAGAATGGACATCAATAGCATTGGTATGTTATTTAGACAGAAAAGGAACAAATAGGGATCCACTTTCAACCCTTGTGGAACTCCTGGGAAAATTGTTTTCCATTGTGGGGTGTAACTGTTTGAAACTGAAGTTACAATTATTCTTTATTTCCTATGTGTTATGTAAGTCTTGAACCATTGTAAAGCAGTGCCCCTAATTCCACATATCTGTAATTTGTAGAGAATTAAGAAGTAGTTCAATGCTTTAATTAGATCATAGAATATTCCTTTAACTTTTTTTATCCTTATCTAAAGTGAAGTATATTTTTTAATAAACTCATTGATAGCATTTGTATCCATATTGAAATGCAATTTTGTGGTTAAAAAATAATTCCTCATATCCTCTGTTGAAACCTTTTTGAAAAAAGGTTTTATCTCGGCATAGTGCAGTACATTCGGAAAACAACCTGTCTCAAAAGACTGATTTATGATAACCGACTCTGGTTGTGAAGTGGTATTATACACACTCTTGATTACAGATGTGGGTATTTGAACCCATCCAGATGAGGCTAAGTTTTAAAAAAATGATATTTCATTTTCCACATTCTGTTGGGTGATTTTTTTCCAGTAGTTTAAAAGATATGTTCTGGATGTTTTCCAAGCTTAAGAAATTTGCCTGATCTTAATAGGCTGCCATTTTTATATTGGTCTCATTAATTTTAAGAAGAATTCATTGACACAATTTGACATCTGAGGTGGGTTTACTGCAGTATCATTTTCAAATCTAATTCTCAAAATCTCTTGACTTTTGACTTCATCTTCTAATCTTGACTGAACAGGTCACACTACTTTTGTCTTATTTCTGTGTTTGAGGATGAATACACTATTTGCAATTTTTTTTGTACCTGCACTTCAACTTTGTTGAATACAGCTTCATAGTATTTTATAGTAATAGTATAACAAAATCAGCATTTCTAACAACAGAAAAACCAGGATGGAATAACGACAGTATTGTGAAAATGATAGATTGCAACTCAGGGTCTCCTCCATGCGGTGAACAGCAGACAGGTGCAACAGAAAGAGTGCTGTACATCTGAGCTTTCGGTGAAGAGCCGCCTTCTTCCAAAATATAAAACACAAGTGCGCGCACGCACACACACACACACACACACACACACACACACACACACACACACACACACACACACACACACACGACTACTGTCTCTGGGCATTGAGGCCGGACAGCAAGCAACCTCACCTGATAGGAGAAGCAGTCTTGGTGGTGGGAGTAGGAACAAGTCTGGGTTGGGGAGGGGGAGGGATAGCAGGGTTGAGTCTGATTGTTAGGATTTTTGGCAAAAAAGTGTTCCCACTGTGGGAAAATGTAGAAGGAGAGAAGATCTTTGACAAGTCGAACATGATTAACTTTGGGAGTGGGGTGAAAGTTAATGCCTTCGGAAAGGATGAGACCACCTCCTTCTGCACTAACATTCCTAATACCCATGGCCTTGTCACTATTGAACACTAACTTTCCCAGTGCCTGACTGATTGCAAACCAACAATCTCCTTCCTAGTCACCATGGCCACCATCACCCACAATTACTTCATCTTTGAAGGAATTACCTACATACAAATCCATGGTACGGAATAGGCACCCACATAGCACCATCCTATGTCATCCTGTTCATAGTCTATCAAGAGGAATCTTTCCCAAACTCCCAGAATCTCAAACCCCTCATCTGGTTCAGATGGATTCATATTTTTGTGATGTGGGCCAACACCCTACCTGCATTCCTCCAGAATCTGAATATCCTCTCCCCCATTTGTTTCATCTGGCCCTCCTCAACCCAACAAGCTACCTTCCTCTATGTTGACCTCTACCTCAAAGATGGCTGCCTCAGTACATCCATCTATGTCAAATCTACCAACTGCCAGCAGTACCTCCACTTTAACAGCTGCCTTTCATTCCATATTAAGAAGTTTTTTTGTACAGCCAAGCCATCTGTTGCTGCCACATCTGTAGTGATGAGCAGACCCACTCCAAGTATACCAAGAGTCTCACTGAGACCTTCACAGACCTAAATTAGCCCTCCCAACCTTATACAGAAACAGATCTCCAATGCCTTGTCACTCCAGTCACCTACCAAGTCCCACATTCCCACTGTCCACTCTCAAATGAACACTCTCCACATGATTCAGTATCACCCAGGACTGGAGAAACTGAAACCCATTCCCTGCCAGGGTTTGGAATACATCCTGTCGTACTCTGAAGGGAGGAATATCCTACCCACTCTTCAGACAGTGGCATTTTGCTGCTCACTGAATGTACAGGATATCCCTATTCTAGCCCTTCTCCCAGCATCTTGCCTCACGGTTCATGTACTCGTAATAGACCTAGATGCAAGACCAGTCCCATACATTCTCCCACCATCAATTACTCCAGTCCAGTCACAAGCATCACCTATCCCATCAGAGGCAGTACTATCTGTGAAAGTAGTCATGTGATGTACAAACTAAGCTGCAGCTGCTGTGCTGCATTCTATTTGAGGGTGTGGCAACCAACAAGCTGTCTATACATGTGAATGGCCACTGACAATCTGTGGCCCAGAGACAGCTGGAGAACCCGTTGCTGAACATGCAGCCGAACATGATGAGCCTCACTTCTGTGACAGGTTCACAATGTTTGCCCTCTGGATCCTTCCTACCTAAGGCAGCTTTTCTGGTTTGCACAGTTAGGAACTCTCACTGCCATATATCCTATGTTTGTGTAATCCCCCCTGGTCTCAACCTTCTTTCATTCTTTTCCTTCATCCACCTATCCCCTTCCATGCTCCCACTCCAGCACTACACAGTCTTTTATTCCAAAAATTTCTTTTGCCCTCCTTTCCACTCCCCTTTCACCCTCCACTCTTTCTCAGACCACCTGACTGCACCTAGTAGCAGCCCTATCCTACCCCACCATGTCCCTGACGTCCTCTAACATACAAAGATTACAGCATCCCCCACTTCTACCCTATTATCCCTCCCCTCCCCTGCCCTGCCCCAGCCTCCTCCTTAACTGCACCACCCAGATTGCTTCTCCCATCAGGTGCAGTTGTTTGCAGTCCAACATCAGTGGCCAGAGACAGTTGTCATGTGTGTGAGTTGTTTGTGTATGTTTCTACTTTAGAATAAGACCTCTTGGTCAAAAGCTCACATGTATAGCAGTCTGTTTGTTGTGCCTGTCTGTGACTCAACATCTCCTGTGTTTGGTG
Source organism: Schistocerca cancellata (assembly GCF_023864275.1). Classification (NCBI taxonomy): domain Eukaryota; kingdom Metazoa; phylum Arthropoda; class Insecta; order Orthoptera; family Acrididae; genus Schistocerca; species Schistocerca cancellata. Next base: position 500,492,635 of record NC_064631.1, read on the forward strand.
AGTAGCAATCTAACCTTTTCATAACATTGTCAAGATCAGAATTTCCGTTTGATTTTAACTCATTGTGCAGTTCTCCCTTTCTGCCACTACACATTTTTATTCCTTGTATAATCTGGTTTAGTTTACTTGTTACTTTCTTTTGCAAAGATCTAGAAGGAAAATATTTATTATTAAATATATTTTTTTTTTAATTTAAGAATTTGTCGTAGTGTATGGCACTTTAACTGTAACTATCTACAGAACAGCTTACAATACTTAGTTTACTGCAGAATAAATCCATATTATTTTTACTGAAATTCATTTTTATGTACATTTCTGGAGGGTTTAATTGATCTTCTTTTGGGAATACAGTTAACATAGCTGCATGTTCCAAAGTACCTAGACCTAAGTAGTGCTTATTTTCATTTTCAAACTGGTAGTTCATAATAATATTATCAATGCAGGTCACTGACCTGCTGTATTCTCTAATACCTTCAGAAAAGTTTAAAATGTTGTCAGATTTCTGTTTTTTGAGTCACTGCTTTCAATTAACACATTTAAGTTGAAGTTTGCTGTAATCACAACTTTTTTCATAGCTAAGAACACTTTTGTTACAGCACAACCAGTAATTCTATAAATTACTGTAATCGCTGTATTCAGAACACTTAACTCTATAGAGCACTTCTCAAACACACTCTCGTCATTTAAATAATTGAAATTTTCTCCTGCTTTACAAATTACTGGAGAGTCAACAAGAATGCAGGAGCTTCCACAAGATTTCTTACTCCTACAAAAGCTGCTAGCTAGCTCAAAATTATTAATACTGTTTAAACTCACATACATACTGTTAATTAGTCCACACTGCCTTTAGTACTTAAAAATCTAAGACAAAAGATTTCTCCGGCACCAATGAAATTGCTTATTTTACTCATGAAACTATGGTTTAAGTGACAACCATGTTCAGAAGAGAACTTCTCTAAGGAAAGAATTGCACTACTGATAGCATGTAATTTGGAGGGATCAGGCAGTTATCATTATTTGTTGTTGGAATAATTTAAAAACCACGATGGTTCAAAAATGTAATAAAATACCATTTGCAGAGACAGTGCATAAAATAGCATGAATGGTGGCTGCTATGTTCACTATATGGATTTTCAGCTAGGATAAACATGTTGTTGTTGTGGTCTTCAGTCCTGAGACTGGTTTGATGCAGCTCTCCATGCTACTCTATCCTGTGCAAGCTTCTCATCTCCCAGTACCTACTGCAACCTACATCTTTCTGAAACTGCTTAGTGTATTCATCTCTTGGTCTCCCCCTACGATTTTTACCCTCCACGCTGCCCTCCAATACTAAATTGGTGATCCCTTGATGCCTCAGAACATGTCCTACCAACCGATCCCTTCTTCTGGTCAAGTTGCGCCACAAACTTCTCTTCTCCCCAATCCTATTCAATACTTCCTCATTAGTTATGTGATCTACCCATCTAATCTTCAGCATTCTTCTGTAGCACCACATTTCGAAAGCTTCTATTCTCTTCTTGTCCAAACTATTTACCGTCCATGTTTCGCTTCCATACATGGCTACACTCCATACAAATACTTTCAGAAATGACTTCCTGACACTTAAATCTGTATTCGATGTTAACAAATTTCTCTTCTTCAGAAACGCTTTCCTTGCCATTGCCAGTCTACATTTTATATCCTCTCTACTTCGACCATCATCAGTTATTTGGCTCCCCAAATAGCAAAACTCCTTTACTACTTTAAGTGTCTCATTTCCTAATCTAATACCCTCAACATCACCTGACTTAATTCGACTACCGTATTTACTCGAATCTAAGCCGCACTCGAATCTAAGCCGCACCTGAAAAATGAGACTCGAAATAAAGGAAAAAAAAAAAAATCCCGAATCTAAGCCGCACCTGAAATTTGAGACTCGAAATTCAAGGGGAGAGAAAAGTTTTAGGCCGCACCTCCAAATCGAAACGAAGTTGGTCCATTGTAATATGAGACACAATTTAGGTCGAATGAATGACGATACAGCTACAGTAGTTTGGTTCGCGTCGTAAGCTTAGCAGTTAAGCTTTACCACGTAGCCATTGCTATGCGTCAGGCGCTCCGTCCGTATTTATACGGGTACCCTTCCTTTTTCACGTGCTTCGTCTGTTTTGAATCGATTCAAGAGACTGATATTTGTTGTTACTTAGACTGCTGCTTTCTTTGATAATGATCAACAAGAATCAAATAATAGACTGCGTATGATAGAACATGTTCTGAACGAGAGTTAGGCGAAAATTTTTCTCCGTTTGAAAATCTTTGCGTCCGCTTCTTTATTACATCAAATTCTGCACAGAAATTAGAGTCATCTTAGATTTAAAAATCTAGTCACTTGCCGTGCTTCATTTCTGACTGTAAGAATAATACAAATTAAACATGACACGATACGTATATTCTTCCGCGTTTGCTGTTGTCTCACTCTAGTTTCGTAGTTTATTAGGCAGACAGGATTTAAATGAGATAGCAGCAAACACGAAAGAATACATGGCAAAATGTTTATATTCGTATTATTCTTATGATGAAGAGAATACTGTATGTGATTCATATTTCATCAGGTTCCTATTAGCAACCATCTCTTCTCACAGATAGGAAAAAATTCAGAACGTAGAGTTGGCCATATTGACAAACATACCAAACAGTCTTGCCAGTCAGATTTTCGTAGTACACTGAAATTGTGCTACATTCGAAGATGAACAATACGGAATTTGTATTTACTTCTTTGGATAATGTATGAAAATGCAGTGGTCGAAACTCGCGGCGGAGAAAAAAAGCTCGTCTTCAACTTTTTTTTTTTTAATTTATTTACTGACGCAGAGGTTTTGGCGCCAGTATTTGTAGCACTACATATATTCGACGGCAGAAGTTAGTTGTGGCGGCACGTACCAACATTTTTCATAACTTCCGCTTGCTTTGCACTCGATTCTAAGCCGCAGGCGGTTCTTTGGATTACGAAAACTGGAAAAAAAGTGCGGCTTAGATTCGAGTAAATACGGTACAATCCATTATCCTCGTTTTGCTTTTGTTGATGTTCATCTTATATCCTCCCTTCAAGACACTGTCCATTCTGTTCAACTGCTCTTCCAAGTCCTTAGCTGTCTGACAGAATTACAATGCATCGGCGAACCTCAAAGTTTTTATTTCTTCTCCATGGATTTTAATACCTACTCCGAATTTTTCTTTTGTTTCCTTTACTGCTTGCTCAATATACAGATTGAATAACATCGGGGAGAGGCTACAACCCTGTCTTACTCCCTTCCCAACCACTGCTTCCCTTTCATGTCCCTCGACTCTTATAACTGCCATCTGGTTTCTGTACAAATTGTAGATGGCCTTTCGCTCCCTGTATTTTACCACTGCCACCTTTAGAATTTGAAAGAGAGTATTCCATTCAACATTGTCAAAAGCTTTCTCTAAGTCTACAAATGCTAGAAACGTAGGTTTGCCTTTCCTTAATCTTTCTTCTAAGATAAGTCGTAAGGTCAGTATTGCCTAACGTGTTCCAATATTTCTACAGAATCCAAACTGATCTTCCCCGAGGTCAGCTTCTACTAGTTTTTCCATTCGTCTGTAAAGAATTCGTGTTAGTATTTTGCAGCTGTGGCTTATTAAACTGATTGTTCGGTAATTCTCACATCTGTCCACAGCTGCTTTCTTTGGGATTGGAATTATTATATTCTTCTTTAAGTCTGAGGGTATTTCGCCTGTTTCATACATCTTGCTCACCAGATGGTAGAGTTTTGTCAGGACTGGCTCTCCCAAGGCCATCAGTAGTTCCAATGGAATGTTATCTACTCCGGGGGCCTTGTTTCGACTCAGGTCTTTGAGTGCTCTGTCAAACTCTTCACGCAGTATCATATCTCCCATTTCATCTTCATCTACATCCTCTTCCATTTCCATAATATTGTCCTCAAGTGCACTGCCCTTGTATAGACCCTCTATATACTCCTTCCACCTTTCTGCTTTCCCTTCTTTGCTTAGAACTGGGTTTCCATCTGAGCTCTTGATGTTCATACAAGTGGTTCTCTTATCTCCAAAGGTCTCATTAATTTTCCTGTAGGCAGTATCTATCTTACCTCTAGTGAGATAAGCCTCTACATCCTTACATTTGTCCTCTAGCCATCCCTGCTTAGCCATTTTGCACTTCCTGTCGATCTCATTTTTGAGACGTTTGTATTTCTTTTTGTTTGCTTCATTTACTGCATTTTTATATTTTCTCCTTTCATCAATTAAATTCAATATTTCTTCTGTAACCCAAGGATTTCTACTAGCCCTCATCTTTTTACCTACTTGATCCTCTGCTGCCTTCACTACTTCATCCCTCAAAGCTACCCATTCTTCTTCTACTGTATTTCTTTCCCCCATTCCTGTCAATTGTTCCCTTATGCTCTCCCTGAAACTCTCTACAACCTCTGGTTCTTTCAGTTTATCCAGGTCCCATCTCCTTAAATTCCCACCTTTTTGCAGTTTCTTCAGTTTTAATCTACAGGTCATAACCAATAGATTGTGGTCAGAGTCCACATCTGCCCCTGGAAATGTCTTACAATTTAAAACCTGGTTCCTAAATCTCTGTCTTACCATTATATAATCTATCTGATACCTTTTAGTATCTCCAGGGTTCTTCCATGTATACAACCTTCTATCATGATTCTTAAACCAACTGTTAGCTATGATTAAGTTGTGCTCTGTGCAAAATTCTACCAGGCGGCTTCCTCTTTCATTTCTTAGCCCCAATCCATATTCACCTACTACGTTTCCTTCTCTCCCTTTTCCCACACTCGAATTCCAGTCACCTATGACTATTAAATTTTCGTCTCCCTTCACTATCTGAATAATTTCTTTTATTTCATCATACATTTCTTCAATTTCTTCGTCATCTGCAGAGCTAGTTGGCATATAAACTTGTACTACTGTAGTAGGTGTGGGCTTCGTATCTATCTTGGCCACAATAATGCGTTCACTATGCTGTTTGTAGTAGCTTACCCGCATTCCTATTTTCCTATTCATTATTAAAGCTACTCCTGCATTACCCCTATTTGAGTTTGTGTTTATAACCCTGTAGTCACCTGACCAGAAGTCTTGTTCCTCCTGCCACCGAACTTCACTAATTCCCACTATATCTAACTTTAACCTATCCATTTCCCTTTTCAAATTTTCTAACCTACCTGCCCGATTAAGGGATCTGACATTCCACGCTCCGATCCGTAGAACGCCAGTTTTCTTTCTCCTGATAACGACATCCTCTTGAGTAGTCCCCGCCCGGAGATCCGAATGGGGGACTATTTTACCTCCGGAATATTTTACTCAAGAGGATGCCATCATCATTTAATCATACAGTAAAGCTGCATGCCCTCGGGAAAAATTACGGCCGTAGTTTCCCCTTGCTTTCAGCCTTTCGCAGTGCCAGCACAGCAAGGCCGTTTTGGTTAGTGTTACAAGGCCAGATCAGTCAATCATCCAGACTGTTGCCCTTGCAACTACTGAAAAGGCTGCTGCCCCTCTTCAGGAACCACACGTTTGTCTGGCCTCTCAACAGATACCCCTCCGTTGTGGTTGTACCTATGGTACGGCTATCTGTATCACTGAGGCACGCAAGCCTCCCCACCAACGGCAAGGTCCATGGTTCGTGGGGGGGAGGATAAACATAAGAAGTGCAAAATCACAATTATTGTTAATATTCATTTGGAACACCTAAATTCTAAATTAAAAGCTATGAAGTTTATATTCATCCTCTAAATACAAGTATTCTACAATGATGTGATCACGTCATTACACACAAACTTGAATTTTCACTATTTGAAGCAACTGATCTTGAAGATATTTATTCAGAAACAAATCAAAAGATTATTTCTCTATCAGTTTATTATATGGATTACATATTTTGCCCTTTGCATATAATTTGGTGACCCCACAGATGACTGAAAATTGATTTCACCCTGCAAGATTTGCTGAAGTACCAGATTCATTGGCATCTCAAAAATCAGCAGATATTGAAACAGAGCAGTTTCTGCCTTATTAGACTGCCCTACAGTGTCACTTTATGCAGTTGGTGGTGGTGGTGGTGGTGGTGGTGGCGGTGGCGGCGGCGGCGGCGGCGGCGGCAGGAGTGGTGATGGTAGCTGTGGTGACTGTATAATCCTTTTTATGAGATCATTCAAAGCTCCAAAGTTCTCATCAACGTAGACGACAAATTTGACAGTGACATGAGCATTGCAGTTTCTGTCCACATTGTATCAGAATGCGGAACATTATGAAAAATGTGTGCAGCTATTTAGATGCTCATTCAACTGAATAAAACAGTGGATGGTACTGAACAGTTCTGTCGAAAATGTGATGCTGACAATGACACTGCAAAAACGGTAAAACATTTGTTTCTCTGAAAAGCATTAATATACTGCATTTAACATTGCTGTGTATACTGTGTACCTAAGAGAGCAAATTTTAGCAGGAAATTGAATTAATATACCATAATGGAAGTAATTGTGTAAGTACTGTATTGCTTTAAGTATTTTGGTTTTTATGTAAACAAACATGGCTTGAGGGAAATGTGTAATATGGCAGCAGTGCAGTTCTCTACCTTAATGCTGTGTGTTTGGTATTCAAGAGCACAGCTCTGATATAAAATTAGTTTTTGACAATAAACGCGGTTCTGCCATTGATTAAGAAATTTAATTGGGGTAACCAATGCCCTTGGATAAAATATTCTTGGTTCATTTGCAATGCCATATTTGGATAAATCATCAATATTTTGATATGTAAATATAGGGTGACCATAAAAAAGTCTCCCAGTTATAAATTTTAATAGTTTTGTCAGCTATAAGTATTGTAGTGGGTTGGTTCAAGGGCACTATTCAAGAGTAATTCAAACCGTTTTAGATAAGCGCATTCACAAGTACTGCTTTTTTTTCTCCTCATGCAGCAGTAGGTACACTAAATGGTGACTCCTGAGTACAAGGAGCTTTTTGGTCTGCAGTTTGCTTAGAGTGATTCTGTAATTATAGTTCATTGTACATTTCATTAAATTTATTTGTGATCCCCTTCGTGGCAACAACATCCGCTGTTGGTGTAATCAGTATGAAATGACTGGATGTGTGTGTAGACTGCCGCTGTGGCCGAGTGGTTCTAGGCACTGCAGTCCAGAACCACGCAGCTGGGCTGCTACGGTTGCAGGTTCGAATCCTGCCTCGGGCATGGATGTGTGTGATGTCCTTAGGTTAATTAGGTTTATGTAGTTCTAAGTCTGGGGGACTGATGGCCTCAGATGTTAAGTCCCATAGTGCTTTGAGCCATTTTAACCATTTTTGATGTGTGTGTAAAGGAAAAAGCATGAGGAGACCAATAGTGTTTGAAGAGGAAGTTTAACCTGTCAGAGCAGCTTGCCTTTGTAATCCTAAGAAAGTCTGTTCAGAAAGCAAGTCAAGAACTTCAGTTGCCAAAGTTGACAGCAAGGAAGGTTTTAAGAACATGTTTACACATGTATCCATACCAGTTACAGTTGGTACATGCTTTAAAACCAGACAGCTGTGGTGTATGTCATAACTTTGCAAGTGAATTGTTGTAGGAGGGAGATGACTTCCTTGATCATTGGTGTTCAGTGATGAGGCAACTTTTCATTTAAATGGGAAGGTAAATTACCCATAATGTTCGAACCTCCTCATGAACTTGTACATTATTGAAGAGACTGCCCAAAATTAAACATTTTTTTAAGTTCGCTTATAGATGAGGCTTATCTGGGGTGTTGCAAGAGTGGCTCTTTCCCCAGTTAGAATGTGAACCTCAGAACTTTATTTGTCAACAAGATGGAGCCCCTCCCCAATGTCATCTTTTTATATGGATGTTGTTCAATGTTGAAGTTCCTGACCACTTAGTTTCTCATAATGGTCAATACGACACTGGCTTCCCCCTTAACCTGACCTCACGCCATGCAATGTTTTACCTCACACCATGCAATTTTTTACCCCACACCATGCAATTTTTTCCTTTGTGGCTTTTGGGAAGATTTGGATTTTAGGTTGGATGTGTGCTGTATAACTAAAGGTGCATGTTTGTAAGAAAACCTAAGTTAGTTTTCTGCAATTTGATGTCTGATCCATTGTAAGTAATCTAAATTAAACTGTTATATTATACCATCAAAAGTGGAACATTCCTTTATGGACACCCTGTACATCAACTTTTATCAAGTGGAAGTAAATAACTATTGAAAAGTACGATGCTGTATCCAAATTTTATTTATGTTTTCTGTAGTTTTTTCTGAATGAGGTATGAAAGTTTTTATGACTATGTAGTTCACTGATTTCCAAACCAAAGACACTTTAGATAACAACAGCACAAATACACTTTTTCTGTTTAGCATTTTATTTTTCAACACTGCTGCTTTCAGAAACTAGAACAAGTTGTAATGGAATAATTTCATTGTTTCATTTGGGAGTAAATATTGAATGTGACTTTGTTTCTTTCTAAACTTCTTTAACAAGAAATTACTTCAGTATGGATATGTTGTAAAAATACAAAAGCATAAGCTCCAATGATGACAACATAGCACTGTCGAAACTAGTCATCCAATAAAATGCTTTTTTAATGATCTTGACTTGTGAAGATTTCATCAGTTACCACTCATTGTAGATCACCTCTGAAGCTGACCATTTCAGGAATATATAAAAATCATCAATATATGTCACTGTTCATTATTGCCTGCAAAAGAAGAAATTGCATTAATACATAGTATTGCCCATGCTACTCAGAGAAACTCCTTACTAGTTTGATTCTAGTTTTAGGATTTACTGCTACCTTTATTTGCTCTTTGTGTGCTTAAAATACTGTCTTCAACATAGCGTGTAAAAGTGAACTTGCACCACTCCCTCCTCCCTCAATACATATTCCATTTGCAGATGGTAGAGGGAAAGAATGGCTGGTGATAAACATTTCTACATATCTGAATTTCCCTTAATTTTATCATAGTGAGCATCATAAATGAATGTGTGCAGTGGGAAAGAATGTATTTGCTGATATGTCTTGGAACATCCACATGTGAAAAGAAAGAATAAACATAATGTGAAATACATCATCATTCTAGGAGCTAATTCCAGTGAATTTTTTAAAAGTATTCTGTGATTCTCTTTGCTGCTTACTAGACAAAATATGTGAAACCGCATGGATTTTCTTTCAACATGTCCTCTTGTGTTCTTTAAGCCCATGATAAGTGTATCTGAGTGATTTGCAGTAATTCATAATAAATGGTAGAAGAGTTTCCCATTTTATTTCGTTCATGGAGGATTCAAATTTCATTTGGGTTTTTATAGTGAATCTGTCTGGCTACTGTTTCCCCACTAGAATATTTGTGATGTCATCCTTGTTAAATTGCTCTAGGTATGTACTCCTGTATATTTTATAGTTTCTATCAAATTCAGTAGTTGTTTTTCAAGTTGTACAGGCAAACTACACCAGATCTTTTAACATATTTACACATATTGCATCACATTCACATGTCAGTTTTTGCACCAACCATTAAGTATTTACTTGGTTTCTTGCAATTTACAATAATTTCTAATTAGGTGACCTCCCACTATACAGTTATATAATCTGAAAACAGTCTGTGAGAACAATTGCTGACATTGTTATGGCCACTCATTCATGTAAATCATCTATAGTAAGGGGCATGTCATATTTTCTTGTGGTACACCTGATGCTACTTTTACCCCAATGATGTTTTTGCATTGAGACTCATTCAGCAAGTTGTGTATTTTGGAAGTTTTCAGTCCTATTGCAGTTGCTTGCATGGACTGCTATTGATCCCCCTCTCCCTCCCCTGCTGGGACTGTGTCAAAGTCTTTCCAGAAGTAAGAAAACTAGCCCGTTAACCTCTGTTTTGGTTTCAGTAACACATTTTGAAAAAACACAACTGTAGATGTATTCTCAACTTGTAAGACGTGTGAATTGGTTGTTACCAGAGTCATTACTTCTTACAGCAGTACTCCACATACTAACAAAATTTTTGATACACAATACTATTGAGGTGGTAATGACTGAAATGAAACTCGGAAGTACATTTTCTCAAAAAATTTAGACTGTGGTCCGGGAAAGCAACATACTTAGTCAATAAGAGAAATTAATAAATTTTTGTGTTTTATTTCCTCTAAACATTGATGTGTTGTTCTGACGCTACAATAAGGTATAACATATTTATGTTTCAGGTTGACCGTGAGATGCGAAATGCTCGAAGACACCTTCATACACATACAACTCCAGGCATAGGTGGTGGGGGCCGAGGTGGCAGCAAACCTAGGTTTCCTCAGCCAGGGAGCAGATCACACTCAAGTAGTGGAGGTCGAGACCATTTCTAGCCCCGCCTCCGACATGGCTTTGGCGGTCGTCTACGCCTTTTTACCTGTGTCCTTGCACTTGCTGGGAGCTCTTCCATGTGGTGAACTCTACACACATTTCAGTCCAGATTACAAACATCGCTATGGATGTGGCTTTTACGTTGGCTGTGGCAGTGTCCTCATATTTCCTGTATAGTGTGAACTGGGCATGTCATAAGCTAACATTGCAGTTTTAGAGTGGTACGTGTTATCAGCAAGAATTCTTGTGGTACTAAATATTAGTTAGCTGATAAGTATTTAACAGTTGTTTTCGTAATTAGTTGACAGCCAACATGTACGCTTCTTACCATCTTCTGAATCCAGGCGTAATGGTTTTCCATTATAAATAGGAAGAATTAAACTCATCAGTGAAATTTCTGTGTGGAGTACAACATTTGATGAGGCATCAGTGCAATCTAATTTCATGACCATGAGTCTGCAAAACCTAGGTAGTTGGTGTAACTGACATCAAGTTCATATTGAGAATACCAATTTGCGTTGAATTACCCTGGGCAGTTTTAAAATGCCCATATATGCAAACCACCATTTGGATCTTGCAGATATGATTTTGGGTAGTACATAGTTCAAAGAAACATGACTATAAGAATTTTCCTCTTAATTTCCTGTTTTTATGGATGAAGTTATTTATGTATTTACTTGCTGGTTGTCTTAATCATGGCTTCCGCTAAGCAGCTCAACTTATTGCACAAACCACTTGGACACCAAATGTTTCCTTAAAGCATAATATTGAACTGCAGCAACTGGAAGATAATGTGATTTTATATGAGGCAAATTCTTTCTAGCTGTTGCAGTGAATCTTTACCTGTCTATCTCATATCCCCCCCTCCCCAAACCTGACTTTGGCACATGTTCTAGTGGCTTTGCATTTTGTCTGTTCATCCATTGTTTGATTCATCCATATTATTTATTTCTTTGAAAATATGTTATGGACTCTCTTTTCAATGGTGGTTTCTAAACATGCCAAAATAAACGTACCCTTCCATTCAATTGCTGTAAATATTGAAGCTGTTGTATACATAAATTTGTTGATCATGAAATCCTTGTATAGAATCTGTTAGTGTATTGTACATGAGCATTCCTTGTAAATACTCATACTGTGTGCTGTCTTACCTTTTTATTTGTTTTATTGCGTCAGTACTTGTGGTAACAATGTAAAATGTGCTAGTTCCCCGGAACCGTAAAAATAGTAAGATATATTGCAGAATTTTTTTCTGCATGTTCTAGAAATGGAAGAACATAGCAAAATAGGGAAGAATGTCTGAAAAGCTAGTATATCCTCATTTTAATTGTACATTGCCTATAAAGAAAACCCATGGTTCGAAAATAGATCACTGTGTTCCTGTGACTATTATTTTTCAATATTTTTTTCTTATGTGTCTCATTCATTCCTTTCTTGATGGTAGTAATATGATGTTACTTACTGATGACTATATTTTGTGCAGCCATTAATAACAGTCTTGTTGCTCTTTACACGGGAGAAAATCAATAACAGATTATTATAAAACATTGGAGGATTTGTATTACTGCAGTTATAAACTAAAACAACGGGCAAACGTGGATGACGTATGGTTACTACAGTTATGACTAAATTTATCAGTTTTGTTGTTCTTTTTCAAGACTTTTCATTTATCTTGTTAAAAACCATTTTGTGAGTTTTATCCAGTCAGCTATCCTAAAACAAATAGGAATTTAAAAAGATCGTGGAAGTGTAATACTGTCTCTAATGATACCAATATCAATGGCATGTTAAATTCTAGAACTAATAGTGTTATTAAGCCTCCAGATTTTATGCTGATTTTGTTTGTTTCCATGTCATACATTAAATATGCACAAGACCAAACAAGAGACTATAAATAACGACACAGTGCTGATCCATTTTTAACTGATTTTTTTCCTTCATCCAAATATTGCCTTTTTTGGGACTACTCATTTGCAAGGTTCTGTCTGTTGCCATATTCCATTTGTATTTTAAATTATGGTGAAACTATAGTGCCAGGGGCAAATGCTTTGACTTTTTAGGGATATCATTAACACCCTCACCCCTTCAGCCCTCCCTGCTCACAATGGATTTGTAATGTAGCCTTTAATTATTTGTGGGGGACTGAATGTAACATGTTCTGTATAAGAAATAATATTTGTTTCCATAATGACTGATTAGTATAGAAATTCAGTATCAGCTATTTAATATATATGTAACAAGTTGAAACAAATGGTTAAAATTTGGATGCCATACATAGAGGCAACAGAAATATGATGCTGGTATGATCTATATTAATATTTTTTCCTGCAAATTGAACAGATTTTAATATGATGCTTGTATGTTTACTGTCTTAATCCAGATAAAAGTTTGTCGCTACTTAGGAAGCAGTGCCAGAATTATAAAGAAAAGCTATCATAAAAATGCTTTTTAAAACAAAATATACTTAGGCAGAAAATGTTAATTTGTTGCCATGGAAATAGTGCAGATACTTAATCATACAATATAAAGTATGAGATGGCTAATGCAGTCATTGCTATCTAATGCCATTAAAAGAAGGGGGTGGGGGCAAAATATTGGTCAGTGAAACTGACTGCTTTTACTTACTATGTTGCAGTATTTTTTGTCAAATTATACTTTAGAAAATGTAACAATGTCCAATGTTTACTGTAAGATGAGCTGATATGTTTGAGCATTTTAATGTAGTTTCATTGTAGTGGGATGTGGTAGAGTGTTTCTGTATACTTCTCACTTGCATAATAGTTTAGCAAAACTTGGTTCTTTGGAACCTTGAGGGTGTATTTTTGTCATTTTTATTATCATTATTAGACATTATGTGGTTAATTTGTAAGTTTTATCATAACATTTGTGATTAAATTAATGAATTGACTTAAAGCTGATTAAAAACTAGTCCTGAATCGTACTTGAAGCAGCTGTTTTGCTCGGATATTGTATAGTGTTTATCAAGAAATTTGTACCAATTACTGTTGTGAAGAAATTGTATTTTATGATGTCAGTTATTTTGACTCTGGGGCTCCCATTTTAATATACTTGAATGGTTGTGTTTTATGTATTTTATGCATATGGTGCACATATGTGTATCCAATTGCTGTTGTACAATGAATAAAAGGACAAGGATAGTGCAGAGGCAGCCAAATTTGACAATTGTTGTGAAGGTCTTTCGAGTTTTGACCTTTATCTACCCATCTGTTCTGTTCCGATAGTCCATCTTTCAAAGAGCCAGTCAATATGTGCTGTATATGTCCGAGCCATGCGGAACAGTACAGTCCGTCCCCTTATAGGATAGACACTCTACAAAAAATTGTCCATCTCTCTCTCTCTCTCTCTCTCTCTCTCTCTCTCTCTCTCTCTCTCTCTCTCTCTCTCTTTGTGTGTGTGTGTGTGTGTGTGAACCTGTTAGTGCAGTGTGCACATATGGAAGGGTGTTGGTGCATGTGGGGCTATGAGAGACAATGTTAGTACTTTTGGTGCAGCATTTAGTTGCAGAACGTTTCTGTAATCATTTTGATGACTTGGTAGCTATTGAACAATGATTAAATATTTTAAGATTCCGATGTTTGTATTTGTCTTTTGTATTATAATTTTCTGTGTAAATTATCCATATCGTACACTTCGTTATTAATTTATAAATAACTTAAAATTTTTTGCTGTACTCTGAGGCGAAAAGCTAATGTATACAAGGAGAGATGGTATTGGTTATTGTGTAGTTTCCCATATTACAAACCCGTATGTGATTTGATTCAGTCAATGTACCTTAGAATCTAATAATTGTAACTTAAATCGAATTTTTACTGTTTAAGTGCAGGATTTAAAGAGCATTTCATATCTTGCTAAGTGCAGTGCTTAAAGACTGATTCATAATTGTGTGCAGTAACCCTGTATTAATTACTACACAGTTTTTAGCTGATTTTGGAAATGATTCTTCAGAATAGTGTTACAGGAATTGTTAAACCATTCCAAAAATGTTGTTTTCTTTGGAGTTTATTTAACAGATAGCTTACACAAAATTAATGGTGGCAGCAAATTGTATCTTATTATTTATTGTTATTGACTGTGGTATGAGTGCATTTTATTTGTAATGTTTTTAATACTGTGTACTTGGTACAAAAGAAATGTTTTGTTATTTTATTGTTGATGTTTTAACCATAAATATATATATATTAATAATCATTTTCTTCTTTTTGGAAGCAAATTTCTCAAAAATGTGAGTATATGCATATATAGTATACGTGTAGCTCAGAGGGAGAATGTATATGGTATTTTTCTTCTGAAAGCCAACTGAAAGATAAAAGAATTGTTCAAACTCAGTGAAAAACTTCCATTATATTTTCTTGTTGGGAGGAGGTGGACATGGGCATTGGACTTGTATTTTTCTCTACACACCAATTGGTTATCTCATTTTTGTGACATGCAGTGTAATAAAGATGCCCAATAGAAGATCTACAGAATTCATTAGACTTTTGACAGTTCTGATGTCTTCTCTTTTTGTTAAACTGCTGTGCAGTTTATTAATTTTTATATAATGTCTCTAGAGCAGATCACACAGTCCATTGATCTGTTGTAAAAAATGACCAATATCAGGTTAAACCTGCCAGTTTATTGAAATTGTATTATGAAATCAAAAATAGAGATAAACTTTTCATTAAACAAAAAGTTTTTGTGTTCATTTTTACCTGCACTTCTTCATTACACCTGAATTGCAATAAAATGTTTATAGGAAGCAGTATGTTTCTACTAGATACTTTGATGCTTCCATACTCTCTTCCCATAATTATATGGTGCTCATAAAAATGAAACATTGTTGTGATTCAAGAGACATTTGTCATCTTGCAGAATTTTATTGTTGTGTACTACATAATTTTTTCTCGTAAATCCAAGTCACTGGCTATAATACTCAACAATGTGGCATCTTTGGAGAGCACTAATGTTAGTTTTGTGAAATTTATGTCATTGACATCTTTCCACAAATAACCAGACCCACAGATATCTGTAAATGAGAATGTACTATAAAACATTTTTCTACCTGTTATGTCCTCCTTTTCATTATCACATTACAGTTCATATATGCATTGAGTTTTTCCTCTCAGATTTCCTGAATAGATGCTAAGAAGTAGGTTTATGGCAATAAATTTATTTATTTCTTTTAGATACTCGTTGCTGGAGCAGTGTGTGGCTTCTGAGAGAAGTACATTTTTTTCTCCAGCTTCTGTTTTGTCCAGAATGAAATTTCAGAAGGATTAGTTGCAGATTTGGCAGCATTTTTTCTCACAAATTATTTGCTTTTTATATCATTCCAGGTTCAGTCAAGTAATAAAATTTTTACAGACCATGGAATACAATGTTTTAGTATTCGATAATACATTGAGAGGCATCATATCTTTAAACATTCTGCAAAGAAAGAGGAGCACCAAAAGTTCTCCCATTTCTTGAAACTTTTCTGGCACAAAGATACAATTGACCACCTTACTATAAACAGAAAACTTTCCTAGACATATGGAAGTTCTGAATTTACATTTCAGTGGCTTGGCAGAAAGAATCACATGTGTGCTAATATCATCTTACTGAATTGTAAAATGCAGGGTGTACATAAATCCTCTTTACAAATTCAAAATGCAGAGGCAAACAAAAGACAGATTAATGAAAATTATTACAAAATAACACACACAACCTTTTTGCTCAGATTAATACAGTTCTATATAGGCATGATTAGGGAACATGGTTTATTTCCCTTCGGTTATGAAATGATTTAGCAACTGGATACTAATTAGAATAAAAACCTGTCATACATAACTTCGCAGATAAATTATTCCAGCATACATTGGTTTAGACCAAGAGAGAGAGAGTAGGCCAAAACTCATTTCCACAACTTAATATAGAACAACCTGCCTGGCACAGTAAATGGAGGATAACAGTAATTTGTGACTTAGTTGCAACACAGACATACCTTCGGATGCTGTGTACCTACCTGAATTCTAGCCACACTTACTCCACCTGTTAACCTACCTGCCCTTGCTTGTGATGCCATTATTGTTACGCTGTGTTTCCATATGTGAAACCTGATGGAACTTTGCTTGAATACAACATTACGCAAGGGGTCAGTACATCACGAAAGAAAGAAAAGACTAATCTGGCAAAATCAAACAGGTTATTGAGGCTTTATGTCCTCCAATTAAGTTGGTGTACACATGCTACAACATTTATGCAAAGTTCATGATAGCTCTCATCAGAATTAAAGGAGGTTGCACAGCTGAAACTGGTTACAATTGCCGGCCGCAGTGGTCTAGCAGTTCTAGGTGCTCAGTCCGGAACCGCGCGACTGCTACGGTCGCAGGTTCGAATCCTGCCTCGGGCATGGATGTGTGTGATGTCCTTAGGTTAGTTAGGTTTAAGTAGTTCTACATTCTAGGGGACTGATGACCACAGATGTTAAGTCCCATAGTGCTCAGAGCCATTTGAACCTGGTTACAATTGACAAGACAATTCTGCCCTAACAAATTCCTCTTCTGGAACACACTGAAATGATTCTCCCTTCATTCTTACCCTCACAAAATGTCGTTTCTGGATGGACTATTTTTCTTTCCCTAATTGCTCCTGCCTTGGAATCTACTACTAGCTTTTCTTATTACCAAGGGGTGTCTGCCCTTGTAAATTTCATCTGACTTTTAGTTTTCAGTATACAAATTTTTATGACGGCATCCAGAAAACTCTCAGATGATGCACTATAAACCCCGTCATGATGACTTGGTATACTTGGGCACTTTGTTGCGCCATCTCACATCGATGGAGGCCAACGGCCTCTGTGCGCTACCACGGATTATGATTTCAGTACTTAATTAAAACTGAAATATCTCGCGATCCATAACTCTTCATCACTGTGCAGTTTTTACCTAAGTGTTTGGTACAAACACTTAAAATAAATGACCACATCCATACACCTTTTGTTTCCAACCTCTTTCTTTTGGTACTCAGTTCTTATGATTCAGGAAACAAGTACATCAGCAATGTATGTGATCAGTGAATGAACCTATCACTGCCATGTCTCAATTAGCTGTTCAAAGGGCATAAAGAGAGGTCAGTGACGTCCTGTATTTCTGTTTGAAGCATAATATTTTTAACATTGCCCCCATAGAAAGAAGTTGAGGGAAATGATATCTGCTGATTGAGGTGGCTAGGGAATTGAGCCACCTTTCCAAACCAACCGGTATGCAAATGTTTCAGTTTGGAACCCTTGAATATGTGGTCCCCAGTGTGGTGGTGCACCATTTTGCTGGAAAACGGTGGTTGGTTGAAAGTCATGTAGTTAGGGTGTACAACATTTGTAGTTATTGTATAAAACATTCTCAGACTTCCTGCTACATCAGTCAGAGTAAAACCTTAAGCTTTTGATGTACCTCCAACACCTTTGTCGGGAGCAACTGACAGTCAAAACTGCTGCTGTGGTGGGCTTATATATCAGCGTCTGATTGGTCAGTAATTACATAATGCTGCCACGGGTGGTATTAGTGTCTGTGCTGGTGGCACCACCACACCTGTAATAACATAAACATTGCAACGAATATCTCTGCCTCTTCTTTGCATTGAGAGCTCTCTTCCATACCCTCTAAGATCATATCTGCTGTCACAGTTGAAGTTCCTGTCACAATATCTGCTGTCACGGTTGAAGTTCCTGTCATAATTCTTACTCCTACAGCCACTTTAATTATAGAATCTCAGTATGTAGGAGCCTGACACAAAATATTTGTTTTGTCGAGTAGTATTTTGCATTTTTTGTGTGGTTGCACTCAGCAACTGCAGATTTCTCCAGTTCTTGATTTTTAATATGCCACTAATATTCTGCACAATGACTGAAAATGGTGCAGAACTAGCTGATGTAATTGCTACTGAACTCGCAAGGAATGTTATAAATGCCAGTGATCCTGAGACAGAGACTATCCTCAGTAGGTCTTAGCATCTCCTTTTTCTGCTTAAAGAGGTCAGAAAATATGTCTTACATCTTGTCTTCCCAGGACTCTTCCTATTTTTCTGGATGTAGAGCTGCAGAAAGGAAGGAACATATTCAGTAGCTCATCATGTGAATGCTCAGCATTTTCAAGTTTCCTTTATTGGAGAACACTGATCCATAGCTGATCTTTCGGAACATGTACTTCAGATGTTTAATTTCAGAATCTAAGTGGTTCTAGTCAAAAAGGGGTTTTGCTATGTGTACCATTTAAAAGCTGCTCTCTCCTGGACTGGATGATGAAAACTCTGGGCACTAAGATATAAATCATTGTGCATCAGATTGTGGTATGCTGAGTGGCTGAGGCATCCATCAGACTTTCATTGTACCGACACATCTAAAAATAGCACCTTCCTTCTTTCTCGGTCTGGACAGTGAACTGGATGTTTGAGTGCATACTGTTCATATTTTTAAGGATATGCTCAAGAGCTTTTACACTCTGTGGCCAGACTATAACCGTGTTGTGAGCATAATGGTAAAGTGAAGATGGATGAAGGGGAGCCAAATTTAATGTATGTTCCTCAAAATGTTCCATAAAAAAGTTGGCAACTGCTGGAGGCAGTAGAGAACCTGAAGCTATTCCATCCATCATTTCATAAAATTTATCGCCATTCAGTAAATAGGTGGTCATCATAACATGTCAGAACAACTTCATCGTTTCAGGAGGATAATGCTCTGCCAACAGTTTCAGTGTGTTCTGCACAGGAACTTTTGTACATAGTGAGTCCGCCACATCCACACTGAGTAAAACATTGTTTGGGCCATCTCTAATCTGTTAATTTTCTCAATGAACATCTGAGCGTTTTTGATGTGACATTCACAGCAGCCATCTATCGTAGTCATCAACTTACTTAAATATATGGCCAGTCTGTAGGTAGGAGAACCAATAGTGCTAACAACTTGCTACAGTGGAATACCTTCCTTGTGGATTTTATGTAATCCATACAGCACGGGAGGTCTAGAAGCTCTTGCTCTAAGATTTTTGAAGGCATCTTCTGGTAGTCCATAATTCTTCAGAGCTCCACCATTTTTCTGCTGTGTGACCGAGTTGAGTTCCATTTTAGGCATTTATACATGCTGTCTTCCCATAACAATGTCTTTTTGCTGTGATATTCAGCAGTATTAAGAATAACCATGGCATTTCCCTTGTCAGTCAGTTGCTCCTGAAGACGATAATAGAGGAAATCATCAAAAACTTGAGATTTTACTCTGAAATGACATGACAAGAAGTCCAAGAATGTTCTATACAACAGTGCCATCACAAAAGACTTCATTCTCATTTGCAGTTATTGAAGTCCGACCAAAGATCTTTGTTACACATATCATTACACTTTACATTCATCTTCTTTTTCCCCTGAACTTCACTAGTCAACATGGGAGTTTTCTAATAACCAGATTTTCTCATTTGTGTTTAGTTTCCCTGAAAGTTCAGAGGTTACCTCATCTCTGAGACACATTCAGTTGAGGATTGTTTCATTTGCAAATACTTGTTACAGCATTTAACTACAGACACTTTTTCTTTGTGGTTTATGATTTGGCTCCAGTGTCTGCAATAACTCCTCTTTATAAGAGTTCAGTCACAAAGTTTGATGTAGACCTTGTGCACTGTTGAATGTGGTAGCTTTTTAAGTGCCTCTCAACAGTAGAGGTAGACTTTCTGGGAGAACAATTGAAGGCTTGTATAATGCAATTGATGTTTTCCTCAGACACTACTACTACTACTACTACTACTACTACTACTTGCTTTATTGAATGTTGCCTCCATAAATTTCTTATGACACACACAATGTGACGGAGATCTCTCACATTGAGTTCTGAAGTTTCACTGAGTTGACTGCTCCAATTTTGTTTCAGTAAACCATAATATTTCTGTGCATTCTTTCATTCATTCACACATCCTGTTCTGTAACTCCCATCACAAAGGAGAAACTTCAGAGACATTACCATATCAAATTATACATTAATAGAAACAAACACTGCTGGATAATTCTGTAAATAACTAACAGCAAATTAGGACTACCACTAATCTAATCAAATATGTATTTGTGGTAATTACTTTGCGAAAGTATGTTAGGTGCTCTCAATCGGCACTACCTGTGATGAAATCAACATTGAAAACTCTATATGCAATCATTTCCCCAATTTCTGCCAACAAGGAGAGGTCCCCAGTAGTGGGATGGACTATTTGAAACCGTCTATACGACAAAGTAGGTAAAGGATGCAGGTATTGCACCCTGCAGCCATCACCTGTTTTTTTATGTCTAGTTCTGTAAGACCAAATTGAGGAGCAACATAAAAAGTACTAATAAGTGAAATAAAATGTTTGTAAATCCTAAAAGATGACAAGCTATAGGTTTATATAAACCAATCACAATATAACACAGGAATCAGCTTAATTTTTCAAGGAGCTCTTCAACAGAATAGGAGTGCTCCTTGAGGAAACACTTAAGTTTACATATGAAAGCACATGGATTACTGCTAAGATTTTTGTATCCTTGTGGTGGCTTATTGAAAATGGATGCAACATAATACTGTACGCCTTTCTCCACAAGAGTCAAGGAGGTGCTATCCAAATGCAAATAGGATTTCTGCCTAGTATTAACTGAGTGAAAGCTGCTAATTCTTGGGAATAAGCTCATATTGTTAACAAGAAATGGCATTAAATAATTTTATCGCAGAAGAAGCTGGGTAGCCTGTGGTGTAGTGGTTATGATACTAAACTGTTGCATGGAGGGTCGTGAGTTCAACAGTTACCTGAACTGAACAATTTTAATTTCTATATTTGGTTTGAGTACTTTCTAGAAGTATCCACAAATGTCAAGAATCATTGTATTGGAATGTTCTGTAGCTGAATATATACTGTATGTGTTATGGCCACAGGCAGTTCGCTCCACACTCTTGTATGTGCAAGAGCTGAATAAACCTTCATTAAATGAAGTTAGTGTTCGTCATTCATCTAATTACACCTTCTTCTATGTGACATTATTCTGGTGGAGACGCTGGGTATTGGAACTGGTGATAGCATTATCGACAACACAGTGGCTCCCATCAGGCCAAGACAGAGCTGCCGTTTATGTGGTGAGAAACCGGAGATCAAGCCATATTCAACAGGTCACAATCTATCAGAGACAGAAGAAGAAGAAGAAGAGGCCATTGCGATGACAGCAGCTGTGTGCCACCACATGAGAGATCCTTCTGGGTTCTCTGGTGATGATGGCCAAGATCCAAACAAGTGGCTGAAGGTATATGAGTGTATGGCCAAATTTAACAAATGGGATGACACCGTGAGTTTGGCTAACATATTTTTCTACTTGGAGGGCACTGCCAAGTAATGGTATGAGAACAACGAGGAGAAGTTCACAAGCTGGGAAGTATTCCAGGCGGAAGTGCACAAGTATTTCGTCGACACACGACGACAGAAGTGCAAGGCTGAAGATAAACTAAAGTGCAGGGCACAGCGTCCAGGAGAAACTATAGTATCCTACATTCAAGATGTCTTGGAGCTGTGTAAAATAATGGATCCTAGAATGAAGGAGGAAGATAAGGTTGCACATCTCATGAAGGGTGTTGCTGAGGACATGTATCAAGCCCTATTACTGAAGGAGGTTTTGACAGCAAACGACTTCATAAAATGGTGCCAGTATATCGAGACAATGCATCGAAAAAGAATTACATGCAAGAAGTTTAAACAGCTTCCAAATGTCATATCGATGTCTGTGATGGAGGAAGAAACTGATTTCACAAGTATTCTTCGTCAGATAGTGAGAGAGGAAGTTCAGAAGGCACTTGGATTGCACGGCAAGCAAAAAACTGAGACGCTTCGAAAGGTGATAAGTGAGGAAGTGGAACAGACATTGAACCCACTCTCTCATCCTTCATTTCCATTTAAAATGATGAAAAAGTTGAGACCCAAGCAGAGTTGCATTCCTACAATGCTACATGAGGAACCTGTTTGGGCACCAAGGAAGACTGACATCTGGAGGACCTAGCATAACCAACCAGTATGTTCCCACTGAAGACGAGCAGGACATGTAGTGCGCTACATTGAAAAAAGCAGTGGATATCTGATGACACCTGCGCCAGAAGACAGCAGACCAATCTTAGCCGACGCCAACTCCGGGACGACGAAGATGAACAAGAAGATGAGGGTACAGGACGACGCAGGTCACCATCACTTCAAGCTAGCCGCTGAAGAGGACACTCCCCAACACACTGATCGAGGTCTACATCGCCGTTTAGATGCTCCAACCGATCACCTAGCCGCCGCAACCTGGAAAACTAAAGGGTGCGACATTCCTTGGAGGTGAGCCCGCCGAAGAGAAAAATCCTCCATCATTATAGGAAACTACATCAATATCCTCATGGATGGCCAAGCAGCCCAAGCTCTTGTGGACTCTGGAGCATCATATTCAGTCATTTTGGAGAAATACGGTTGCTAGTTGCAGAAAACGATGTTCGTCAACAGCAAAACATCTCTGCTAAAGGTGGCTAATGGGAAATACGTAAAACCTACAGGAAGATGTATCGTTCATGTGGGTATAAGTGGTCATACACAGCCCTTAGAGTTCATCATCTTACAAGAGTGTAGTCATGATGCCATTCTTGGATGGGACATTTTTAAAGCTTCTCAGGCAATTATAGATTGGTCGCTTGAAGATATGCTAGCTGAGATGAGATACTGTGGACAGGAAGATACGCATCCGAGTGTGTGGAGACTGTGTAAGCTGGATGAAGTGATCATTCCTGCAGTCAGCGCTAGAAAGGTAAACTGTCACTTGGCATGCCATGCATCAACCCATGGATCTTGTAAGAGAACTATACCACTGAAGATTAACTTGGTCATCCCATCCTCTGTCGTCTCGTTTAAGAACAGATTCGGTGAATTGTGGATAGTTAACTGTCGCCAAGAACCGGAGATCCTTCCAAGATGCATGTGTGTAGCAAACACTGAGCCGTTAACTGAGGAAGAGCTGAGTGTCATAGAAACCTCCCATGCCAAGTCTGTGGGCGAACTAGTGCTACCACTATGAGACAAGATCTTCTAGCTTGACTATCATCAGATCTCACTAAGGTACAACAGAAGAAGCTACTTGCCATTCTTCAAGAGTTCTCTGAATGCTTCAGTCCACAGGTGAAGAGCAAATTAGACAAATCTATGATGAAGCACTGGATTAGCACTGGAGACCACCAACCAATAAACCAGAGAGCATACCATTGTCAGTAACAGAATGTCGAATAATTCGCGACAAGATAGAGGAAATAATGAAGAATGATGTCATTCAGCCTTCGCAGAGCCCATGGTCATCACCACTGGTCCTCATCAGGAAGAAGGGTGGCAGTTGGCACTTTTGTGTTGATTACAGGAAGCTTAATAAGATAACTAAAAAGGAATTGACGACATACTAGATTGTCTGATGGGGGCTAAGTTTTTCTCAACCATGGACATGTACTCGGGATACTGGCAAATCGAAGTAGATGAGCCTGATCATGAGAACATTGCATTCATCACTCCTGAGGGCACGTATGAGTTTAAGGTAATGCTGTTTGGTTTGTGTAATGCACTTATCTTAGAAGAAAGATTAAGGAAAGGCAAACCTATGTTTCTAGCATTTGTAGACTTAGAGAAAGCTTTTGACAATGTTGACTGGAATACTCTCTTTCAAATTCTAAAGGTGGCTGGGGTAAAATACAGGGAGCGGAAGGCTATTTAGTATTTGTACAGAAATCAGATGGCAGTTATAAGAGTCGAGGGACATGAAAGGGAAGCAGTGGTTGGGAAGGGAGTGAGACAGGGGTGTAGCCTCTCCCCAATTTTACTCAATATGTATATTGAGCAAGCAGTAAAGGAAACAAAGGAAAAATTTCGGGGTAGGTATTAAAATCCATGGAGAAGAAATAAAAACTTTGAGGTTTGCCGATGACATTGTAATTCTGTCAGAGACAGCAAACGACTTGGAAGAGCAGTTGAATAGAATGGACAGTGTCTTGAAAGGAGGATATAAGATGAACATCAACAATAGCAAAACGAGGATAATGGAATGTAGGTGAATTAAATCGAGTGATGATGAGGGAATTAGATTAGGAAATGAGACACTTAAAGTAGTAAATGAGTTTTGCTATTTGGGGAGCAAAATAACTGATGATGGTCGAAGTATAGAGGATATAAAATGTAGACTGGCAATGGCAAGGAATGCGTTTCTGAAGAAGAGAAATTTGTTAACTTCGAGTATAGATTTAAGTGTCAGGAAGTCGTTTCTGAAAGTGTTTGTGTGGAGTGTAGCCACGTATGGAAGTGAAACATGGACGATAACTAGTTTGGACAAGAAGAGAATAGAATCTTTCGAAATGTGGTGTTACACAAGAATGCTGAAGATTAGATGGGTAGATCATATAGCTAATGAGGAGGTATTGAATAGGATTGGGGAGAAGAGAAGTTTGTGGCACACCTTGACTAGAAGAAGGGATCGGTTGGTAGGACATGTTGTGAGGCATCAAGGGATCACCAATTTAGTATTGGAGGGCAGCATGGAGGGTGAAAATTGTAGAGGGAGACCAAGAGATAAATACACTAAGCAGATTCAAAAGGATGTAGGTTTCAGTAGGTACTGAGAGATGAAGAAGCTTGTGCAGGATAGAGTAGCATGGAGAGCTGCATCAAACCAGTCTCAGGACTGAAGACCACAACAAAAACAACAACTACAACAACAATGCACCAGCAACTTTTGAACGGATGATGTATAATATTCTAAGGCACCTGAAGTGGACGACGTGTTTTTGTTATTTAGATGACATTATAGTGTTCTCAGAGACATTTGATGAACATATAAAAAGACTGATGGCCATTCTTAAGTGTCTCCAACAAGGCGGACTGAAATTTAATCCAAGAAAGTGTCTCTTTGGAGCAAAAGAAATCAAAATATTTTAACACCTTGTGTCAAATGAAGGTGTGCGGCCAGACCCAGAAAAGGTGAGATCTATAACGGAATTTCTTATTGCTAAAAGTATTAGAGACATGAGAAGCTTCCTTGGATTATGTTCTTATTACCGTCATTTATCTCTTTGGAGCAAAAGAAATCAAAATATTTTGACACCTTGTGTCAAACTAAGGTGTGCAGCCATACCCAGAAAAGGTGAGATCTATAACGGAATTTCCTATTCCTAAAAGTATTGAGATGTGAGAAGCTTCCTCGGATTATGTTCTTATTACTGTCTCTTTATCAAAGACTTTTGTATCAAAGCCATGCCACTCCAAGAGATGTTAAAAGCTGATGCTAAATTTATCTGGGGTGGTGCTCAACAAGATTCTTTCAATGTGCTGTGAAAAGCTCTAACAACTGACCATGTACTTGATCTGTATGATGAGAGAGCACCTACAGAACAACACACAGATGTAGCGGGTATGGGATCAGTGCTGTTCTGGTGCAAATTTTGGATGGAAAAGAGAAGGTTATAGCCTATGCTTCTAGGACACTTACAAAATCTGAGAGAAACTACTCAATTACAGAAAGAAAATGTCTTGCTGTGATCTGGGACATGTGCAAATCTCAACAGTATCTCTATGGAAGGCCATTCACAGTTGTTACAGACCATCATTTATTTTGTTGGTTGACAGGTGTTAAGGATCCAACAGGATGACTCGCTAGGTGGACACTACATCTTCAAGAGTATGACAATACCATAGTGCACAAAAGTGGAAGAAAATGCCAAGATGCCAACTGTTTCTCAAGAAATCCTGTGCAAGACCATCAAAACTTTGATGAAGATAGTTACTGTCTCGCTCCACTCCAGGATCTCTCTGCTGAGCAGAAGAAGGACGCCAGGATATCTCAAATTATGCTTGCCTTAAATTGGTCGGAGGATGTGTAAGGACAATTTAAGGTAGTTAATGGATTACTTTGCAAGAAAAACTTTGATCCATTTGGAAAGAGGGGGCTACCAGTTATTTCTAAACACATGCACTTAGATGTTCTACAGAAATTCCATGACACACCTGAGGTTGGACATTTAGGATTTATTAAGACATACAATAGAATCCACAAGAGATTTTTCTGGCCAGGTTTATTTAGGAGTGTCCATCACTATGTGTCGCACTGTCGTGAGTGCCAAGGAGAAACGCAGTTCCTCAGAAATCACCTGGCTGTGACTCATACCAGTTCCACCAGCTGAAACGCCTTTCTAGCATGTTGGGATTGACCTCCTTGGACGATTTCCAACGTCTGCTAGTGGCAATAGATGGATTATGGTTTGCACTGATTATTTGACACGCTATGCCATTACAAACGCCATGAAAACAGCTGAAATTCATCATGGAAGACATTGTATTAAAACACGGTGCCCCGAGGTCGTTCCTTACAGATCAAGAGAAAGTTTTTAATCGAATCTTGTGACAGAGATAAACCATCAGTGCAACATTACTCATCACATGACGACTGCCTACCATCTGCAAACTAACGGGGTTACTGAATGTCTTAGTAAGACCTTAACAGACGTGGTATCAGTGTTTGTCAATGTTCAGCAGAGCAACTGGGATGAGGTGCTACATTTCATGATGTTTGCCTACAACACCGCCAAACAAGACACCACAGGATTTACACCATATTTCCTGGTGCGTGGGCGTGAGGCGACTACGACAATGGACACTGTGTTTCTGTTACATCCTGATGTCATGGACGACAACTACATCGTCCAGGTGTTACCAGAGCTGAGGAAGCTCAGCAGTTAGCTAGACTCCGCACACTGCAGGCTCAAGAAAACGATTGCCAAAGGTATGACACAAGCCATCGCCCTGTTGCCTACCAGCCTGGTGACCTCGTCTGGATCTTCACTCCTGTTAGGAAGGTTGATCTCTCTGAGAAGCTCCTCAGGCACTACTTTGGACCTTATAAGGTTGTACGACAGTTGTCTGATGTTACTTATGAAGTTAAAGATTTTGAGCCCGACAAAAGACGATGAAAGATCAGAGATACGGTCCACATCTTTCAAATGAAGCCCCATAAGGATCCTGCAACCCAGGATAAATTTGAAGCTCCAGTGACAGGCAACAAGCAGAAAGGTGATGAAGAGCGTAGTGGCAGAACAAGTTGTAAGAAGTTCACCGCCAGGACGAGAATCAGTCATCAGGAGTTGGAGTATGCAGGACCGATGACTCGTTCCCAGAGTAGGAGTACTTAACACCGAGATGCTGTTCTCTTAAGGAGGGAGCAGTGTCGCAGAAGAAGCTGACAAGGGAACCTCCCCATCGCACCCCCCTCAAATTTAGTTATAAGTTGGCACAGTGGATAGGCCTAGAAAAACTGAACACAGATCAATCAAGAAAACAGAAAGAAGTTGTGTGGAACTATGAAAAAAATAAGCAAAATATACAAATTGAGTAGGCCATGCGCACATAAACAATACTGCTGTGTGTGCCTGTGCAGCTTCACAAAATCATAGAATCTTTTCACAAAGTATTTCACTTGCCGAAAACCAGACACATCTAACGATTGCGCAAGAGGTGTACAACCTGGAGGAATGGTAATCACATCTACTCCCACACTAAAATTGCACAGTGCCTGGTCCTTCTGTCCTGTATAGCTGTCAAGGAGATAATAATTGCCTGAAAATAAAAAATTAAACTTTTCACTCGAGGGATGACTTGAACCAAGGACCTCTCGTTCCGCAGCTGCTCACGCTAACCACGGGACCACGGTGCTCCTGAGTTCACACTATCCTTGATGTTGCCTATCTTGCACACAGACTACTCAGTTTGTATATTTTGCTTACTTTTTTCATAGTTCCACACAACTTCTTCCTGTTTTCTCGATTGATCTGCGTTCAATTTTTCAAGGCCTATCCACTGTGCCAACTTATAACTAAATCTGAGGGGGGGTGCGATGGGGAGGTTCCCTTGTGAGTAGCACCGTGGTGTAGTGGTTACGATACTAAACTGTTGCATGGAGGGTCATGAGTTCAAAACTCACCTGGACTGCACAATTTTAATTTCTGTATTCGGTTCGAGTACATTCTAGAAGTAGCCACAAATGTCAAGAATCAGTGTATTGGAATGGTCTGTAGCTCTATATATATACTGTATGTGTTCTGGTCGGAGGCAGTTCTCTCTGCGCTCTTGTATGTGCAAGTACTGAATAAACCTTCGTTAAGTGAAGTTAGTGTTCATCATTCATCTGATTACACCTTCTTCTACATGACAATATATATATTGCGAGGCCAGTTTCAGAATAGCTGGACTAATAAACAGGGGTTCACAAACTTTCACCATTTATTGCCCGAACTGCCCGTTTCTGAGCCAAAAATACTCTTTGAGAATGGGAAGAGTCACCCCAAAATATAATACCATACATCATAAGCGAATGAAAATAAACAAATTAAACTACTTTCTGTGTTGAATTATCACTTACTTCAGATAGTGTTCTAATAGGAAAAATGGAAGCATTAAGTCTTTGAAAAAGATCCTGAACATGGTCTTACCGCAACAGTTTACTATATATCTGAACACCTCAAAATTTGTGCTGTTCACTCTCACTAATCATATGCCCATTCTGTGTAATTGAAATGTCAATTTTGTTGAATTATGTGTTAGAAACTTAAAAACTGAGTCTTACTGTGATGAAACATTAGCTTATTTTCTACTGACCATAAACTTAAGTCTTGAATTGCTCTGTTTGAAACAATGCCAACGTTGTACACATCCTTTACTCCCAAGCCAGTATCATCAGCAAACAGAACTATTTTAGAATCACCTGACTAGAAGGCATGTCATTTATAAAAGTAAGGAAAAGGAATGGCCCCAGCTCTGATGCCTGAACCCATTACTCTCAACCCATCTTTACCATTCATGGAGTCAGAAGGATGGTGTGTCCATATATTTACATGTTAGCCATTGTGTCAGTTGGTATCCTTCCCCAGCAATTTGGAATTTGCACCTTTGCACCACCTTGTGTAGCTCTTCTGTATTCCATGGAGTATCTCACATCTTGTGTGTGTGCATTGTGTTGTGTTGCATCTACCGGTGTCTGCAGTGGCCGCAAAGAGTGCTATGAACTTGGGTCGGCTCTCAGTTCCTAACTGCCTGTGTTTACAAGCACAGCATTGGGTAGTGGCACTATGACAGCATTTTGGGATTCAATAGCTCAGCTGTAGTCTGTTGATAAGATTGTGGCAGTGTGGTTTCAGTTGCCTGAGACTGCAGTCGTGTGTGTGAGTTGCATTTGTTTGTGTGTGTGTGTGTGTGTGTGTGTGTGTGTGTGTGTGTGTGTGTGTGTGCCTATTGTTGACAAAGGCCAATGGCCAAAAGCTTTAACTGTTAGTGTCTTTTTGTTGTGCCTATCTGCGACTCAGTATCTCCACTCTGTGATGAGTAGCAACTTTCCTTCTCATAATATTCTCCATTTTTTGTCTATATATCTATGTGTGTGTGTGGAAGGTGGTGGGAGGGGGGGCGGGGGGCGGGGGTAATATGACATGATACTTATAGTCTGCTGTGATGTGTGTTTCAGAATTACTAAATAACTTGAGATTGCTGCCTTTGCGAGGTGTGTCCGGTGGCAGGCTCACAGCATCGCAACTATCGATGCCTGCATCATCTTGTCTACAGCCATCAGGCTATTGTACCCAGCCTATTGGTAGCAGCAAGGACCGGCAATGTCTGTGTCGCTTTGTCCAGAGCTATCTGGTTATTGCCCCCTGCCTACTGGTAGTGGGGTGCTACTATTGATGTCTGCATCACATTGCCCATTGCTGCCTGACAATTGCCCCCAGCCTAGGAGTAGCAGCATCATACTGTCAATGTATTTCGACTTTGGTCAAGCAGTTGCAGCTTCACAGCCTATTTTGTTCACCAACACCAGCTAAATCATGCATTCACATTAGACTACTCTTTCACTGCTGGTGCTTTCTGGATAGGATCTTGCAATCTCACATTGATAACACCAATACTGGATTTTGAAATCCAGCTACCTTCCTTTGTGCATGTCAAGCAGTGCTGATCAGGGAGATCCCTGGACTCATCAAAACTCAGTGGTATCTCGCCACTTGGTGCAATGCAGTTCTCTACTGTGAGCGGTCACACCTCCTAAAGAAGGCAGTAATGATGCTGACATGCTGTTTCCGTATATGAAATGAAGAGTGTCTGGTACAGCACTCATCCATGTGCTACACCTTGATGTGTTCTTGCACAATTGTGATCTTCCTCCGCTAAAAAGGCACCCATTAACATCCAGAATACCAAGAAAGGTGATAAATATTACTTTGAATGGTTACTTCTTTTTCGAGATAGAAATTACTCAAAAAATGCAACAGCTACAAGTACATACAAGACATCCAAGGTCTGGAAATGCCCACTGGGGATAACAAGTTCTTAAAGTTTAAGAACACCAATCACCTGAAACGATGTCTCTTTGTTGTATAAGCTAACTTTGAGAGCTTACTAATACGTGTGGCTCTTTGTGAAGGTGATCCCACATTACTCAAAAAATGCAACAGCTACAAGTACACACAAGACATCCAAGGTCTGCAGGCATCATAACTCTGAAGGCATTGCAATCACAGACCAACCAAACTTTGAAAGGCAGAACCCTAATTATTCGGCTCATGTTTATGGTCTGCGTGTCATCATCATCATCATCATTTAAGACTGATTATGCCTTTCAGCGTTCAGTCTGGAGCATAGCCCCCTTATACAGTTCCTCCATGATCCCCTATTCAGTGCTAACATTGGTGCCTCTTCTGATGTTAAACCTATTACTTCAAAATCATTCTTAACCGAATCCAGGTACCTTCTCCTCGGTCTGCCCCGACTCCTCTTACCCTCTACTGCTGAATCCATGAGTCTCTTGCGTAACCTTGCTTCTCCCATGCGTGTAACATGACCCCACCATCTAAGCCTGTTCGCCCTGACTGCTACATCTATAGAGTTCATTCCCAGTTTTTCTTTGATTTCCTCATTGTGGACACCCTCCTGCCATTGTTACCATCTACTAGTACCTGCAATCATCCTAGCTACTTTCATATACGTAACCTCAACCTTGTTGATAAGGTAACCTGAATCCACCCAGCTTTCGCTCCCATACAACAAAGTTGGTCGAAAGATTGAACGGTGCACAGATAACTTAGTCTTGGTACTGACTTCCTTCTTGCAGAAGAGAGTAGATCGTAGCTGAGCGCTCACTGCATTGGCTTTGCTACACCTCGCTTCCAGTTCTTTCACTATGTTGCCATCCTGTGAGAATATGCATCCTAAGTACTTGAAACCGTCCACCTGTTCTAACTTTGTTCCTCCTATTTGGCACTCAATCTGTTTATATTTCTTTCACACTGACATTACTTTCGTTTTGGAGATGCTAATCTTCATACCATAGTCCTTACATTTCTGATATAGCTCTGAAATATTACTTTGCAAACTTTCAATCGAATCTGCCATCACAACTAAGTCATCCGCATATGCGAGACTGCTTATTTTGTGTTCACATATCTTAATCTCACCCAGCTAGTCTATTGTTTTCAACATATGATCCATAAATAATATGAACAACAGTGGAGACAGGTTGCAGCTTTGTCTTACCCCTGAAACTACTCTGAACCATGAACTCAATTTACCGTCAACTCTAACTGCTGCCTGACTATCCATGTAAAGACCTTTAATTGCTTGCAAAAGTTTGCCTCCAATTCCATAATCTTGTAGAACAGACAATAACTTCCTCCTAGGAATCCGGTCATATGCCTTTTCTAGATCTATATAGCATAGATACAATTCCCTGTTCCACTCACAACACTTCTCCATTATTTGCCGTAAGCTAAAGATCTGGTCCTGACAACCTCTAAGAGGCCTAAACCCACACTGAGTTTCATCCAAATAGTCCTCAACTAATACTCGCACTTTCCTTTCAAAAATACCTGAGAAGATTTTATCCACAACGCTGATTAAAGAGATACCTCCGTAGTTGTTACAATCTTTTCTGTTTCCATGTTTAAAGATTGGTGTGATTACTGCTTTTGTCCAGTCTGATGGAACCTGTCCCAACTCCCAGGCCATTTCAATTATCCTGTGTAGCCATTTAAAACCTGACATTCCACTGTATTTGATGAGTTCCGACTTAATTTCATCCACCCCAGCCGCTTTATTGCACTGCAATCTATTGACCAGTTTTTCCACTTCCTCAAATGTGATCCTATTTCCATCATCATTCCTATCCCATTCTACCTTGAAATCTGAAACATTACTGATCGCATTTTCACCTACATTGAGCAACTCTTCAAAATATTCCCTCCATCTGCCCAAGGCATCCACAGGATTCACCAGCAGTTTTCCTGACCTGTCCAAAATACTTGTCATTTCCTTCTTACCTCCCTTTCGAAGACTGCTAATTACACTCCAGAATGGTTTTCCAGCAGCTTGACCCATAGTCTCCAACCTGTTTCCAAAGTCTTCCCACGATTTCTTCTTGGATGCTGCAATTATCTGTTTGGCTTTGTTTCTTTCTTCAACATAACTTTCTCTGTCTACCTGGATTCTGGTATGTAGCCATTTTTGATACGCCTTCTTTTTCCTTTTACAGGCTGCCTTGACTGTATCATTCCACCAAGCTGTTTGCTTCATCCTACTTTTACACACTACTGTTCCAAGACATTCTTTAGCCACTTCTAGTACTGTGTCCCTGTACCTTGTCCATTCCTTTTCCAATGACTATAATTGACTACATTCAACTAACTGGTACCTTTCTGAGATCGCTGTTATGTACTTGTGCCTGATTTCCTTATCCTGAAGTTTCTCCACTCTTATCCTCCTACATATGGACCTGACCTCCTGCACTTTTGGCCTCACAATCCCAATTTCACTGCACTTTAAATAATGATCAGTGTCATCAAAGAATTCCCTGAATACACGTGTGTCCCTCACAGCCTTCCTGAATTCCTGATCTGTTATTATATAGTCAATGACAGATCTGATTCCCCTGCCTTCCCAAGTATACCGGTGAATGTTCTTATGTTTAAAAAAGGAGTTTGTGATTACTAAGCCCATACTGGCACAGAAATCCAAGAGTTGTTTCACCCATAACCTTTTCATACCCTTCTGTTCGATTTCCAATCCTGGCGTTAAAATCACCCATGAGCAGAACACTGTCCTTGTCCTTTACTCTAACAACTACATCACTGAGTGCCTCATAAAAACTATCCATCTTATCTTGATCTGTCCCTTCACAATGCGAATATACTGACACAATCCTAATTTTCTTGCTAGACACTGTCAAATCTATCCACATCAGTCGTTCGTTTACATACCTTATTGCAATTACGCTGGGTTCCATTTCTTTCCTGATGTAAAGCCCTACACCCCATTGTGCTATTCCTGCTTTGACTCCTGACAGGTAGACCTTGTATTCTCCCACGTCCTCTTCTTTCTCACCCCTTACCCGAATGTCACTAACAGCTAAAACATCCAGCCCCATCTTACTTGCAGCCTCTGCCAGCTCTACCTTCTTCCCAGAGTAGTCCCCATTGATATTAATAGCTCCCCATCTCATTACCATTTGTTTGCCAAGTCGTATCTTAGGAGTCCCTGGTTTGTCAGTTAGAGGTGGGACTCCGTCACCTCCAAAGGTCCGAGGCATTTTGCTCTGATTGTTGCCAGCATCATATATAAAGTACCAGGGAAGCAGGTTGCTAGCCTTACTTGCCCCGAGTCCCATTGGGTTTTACCCCTAACGGCTGAGGGACTAACCGGTGGATTTGGTAGTCTTTTCCAAAACAGCCAGTCAGCACCCTAAACACATAGATTTATTGCTAATCTGTAAAGGAGGGAAGAATCACTCGATCTGGGTCAAGAACATGTCCTGTCTTCTTTCTGCTAAAATAGTAAAAATGAGCATAAATAGCACTTTTATCACAGATGTCTCAATTCATTTACTATGAGTGAGTATTTAGAAAGACCTCTGATTGATGATCGAGCCTGGAAATAGTACACGTGGAAATGCCCACTGGGGACAGCAAGTTCTTAAAGTTTAAGAACACCCATCACCTGGAACGATGTCTCTTTGTTGTATATGCTAACTTTGAGAGCTTACTAATATGTGTGGCACTTTGTGAAGGTGATCCCAATGCCTCTCACACAACTTTCACAGAATGATGCATACTATATTTGGCAGCATATCAAATTTTATGCTCATATGATTCCAGAGACAACAAATTTAATTCATGTGTCGGGGATAATCCTGCAAGAGGGCTGCTCTCTGAGCTTGAGAAACTTGCACAGCATCTTAATGGGCTATATAGGAAAAACATTCCAATGACCAACTCACAGAGAATGATCACTTATACAAGCAGACAGTTAAATATCATATTTGTGGCCTGCATTTGGACAGAAAATCAGAAACTTCTCATAGAGACCACTCTCATCTAACAGGGAAGCTCTGAATTGCACTTCACAATGCACGCAACTTGAAGTACAAACTGCCATGACACATAGTGTCTTCTTCTATAATCTGAGTGTGTATAAGGCTCACTTTCTTGCTGAGAACTTAGGGGATTTCGAATTGGAAAATGATAAGGTCAGTATCATACCTGACAAAGTGGAAAATACATTTCATTTTCCATGTGAATCACACCAAGAATATTGCTCCATTTCCTGGATTTGCTATGATTTATGCAGGTATCCTTCCAGAAATTTGCTGAGATGACGCATCAGAAGGATATACATATCATTCAAGCTGCGTTTTCTGATTATGCAAAGTTTCAGCTTTTAATGAAGAAGGGAGTTTTCCCATATGAATACCTGGATTAGATGGAGAGACTCTGGAAAAAAAAAAAAAAAAAAAAAAAAAAATCACCTAATATAATCACATTCTTGGACATGGTGAATGTTGACAGGAATCTCTGATTTAGAAGGATACGCTGAATTGTACATGGAGACAGATGTACACTTGCTCACAGATATTTTTGAGAAATTCTGGAGTGTATGCATGGGCACATACACTCTAGATCCTGCCTTCTCTTACTCTGAGCTAGGGCTTTCATGGGGGACAATGTTGAAAAAGACACATATCAATATTGAACTGTTGACTGATGTTGATATGTTTCTTTTTCTCGAACACAGGATTCCTTGTGACTTGCCACTGCATCCATAGGAAAGCTAAGGCAAATAATCCTCAATTGAGAATGGAGAAATACAGGTCATCGGAGGAGCTAAGGTACATCCTTTACTTGGATGTGAACAACCTCTACAGATAAGCAATGCAAAAAAACTCTGCCATTTGGAGGTAAAAAACTCTGCCATTTGGAGGTTTCCAATGGCTGTCCATAGATGAAATCACTGGACTGAAGGATAAGATCAACGATGTGGCAGTTAATGCTGGTAGAGAATATGTACTGGAGGCAGACCTGGAATATCCCCCTGAAATGCATTACGAGCACAGTGACTTGCTGCTGTGTCCAAAGTGTGTAGTCCCACAAAATGGTTCTGTCCCCAAGCTGATGACAAGGTTGGGGAATAAGTAGAGATACATTCTACACCACAGAAAACTCCAGCAGTGTCTCAGCTTGGGAATGTGACTTCTTAAATAACCCCAGCATCTCGTTCAACTAGTGTACCTGGTTGGAGTACATTGATTTAGACACTGAAAAAAAGGCTCTTGCAATGTGGTTTCTGAAAAAGATTTTTATAAATTATTGAATAATTCACTTTACAGCAAAACCATGGAGAATATTGGAAACTGTCATAAAATTCATTTAGTTTACTGTTGGGGTTATGTTACCTGGCCAAATTGCAAGTGGGCCACAATCTTCAACGAAGGACTAATTGCTGTGGAGATGGCTAAGGTTTCTGTGGAATTTATGAAGCCTGTCAGTACTGATGCGTGTTCTGGACCTCTCCAACTCCACACATACCTATTCCAACACAGGTATGCAAACCTAACTTCACTGATGTCAAGTTACTTTATATGGATACTGATAGTTTCACCCACTTGGTGAAAGGGTGTGACTAATGTAAAGTCTTAAGTACAATCCCAAGGAATTCGATAGGTCTGGATATGTGGCCAATAATAAAAACAGTATAGCACCTCAGAACAAGGTAATCTCTGTTTTGTAAATGAAATTTAATGTTTTTGATACTAAACTGTGTGTTAATTTGCTACATCTGTGTTATTACTATAATAATTATTATTATTTGGTTCTCTCCCATTATGCAAGTTATTGTAGGGTGGCAGCAAATAAGAACAGTTTTATTTAACTTTTTTTTTAATTTACACATGAACATTTAGTTTTACAATACTACCCAAATAATTGTTTTTTTTTATATGCCTTGAATTCGACCTGAATTGTATTCAAGCCTCTAAGAGCAGTTACATACATGGGCACTTGTTCAGTAAATTCAGCCTTGACTGATTTTTTAGTTATGGACTCAATACACTTTGGTACAGGGGGAATATAGGCACTGAAGCATTGCTCCACTTTATCTATATTTACACCATTGTTACACAAATAGTCAACTAATTCATAGTTTGCTCCTCTTGCTATGCACGCTAGTGGCTCAGTCTGTCAGCAGCAATCAATAAAGGATTGTACAGATCACGTAAATTTAGCACACTATGATGTTAAACATATATTCTCACACGCTCAGATTTTAACTCGAGAACTGGCTCCTTGTACACATCAATAACTGATGCTACACCCTTTGACATGCTAACTTTAATAGGGATACATGGTGGATTGTACTCACTCGTCACCTTTCTCTATATGAACTCCACCATACTGCACACTGCAAATTAATGCTATGAATACTGCATCCTAGCACCATGTTGATCTCTCTCAATCTCAATCATCACATCAGATCCACTATGAGGTGCTAGACCTACATTCACACATTTAGAGCCAATCACAGTTAAACTGCATGTATCGATGAACATCAGCATTCTGAGAGACTCACTTCAGGCTGCTGCTGTGTCTGCATTACAACACAGTCAGATGACACCAGATTCATGAGGTTGGGAAGACATCCTGTGGGTTGTGGCTACTGTGGTGCTGCAGGAAATGGCTGTGCGCCCTCATCCAGCATTGAATCATAGCTTGCAATGATAATAGCAAAAACCTATAATGACACATACAAAATTAATAATAATAATATATCTAAAAACAAAGATGCTGTAAGTTACCAAACGAAAGCATCGGTATGTTGATAGAGACAATAAAAAACACACAAACACACACACAAATTTCAAGTATTCGCAACCCAAGTTTGCTTCATCAGGAAAGAGGGAAGGAGAGGGAAAGACAAAAGGATGTGGGTTTTAAGGGAGAGGGAAAGGAGTCATCCCAGTCCCGGGAGCGGAAAGACTTACCTTAGGGGGGAAAAAAAGGACAGGTATACACTCGCACACACACACATAGCCATTCGCACATATACAGACACAGGCAGACATATGTAAATGCAAAGAGGTTGGGCAGAGATGGGGATGAACCAAGAGGATACGAAGGTTAGGTGGACGGCGGCCCCATGAAATCCCCAAACCACCTTCCCTACCCTCTGGCTCCTACCCTTGTAACCGCCCCCATTGTAAGACCTGTCCCGTGCACCCTCCCTCCACCACCTACTCCAGTCCTGTAACCCGGATGGTGTACACGATAAAAAGGCAGATCCACGTGTGAAAGCACCCACGTGATTTACCAACTGACATGCCTGCACTGTAAAGCATTCTATGTGGGAATGACCAGCAACAAACTGTCCATTCACATGATCGGACACAGGCAGACAGTGTTCGTTGGTAATGAGGATCACCCTGTGGCTAAACATGCCTTGGTGCATGGCTAGCACATCTTGGCACAGTGTCACACCGTCCGGGTTATCTGGATACTTCGCACTGACCCCGACCTATCAGAACTCCGGAGATGGGAACTTGCCCTTCAATATATTCTCTCTTCCCATTACCCACCAGGCCTCAACCTCTGCTAATTTCAAGTTGCCGCCGCTCTTACCTCACCTGTCATTCAACAACATCTTTGCCTCTGTACTTCCACCTCGACTGACATCTCTGCCCAATCTCTTTGCATTTACATATGTCTGCCTGTGTCTGTATATGTGCAGATGGATATGTGTGTGTGTGTGTGTGTGTGTGTGTGTGTGTGTGTGCGAGTGTATACCTGTCCTTTTTTCCCCCTAAGGTAAGTCTTTCCACTCCCAGGATTGGGATGACTCCTTACCCTCTCCCTTAAAACCCACATCCTTTCATCTTTCCCTCTTTCGTGATGAAGCAACCTTGGGTTGCGAAAGCTTGAAATTTGTTTGTGTGTTTCTTATTGTCTCTATCAATGCACCAACGCTTTCGTTTGGTAAGCTACAGCATCTTTGTTTTTAGATATATTTTTCCCACATGGAATGCTTCCCTCTATTATATTAATAATAATAATAATAATTAGAGATGGATTGACAAAAAATATTTACCAATAGTTTCCTTCTTTTTCATCCCAACTGAGCACTACTGCTGGCAGAGCTTCATGTTGAACAGCATATGAAACAGCACACACACAATCATATTATTATACAACCACTTAGATTGGCTGAACTTATGTACCATTGGCTGTTGCAGTGGGGCATTTGAGATCAGCGGTGCTTCTGCTGACAACACGCATTCTGTTGGCTACGCGTTAGATTGGGGATGTATAGGGGGGTGAGCCCTCCCATCTCCCTTTGCTGATATCATGATTCCTGGAATGGCCTTGGGAATGACAATGACAATGTGAGCAGAATATGACACACACAGTTGCCTGAGTATGATGGTATTGAGGGCATTCTGTGGTAGTTGAAACTTCGGCTGCAATATTTTCACAATGGTCATCTGTCACCAGCAGTGGCCCACTACTCGTATCACGCATGTGGACGCCATGTTCAAAAGTCTAAATTAATAATAATTCATAAAAATTGATGCATAAATATTCTCAATGTATATTTGGCAGCACTGTTACATTAATTAACTTCATTTTAAAATTGAGCCAAATATTAACCTTATCATTAAATGCATTTATGTAGATGCTTAGATGAAAAAAACTTGTAGTGTTGATTTTTGTGGATATTTTCACATCCAGTAATGAATAGGATGTAATGTTCCTGTATTATTAAAAAATGTTGCAGTGCAGTAGTAAGTAACATAGGCTAAATAAATCAGTAGATCTACTTGAGTAATATACAGAATTAAAACTTACCGAGAACAAAACCATGTATACAAAGAGTCAAAGAAGCAAAGATTACGGACAGGCTACGACTGAATGACCATTAGTCATCTGGAAGGTTGTCCAGGACAAATCAGTAGTAAGAACCATCTTCCTTCATTTTAGTAGCGGGGAATGTGAAGGGTCACCTATAGCGCCCTTCCTGATATATACTGTTCTTATACCACTGAGCATAATAGTGTTTTTTAATATTGTATGGACTTTGTTACCAACTTATTATTACTCTAAAGTTTTATTTTGTATTTTTGCATTGTTATATAATAGTATTTAGTGTTTACTGCAAATGCATACATTGCCTGGAGATGTCTAGTATACTAAGAATTTCAGTGATGTATTAAATGTTCAGTTGGTGCAGTGGCACCATTTATGTAATAAAGAAGCCTCTCCTCATCACTGCTGTCTTTCTTAATCTACAAGCCCGCTTTGGTTATTGTCATCTAGCACTTCACAAGCGTCCACACAATGCCTTTTTTGTGTTCAACTTTACACACTTGCGTAAATTTACAATAGTGCAACTATAGACGTGCATTTGTCTGTACATGATTTCCTTGATATGGAGGCAATGGGTAAAGTTCATATCATTTCATTTTATTATCTTCCTGTAAATCATTTACATGATATAGGAATTGTCACAAGTGTAAATGACATGCAAAATACATGTAATACAAACATAATAACAGAATATCACTTAAAAAGCTATTTTCAATGCATTTCTGAGAGTACACCATTTTTATGAACATGTACATAAATGTTAAGCCAATAATTTTGCACACATTCAAAGTACTCATCTATATCATAAAAACTTTTGCTTAAAAGGTAATTTCTGAACTTGTTCTTAAATTTTACTTCATCTGTTATTTCCTTTATGTACACTGGCAGAGCACTATAAAGTTTTATTCGAAAATAACTTATATGCTTTTGAGTTTGTGTTATCCTTACTCTTTCCACATGTAAATTTTTACAATTAGTACTACTACTACTACTACTACGACGTGATCAGGCCCAGTGGACCGCACGCATCTACAAGTTTCCTCCTCCCCTGTATTCTGTCCATTGCTGCTATCCGCCATTCGTCCACATCTATTGACATTTGTTTTAAATCTTCATGGAGTCCATCCCTCCAACGCTTCTTGGGTCTCCCTGGCGGTCTCTTTCCTGTAGGTGTGAAATCCAGGAGCTTCTGAGGCCATCTGTGATCCTCCATCCGGGCCACATGGCCGGCCCACTGCATTCGTTTGGCTTTGACAGCTCCTGCTATGTTGGGCTGCTGGTATAGTTCCTCAAGCTCTTGGTTATATCTGATCCTCCATTCCCCTGTATCTGTATCCAGAACCGGACCGAAGATCTTCCGAAGCACTTTTCTCTCAAAGACAAGGAGCTTATGGAAGTCCTGTTTCCGGATACTCCATGTCTCACAGCCATATAGAACAACAGGCTGGATCAGGGTTTTGTACAATCGAATCTTGAACTGTCTGGAGAGAGATTTGGACCGAAGCAGTTGTGCTAGGCTGTGGTAAGATCGGTTTCCTGCTTGTATTCTGGCATTGATCTCTGCTTCACATGACGAGTTCTCAGTGAAAAGTGCCCCTAGGTATTTGAATTCTTGCACTCTGTTGTAGGAATGGTCCCCAACCTGCAGTGATTGTAGATGATCAGCAGTCTGACAATGACCACGTGTCATAACGAGGTACTCTGTCTTAGCTTCGTTTATGTTTAGCCCAAATTTGCTGGCAGCCTCCTTTAGTGCTTTGGTCATTTGCTCCAACTCCTCTTCCAACCTAGAGAGTAAACATGTCGTCTGCATAGGCTAAGTATGCCAGTCTCTTTCCTTCAATTTCAATCCCTTCGTTCTCTTGGAAGGTCTCGCGTACGATCTTCTCGAGGGCAAAGTTGAACAGGATAGGGGACAACCCATCTCCTTGCCTGAGTCCTGTCACAATTTCAAATTCCTCAGTTACGCGATTTCCCATCTTCACCTTTGCATGTGTTTCGTTCAGACAGATCTTCATCAGACTGATGAGTTTCTCTGCTATGCCAAACTCCCTTAAACAGTTGAGCAGGCTCTTGCGACGTATGCAGTCATAGGCCTTCTGAAAATATGCAAATCTTTACCATATTCACCCAGTTTCTCAGTGAGCTGCCGGAGACTGAAGATGTGATCTACTGTTGACCGTCCTGGCCGGAAACCTCCCTGGTACTCCCCAATCACCGAT
The DNA here is from genome assembly GCF_023864275.1 of Schistocerca cancellata. Lineage (NCBI taxonomy): Eukaryota > Metazoa > Arthropoda > Insecta > Orthoptera > Acrididae > Schistocerca > Schistocerca cancellata. Next base: position 500,534,470 of record NC_064631.1, read on the forward strand.
TCTGCCACTGTCTGAATTCTATGTATGAGGCAATTGGACAGGATCTTATAGCAGACGTTAAGCAGGGCGATTCCTCGATAGTTGTCACATTTCAGTTTGTCGCCCTTCTTATGTATTGGACAAATCAGAGCTGTTTTCCATTCTCCTGGTAGTTCTTCTTTGGTCCATATTGCCTGTATCAGTCGGTATATTTTTTCTGCAAGTTTCTCTCCTCCTGCCAGGATCATTTCAGCCTGTATTCCATCTTGACCTGGACTCTTATTCTGTTTAAGGTGTCTTATTCTGGTTTTTATCTCATCCAGGGTAGGTGGGGGATAGTCTGCATCAGCTGTAATTGGGAAATGTCTCTGAGGGTGAAGTACCTCTGCAAAGATCACCAGGCCAAGCAGAAATTTGTCAAAGATTCCCGTGATAAGATCCTGACGAACGATAGGGACATAGCTGAGAGATGGGAATTTTTACAATTGCAAAGTATTATAATTGTAGCAGTCCTCCTTAGTACGTAAATTATTCAGGTGGGCTCTTGTACATAGAATGCTTATATAGTGATGGTATTGTGAGTATTTGTAATTGTTTGAAGAGGGACTTACAGTGAGTTCTTGGAGAAGTTCTTGAGTATTTTTCTTCACTCATAGATTCAACTACAGACAAGTTTTTAACTTTTACTCCATGTTTTACATAAATGCAAACACCACCATGTCGTTTCCTTCCTGCAATAATGACTGACTAAATAATATGGAGAAATACTTATGGGAACAGGATGTGAATAGAGGTATACTGAACAAACTGTCCCACAAATATCTGCACATAAGTGTATATATTTACAATAATTGGACACATATACATGGCATGAAATACAAATGCAGGTTGAATGAATTAACATGGCGGCTCAGATGAGCAATCTAAAGTCAAAGATTATGTTGTTCATGGTCGATATGACCTATCGATGCCACACATCCCCCCCCCCCTCTACCCCCTCCTCCTGCAGTACGGAGTACAACAGGTGAGTCATGAGTCATGGGGGAAACAGTGTGGGCACTGATGCTGTTGGTGGTCATATGAGATGGTACATGCACAACAGGGACCTCCACCTCGTCTGGGGCAGGGTGCGGAGGCGGAGTGATGGAAGGCAGGTCCACCTCGAAGTCGCTGAGCCAGCGAGGGTGGACGATGCAGCGGCCAGCCCGTGAGCAGGTGGGTGGAACAGTGGATGGCGGGGTGTAGGTGTGGTAAGCCCAGATGTTAACCTAGCCATCTGGCAAGATGAAGGTGTGAATTGTCATCGGGTCACACTCATGAGGGAGGGTGAGGATATGCTCAACATTTAAGTTTAACTGGTCGTTGGTTGGTGAGGTCGCAGTGTCTGTGAGTAGAATGTGAAGAGTTATGGTTGAAATATCATCCACTTGGTGTGGGGGTACGTTCCAGAGCAGGGTAACTATAGGAGAGGGTGTCTCCGTAGTCAGTGAGGTAGCAGCAAACCCTGCTCACGGGGTGTAGGTTGACGTATCTGAGAAATCCGCGAACGGCGACAGGGGGGGCGTCGGGTAAAAAAACCGGTGTGGTGGCCCGAGGAGAAATGTTGTCAGACTCCACAGCAGGAGGGAGACTGGCAGGAGAGTCATTAGGAGAATCTGACTGAGCCAGTAGAGGGGTGTCGGGGTCCACAAATGCTGGTTTGAGTTGGTGTAGCAAAACAATTTGCAGACAGTCTTTGACGATGATGTCGAAAGTTGCATTGCCCTGTCGGAGGACTTTAAAGGGGCCGAGATAAGATGGTTGCAGAGGTTGTCGGACTGAATCGTCTCTCAGCATCACGTGGGAGCAAGTGTTGAGAGCAGTAGGCATGGAAGTGTCCGGCAGGGAGTGGCTGAGAGGTGGGTGCAGGCGTGCATGTTTGAAGCGAGTGCACATGCGACTTATGAAAATCCAGGGAGGAGGAGGGGGATCTTTGGGTAGCTGAGGCTGAATGAGTTCCCCTGGTAGGATTAGGTTCTGAGATAGTTCCCTGTAAGTCAGGTTTGGAAATGGAGCAGAGGCCGAGGAGCAACTGTAATGCACCGACTTGCGGTACCCAACATCGAAATTACAACAATGGATCGTACTGTACCAACGTCACTATGCCATTAATGTATGGCTTCCTGCCGTGCAAAATACCTGGGCGAACCAGTCGACCACTATAGCTTTAATTAGGTACAGTTTTTAATTTCACAGTCGATGTTATGACTGTGGATTGCTATCTGATTTTTGAAGATTCCAGTCATAGTGGAGCGCCTGGCGACTACTCGAATCCTAGCTCGTACTGTAATCGCACTCTCAAGGAACAAATTGAAGACAGATCAACGTTTGTATAATTACTACTGCGGCAACCTCAACCACTGACCGTGCAGCCGGCTTGAATATCGAATAATGAAAGACAGCATTCTTACTTTACACAATGTCGTGATCAAACGATGACACATTACACTACGAATAGACACATCCAAACATTTTAATGACAATGATCACCAATATCAAGCTGCGCCAAATGCTCATTTCATTTCCATTGCCAGTATCAAGCAGTAATTACCAGATAGGCCAATTTAGATAACAATTCTCATTATCTAAGCTACTGGTCAAATCAAAGCAACAAATCTCTTTAAATACAGTACCGGTACCTATTTATATTATGTCGAGATAAGTGTCACATCTAACTTGCAATTGTTCTTTCACACAACGAAATTCTCACAACGCAGTACATTATCTCTGGAAAAGGCTTAAGCCCGGTCCACACGCAACGATCTGTCTGCGCAGACATCGGCGCAGATGTCTGTACATGCAAAAGATCGCTGCAATTGTGATGTGTTCACACCACACAAACCCCAATCTACTACTCGCCTGCCATCTGTCGGTGTAGAAAAGGAATAGCAGTGGCAAGCGACTACGCTCCCCGTAAAACGTCAAAAATTTAATTCAGTTATTTTGAAATATAGAAATGGAGGAAGTTCTGTTGTGGTCTGTGTTCGCAGCTTGTGATGCAAAAAACATTCAGACCAACCGCAGGAAACAGAAAGCGGTCAAAATGGTGTAGACAGTGGCTGCTAAAGCGAAAGCAGTTTTCTCACGTAAATTTACTGCGAGAGTTGCAGGGCGAACCTAACGACTGGCGAAATTATTTGCTGATGGATTCGAAACTTATAATTATCTCTTAAAGTTTTTAACCCCTCATATTATGAGAAAAAATACTTGTATGAGAAGGGCAATTTCTCCTCATGAACGGCTGGGGGTAACATTAAGATTCCTAGCAACAGGAAGGGGCTACAAGGATTTGGAATTTTCAACTGCAATATCGAAACAAGCGTTGAGTGAAATAATACCCAACACATGTGAAGCTATTTACGCTGTCCTGAAGGATGAGTTCATGAAAGCAAGTCAAGTAAATTAAGTCTGTCAAGTTACAGATAATATTTTTGGTGTTGTAGGCGTGTTTAAAACACAGTAGGCCCATATTATTAGAGATTATATACCTACATGGCCAATGAGCTATGGTTTACTTTGTTTCTGAGTAGGCATTTTCAGTTCGCTACTGTGTAGAAGCAACCTGTTACAAACTTTTGTTACAGGATACAAAACTCCTACACCAGATTTTCTAGATTTCTGAACTTTGGATAACTCTTTTCGGTAAACAGTTGACAACGAATTTTTTTTTTTATTACTGTTACTCTGTTTGCCGAGGCGTCAACTGTCCGCAATTTTTCAATTAGAGCATTGTATGCTGCTGTCTTTTGTCTCGGTCACTATATTCTTTACTGTTAATCTTCCACAAACATGGGTCGTTTCTATATATTTCAATGAATTCACTTACAAACTGACGAGTATCAGCTATTTTAATTCCCTGTGCGCACAAATACAAACACTAGACTGAGCAAACAGCTGTTTCGCGCCAGATTTGCGGCGATCTCCTGTCCACACGCTCCAACTTGGCTGCACAGATGTGGTTTGAACCCACAGGTTTGAGAGGTTTTGCTCAAACCTCCAACTCCAACTTCCAGGTTTACACACACATCAAGTTGGTGCAAATGTTCTGTTCACACGCAACGATCTGTCTGCGCAGATGTGATGTGCACAGACATTTGCGCAGACAGATCGTTGCGTGTGGACGGGCCTTTACTTACAAAATTCCTATTCCATATATTGCTGTGTTATGACCAGATTGTATTAAGACGCTTTTACCGATATCTATATGGATTAAAATAGTTTATGCTACGACTAAATCTCTTTCCGATTAGCCCAGTGTTGCTATGTAAATAACACAATGTCACGTACTCCACTGATTTACCAATCTTTGTTGTAGGTATAAACTTTGACTGTTCCGTAATAAATTACGACAACTTCAGTTCTACTTGCATTTACTGAGGACACTCTTTCCATATATGGAATCGTTTTAACTGTTTAGAATATCTACCTTCTATATATTTACCGTGACTCCACTCAATCTATGAACTTTTGATCAGGTAACCTTACAAATACCAGCATACACTTGTGTCCTGCAAAGCGGTATTAAGATCTCTGAATTTCACCCTTTGCTTTTCTCGTAAAATATATATCCACACACCAAATACTAATTAAGTAAACGTAAGGTTTTTGTTAACCCAAGAAAAGTTGAATTTATTGTCTCTAGGTATTTCAATACTCTTTCATTCATGTAAGTGTGCGAGGGCCATCAAATACTACACCTCCACAACACGGAAATTCAGAAATTAAAAAAATTAAACAAAAACCCTAAGTGCCACTCCCACTTTAACTCTAACCTTAAGTGACAATTTAAAACAAATTCTTAACCTCTTCAGACACGACCCGCTAAGTTCCCTACTTGAATTTGGCCACTCGTCACTTTGGCTAATCAAGTTTTTCTTTAGCTGCGTGCTGCTTGTAAAATGGTTCCTTTATTTTCTCGTCGCTTATCCACTCAACTAGTGGTGCACTCTATCACAATATAGTGAAACAGTTCATATTTATTTGAGCCAATTCTCGGTCCCCTGTAAGGTACAACAACTACAAACATGTGTTCTCGGCTTTCCCTTCACAACACACACACACACACACACACCAACCACTTCAACAAAACGGCTAGCAACCCAATTACCTCTGGGCGAGCTGCGACCACTAATCATACAAAGCGGACAGGATATCGGTACCAACGATTCCCAAAAACTCAACAATTACAAATCTAATTCTCTCTCTAACCAGGCTCACACTGAATTTACCACAGCAAACTTTACGACTGAAACTGTCGACAAGACGACAACTAATTGATAGCTCGTGCACCTAAATTCGCCAAAATCAGTGTATCACCAGCGACTATTCAGTAAATGCCACAGCATCTCTCTATATTCCATTGCTCAGTGTTGGGAGGAAACAACCATCACAGACACGTATATGAGCAGGGGCCTAGCAGACTAAATAGTCACACTGCCTCCACGAACTGTACTCAGATTAAAATACTGGTGCTATCAATCAAAACTCCTTTCCGTCTCCCAAGCCTTAACCGCCAGCTGCAGTGCCTCACTACATCACGCAGTGGGTCGCTGTATTATCAGACAGACGCACACCGGTGAGATGTCAGCATGGGAACTAACTAATTCTTTATTTCATACCATAGGAACGATTTAAAACGAACCAACATGCAGCGCCACGCCAACTTTTGACAATTAATTAATTATTCGATGCTGCTGTCGGCTCTATATGACAGCGGCTGGCCGCTGCGCGTTGCTCAGGCAGCATCTCTGGACCCAGCAATGGCGAGTTGTTGCATCGCTGTAGTCGCGCGCGTTCACTACCTGTTTTTTCGTCGACGCTGTCGGATCATCTACATTTTTTTTCTTAATACGTCGTACACATACATATTTACAGTAACCACCAGGTGTCATTATTAAATTATGAGGTATGATGCTCAGCACTAGTAAGGGCGAATGTAACCCATGTGTTTTGACACAGCACACACCCATGGAAGTGCGTTGGACCAGAGGCAGTCGTGGCAACTGAGGGCCGTTTTCAGAGTGCGGTGCCACCGTTCTACTAACCCATTGCGTTGTGGGTGGTAGGCTGTGGTATGAATTTTCTTTATGTCACAGATGTTACTTAAAATGGTGAACAGGTAAGACTTGAACTGCCGAACCTGGTCAGTGGTGATGGTGGTTGGACAACCGAACCTAGCAATCCATGATTAGATGAAACACTTGGTCATGGTCTCGGCTGCGATGTTAGGTAATGGAAGAGTCTCTACCCAGTGGGACATGAGACTGATTGTGGATAGAATATATCTGTGGCCCTCCGACGGTAGAAAAGAACCGATAAGATCGATATGTACATGACTAAATCTTCCTGGGGGGGATGTCGAACTTGCCCAGTGGTGGGGTCGTGTGGCGGCCTGTTTGACAGGGAACACAGCTGCATGCCCAGATCTGACAGTCCCATTTTATATTTTTCCAAACAAATCACTCGGAGATGAGCCATGTAGTGGCGTGGACACCAGGGTGAGCGAGGTTATGCAGCTCGTTGGAGGCCTGCTGGCACAGGGAGGGGGGGGGGGACAATGGGTGTAAGGTACCAGTAGAAGAGTCGCACCACACCTTGTCCACAATGCCGAGGAATTTCGCTTCCATAAACACAAGGGATGTTTGAGGGTCTGTGAGGAGAGCTTGAGATTCCTCGTCAGAGGCTTGTAGCGTGGCCAGGTTGGATAAATCAATGATGTGCAAAACGATGGGGCGGAAGTGTTTGACGGCCTCATAGACTGCAAGTAGTTCTCTATCGAAAGCGGAGTATTTCTTCTGGGCTGTTGGTAGTTTTTTAGAGAAGAAATGAAGAGGGGAACGGTGTCTGCCTTGTGTTGCTGTAGTACCGCTCCCACTGCAATGTCACTGGCATCCACAGGGATGAACGACTCGGCCGAGGGGTTGGGGTGTGCGAGCGTCATGGCGTGAGCTAAAGAAGTTTTCAGTACATTGAAGGTTTCCAACATAGGTGCTGAGCAGTGAATGGGTTTGAGTCCAGAACGCTGTTTACCTGACAGTGAGTCTGTCAGCGGGGCCTGCATGGCGACGGAAGAGGGCAGGTGACAACGGTAGTAATCTACGGTGCCCGGGAAATGTCACAGTACTTTTTAAGTAGCTGGGGGTGGCAGTGATGTGATGGCCTGCACACGAGATTTGGGAGGTTGTATTCCGTCGGTGGCGACATTTTATCCCAAAAAAGTGATGGAAGGCTGACGCAGTTGAAATTTGTCTTTGTTGACCTCGACACCGTTGGAGTTCAACTGGAGGATCATGGATAAATGATTTTCATGTTCCTCAGATGACTTACTAAAAATGAGTATGTCGTCTAGATATGCGAAGCAAAACTCGAACTGTCGTAAGATGGAGTCAGTGAAACGATGCCACGTTTGCACCGCGTTTTTCAGGCCGAATGGCATGAAGCTGTATTGGAACAAACCAAGCGGCATGATAACAGCTGTTTTAGGGAAGTCTTCCAGCACTACAGGAATTTGGTGGTAGGCACGTTTATAGTCAGCAACACTTAATATTGTAGCGCCCAAGAACTTAAGAGTGAAATCATTTACATTAGGCACGGTGTAATTGTCCATGACGGTACGAGCGTTTAAACGTCTGTAATCACCGAACATTCGGAAAGAACTGTCATGTTTGAGTACGAGGTGAATTGGTGAGGACCAGTTGCTGTCTGATGGTTGGAGGATACCTGCCTCCAAAAGTTCGTTAATTTGCTGCCGGGCTGAGTGCAACTTAATAGGGTTGAGGCGTCTAACCTTGTGCCTAATAGGAGGGCCGGCAGTGGTAAATATCTTGTGTGTCGTTCCGTCAGTGACGGAAGGAACCAAGAACTGCACACCAGACTGACCATTGTCCTGACGCGAAGTTTTTGGACGAGTAGGGTGCGACCAGACACAGCCGTTAGTGCAAGTGGGAAAGGGCAGCCTGAAAGTCACATGCTTAGTACGTGAGCACGGCGTGCACTTGTTTGGAGATGGCGGCACTGCGCGCAGCACAGAGCGGGTTGCAACTCACGGCGACTGTCTGCTGTCAATCTTTCACTATTCACTTGATAACTGGCGCAGGCGAGAGCGGCGTTGGCATGGCGCGTGGAACAGCGATGGCCGCCGAGTCACGTGGCTGGTGCACAAGAGAGGGGGAATGTTTATCAACATGCGAGGTGGCTGCCTGCGCGGTGTTTGAAACACGTGGCACTGAAGGTGGCGAGCGCGTCGGGGTGTTGAATCTACCGGACGCGAATCATCACACGCAATTAATGTTTTTGGACTAACCTGATGAGTGTCCGAGCTGGTATTGGCCGGAGAAGCTCGATTAGGTGGCGGAACTGTGGACTGCAGTTTCAGCAGCGAGGTACGAGCTGCGACGAGCTCGTTGTGTGTGCTATGCGTTGTTTCAGCTCTTTGTTTTCCTGGTGGAGTTGTGCCGCCGAGTCGTATTCTGACAGTTAATTAGTGACACAGGTCACAATGTCGCCCGCGAGGGCGGAGCACTCTCGTACTAAATCACATGTTGTGAAAGAAACAGAGCGTGGAACACAAGTGAGGGGGCACAGTATCTGAGTGTCAGTGGGATGGTGTAGCACTGAGCCCTGAACTATGTTCGGAGAGAGTTTGTAATGGGACAAAAAATTCATACCGAGAATTGGTTCATCGATGTTGGCAATGTAGAAAGTCCACGGAAAACAGAGAATGAGATAGGTGTGCCGTAACTTTGACAGAGGCTGAGGTTTGTAATGTTGATGCGTTGACAGCTTGTAGAAGTGACTTCGTTGGTGAAAAGACAGAGGGAGCCATCAATGTAGGTTTAATAGAGACATCAGCATCAGTGTTGACTATGAAAACGAGCCATGATGAAATGTCAGTCACGTACAAAGGACCGCTCAACTGGGTGGACGAGTGGACGGAGTGCAATGTATGAGGAGGCCTGTGAGGTTCCTCGCAGGACTCGGCGTATTTTAGGTTCTGCGGTCAGCGTTTGGGTGCTGGCAAGGTAACCGGCACTTCTAAGCATGATCACCGAAAACCTTGTGATACCAGCAGTGCGGATGAGCCGGATGTGGTGGTGGTGGTGACTGCGGCAGTGGAGGAGGCTTGTCCTCGTCGATTTGTTCCGGCATATATACAGGCACATATGGTGCATGGACGATCCTGGAGTGCTCGGCTTCAGTCCGGAACCGCGGGACTGCTACGGTCGCAGGTTCGAATCCTGCCTCGGGCATGGATGTGTGTGATGTCCTTAGTTAAGTTAGATTTAAGTAGTTCTAAGTTCTAGGGGACTGATGACCTCAGATGTTAAGTCCCATAGTGCTCAGAGCCATTTTAACCATTTGGAGTGCTCGGACGGTAGAGAGAGCCAGTGGATGCTGCCAGGCAATGTAGAAGGTGTGGAGTTGGAGTGAGTCCTGCCTCTGCCAGCTGCCGGCCGGTAAGTGGGAGCAGTTGTGTCAACTAGCGATGAGTGGTGAGCTGACTGGCATTGTCGTAGCAATGAATATAGTTGGTCTGCCGTGCGGAGATGAGAGCTGATTGACTCGAAGGAGTGCGGTAGCAGGTGGATCTGTAGGTCAGTAGGCAGCTTGGCAGACCAAACTGCCCACAGTGTGACGTCCGGCATGGTATGTTCATTCACAAGTAACCGGAGGCAGTGCCGGAGTTGTGATGGGGTTTGGTCCCCCAGGTGTTCCTCGGACAAGATCTTGATTGTTAATTCTTGTGGTGAGCAGGCAAAGCATTCTATGATCGTATTCTTCACAAACTCTTATTTTGGTGGAGGTGGTGGTGAGAGGAGTAGATCGCAAATTAAGTCCGAATGATCATGGAGGTGCATGATGAGGCACAGGAATTAAGAGTTGTCGTCGGACACGTGATTCAACTCGAACAGATGCTCGACAAGTGCAATCCATGACACTGGGTTGTCCTCATATAAAGGTGGCAGTTTCGGCAGACAACCTGGGGGTAGGGACGAAGTCGGCTGCGGTGTGTCTTGGAAAACCGGCTGGTCCGTGGCAGGAGAGGCTATACATCAGGCCAGCGCGGTATGCGCGGGTGTGTTTCTGGCAAAAACGTCCATAGCATCGGCGGGTTGCATTGTCCTTGATATGTCGCGAAAACACGACGTGGCTCACACGGTCGGTACTGTGGGAACTAGTGGTTGTGCGGCAGACGTTGGAGTCCCATAAACTGGGCTGTAGGCTACGGGCACTGATTTGAATTGACCCACCCTGGAAATAACGCGGTTGGCTGTGGCAGCAGACACAGGCGGTGCTGTGGGAGAGGTGAGTGGCTGATCGACCAGAACCGGGTCCCCTGCGAGAGCGGGTGAGGGGGGGGGGAGCAGGAGGGGGGGGGGGGGGTTGGTAACTCGTATGACCAAAGTTTAAGTTCTTCGCGCATGTTGAAAACACGCCCCGTGAGGTCGGACTATAACTGACCAGTGGTACTTGTGGGAAGTCACAACGGTGTGGTAAAACTCCATTGGAAAGTGAAACACCAAATGATGCACTCAAACCAGCGTGGTCAAAAACTTGAATAACCAGTCTGGGGGTTGAGCATGGAGAATTGTACACACTAAAATGTTCTTGATTAGTTTGCCAATGAGGCAAAACCAGAACAGGTCACTGTTGATCGTGGCCGGGTGCGTTTTGCGATAATGGCGGCGCTGCACATGACATGATAGTAACTGTTGTTGCGGCCTGTTGAGAGTCAAAGTACGTGTGTGAATGTAGATCGCTTTGAGAATTACACGATCGATTGGTAGGTACACAGTTCTGAATATTATTCACTTCACACTTCACATGTTGTCGAGCACGTTCGGGCGACGCGAAAACCGAGTCGTTTGTCTGTGTAAGCGGCGTAGCACTCGACCGTTGTAGAGCGACAAAATTGAGGTTAACGTGGTTGGAGATCGCGAATCACTGTGGATTAATGGAGAACCGGTCGTTGGCGAAGGAATGAAGAGGTCCGACGAGCGTTGTTGGGTTTCCAAATCTTCTAACACAGATTTGGGTTAGGCGGCCCTGTCGGCGGGCACCTAACCTGTTGATGCTACAACACCCAGTGCAGAAGTCGCGGAAGACGTGCAAACTTTGAGGTCACGAGTATGGGAACGGGATGCGTATAGAGGTATACTGAACAAACTGTCTCACAAATATCTGCACGTAAGTATATATATTTACAGTAACTGGACACATATACACGACACGAGATACAAATGCAGACTGAATGAATTAACATGACGGCTTGGATGAGCGATCTAAAGTCAAAAATTATGTTGTTCATGGTCGATATGACCTATCAACGCCACATACTAATGTTTACTAGCTCATAACTCTTGCACCAATGTTCTTGAACACAAATACAGTCTATACTGTCTTCACTGGCTGCAATCTCAAGTTCTAATATTTTATTTTGAATACACTGAATATTGACGCTCATTATTTTTAAATTATTAAAAATAGATAGGTACCAAAAATCTTTGAGAATTATACATTTCCTGCTCCTTGTATTTCTTACCCCTCAATATGCTGCCATTCTTGATGTTACATCTGATGTTGTAGCTAATGTTTCCATGGATTATGGAATTGTTTCTGGATCTGATGTTTCAATGGATGCTGGGGATGTTGCCAGTTTTGATGTTGAATATGTTATTGCAGCTAATGTTTTGGTTTATGCTGGAACTTCTACTGAAGCTGTAGTTTCATTGAAAGCTTGAACTGTAGATGCCCCTGGAGTTCAAACGATGCTTGTGCTGCAGTTGAAGCTGATAATTGCTGCACTGATGATGCTGATTTGGCTACAGCTGTGGCTGATGTCTGTATGGCAGTTTGTAGCACTGGTCTTGGTTCTGTTCTTCTGATTGCTGGACTAGTCGTCTTTGGTGGGAATCTTTGCGCTTTTTCGCATGCGACAGGTAGCTGAGGCCCGTGTGTATTTGACTGTGTAATGTACTGAGGTTATGCCGTGAAGCGAATTATGTGCAATAATGTCTGTTGGCTCCAAAGGTGGCATGTTTAAGTTTACAGACAATTACAGACAAAGGAGAAAGTCGTATGGAGTGCCTCTTATGAAGATTATCTGAATAAAAACTTGAGATCTGTTGCCCTGAGCATCAAGTATTATATAAAAGGTCACCAATCATATATTTGTAAAGTGCAGAAGTAGAAAAACAGTGGAAAATAAGCCAAAAAGTTATGAAAAGTGTGGGCCTATATGAAAACTGTGACGAATATTTATGCTATGGATCCTTAAAAACAAAACAACTGGGGAGCCTGACATTTGAACAAAATACGTGGTGGAGTATGTTTAGCTCCTCAAGAAACCCTTAAAACTTGAAATGAAGTACACTGATGATGTAAAAAATACAAAATGGCAAAATACAACCTCCATTCTAGCTGATAGTTTATGAAATTCTCTAATTTGTTGAGTACGAGGATGTTAATCTACATATCATCTTTCATCATTAAACATTGTCATCATTTCGTATTTCTTGTACCTCTGTTATTTGGATAGTTCTTTACCTGCAGCTGCTTTCGTGTTTTCTTTTTCTGTCACCTTTTCATCACAATAAACGCAACAGAAGTTCCCAGGCAAAGAAGGGAATTCATAGCAGACTGCTTGCACAATGAGATGTTCTGGACACGAGAATGCCCATGTGTACATGCATTCTTTCCACAAATTTTTGTGCATGCCCTCTTATTCCCGTGTGCCTACGATCGTGCACGACGAAAGAGGCATTGTGTAGACGTACCTTTAAGATTCCCTCCCCCCCACCCCCACCCCCTTGCCTCCTCTGTAATCCATTCTTCCCTTCCCCACAGCTCATAATTGAACCTTGTATGTTTCATGCACAGTTGGGTATATTTTTTAATTTTTGTACTGAGCTTCATATTTATGTTTTTGTTCCTACTTCTGCACTACTTTCAATTTTATCATGACGTTGCTCATATATTCCTGCGGGCCCAATTAACGTCATTGTGCCAACAGCGTCGTCACCTGGTGGCAATTTCTGGTAGTTATATGTTCTCATGACGACTCTCCAGAAGCTGAGTACTGGTGGTGAAAATGGACTCATGTGACCTCATTTTCTGTAGGAAGGCTATTCTAATTAGTATGATTATTTTTTGTAGTACCTACCGTATCTTTACCGTCGAAGACTTTGGTGAATTATGCTTTCGTTTATGACTTCGTATTTTTATTTTGGCATACATTCTGAAGACGGGCTACTCCTGAAACTCCTCAATACAATGAAAATTTTTTGAACACGTGACCAGTTCATTTCTAAAGACCTATTCAGCACGGACAGAAGTCATCTCAAGTTTCTGTCCTTGGCAAACATAACGGTCCTTCTCATACGCCAAATCCAACTGAAGCTGCTACAACTTATATAGCCAGAATAAACTTCAAAATACGATCTCATGCGCATTTTGAATGTGCTTCTCTAATCCATTAAAGACAACACACAATCATTTCGCAGTGTGGTTCTACTAGGGTTACCACTTTTTGATATAAGAAATAAGTAACATTTACCTAAAATATGTGATTTTTTACAAAAATAAGGGACATTTCATGAATCCTTGGAAATCGAACGTCAGTACCAATTTCAATTACCTTGTAATTAGTTTCATTAACAGAATGAGATAATTATTGAAATTAGCAAAAGAAACTTACTTCTCTTCACAGTACATGCATTAGGTGTGATAAAACACACTGGAAGAAACAATCATAGAACTACCTTATATTCTCCATCTGTACTTCACATTTGTCCTAGGTGACTTTAAAATTACGCTGTCTAACTTCATCACGCAATGGAACTTTCTGCAAGACACATTCATGTTTACAGTAATTAGCAGTTCACTTTTAATGGGATCTACTGAACAGCTCCTTCTGCCGTTTGACCACTTCTCAGACATTAAGGAGAAAATGCGTCCAACAAATGCATTTGACCCACGAACGCATATTACAAAAGACACAAGTTTTTTTCTAATTCTGTTAATTTCTGTTGTCCTTTATCACTAGTAAACACTAACAACCTCTTGCTTGAGGCTTCTTCTGTGCTCTCCAAATTACTGGCATGAATGTTCCCAATAAGACAAAACTCTTGTTACAATTCTTCCATATCAATTATTTCACTTAATTGGAGTGATTTCAGAGAAGCTTGCAGGGATGAGAAATCAATGCTTCTGTTGAAACCAAGAAACTATAGTCTCGCTGCAACGTTCTTCTCCGAGATGTCGTGCGACTTTTGAAGGTAGTTTAAGGCTTCTTGACAGAACTGCATAATACTTCTCTCCAGTTTGCTTCTTTTTGAAGAAGACTGAGCGTCCATGGCATTCTTAACTGCAGTTCTGAAGAGCTTATCTTCTTTCTTTTGTTGTGGGTTTCTCTTCAGTAAGTAAATTTTGTCATAAGCTTCAACCATAGAAGAAGTGTCTCTTTCTAAGATCTTGAAGCACTGAACAAAAATCTTAGCTACATTGCTGAAGAGTAGTAAATGGATGTCTAGAACATCCTTAAGTTCATCTTCTGGATGAAAAACTTCCTCAGAATTTAGGAACAGCCCTCTCCCAAAGATGTGAAGTACCTTTTGATGCCAGGCCAGTTGTGATTAATCTTTTAACTGCACGTTCCAAAGAAAGCCGAGTTGTAACGTGTCTCAGTATCTCCAGTCATTCAACATCTACAAACTCAAAATATTTCTTCTGGTCTTTGCAACGCTTTTCAGACGTGGGCATTGTCTGTGTCTGTATCAAGGCAATCAATTACGTGGCTCATTGTATTACGGACAAAATGAGCTGAGTAATTTGACTCCAAAATTTTGCAGTGTGCATCATGGAGCAGTTTAAAAACTCAATTGTGCTTACCGTAATTGACATTAGCGTTGTCTGCAGTACAGGCAGTAACTTTGTCTAAATGCAAGCTATTTTCATCAACTACTTTAATGATACACTCATGAATTGAACTTGCGGTTTCACTGGCACTTTAATAAAGGTCCAGTAACTTGGTCTGTACACCACTTGTAGCTCTGAAGTCTCATACACATGGGGGAAATATTTTACGATTAACTTTATTGCTGGCATCTGTAGCAAACTGAAAAGAAACAGTTTTAGAAACAAATTCGGTCACAACATCTTTTAGAGATTTTGGAGCATATATTTGTTGCACCAAACTTTCTCCTTTCGTTCTTCCACGTTGTTAGAAACCCTGGAATACCCAAAAATATGAGATATCAGTTTATTTAAAGAGTCGACGCTGGCGTAACTGTGGTTTTGTTTTACGACGTGAAACTCAATACTGAGTTCTGCTGCAGGCAATTCTTGGCGCCTTGTGGCATTGTGCGACAACAGGTTTCACCCACGTATATGGCGATTCCCAGCTACTTTGATATGACGTTCTCGTTTAACTTCCTTCGTAGTAGTTGTAATGACTGTA
Source organism: Schistocerca cancellata (assembly GCF_023864275.1). NCBI lineage: Eukaryota > Metazoa > Arthropoda > Insecta > Orthoptera > Acrididae > Schistocerca > Schistocerca cancellata. Next base: position 500,549,945 of record NC_064631.1, read on the forward strand.
TTTTATCAGAATATGATATCTCAACACTGATGTCTTCGGTGAGCTTTGATAATTTCTCAATTTTCGTGTATTTAATCTCAAACAATGAAGAGTTACGTTGGAAATTGGAAGGGGAGACCAACTGAAGTATGCCGCGGAAGATGAGGTGAATCCCAGCATGCCCAGCTTTATGAGCAAATGGCGAGACATCACGAGATTTCTTTCTTTTTATGCGCCAAAGACAAAAGAAAGAAAAATATAATGGAGATGCTTTAAACTGCAACGATGTTAGAGTCAAATACGGATTTTAAAGTATTTAATGACAAATAAATCAAACGCTCGTTTTTACAGGACAACAGCTCTTCAGTTCACAATACAAAATAAAAGGACCCAAAAGTTTCACCTCAGACATGGGATGTCCAGCACAGCACGGGACAGGAGGCAACCCTAACTTGTACATGCCAGCCACTTGGCGTCACTGCAATAGCGAAGATGCAGAGAAACAGTGGGAGTTTCGTGACTTATTGTCATTAGTAAACAACAATACATTTCCAACCAAATTAGTAACACTGATGCCGTGTGTTGACCGGTTCGAGCTTCAGTATTCTTAGCAACGAACTAGTCTTCACACTGGCTAATAAGATTGACCTGCCAAGGCCTTAACGTTACGAGAATGTTCCACCAATGCTAACTGGATTGATATCACCGTCGCCTCTTCTGAAGACATACTTTATCTTACCAGGTTCTTGTTTAATAGGACTAGCGAGCATTAGTTGCTCTGGGTCTCAAGCAATACTGTATTTTTCACAGCTCAACGTTTAGTTGTTGTCGTCCATTGCTAAGACAACTAGGCAACGACTGATACATGAATTAAGATTATACGAAGCTTTTCATCCTTTTTTCTTTCTCCAATACAATAAAATATATTTTTTAATAATAATCGAAGCCTGCTGTCCCAGCGACGAAGTCTTTCAGCTTGGCACGGCCGTCGGCCTTACGCGTATAGTGACGAGCTTTCAACGGCACCATACCCCGTTGCAACAAGTTCTCCGCCGTTGCTCCAGCGTCCTCGAAAACGTGTAACAGTAGGAAGCAACAATGCATAGTACACACTATTTCTAATCTAAAACTATGCTTTCATCGATTTAATTCGAATATTACATACTTCGTATATCCAGAGTTCTTACCACAAACCATGCATCGAACTGCGTCACTGAAGGCAGGTAGTGTTAGCCAACTATATTCCCTCAGGAATACCAGCACATCTCACATTTGCTCGACACTGGGCGTTTTAGGCTTTTTGATTCCTTTGTAAATGAGCTTTCTTGTCACTTACGTTTTCTATTATTCCGAGCACTTTTACGAATGAGACGACATCTTTCCTTATTTTGTAATTTTCAGCTGAAAGCCGATTTTCACTTACACTGCGGCGAATACTTTCATTGTGTCTCTTTGGGTCCTACGCAAGCTCTTCTCAATAACACGCGATTCAACGTGTGCCTACGGAATATCAGACCAGCTGTGTGACTGGATTGAAGAGTTTTTAGCAAACAGAACACAGCATGTTGTTATCAATGGAGAGACGTCTACAGATGTTAAAGTAACCTCTGGCGTGCCACAGGGGAGTGTTATGGGACCATTGCTTTTCACAATATATATAAATGACATAGTAGATAGTGTCGGAAGTTCCATGCGGCTTTTCGCGGATGATGCTGTAGTATACAGAGAAGTTGCAGCATTAGAAAATTGTAGCGAAATGCAGGAAGATCTGCATCGGATAGGCACTTGGTGCAGGGAGTGGCAACTGACCATTAACATAGACAAATGTAATGTATTGCGAATACATAGAAAGAAGGATCCTTTATTGTATGATTATATGATAGCGGAACAAACACTGGTAGCAGTTACTTCTGTAAAATATCTGGGAGTATGCGTGCGGAACGAATTGAAGTGGAATGATCATATAAAATTAATTGTTGGTAAGTCGGGTACCAGGTTGAGATTCATTGGGAGAGTCCTTAGAAAATGTAGTCCATCAACAAAGGAGGTGGCTTACAAAACACTCGTTCGACCTATACTTGAGTATTGCTCATCAGCTTGGGATCCCTACCAGATCGGGTTGACGGAGGAGATAGAGAAGATCCAAAGAAGAGCGGCGCGTTTGGTCACAGGGTTATTTGGTAACCGTGATAGCGTTACGGAGATGTTTAACAAACTCAAGTGGCAGAATCTGCAAGAGAGGCGCTCTGCATCGCGGTGCAGCTTGCTCGTCAGGTTTCGAGAGGGTGCGTTTTTGGATGAGGTATCGAATATATTGCTTCCCCCTACTTATACCTCCCGAGGAGATCACGAATGTAAAATTAGAGAGATTAGAGCGCGCACGGAGGCTTTCAGACAGTCGTTCTTCCCGCGAACCATACGCGACTGGAACAGGAAAGGGAGGTAATGACAGTGGCACGTAAAGTGCCCTCCGCCACACACCGTTGGGTGACTTGCGGAGTATAAATGTAGATGTAGATGTAGACGTAGCAAACGCGTTTCCAGGCCACAGTAATTTATAATAAAGCTATTCGTAAAAATGACGCGCATGCACCTACACGGGTAAGATGGCGTCACAGGCCAAACAAAAACTGCGCTGCAGGCAAGGACTCAATCATTGTGTACGCGTTATTAGTTTTGTAGTTATTTGCGATTAAAATCTGGCCGTATTTTGTCACAGAAGAAAGTTGAACAGACGAGCGAACAGACCTTTTCACGGCAAAACAAGCAGTATGTTGCGACTCGGTGGTCGCTCTGAGCTGTCAGCTCCAAAGCGGCGAGTTCGCCCAGCAGCCAGCCGATCGTGTCGTGCCCTGCGTCAGGCTAGGGATGGGCAAAAGCGACCAGTTAAAACCAATACCGGTATTTTATATCTGAATAACCGATATTTTTCGGTATTTGTTTGGTCTCGGTTACAACATGTGTTTTTTATTTTTAACTAATAACCAAGTAAAAAAAGGAAATATCAGCCATAGCAGTAGTGCTACAATTTTTCATTTTAAAACAAATTTTCTTTTAAACAAGAGTAATTTTTATTCGTAAATTTACATTGGTTTGAAATACTGCGTTATTACAGAAAGTAGGAAAAGCGATCAGTGCTATTTTAATAACAATGCCAACAGACACGAGCAACAGATACTGGTATAAGAATTGGTGCAGTGTTGCTGAGACAACAATGTCCCAGTTGCCGGGCGTCAGTGTTGCCAATTTAGCGACTTTGTCGCTAGAAATAGCGACTTTTGCCTTCGTCTTAGCGACAAAAAAAAAGTTTTTAGCGACAAAAATTATTTAGCGACTTATCTGGCGACTTTTGGAGTACTGACGACTTTTGAAGTACAAATCAAAACTATTTTGGGCCAGTATTTTCATTAACAAAACTAAGATTTTAACTATGAATGGGTACTACACTGACTTTGCTCTAGATTTACTAAGTTAAATTAAGTTCTTAGCAGATCATGTAGCATTGTTCAGTATTTAGTAAACCTGAATGTGGGAATTGCCTACAGAGTAAGAGAACCTTGACTATAGAACAATTCATTATTTATTACCCACTGGCCTGTTATCGTCGATAGCGTATCGACCTATAATTCTTCAGCTTTTGAACTCCCTTTATTTTTCGAATTGACAAAAAACATACGTAATATTAAGTATAATAAAATACATTTCTGTCCAGCAACCTCTAATTTTTCGAAATGTTAACTCGCAGTTAAATTATTACCACATGCACAGTGGTAACGCAAGAACAATTCGGTGGAGGTATCTCAGACATTATTACGTTTTAAACAATGAACAATAGCAGTGATATCGAGTTACCGAGTGAGTATATTGTTTCATGACCTCTAGTACGCCTGAGTTTTAATGTATTTTCAGTGAATATAAATTGGTGAAACTTATGTTGTGGTACCTTACATAATGGATTTACCACAGAAGAAGAAGCAGTACGCTCAAAAATATCGGGATGCGTGGGAAGCAGAACCTGAATTCAATGGCTGGCTGAAACCAGTCGTTGGAGACTTATCCAAGGCAAGATGTCAAGTATGTGCAACAGAGTTTTATGCTGAATTGTGTGACATTAAAAAGCATTCGAAAACTATTAAGCATAAACAAAAATATGATTTAAAAAAAACACAAACCACTTTACCTGTGATAATTGTTCCGAAAACTACAGTTAGAATAGCAAGCAGAGCGGAAGGCGCCCTTTCTTTATTTATTGCTGAACGTTGTTCTATTTTAACTGTAGATCATTTAGGAATACTGTGCAAGAAGGTGTTTTCCGGTTATGAGGGCGCAAAAACATGCAATTACGTCGTACAAAGTCCACTAACATTATAATTGAAATTTTGGCTCCATATTTTATACAATCATTGGTTGAAGATATAGGTAACCAAAAATACAGTGTACTAATAGATGAATCCGCAGATTTATCAATATCTAAAATGCTAGGTATCGTCATACGGTACTATAGTCTAAACAACCAAACCATTAGATCGGCATTTCTCAAACTCGCTTAGTAGAAACTGCAGATGCAAGAAATCTTGCTGCTGTTCTTGTGAATTCTTTGAAAGATCTCAAACTTCCAATCGCTAATATGGTAGGAATTGGCACAGATAATGCTTCTGCAATGGTTGGCATAAACAATGGGCTTTCCCAACAAATCAAGACAGAATATGGTTTGAAGCATTTGGTATTGATCCGTTGCATTTGTCACTCTCTTCAGCTTGCAGTTTCGCACTCCTCAGTGAATACCATACCTAGAAACATAGAGTTTCTTCTATAATAAACCTAAAATTGGTTCTCCATTTCACCGAAAAGACAAGAGGAGTATAAAAAGATTTATGAGACAGTAAATTGTGGAAAACAGCCACTAAAAATTTTGAAGGTCTGTGCAACACGTTGGCTTTCAATTGAACCAGCAATACAAAGAATTTTGGAGCAGTGGGAAGAACTAAAGCTAAATTTTTCACTTTCAATGGTTCAAGACAATTGTTACACTGCCGATCTTTTGTACAAGATGTATTGTGACGACTCAAATCATCTTTACATGTTTTACCTTAAACATGCTTTAAAAGACGTACAAATAGCAATAAAAGCTTTTGGAGGAGAAGACAATGACCCCCACTAAATTACTAGATACACTTGTATTTCTCATGCAGTCACTCGGACAAAACATAGTTTTTCCAACTGTTGATTTGTTGACAACACCAGTTCCAAGCGAATGTATGTACGCAAATCCGAACCTTGGCTTTATGTTTGAACAGAAATTGTCTGAGTCAAGTTTGTCTGAAGAAAATAAAGTTTATTTGAAGAACAGCTGCATTCAGTTTAGTCTGAAACTCATAAAAGAAATTCAAGAAAGACTGCCAAGTAACGTTACGATCCTGAAAAAAGTGTCAATGCTGAATGTTGAAGAAACACTAAAAGTGAATAAAAATAATGTTGTAGCGGATGTAGCCAAAGAATTGGGTTTTAGTGGCGATTTCATAGATGGTATGCTGCAAAACTGGCATAATATCAACTTCATTAGGTGGAACAACACTACTAACACTGTTAGATTTTGGAGTGAGGTTTTGGAGTATAAAAATGCCGCAGGGGAGAATCATTTTTCTTGGATTTCACAGCTAGCAATGACTGTTCTATGCCTACCGCCTACAAATGCAGAAGTGGAAAGAATATTCAGTTCTATGAATATTATAAAAACTAAACAACGTAACAGATTATCGTTAAAGACAATTAATGCTTTGATCATATTGAGAGACCAGCTGAAGAAACAAAATAAAGATTGTGCATCTTTTGACATACCGTCAGACGTATTGGAGCTTATTGGAACGAACAAAAGTTACTCTTTTGCGACAAAACCAGTCGAACTGCAACATCACATTTTGAGCGACGTTCAACCCTCTACATCAACCACAGTTCTGTCAGAGCATGAAACAGAAGAGTTATTCGATCTTCTGAGTGACGACGATGAATAGCTCACATACCGGAATGTATATATTTTGTAACCTAATTTGAGTTCTTGCTTTCTATTGTTACAAATATAGTTGTATTTTTCTAGTATATTTGACTACTGTGATTGAAACAACAATTTGTTTGTTGCGTCAATTATGATAACATGTTTAATTAAACGTTCTCGTATTTTATGTGTATGTTGTTGCAAGCTATGCGTCATTTAATTAAGACAATATAGCAATTACATATGAGACAATTTTTATTAATATTTTATTACCCCTCCCCCCCCCCCCCCGCCCCCACTGGCTTATTGCACCATTCACAGCACGAAATTTTCAGCACACCCCTAGTAAAATCAGTTTTAGTGACTTTTGATATTGAATCTAGCGACTCGGATTATTTGGAGTAGGCAACACTGCACTGTATGAGACTTGGCCTGAGCCGCTCTGTACAGTAATTTCCCTCTGTCGTCACTGGACATCCACTGTATTGCAGAATGGCACCAACCCTAATCTGGAAATATTTTTAAGAAGTGATATTGCAATGAAGTACAATGCTTCATTTACTTTAACAGATTAAAGATTTGTCTGCCATTTCCATGAAATAATAATCCATCCTGGATTTTCCATTGTCTGAAATAATAAAAGAAGGAAGTTTTGGTAACAGTAATAAATTAAAACCTTAACAAATTTTTTTTTAATGAACACACTGCTATTTGACTGTACTGTTGTTTATTTGATTACGACCAGGTCTCGGCCTTTCATGTCATTTTCAAGTGATTGAGTTTATGTCATTAACATATATTGCAGGACATCAAGCTTAAAATTGGCCATAAGCTTTATGTCCTGCAATATATGTTAATGACATAAACTCTTGAAAATGGCATAAAAGGCCGAAATCTGTGTCACAATTAAATAAACAACAATACAGTGAAATGTCGGTGTGTTTATTTAAAAATAATGTATGACTGTTGTTCAGCAACATCAAAACGTATTTAACAACAAATCATTCATAGTATACAATAAAAATAGAAAGTAGCTGATATGCTGTCTGTGTCTTTATACGAGGGTGGTTTAAAAAGTTCTCGGAATCACCATGAGATGTCAGCAATAGCGCAACGAGTTGTTCACGTGATATTCATTGGACTGTTGCCTTTAAACGTGTGCCACGTCAGTGCTCTTGGAAGAGAGCTGTGGCGGTGACGTGGTTCTGTTGTTCCCGCATAGTGATTTGCGAAGATGGAAAAAATGGAGTTTCGAGCAGTGATTAAGTGCTTCGTAAAGAAACGTATGAAAGCAAAGGATATTCATGCCGATTTCCATAATACACTGGGGGACTCTTCTCCTTCATATTCAACTGTTGCAAAGTGGACAAATTACTTTAAATTTGGTCGGGGGAGCTTAGATGATGATCCGCGCAGTGGTCGGCCAAGATGTGTCACTGCTCCGTAAATTACTCCAAAAGTGCACAAAATGTTCATGGAGGATCGCCGAATGAAAGTGTGTGAAATTGCTCACACTTGCCAGATGTCATCTGAAAGGACATATCACATTTTAATTGAAGAATTAGAAATGAAAAAAATATCTGCAAGATGAGTGCCGCGACTCAAGATGGTAGATCAAAAATGCACGAGAATGGACATATCGGAACAATGTTTGGCCCATTTTAGGACAAACGAATGTTTTTTTTGCGCCGGTTTGTGACCACGTATGAAGCTTGGGTGCATTACTATACCCCAGACACAAAACGACAGTCAAAGCAGTGGAAACATGCTGATTCCCCACCACCAAAGAAAGCAAAGACAATTCCTTCGGCGGGAAAGGTCACGGCATCAGTGTTCTGGGATGCGAAGGGGATCCTGTTTGTAGATTATCTCCCCACTGGGCAAACAATTACTGGAGAATACTATGCTAACCTCCAGGACAAATTGCAACAAAAGATAAGCGAAAGAAGGCCAGGTTAAGCAAGGAAGAAAGTCATCTTCCATCAAGACAATGCGCGCCTGATACATATGCCGTCGCCATGGCAAAATTACACGAATTAAGGTATGAATTGTTGCCACACCCGCCTTATAAACCTGATAAGGCTCTGTCAGACTTACATCTATTCCAAAAACTGATAATTTTTCTTGGTGGACGAAGATTCACTTCAAACGAAGAATTGAGAGCCGGAGTTGACAACTATTTTGCAGGCCTGGAGGAAACTCATTTTCGAGATGGGATCAAGGCCCCGGAACATCTTTGGACCAAGTGCATTAATCTACAAGTAGACTACATTGAAAAATTAAAAAAAAGTTTCAGTGATGTACGTACTTTTTTTCTATTCTGTTCCGAGCACTTTTCAAACCACCCTCATAATACTCCTTTTTCTGCTTGCAGACATCGAAAACGGACTAAATAACACGAAAAACAGTGTTTTTCGATTTCAGTGTTAAACCTTTAGCACTGCCTATTCGTAATAGTGGCATGATCTCCGATTACAACACAATTTTTGAGCAGTTTTTCAAAGACTTGGAATCAGTGGGAGAATAATAGTGATTTTTTTGTTTAGTATTCAACCACTTATCACTAACCTAGAGAACCAGCGAATGCTGGATGGACTAAGTTTTTCTTTCGTTTGCCTATTTAATTTAATACTTTGATTCTAAGTATCATGAATCTGAGAGACATCATTTCTAAGCTTATTACAGGAAATAATAGGAATAAGAAACAGAAAATCTGTTATTTCAGAAACCGGTTATTTCGGGCGGTTTTCACAATTACACTACTGGGCATTAAAATTGCTACACTACGAAGATGACGTGCTACAGACGCCACATTTAACCGACAGGAGGAAGATACTGTGATATGCAAATGATTAGCTTTTCAGAGCATTCACACAAGGTTGGCGCCGGTGGCGACACCTACAACGTGCTGACATGAGGAAAGTTTCGAACCGATTTCTCATACACAAACAGCAGTTGACCGGCGTTGTCTGGTGAAACGTTGTTGTGATCCTTCGTGTAAGGAGGAGAAATGCGTACCATCACGTTTTCGACTCTGATAAAGGTTGGGTTGGAGCCCATCGCGATTGCGGTTTATCGTATCACGACATTGGTGCTCGAGTTGGTCGAGATCCAATGACTGTTAGCAGAATATGGAATCGTTGGGTTCAAGAGGGTAATAGGGAACGCCGTGCTGCATCCCAACGGCTTCGTATCACTAGCAGTCGAGATGACAGGCATCTTATCCACATGGCTGTAGCGGATCGTGAAGCCACGTCTCGATCCCTGAATCAACAGATGGGGACGTTTGCAAGACAACAACCAGCTGCACGAACAGTTCGCCAACATTTGCAGCAGCATGGACTATCAGCTCGGAGACCATGGGTGCAGTTACCCTTGACGCTGCATCACAGACAGGAGCGCCTGCGATGGTGTATTCAACGACGAACCTTGGTGCACGAATGGCAAAAAGTCATTTTTTCGGATGAATCCAGGTTCTGTTTACAGCATCATGATGGTCGCGTCCGTGTTTGGCGACGTCACGGTGAACGCACATTGGAAGCGTGTATTCGTTATCGCCATACTGGCGTATCACCCGGCGTGATGGTATGGGGTGCCATTTGTTACACGTCTCGGTCACCTTTTGTTCGCATTGACGGCACTTTGAATAGTGGACGTTACATTTCAGATGTGTTACGATCCGTGGCTCTACCCTCAGTTCGATCGTTCCGAAACCCTAGATTTCAGCAGGACAATGCACGATCGCATGTTGCAGGTCCTGTACGGGTCTTTCTGGATACAGAAAATGTTCGACTGCTGCCCTGGCCAGCACATTCTTGAGATCTCTCACCAATTGAGCACGTCTGGTCAATGTTGGCCGAGCAACTGGCTCGTCACAATATGCCAGTCACTACTCGTGATGAACTGTGGTGTCGTGTTGAAGCTGCATGGGCAGCTGTACCTGTACACGCCATCCAAGCTCTGTTTGACTCAATGCCCAGGCGTATGAAGGCCGTTATTATGGCCAGAGGTGGTTGTTCTGGGTACTGATTTCTCAGGATTTATCCAAGCAAAATTGCGTGAAAATGTAATCACATGTCAGTTCTAGTACAATATATTTGTCCAATGAATACCTGTTTATCATCTGCATTTCTTCTTGGTGTAGCAATTTTAATGGCCAGTAGTGTAGATTAATCTGCCGTGGACAAAACCGATATCACGGAAAACGGGCTGTTTCAGCGATGGCCGCTATCCCTAGTTCCGGCTTCGATGGCGACACTTGCCCGAGTCCCGGCCGTGCGCTCGGAACGCGTGACGTCAGCGCCGGCTATCGGCAGCGCTGGCCCGCCAGGGCGGCATTTACGCCGCGGTCGCCGCAGAAATAGCCGCGCTGCCGGAGCCCGCTGCCGCCCCGCTAGCTGGCCTGCGTCACAGCTCGCCGCGGGACACGTGTGCCCGCCGGCTAGCTCTATATACAGGCGCTGAGCTCACGTGGAAAAGTCTGACACTCTTAACCTCGACTTTTGCAATAACACACTCTTTTGGGACGTCAACATGGAACCCCTTCTGGATGAGTTAAAGAGCAGTAACGATGTGTTAGAGGTCGTAGCCTACGCAGACGACCTCATCCTGTTGGTTGGCGGCCGTAGCCGCGAGTACTTAGAACCTAAGGTTGAAAGAGCTATATCTATTTTGACAGCACGGTGCCACAAAGCCAAAATGACAACTTGTAACCTCCCCCTCACTTATCGACCTTAATGATAGTGAAAAATTAAACCGCGTGTACGTAATGGAAATTTGGGAAAAGCAATTGTGGTGTCACCGCCAGACACCACATTTGCTAGGTGGTAGCCTTTAAATCGGCCGCGGTCCGTTAGTATACGACGGACCCGCGTGTCGCCACTGTCAGTGATTGCAGACCGAGCGCCGCCACACGGCAGGTCTAGAGACACTTCCTAGCACTCGCCCCAGTTGTACAGCCGACTTTGCTAGCGATGGTTCATTGACAAATTACGCTCTCATTTGCCGAGACGATAGTTAGCATAGCCTTCAGCTACGTCATTTGCTACGACCTAGCAAGGCGCCATTATCATTTGCTATTTATCTTGTGATGCGTGTACCTTCAGACCGATGTTCACCAATTATGGATTAAAGTTAAGTATTCTAACAGCTACGACCTTTTTTGCTAAAGTCTAACTTCCTTAAATGTTCCAGACCTCACGCCAGCCTGCGTGAGCTTAAACGTGTGCCTTTCGGCTACCAATCATAGTGGCTTGGCTGTCTTGCCAAGTCACAACAGCAATCGTCACCGAAGTTAATCTGTAGGTAAAGAGGGAGGAAAGGGTTACATCTAAATGAAAGGAAAAATGCAAATGAAACTGGTGGATATTAATTTTGAAAAGGGGTAAAGTTAATAAAGAAAGTAAATGTGCGGCCGTTACGTTAACACTTAACTAGCGATAATTAGATATTTGAGATTTGGGGAAAATTACGGTCGCCAGTCCTATGGACAATTACTATAGTAACTGAAAAAGAAAGATAAATGCACATATAATTAGCACTAAAAGCGTGGCAACTGAAGGTTGACACGTGCTGTGTGAAAACTGAATGTTGTCAGAAGTAATAAATTTCGCTACACTCTGACTTAATTTAGCAAAAGAATTAATAAAACCGGAAAATTGAAAGTTATAGTGACTGAAATTAATAGTGAACTTTGTTTCCAAAGCACTACGAAATTCAATAAAATAAGGTTAGTCCTGGGCTACCTCAACAATCATTTTAAAAGCTACTTGAATCTACGCGCCGGCCGGTGTGGCCGTGCGGTTAAAGGCGCTTCAGTCTGGAACCGCGTGACTGCTACGGTTGCAGGTTCGAATCCTGCCTCGGGCATGGATGTGTGTGATGTCCTTAGGTTAGTTAGGTTTAATTAGTTCTAAGTTCTAGGCGACTGATGACCTCAGAAGTTGAGTCGCATAGTGCTCAGAGCCATTTGAACCATTTTTTTGAATCTACGCAATTTAGAAATAAGAGATTTAACTTTGAACCTGAATTAAATGATTCTGAACAATTAACAATAGTAAAATTTAGTACGTACCAAGCTGAGCTGCAGTCACAGGTAAGCTAAAATGTGGTAACAAAACTCGCACTCTTGATTTCTGCTCGTGTAATCTAAATATTGTAGTCAGCTATGAATACTTTAACTGAACTTTGAAATTAAACCAGTGAAATGGAATGATATTACTTTAATGCTGGCGTATGAATTTCAACGACACTCGGGTTCATTCCAGAAAAGGAAGGGACCCTGCTTGGTAATGCAATTGGGACAATGAGCAACAAAGGTTCATGCTAAGTTGCTGTATTTTTTGATGCAACAGTTTGGAAAGCTGAGGTCTGCCATACAGTTCTAAAACTTTACGTGCTTTTAGTCTTCTTTATTGGTTGATTGTAGGTTTGAAGTCGTCGGTCGAGGAGGTGGCGACAATCACTCATTGTCGGCTGTAGCTGTTGCAGAAGCTGGATGTTGGCGCACCTTCTTCTTGACACGGTCTCCGGCCGAAACGGGCTCTTGATGTGTGCCAGCTAACGCTTCCCGTCCGCGACAACATGTCAGAAACTAACATAGCAAGTCGAGCGCAATTACATGCTGCCAACCCCGAAAGCGCGGCAACTCGCGAGAGCGTCACACAACACACCTGCTCCACTGCCCTACTCCCGCCAGACTCTCTCTGCCCGCGCTCCATGTGGCTGAGTTCGCACTACCAGAGATCCTAAACACTTTGGTTCTCCACACGACCCATCGATGTAATCGTTCGATAGCATAGTTTTCCCTAGTCCAGACCCAGCGTAAAAATACAAATAATATTTACGAAACAAACCAATTATACATCGACATAAATGCATAAATATATATATACACAAATAGTAAAACAATTACAATATATAAAGACACAGGAATGTCATATCTTCAGGTAACAAAATGAGGAAAAAAAAATTATAGTACAATAGGTGGAAATAGGAGGATATGCATTTCCGGCGTTACAACTGCGCCAAGCAAGTCCACATACTTGCCACTAAAACAACTTATTAGGAATCCAACTGTTAGAATTAACGGCTGACCAGTTCTTCGGCACCGTAAGGCCCAATATCTAGGTGTAGTCGTCGACGAGAGGTGGAACTATGCATCACATGTTGATACCGTAACACAAAGACCATTTGAAACACTAAACAATCTAATTGAAATTGGCCACAAACGCTTCGATCTCCAACCCGACCTAATTAAATTATACCATAACAGCGCCTTAACCTCAATCGTGGCATACGGGTCAGGGGTCTGGGCACACAGGCTCACGAGGGTTATGCCTGCCATGGCCGTAAGAAGGGACAGCAAAACATCCTCCTGCGCTCGGTAGGGGCATACAGAAAAACTCCTGGGGAGGGGGGGGGGGGACACTGCTTGTACTAATGGTGCTCTGTACCCTTGATATAAAAATCAGAGAATAGGCCGCCTGGTACTGGGTGAAGAAGGAAAGGAGGGAAAAGATAGTGGAAATAATGGGGGTATACGTTGGGGATAAGCCTGGAATAAAAAGAAGGGGGGCAGAATTGTGGCAAGAGCAGTGGCATAACGATGAAACGGGGCGAAGAACGTATGCGTTTCTGCCACACATTGAGGAGCGATTACAGCTTACATACTTTAAACCAACCAGAGGACTGCTGCACTTCCTTACTGGACATGGACCCTACCCGACGTACCTGTGTCGGTTCGGCAAGCGGGCTACACCAACATGTGACTGTGATGCCGTGCAAGGCACTCCAGACCATGTGGTGTATGAGTGCCACTCTTCAACGATGTTGCACAAGAACTTAGGCAACAACTTCCTAACCATGACACGCAGCACCTGCTCAGGCATGAGAACACCTTTTACATCCTGAACAAACTCTCAGATGCAATATCCAGTAAAGTTCTTAAAGAATTTTTAAGGAACAATCGATAATATTTAATACCCGAATTAGGACCCGTGCACCTATCCTGTTCCGCCGGGCCGTGGACTTGGTCAGCCGCTTCACGGCTGGGATCCACCATGTCTCGGATTAGAGGCGGGGGTGGGGGGGGGTGGGGGTTGAGTACACTTTTCACCGACCGTGTGACACGCACTGACAGTGACAGTACAGGTAAGAAATAGGTTAGCTGTAGGATAAGATAGGAAAATCCCTTAGGATAGCACTGCAGCGATTAACGTCTCTGGCCAGCCCAGTGCTAGGGGCACGCCCACTGGGGTTAGCTCGGTGGGCATGGCTTACATCAACATAGGTTCGTTAAACGCTGGCACGCCTGTAATGCTGCAGGTAGTGTAGATTAGTTAGGTATAGATAAAGTTGTATATACATCATACAATAACAACTGTAGAGAACAACTCACAATCAACTAGCAACCAAGATACACATCCAACAGAGTAATAGTAGAATAGAAATGCCTTTAGTGGTGAAATAATAGCACGAGTAGAATCAACATACTTGTAGTGTTAGCAATTAAGACGCAGTAATTGTAATATGATTGTAATATTAGGATCCACTAATGTAGTAAGATAGTGAGTTGATATGTGTCTTTGTAATTAACTTTGAATAAAGAATTTTTTTCTTTTTAAAATAAAATAAAGAATAAGACACACTCCATATGCTCTAGATAAGGCACCTTCTATATCGATGGAAAAGGAACGCAGCGATAATGCGGGTAGTAAGTGTCGCGTTGCACAGATGATGAAGATGCTTGCTTTGTGGGGCGCTCAACTGCGCGGTCAATCTGTGCACCGTCCATTCCAGCCACTTTCATGAATGATGGTGGAATGATGAGGAAAACACAAACACCCAGTCCTCGGGCAGAGAAAATCCCGACCCCGGCCGGAAATCGAACCCGGGACCACGCGATCCAGAGGTAGCAACGCTAGCCATTAGACCACTTGTTTTTATAAAAAACATTTATTAAAGAAACAATGTTACACATTCCAAATACATACTAAGTACATATACAAACCATGTACACATGTTGTACATGAAATGATTTAAACAAAACCAGTTTGATCATTGCAATTATGCTGATGTTAAAGAAATGCAACAGAAGATTGTGTTACTGACTAAATTACCAGAAAGAATGCAGTTAAACATCAAGAATTTTTTTTAAAAGACTTTCAAACTTCAGGCATAAAGAAATAAACCCTGCACTTTGAATTACATGTGCCCAATCTTTACAGAAGCATAAATAGCTCTTTATGAAGGACATCAGCAAGTTGGTGGGATAATTTTTAATATATTAATGTACACAAGGAAATCGTCTCTGTGAGAGACAGGTTAAGAGTAGAAACTGATCTTTAACCTTCTCAGCTTAGTCAAACTAGCTAAGAGAATTTCACACATATGTATGGAAGTCACCAAACACAGAAAATGGAAGATTTATGCCCATCACACATAAAAACAATTTAATGATCTTATTAGACAATTTCTAAAATACTTGAGAATGGCGGTAAGAGATGTGATAAAGTTGACTAGCCTTCCAACTACACTTTCTGGACATTAATTGAATGTTAAGTATCTGAAGTGATCAGTTACTTTAACTGCAAAACTGAGTTACACATCACAGTGCAAAAGTGAACAGGGCAATGTGTCAGCCATTGAAGATTAAATTACATCAGAGAGAATCTTAAGGTTTTAACCAATCGATAAGGACATTTCCATAAAAACTGTCTATTTCCAGATTTCTAATATAAACCAATAATGCAGCTTTAGTGTTTTGTGTTTTGACACTATTAGACAGACAATCTGACTGTCACATTTCAAAAACTACTCTCTGAAGTAGAAAAAGCACACACCAAAAATATACAGTAAATTTTTAAATAATATACTTAAGGTAACTACAATACATCACTGTCAACACAGTCTTCTTTTTTATATTAACAAATGCCCATTCTTTCAAATATAATTTTTAACATATTACCGAACTTTTCTTGCGATTCGAATACCTTCTAATTTTGTGAAATTCACACAGCATGTGTACCTTGAACTCTATAGTACTGTCGGATCCTAATTTGTTACGAACGTAATTAACAAATTTCCCAGCAACCAGTACACAGCGTTATTTTTTGCCTCTGGGAAATAGCGTGCTTCAGGCCTGTGTATCAATGACAGCGATATATGCTCAGGGGATGTCCTTGTAATCAGAGCTATTTGCTCCCGGATCCACTTCCAACTATCCATGTGACCACTGCAAGTATATCAATGAATTATTGCGTTAACTAGACGGCATTGTTGACATAAATTTGTTTCACGGAGCCCGATTGCGTACAGTCTTTCATTGGTGCTAACTATGTTGTTAACTGTCTTGTACCATGACGTTTTTATATTAGACGTGAGCACATTAGAACTAATGTTTTTCCAAATCTCAGTCCACTCAATGTTTGGAAAGTGTCGTTGTATTTTGTTCCTTCCTTCGCTTTTCTTTCGTTCCTGCACTATGGCTCTTGGTGTTACGTGTCGTGACTGCCTAAGTTCGACACTTACATAACTAAACCCAACATAGAAAATCCTCACATCTGTAAACGACTGTTGATATTATGCACGTCAATCGGGGTTATCAGGCTTCGAGATTTAATGATCTCGAAAAGTTGGCTGGTTATGCTTTCTCTCGAGTCTCTTATTAAATTAACTTGCCTTTTGATAAAAAGTGTACAGGCTTTATTCGTTATATCAGTTAATCCTAGTCCACCATTTTTATAATCTAAAGTGGCCACTTTAGCAGCCACTCTGAACACTTCACCTCTCCACAAAAAGTTGGTGATTTTGGACATTATTCCCCTCGCTATCATTCTCAGTACTGGAAACAGTTGGGCAGTACAATAAGTTTTAGCAAGGATGCATGAGTTGATACTTTGTTCTTTGAACTTGGTTCATACATCGAGTTAAATTTTCTGTAATGCATCCTTGCACTTCATCCGCTGCAACTTTCCAATTTAAAGCCGTCATTTTCATGGGGCATGCTGTCAGAGTGATCCCAAGTATTTTATGTTATCGGACTAATTTTGCCCATTCGACGTTGAAATTATCAAAAACTCTGAGATTTAACGTCTTACTTTTTTTTCGTTTGCATTGACTCCAGATGCTCTACAGTACGAATCAGTCATTGTTGCTAGCGTGGTTACCTCGTCATTATTCCTTAAAATGACCCCTATATCGTCATCATAGGCTCTTATAACTGTGTTATGTCCTGATAATGTTAAGCCTTTTAATCTAGCATGGACATGTCGGAGGAAAGGTTCCAGCGAAATGGCGAAGAGCGATATGGACAGAGGACTTCCTTGAGGAACCTCTCGTTGTATTTGCATCGGCCTGGATTGTTGACAATTCAGCGCTATTTTAGCATTTATTCCAGTTGCTAAGTTCTTAATCAGCTGCATGACCCTGTCACTGAAACCTATTTTCTTCAATGTCTGTAGAAGATATTCATGATTTACTACATCGAACGCTTTATAAAAATCTAATAAAATAAAGCACACTTTATGTTTGTTACATAAGTTATTGCAGTGATATCCCTGAATTCTGCTAGATTTTGAAAAATGGCTCTGCCTTGCGATCAGTTCTGATGTTGACTAATAATTTTATCTGTAAGGTATGAAATTCTCTTGTTTGTGTCCTCAGAGTCTTTCGCGACGGCATACATGAATAAAACGTTCTCTTGCTTACTATTCTGTCTATTAATTTTTAACCGGAAATTGGACGAAAATTATTTAAATCTTTATTTCCATTATTTTTTGGCACCAGTACAAGTTTACCCTCCTTAAACTCAGCCGGAATCATTTTACCCAGAATAACCTCATTTACAATGACCGTAATTTTTGCACCTACTATTGGCCAATAACGGATGTAAAACTCTGCTGGCAGACCATCCGGTCCTGGCGAATTTTTTGGTGCTGAGGCGCACGGAGACTCATACACGTCGTCTTCACTGACAACCTCGAGAAAATATTCGTTATCATCTTCTGTCAGCTGTGGGGCTAGGATGTCAAGGAATTCTTCCAAGGAAGCATCACTAAATTGATGTACAGAATATAGCTCGCAATAATAGCGATAAATCTAGTCCATGATACCCTGCTGGGTTCGCCGGCTGGGGTGGCCGAGCGGTTCTAGGCGCTACAGTCTGGAACCGCGAGACCGCTACGGTCGCAGGTTCGAATCCTGCCTCGGGCATGGATGTGTGTGATGTCCTTAGGTTTAAGTAGTTCTAAGTTCTATGGGACTGATGACCTCAGAAGTTAAGTCCCATAGTGCTCAGAACCATTTGAACCATTTGAACCTGCTGGGTTCTGAGAACAGTACCGTGTTTTGTTCGAATTTCATCAATAAAAGTCCTTCTCCCGTTTTTCGTATGCTTCACTAAATGATACAGGAAAGTAGCTTCATCTTCTGACACCGAATTTGCTTTCGATTTTATTTTCAACCCTTCCATTTGACTTCTCTTGATATTAAGTAACTTGGCTTCGAATTTTTTGATGTCTACTATCTGAAGTGAGGAACCTGCTGAGACTTGATCATCTCAAAACAGAATATTAATATTTTCTAGTGCATTTCATTTCTCTTGCGCTCTGGGCACTGTACTGAATAAGAACCTTCTTCAACTTTGGCTTCGCCATTTTAACCCACCAGTCGATAGCAGTGGCATATCGACTACGAGCACGCAGGCATATTGCCCATATTTCCTTAATCAGGTCTTCTAATTATTTGTTAATTTATTTAGCCATCCGTGGACATTTTAAAATGTATAAATGGCTCTGAGCACTATGGGACTTAACATCTATGGTCATCAGTCCCCTAGAACTACTTAAACCAAACTAACCTAAGGACATCACACAACACCCAGTCATCACGAGGCAGAGAAAATCCCTGACCCCCACCGGGAATCGAACCCGGGAACCCGGGCGTGGGAAGCGAGAACGCTACCGCACGACCACGAGCTGCGGACTTCAAATGTATAGATGTTGTCAGTTGCGTACATTCATACATTTATACAGTTTGTTGTTACATGTAGTTAAACATTGTGACATATAAGTTATTTACAATCATTTTTGCTGCTTATCAAAATATTGTGAAACAAAAGCTATTTACAATTACTTTGTACTAAGGAATTCACTTATGGTATAAAAGCAGTGTTCCTGCAAAAAACAGTTTAAGATTTGTCCTAAAGCGGTACATGTTGTCTGCTTCTTTTATTTTCTGCGGCAGTTTATTATACAGTTTTACACCTTCATACAAGAAGCTATTTTGAGTCTTATGTTTATTCTTCCTGTCTAGGTGAAGACAGTGACTTGTTCTTGTACTATAGTTATGAAAACTGCTATTTGTGCTATAATTTTCTACATTTATCTTGATTTACACTATGGTTTGGAATATAAATTCACAAGGAACAGTTATAATTTCTAACATTTCGAAAAGTTCTCTGCAGTGGGCCCGCTTACTGCTTTTTGTTATAATTCTTACTGCTCTCTTTTGCATTTTAAATACTGTTTCTAAATTCTAAGCACTGTTTGCCCAGAAAATAATACCATAACTGATTACTGAACGAACATAACTAAAGTATACAGTTCTCAAACATTCACTACTGCATGCAGATACAAGGACTCTAAGTGCATAACATGCTGTGGATATCTTTTTCGAGAGTTTCATAACATGTTCACTCAACTTCATTTGGTTGTCAATGTGCAACCCTAAGAATTTTGTTGTGGGTATATCATCTATGGAGATGTTATCTGGTTTTAAATTTAAGGGACTCTGTTTTCTGTTCATTCTAAAGCATATTGTATTTGTTTTCTTTACGTTGAGAGTTACTTTGTCTTCCTGAGACCATTTGTGATCATCCCTCAGCACTTCAGTAGAATTTTCCAACTTTTGTGCTGGTGTCTTACTGGTGATTACTATGTTGCTGTCATCCGCAAACAATGTCTTCTCTTCATGGCTGATATGTTGCGGGAAATCATTTATATACACCAGAAATAATACAGGGCCTACTACACTTCCTTGAGGGACATCAATATTGATATATTGTGGATCAGATATATGTTTCTCAATGTACTTTCATCCACTGGAGACATGTGTGATCTCTACTGACTGTACTCTGTTTTCTAGATATGAACGAAACCATTTGAGAACCACTCCCCTTACTCCTAGTGCCTCTAATTTATGCGACAGCTTCTGGTGGTCAACTGTATCAAGTGCCTTAGACAGGTCTAGGAAAAGGCCAGTTACATAGCTGTTCTCATCTAGTGCTTATAAAACTGTTTTTGTAACTTGTGCTATTGCAGATTCTGTACCTCTACCAGGCCTGAAACCATACTGGTCATTGCTGCAGAGGAGGTTGAGTTTACTTAGATAGCTCAAAAAAAGCCTGTGTTTCATTAATGTCTCTATCACTTTGGAAAAGCATGACAATAGGGCTATTGGTCTGTACTTCTCAACGTTTTCTATGTCTCCTTTTTGTGAACTGGTAAAATTTTGGCATGCTTCAGATAATCAGGGAAGCAACCAGTTTTGAAGCATTCATTTATGATTTCTGTTAGTGGAGCTTTGATACCGTTTATGCATTTTTCAGCACACACATTGGGATTTCACCTAAATCTGCCGAGTTTTTGTTCTTTAATTGCCTTACAACATTACATACTTCCTCCTCAGTAGTTGGAAGCAATACCATTGAGTTTGCTATATGCTTCTGTGTTGGTTGATTAGCACCTTTTGGAAAAATTTTCTGTAAGTTCGTTGCAATGCTGCTAAAGTAGGCATTCACATAATTTGCTAATTCTTTTGGGTTACTTTCTAAGTTTTCCTTGTTCCTGATTTGTGTGTTTGTACCTCTCTGCTTCACAGTTCCTGTTTCTTGTTTCACTACAGCCCATGTAGCTTTACTTTTATTATTGGCTAAATTTATGAACCTATCGTTGGCTGATTTTTTTGCAGTGTTGAGTACCTTCCTGCAGATCCTTTTGTAGTTTTTGTAGTATTGCAAAAAAAACTGGATCACTATTGTCCTTTTTAATGGAGTTTAGGTATTTACAAGTTTGAACACTTTTTCTAATTCCTTTAGTAATCCATTTATTGTTGGTGGGTGTTCCAATGGGAATTAATGCTTTGGGGAATGTTTCTTCAAATTTTAATTAAAACTCAGACATAAAATTGGAGAACTTGCTATTCACTTTAGTTTCTATATACACTCCTTCCCAACGTTCATATGCTAACTTTAAGGAAAACTTTTGCAAGGCTGATGGAGAGTAGACTCTTTTATATACATGTAGTTTTGATTCTTTATTGACACAAGCTTTTGCTTTTATGATCTGACATAGATGGTCAAACAGTCCCAGATTTTTGACAAGTACATCACTGTTTTCTCTGCCTACATCTGTAGCTACATGGTCAATGGTAGATGATGAATGTGTGGTTATTCTTGTTACAAAGTTGACTAGTGATGATAGACTCAAACTATGTAGGATATTCATAAATGTGTTACTGGTGTCATCAGTTTTATTTGTATTTATGTTAAAGTCCCCACACAAAAGGATATTATGTTTCAGAGTCAACGCTAGTTCTAGGCTTTGTATAAGTTTTGAAGAGAATATCTCTAAATTACCACTGGGAGAACGATATACACATAATATAGTTAGTTTCTTGGGCATATTTATAGCAACTATCTCTATTGCTGACGCTTCAAAATCTTTGTCTACACTTAGCATGATAATACCATTTCTGACTTTAAATTCAATGCCGTTCTTAACATAAATACATGATCCTCCACCTTTCATTGTGTTTCTGCAATAAGAACATGCTTGGACATTTGAGGGTAAATTTATATATAAGATTTCACTTTCTTTATACCAGTGCTCTGTAATACAGATAACAGTGCTGTCTAAGATTTGTAACTCGACTTCTAGCTGTTGCACTTTGTTTTTTACACACTGAATATTTTGGTGGAGTACTGTTAGACATTTAATGTTACTTATCTTGGTGGCTTCTTTTTCGTCATATCTGCAATTAAAAAATCCTTCAGATGGGAAGGAGGTGTCCTTTTCCGTCTACTTGCTGCCTCATGGATGGTTGTTTCTATGTCTGCTGCTGCTTCTGCTATTTCTGGGATTTCTGCTGTCTGTGATGCTGCTGTCGATGGTGATGCTGTTGTCGGCAGTGATGTTCCGATTATTGTTTGTACTGCTGCTCCTGCTATTGCTGGGATTACTGTTCTTACTGCTTTTGTGATGAACGTGTGGGTGCTATTCTGTCATTCTGCACAACGGATTAATCTGAGATGTACCCTTTACCCTGTGGCTCCTGCAAGATGCAGTTTCCACCCCCACACTACTACAGAAGTCAGACAGGCGCTCCTAACGTTCTAAAGAGAAATGCCTGAAAAACTTTCAGCAATAAATATCTTCTGCAGTTATCCGCTGTAAGAAAATGACACAAAAATTCACAAAATTTCTTACGTAACTAGTGGGATACTTGGGTACTAGAGTAGTGCTATTTAGTGTAAGAAAAACATGAAACTAACGAAAATTATTATTTATTTTGCAAAAATTCTGAGAAATCACAATGGCACTTTTAGTTATGAACTGAACAAATTATTTCCGGGTTCTTTTCGGAATGTGAAGTTACCTCTTAAGGATAGGTTTCGCTAATGAAATTTCTATACGAAGTTTAAGATTGACTTGGCAGAATGGCTGAGAGCCGCGCCTACTCAACTTGAATAATTATCCGTTAGAATGTTGCTAGGTATGGTCGGGGCTGTCGCATGTAAAATACAGTGAAGTGTATTGTTGTGGAGGAAGTATGGGGCTCGCAAGAGCTGTAGCGCACAATACCGTAAGCTGTGATGACTGCTGTCTGCGCCGCTCGCTGCTGACAAATAAGATAACTCTCGTTCTATCTGGATTGACCTTTGCCAATCAAACTCTCCCTACGCCTTGATGAAGTCAAGGACTCCTGTTCGCCCCTAGTCTAACTAATGGCGTGGTACACCGGTCAGATAACCAGTCCACTGCGATGCCACTCAAAAATTCGCTCGCAGGCGTGTAGCTATAACTCTGTCCATTCACACCGCACAATAAGTGTGGTGGGCAACACAGTGAACAAGGACTCACTATAGACTTACACTCCGATTCGCTCTCGACAGAGTTGCTCTCATTATGTGTTCTCGACAATGGAACGGCCCCTCTCCACACCAGACGTGAAGGGGTATATCTTTCAGTCTCTTCCATTACTCCTTCAGCCCAAGGCGTCAGGAATATCGTCTGCCAATCAGCATTGCTCTTCTAAAACGGGAGAAAGACGTTTCGTTTAAGGCGACCAATCTGGAAATCTGTAGCATCGGCGTTTGGCGTTTGCTGTTTCCCTGTGAAAACCTCTGAAACTGCGTGCTATGTTTGTAAAGAATGCGTAGGCTGGGCGCCCCCACACAATGTAGCGGAATTTGCTTTTGAGCCGAACACGGGGTCGTTTCCCCTTTCACTGGGGTAAACGCTGTCCGCTCCACGGGCGGTCGCTGTCTGACGTAGATAGGCTGAATCGTCGTCTGAAGGGACCGGCCTCTCAGCGTGCGGTTTGCCTCTCCCGACCTAAAAGCTCTTGTGACCATCGTGTCTTGAATGTGTGTGTGTACGCCAGCCTCGAGTATCTCAACCCCGGTGCGCACTTGTTATTTGCGTATTGTTTACATGAATTCATACAACATTCACTTTATCTTATCGAGTATGGGTTCGAATGAAGCGTCTTGATGTGCGGAATATGATTGTGAGGGCGGAATATGTAAGCAATGAAGGTCAGGAGACCACGACGTCTTACACTGTCTGTGATGCTGCTGTTGATGGTGATGCTGTTGTTGGCATTTTTGCGTCGATTATTGTTTGTACTGCTGCATTTTGTGTAACTGCTATTGGTTGTGTTTATTCTGCTGCTTTTTTTGTTGCTGGTATCATCTGTCATGAGATGGCTTCTCCATTTTGAGTTGATACAATAATAGGCATGATGTTGTTTTTTGTGTACATCATCTCAGCCATCTCATTTATTCTAGAACCTATGAACTTCTTCCCATGAGTATTTCAATGCATACCACGCCTGGTGAAGTGTTTCCTTTCCAAGAATTTCACATCTAGGAAGTTTGTGATTCTGTATGCTTTGCATATTTTGCGAAATTGCCTGTTGGCCTTAATAATTTCCTGGTTGACACATGACGTTTCTATTAGGTCATATCTGTGTGGTATTCCAGTCACTATTACACTTTCATTTTTCACTGTATCTAGGGTTTTCCAGACGTCACGGACGGCACTTTTTAGTTCACTGCAATAAACATCGTTTGCACCACCAATTATAACTAAAACCCGATTTTATTGTGTAGTGTTATCACGCTGTATGTTCCTTATAACTTCGTTCATAGGGGCCCCAGGTTTTACATAGCTAGTAGCTCTAAGATTGTGTTCGTTTTGCAAGATTTTTGTTAGATAGCGACCATGACTGTCTGAGTATTTCCTAAGATATATATTTCTGCCATTACTGCCTTTTGGGGCAATGCTATTTCTTTATTTTCGTATATCAGCAGTGTGTGTTAGATGGCAATCAGTATGATTAAAGTCTTCCTTGTTTGCTTTTACACCGTCTAGAATGGCGAAATTGTTCTGTAGGTTCTTTAGGCTTAGGCCTGCTGTAAGCACTTTCTGATTCACAGTTTTTGTTTTCAAGAGGATTCCTCAATACCTGCTTTAGATTTTCCAGAACTTCTACGTATTTTCTAGCTGCATTTATATCACAATAAAGCTCATGTAACACATTTAGTTCAATTCCGGCAGTGCAAATTTCCTTCACTACTTGGAGACCGTGACACAGTTGACCACAATCGCACGACATTTTATCAGAGTTTAATGTCAGAAACAACTTGAGTGGTACCATTTATGCGTCACTGAGCATGCTCTAATACCTTTTTCCGCTATAATATCACAGGAACGACACTTTACTGATGATAATAACTCAAAATTTACGGAGCAATTTACCACAGTTTGTATATACGCCGCCATCTTGCTTGTCTTTTTATGATTTACTAACAAGGAAGAGTTCAAAGTCCACTGATTCATGAATCGGCGAACTGGTTGTCTATTTGATTTATAGAAGCTAAGACACTTGAATGGTCTGAAAAGTACGTAGGAATGGTTTCTACTTTTGTCACGAAAGTTTCAAGATTTTTAGGAATATATAATCTATCAATCCTGCTACGTGATGTTGCCGTGACATAAGTGAACTCAACAATGGAGGGATATTTGATTTCCCATATATCCTTTAATTCTAAACCAGTAAATAGTTGTTTTAGTTCACTTGAGAAATTAAAATTAGGTAACTGATCTTTTCGATTTAAAACACAATTATAATCACCTCCAATTAATAACTGTCTTGGGAGTTCACCTTAACAAGTATATCAGGTCATCTTTGAAGAAACGTGCCCTGTCAGCTCGGTGAGAACTTCCTGAAGGGGCATACGAGTTGATGATAATCACATCATAGATATTTAATCCTATTCCCCTTCCGCATTCCAGTCGTTCCACCTCGCTTACTGCAATCCCTCCCCTCACCAAAATAGCTGTTCCAACACTTGTTTCGGGAGACATATTTATGTAACTGACAAAACCGGGAATTACTAAATCCGAAATTAGAACTTCTTGTCATAGGGCAATATCAGTCGCGGATTAGTACCAAAATTCCTTAAGGGCCGATAATTTCAAACCGGACATCATTTTATTTAAGTTTATAGTGGTGAAAGAATAAGATTGCGCCATTGCGCTGTCACTATGTAGTTGTTTTGACGAACTAATTTAGTTTCCTGTGGTTCAGGGTTCAGTTAAGCTATAACTGTTTTCTCGTAAGGCTGAACATGGAATAGCACTTTAATCAGTTTATTAGTTACTGTCCCGTTTTTTTTATACTTCTGACGTTTTCTCTTGTACAGCAGGCAGACTGATTTCCTGGTAAACTTTCTGATTTTTCCTCCAGTGATTCGTCTTGTACCGTTTCGGACCGAACATTCTTTGGACTTTGGTCGCCCTTACCGGATTTTCCTTCCCTTGGTTACGAGCTACATTCTCATTCGGTTGCATCGGTATTTTACTTCGCGGTTTATCTGGAGCAGCAGCAGACGCTTTCGCAATTTCTGTTGCCGGCGCCTGCCCTGAGGTGTTGACCGTGATTTCAGTTTGGCCACTACTTCCTCGTTCTTTATTATCACTTACTTCTTGATCGAGGGAAACAAATGGAGACTGCAGTTTTGCAACCTCTCCCTGAATTTGTTTATTAACAGATAGCTGCTGATCTTTGCAATCGGCTATTGCACCTGTTGTTTCTTCATTTTCTGGCACCGTATGTGCACTATATTTCTGTTCATCTGTTTCCATTTGCATTTTGTCTTCCGGTTCCCATGCCTCCTCATCGCACTGTTTTTGCTTGCAAAGTGAGGGAGCTGGACAGGACAGCTCGTCCTCTGAACAACTATCAGTTGTCTTCAGAGGTCGTTTTTTCGGTTGCTCTGAAATCGCGCGACCGCTACGGTCGCAGGTTCAAATCCTGCCTCGGGCATGGATGTATGTGATGTCCTTAGGTTAGTTAGGTTTAAGTAGTTCTGCGTTCTAGGGGACTGGACTGATGACCTCAGAAGTTAAGTCCCATAGTGCTCAGAGCCATTTGAACCATTTTCGGTTGCATTTCAGTTTCTCGAGTAGTGGTAACAGGGTTTCCCTTTGTTGTTAAGGGGGAAAATTGACTGTTATCGTGAAGGGAGGCGAGCTTCGGACGCGTTACACAGAGATACCGATACAAAGTGCACATGTCGCGACGAAACGTACATCTACACCTCCATCAACATTCCACAGGCCACATTACTGGGTGTGGCGGAGGGTACTTTGTGCACCACTCTCACTTACCCGCTTTTCTGTTCCAGTCGCGAATAGTGTGCAGGAGCAACGAGTATTGACACTGGATTCCGTTAGGTAGTTTATGCACCACGACGACACAATAAGTGCTGCAAACGAGGGAAACTCCAGCATTGATCGTATATATTTCAAACATTTTTTGTTTGTTTTTGTTTTTACTGCATACAGATTTCAGTCACAGAGTGATCATCTTCAGTGCAAGACTAAGTCCTGTGAACTCACACAGTCAAGCACAAAATACAACTTCCAACGCATGTGTTTATCGTGAAGAACATACCAGCTAGCAGCTGAAATTTGAGACTAAATCTTAGCTGCATTTGCAATTGTATTTTGTGCGTGATTGTATGAGTCCACAGGACTTAGTCTTGCACTGAAGATGATCACTCTGTAATTGAAATCGATATGTAATGATAATAATAACAACAATAATAATAACAATATAAAAAACGCTTTCAAATTTATGTGAACAACGCTGGAGTTTCACTTGTTTACAACGAGTGTCGGTATGATTTCTCGTGAGCTCCAATCTCTCTAATTTTACATTCATCGTCCTTTCGCGGGATATGCGTAGAAGAAAGCATTATATCGGTTGACACTTCTGGGAACGTGTAATCTCGGAATTTTAATAGTAAAGCGTATACTGTGATGCACAACGACTCTCTTGTAGCGTCTGCCACTGGACATAGATGAGCATCTCTGTAATTCTTTCACACTTACTAAACTGTGGTGAAACGTGCTGTTCTTCTTTGAATCTTGTCTGTTTTCACTATCAATCCTATCTGGTCACTGTCCCAGACAGACGAGCAATATTCAAGGAGTGGTCGAGCGAGGGTTTTTGTCAACTACGTCCTGCGTGGGTGGACTACGCTTCCCGAGGATTCTTTTAGTGAATTTCACCTGCCATCTGCCTTTCCTGGGATTCATTTTAGGTGGGCATTCCACTTTAAACCGCTCCGTAAGCGTAGTATTCAGCAGTTGTGTAATCTCAGAACAGCGGGAATTTCCGTTTATTTATGCACAATATGTTACATTTATTTACGGGGAGGGTGAACGGTCAATCACGAGCCCAGGCGTTGATACCCTGCAGATCTTCCCGTATTTCGCTACAATTTCCTAGCTTTGCGACTCCTCTGTACACAACAGCATCATCTTTTAACCATGTCAAGGAGCTTTAGACGTTATCTCATAATAGGTCGATTATATACGGTGTGATACACGAAGATATCCAAATATTTTAATATATTGTTCTACAAGTAAAACTAAAGAAAAAGTTTCACGTAAACATAGGTCTGAAAATGTTTAGTTACGGAGTTACGGCTAATAAAAGAGTTTGCCTGAAATTTAGCAACTTCGCGAATATGAAGCCATCACAAAACTGTACGAAGTTAAAGTAAAGCACAATATCCATTTATTTTGTTGTTATTGACCTGGTGAATCTACTAAAACATGCCGCAGACGTGTATCTGCAGTAGTTTTCCAGAAGATCCATAGAAGCAAAGAAGTAATTTCGTAAAATTTTTAATTTATTAACTAGTTGGCCCAATTTGTTTTTTTAATTTCCAGACAACTGCCGCGTATTGCCGTACCTCAAGGACGCACTGCTTACAAATCCTGACAAATATTTCGTGTAATTATCATTTGGGGCAAAAAACACAAACAACCCTCTTATAGAATAGATTTTGTTGCTCGTTTCAGTTCAACGGGGTTATTCTTGGTTTCGTCTATTGCATTCATAATGCGAGCAAGTTTATTAGATTCACCAGATCAATAACAACAAAATAAATGGAAATCGTGCTTAACTTCAACCTCATACAGTTTTACATTGGCTCCATATTAGTGAAGTTGCTATATTTCAACCAAAATCTTTGATTAGCCGTAACGAAACATTTGCAGACCTATGTTAATATTAACTTTTTTATTTAGTTTTACTTGTAGAATAACATATTAAAATATTTCCATATGTTAATGAATCACCCTGTGTATTGTGAGAAGACTGTGGCGTCATTCTGGTAGTGACAGAACATCCGTGTGGTGTGTGACCACGGAACAACGGATTAGGCTGTTCATTGTGGCTCGAGGTAACCTGTCCCACTGGAGAGCAAGTGGTCTGCGAATGCTATCAATAGTCCATGGCGGTTGTGTTACTACTTAGCTCTTCGGTCTAGATTGTCCCATGGATATCCAGTCAGATTTAAGTTTGGAGCATTCGTTGTCGGTACATGATGTCCACATCATGGCAGATGGCATTTACTGTGAAAGCCGTCTGCTGTAAACACCTTTCACGCCCTGTATTCATGCGCGAGTTGTTAAGTAGTTGTGGGACTCAAAGAAGCTATAGTCGATAGTTCTGTCTGCTAGAGTAGCTTCATATTCAGCTGGGAGCAGCAAAGCATGTCTCTGCCCAGTACTTTGAATGCTGAGTCCTTCTAGTCAAGCATATTGCTTGGCGCGCTTACTTGAGTTCAGTAGGGTTGTTCTGCCTTTCGTAAATGTGTGATTCTGTAACCACACATGGCATTTCTATACATTTTCACGAGGTTTTGCATCCACTTTTTGAATAATACTGTACTATCAACTGAACCCTCAGGAATTCTTTTTCTTGCGGAGTTATTTTTCAGTCGTCTGATCTTTAGTTCTCATCTGTAAATCTGCTCACGTAAGCCTTCGTTCATGAAAGTGGCACTTTCACATGCAGTATATTTTAAATGTTCCCCGAACTGCCTTCAACAGAAGCAATATTTCTTGAACTGGCTTCAGCCGGAACATTTCTTGATTTTATATGCAATTTTTATTTACATGCGGTAAGTGTGGCTCAAGTGCGTCTTCGAGACACCTGTTGCAGCGGCGAAGGCTTCGAGACTTCGCTTTCAAAAGAACCAGTTTCCGTTGGTCAGGTGTTAGAAACTACAGTGTGCCCAAAAAGCTGCGGCGCACGTCTCGCTCCTATAACGTATGATGAAAACGGATAAGCTGCTCTAGGCCGAGTGAAGATGTTGGTTGTAATTTATCTCGATTTAGCTTACGTTAAAAGCCCCTTTTTATTCCGTTGCGCTTTGAAAGTTGGTTCACTTCAACATATTTCACTGAAACTGGTTAGATGGCGCAACTGTTATTTTTTTTTTTTTTTTTGGGCGAAATTTCGTACAAAGGGAATGTTTCCAGGGCATTAATAGGCACTTATGCAGTTTAGCAGGTACGGAAATAATTTTTCATTTTTTTTCAAAATTTGATCGATTATAGTCAAATTTGATACGCTGATTACAAATACGATATTTATTTTCGCCCCAGTCAATTATTTACATCAAAAAAATTGTTT
This sequence comes from Schistocerca cancellata, assembly GCF_023864275.1. NCBI lineage: Eukaryota > Metazoa > Arthropoda > Insecta > Orthoptera > Acrididae > Schistocerca > Schistocerca cancellata. Next base: position 500,580,198 of record NC_064631.1, read on the forward strand.
TAAATTTTTTTATTTTTCAATATTTTGTCGATATAGTGAATTCTGATGCGCTGATTTCGAATATAACATCCATTTTCATTTTCCCTTGACCGTCGGCGATATCTTCTGCCCGATAAGCGCGGCGCTGCCGATGACGCAACACTGCGTAATACACTAACTAATCAGTATTTTCAAATCATAGGCGGCCGCTGCCGCGGCCGCATTCCAAAAAAAAAACTCCCAACCTAACCTCAAGTGGGCTACGCTACAGATCACTTTATTTATGAAAATACAAAGTACAATCACCAACAAACTTTACATATTCACCCACAAAGCTCTCCAAGCCAGATACATTTGGAATGAAAAATTTTTTCCGTACCTGCTAAACTGCATAAATTGATCTGTAGCGTAGCCCACTTGAGGTTAGGTTGGGAGTTTTTTTTTTGGAATGCGGCCGCGGCAGCGGCCGCCTATGATTTGAAAATACTGATTAGTTAGTGTATTACGCAGGCAGAAGATATCGCCGACGGTCAAGGGAAAATGAAAATGGATGTTATATTCGAAATCAGCGCATCAGAATTCACTATATCGACAAAATATTGAAAAATAAAAAAATTTAAAAAAAATTTAAAACAATTTTTTTGATGTAAATAATTGACTGGGGCGAAAATAAATATCGTATTCGTAATCAGCGTATCAAATTTGACTATAATCGATCAAATTTTGAAAAAAATTGATACATTTTTTCCGTACCTGCTAAACTGCATAAGTGCCCATTAATACCGGAGTCATTACATGCTATTTACCAACCAGTTAAAGTTTTAATGTATTAACCACTTTCAATTATCCACTAGCACGTGCGTTATCGGGCATTATCGTCCGTCAGATGGAACCCAGGCGCATAAGCATCACGAGAAAGGTGCATTTATCGTTGCAGGATGTCAGCCGTATAGAACTCACTCCTTCGAAACATGCACAACTGCATTCATGCTTCTCATCATAATGTCGCGTGAGTAACGTATCATTTTGTGGCTCCGCCTGTATACTTGTCCTGTTCGCTATTTTGGACGAGGGGGCCAGTGAATAGTAGATGGGACAAGGTGGTTTTGTTCACTCTGCAGATCAGCAGACCATTATATGGATTTTTTCCCCAGACCGCTGACCGTAGAAGGTTGATTTCGAGGCCGAGTGATTTGCCTATTATAACATGTGTTTCCCCTAACGTGGTGGAAATAAACTTATGAAGGTCCTGGTAGGAGACAGCATGTTGTTGAGAAGTTCTGTTTGAGGGAGCAGGAGATGTCCAGCTGAAGTGCTTTCATTTTGCTCAAGAGGCTGATTAACTAAAACCCTCAGAATGTTAAAACACTTTTTTGAAACGGTTTGGAGCTAGTGAAATGGGAATTGTTCAGATACCCATGTGGAGTGTGGAGGTTATGTATGACCTGGGCTGGGGACAGTGTTTCCGTCGTATATTTATGAACTGAGAGGTACGTGATCCTTGCTGAACAGTCGAGACATTTCCGCCAGCACAAAAACGAATCAGAAAGTGCGCTCTCAAGTGCTGTCGTGGATTTTTGGTTGAGTCATTTCCGTGTTTGCTAGAGAATTGCCGCCATCTTGCGAGTGTGCAAGCGTCCGTGGACAGAGACCTCATATCCAGCCGTGGAGCGAAGCAGCTTGCTGGAAGCTGCTGTTCAGTGAACGAAGCCAATAAATTTTATCTGTTTTCCTGGTGAAGATCTGAGTTAGGTGTTTTTGTGTGACCTTTTCCCTGTTGACTCTGAACTGTATTCCTATTTTGTTATTGGGGAATGGGAATGGCTCTGAGCACTATGGGACTCAACTTCTGAGGTCATCAGTCCCCTAGAACTTAGAACTACTTAAACCTAACTAACCTAAGGACATCACACACATCCATGCCCGAGGCAGGATTCGAACCTGCTACCGTAGCGGTCTCGCGGTTCCAGGCTGTAGCGCCTAGAACCGCACAGCCACTCCGGCCGGCGTTATTGTGGAGATTAGGGGGGAAGCTACCAGGTGCCAGTTTCGAGGCGGTGAAGGAACTTTCATGGGTACATAGTCCAGTTCAATGGACGGGAATGTTCTTGAGTGTAATTAGGTGCCTAGAGGGCTTGTAACTATTGGCTTTGGAGTGGTGAGAAGTTTAGCAAACCACGATGCATCCATGAACAGGACATCATTGTACGAGGGATTAGTCGTCGTGGACCAGTCGTAACATTCGCCTAACCTCGTGGTACCTTCGCGTAGGGAGAATCAATCTGACAGGCCACCGAGGATACAGAGTAACCTAACTGGCCAGCCACCGTACAGGGCACCCTCTCAGACCACAGAGCATACAGAGGCATCTCCCACGCCCAGAGTGTACAGAGCAACCTGACTGGCTACTGAGCATACACAGCAAACTCTCGAAACTGTTGTTACACAACTTGGGAGTAGATATTTGACGAGGGACTGCTAAACTAGCGGAGAAGCTGTACTGGTAGGACTTCTTTGGAAACAAAAATCACGACATCTAATTTGAAAATGGATTGTAATACGTGGTGAACCTTGTCGGGTTCGTTCTTGAATGTTTCCTCCCTTTTTCCGATAGCTGTGTAGGAATCACTGAATACACTAGAGCTTCCTAAGTATCACTTCCATAGTGGGCGCAAAGGCAATATTGGACTATTGAAAGGATGTCATATGCCGCTTGTGGCTGCCAAAGGTTTTACTTTGTTAGTGCTGTTTTCGCACTTACGCCGTCATCATGCTAGCCTCGCCTCAATTTTCTGTATCTAGACTGCGCTAACCCATTGTATGTTGTGATGTCTGACACATCATCTGTTGAACTGCACAACGGAAATGAATTCTTTGCCGTAAAAGCTACAAGTATCGTATGAAAACAGTTCGAGACATATTATCTAACTCAGCACAGACAGTTGGTAATTTCCTCCCCCCCCCTCCCCGACACATTTTCATGGATTCTTCTCCCCACATCTCGGACGTCCACTGCTTAATAGGCGTAAAACATAAGGCTACACCTAGAGAGAAAGACACAGCACATTTTACACGACATGAAACTTAACGGTTCAACTGTTGCAATGTCAGAGAGAGTAACACACTTAACAGTTCACACATTTTCAGTTATAGCTGCTATGTTAGAGAGACTTAGCTGTTCGTACATTTTCTGCTGCTGTTTGACTTACCAATTCATTATTAGAAGAGACAAAACGCGCGTGTGGAATGTGATACACTAGAGTGTATAAGGGTGAATTATACAAGGTGTCTGTTGGAGGGAGCTATCCTCTTCGAGTGCCAATCTTGCGTGCTATCTGGGTGGTATAGTACAGTGAGACAGTGCCTGGCTTGTTGCCCAGGGGGAATAGTGTGGCACAGTACCTGAACGCGATAGCGAGATTATACGGCATGTGCTCGCAATGACGGCACGAACGACATGGTACCTAACGTTTTCTTGGCATGGTTGACTGATCGTATGTTTTCGGATTCCTGTGCAAACGATTCCACTTTGCTCTTAATATTTCTACAGCTGACTTAGTCACCTTCTTACAGTGCCCCGACCAGGTGTGTTCGTCTCTATGCTACAACAAGTCCATAACGATAGCACCTCCATCTATACAGTTATGTCTTCCGCTAAAGATTCATAGGGCTACAGACGTTTCCTTTTTCTCCAAACTTCCTCATTTGCGTTCTTAGAGTAGCTCTGTTACACGTTTATAATGCTGCATTGACCAGTTATGATCCTACAGATAATATCATGTCTGCTTGATAATGACACCAAACCAGTGGATGAATACTCTAAAACTGATTTCGTTGGCTTACCTTACAGATGCTCCGTGCTTCCATCTCTTTCTTTATTGTTATTTCATCCCCGTCGCTCCGTATGGGCAGAGGGTGGGGTGTCAGCAGTACAATGTTCCTCTCTTCAGTCAAGAATAAAAAATATTTTTAAAAGTGTAACAATGGTCAGAGAAAAGCGCTTTAGGACTGTTTACTTTTTTAAATTAAAAGTCAAAGACGGAGAGCTAAAAAACGAAACTATATAGTTTTAAAAACACATCGCGGAATGGTGAAGTTTTTCAAAGATAAATCACTGAAGCACTGCACTTTCACTTAAAATCTGAAGGATATGCACTGGGAGAGAAGTATTTTTGGCGTAGAGAATATAATCCTTAGGGCTAAGGGGTGTGGGTAGAAAAGATAGGGGTCTGTTAGGTAGGAAGACTATGGACATGATGGTAGGTCTAGTGGTGGATACTGGGAAGGCAGAAGGTGGGAAAGACAGAGGGTGAAGAGGAGCTTGGTGTGTGGGTGGGGGAGTGATAACAAGAGAAAAGGGATGGATCGAGAGAGAAAGGGGGAGAAGAGCCCTAATGTGATGGAGATATGTGGGGAAAAGTTAAAGTTGGTAGGAGGGATAAATATCCGAGAGGATTTGATTTTCTGGTAGAGGGAATTGGCTGACGTTGCTTTGCGAGAGGATATGGAGAGTATGAAGGTGTAGGGGTACTGGGACGTGTTTGTAAAGGCGTGGAAGAATACTAGAGTTGGTGATCAAAGGGTAGACAATGGGGTTATTGGAATCTAGTGTGCAGATAGTATAGGGGATACAGAGGTGTTTTATGTGGGTGAGAAGAGATGGGAATTTAATGAGATGGTAGAGAATCTATGTGGGGGAAGATAAACTAATACGGGAAACGAGACAAAGTGCATGGAGTTCGAGGATTTGGAGGGACTTATAAAAATTTGGTGGGGCAAATTTGCATAGCAAAGGATGGGTTAGATCAGGTTTTTGTGGGTGCAGGGGTGTACTCCCCAATTCAGCCTGTCACTAATTTTAGTCTATTGGACTTTCTGTTGGATGGTTAGTAGATGAGGTTTCCAAATTAGTTGCTGGTAAAGGATTAGTCCAAGATATTTTGATGTGTTAATTAACTGACTAGAAAGGTTGTAAATGGTAAGGTAAAAAAAAAATGGAAACGGATTGTGCATGTGGTTTGTCTTGTAATTATTCCCTGGGTTTTTCAGGGGTTGATCTTGAGGAGCCATTGGTTACAACAGGAAGTAAACCAAGTGAGTTGGATTTGGAAGTTTCGTTGGGCTTTCTGGCATGCACCATACAGGGTGAGGAAAGCATGTCATCAGCGTACTGGAAGAGATGGACTGGTGAAGCAATGTGGAGGAGAAAAAGGAGAGAAAAGAGGACAGAGCCTTGGGGCAGTCCTGCAGTGAACTGAAGGTATGGGGATTGGTAATGTTTATGTTGACGAAGGATGGGTGATTAAATAGGAAGGACGCAAAAAGGCAGGCGTATTTAATTGGAATTGCATTTCTGGAGTTTGAAAAGGAGACCAGGGTGCAGTACATGGTTATAGGCTTTCTCTAGGTCGACAGAGACAAAAAAATAAAAAAGTAACGGATTTGCAGGAATTGATCTGGTGGCATAGGTGATGGGTGAGGTGCAGGAGCTGGTCACCATAGGAGAAATTGGGACAGAAACCACTCTGGTTAACAGGAAGGGGATGATGTTGGTTCATGTATCAGTGGATGTATCTGGAGATTCTAAGACCTTACTAAACATTGACGTAAGGCAGATGGAGCGGCAGGAGAAGATTAATAGGAAATTTGTGCAGTTTGAGGAAAAGAAGGATTTTGGAACATCTCCATAGATGAGTACAGTAACCTGTGGAAAGAATGGCGTTATAAAGGGTTGCATAGGTGACTAGAAAAGAGAGGCGGCATTCTTTGAGGTATCAATAGATAATGCAGTCATTACTAGGGGAAGTGTTGCGTTTTTTGTGGATTACTTGTTTTACGTCATGTGATGTGATTAGTCTATTTAATTCCGTTTGTGGTATGTTGTACGAGTTCTAGAGCTGGGAGCTGGGGTGGGACAACAATTTTAGTGCATTCATGGCTTCAATGTCTACCTTAACTGAGGGAAACAGGTGACGCACACTCCTTGGTGAAATGGGTCACAGGACAACTACCATATGGTGTTGTGTTGTCAGCCTCAACAGAGCTACGGAGCTATCACTGCTCAGTCATCAAGGTAAGCTGCTGAAGGGTAAGTCGCCTAATGAAATAAAACTTGCACCCAGCTGCCACTCGAGATGATGATTGGAGCTATGTTGGCCATCTTGTAGGCCTCATGCCTATTGTGTTCAAGACATCATCCAAAAGGAGGCGCTGGGGGACCTACATCTAGAGATGGTGACAGTTTTTCTTGCTACAATGCTGCGCACAAAAAGGTTACTGACCACTACTACTCTTGTAAGATATCATTCTTCCTGGTCATTGGTATCTGTACCGTTTTTGATGGTTGCGAATCAGCTTGCTACTTTGTATAACACGTTTCGTTCTCAGCTTTGAGTCATATTAGCTGCATTTACGTTCACGTGTTTCGACGCATCTGTCTCCCTCCAAGGTGATCTGGTGTAGTTTGCCTGTACAACTGAAAAACAACTACTGAATTTGATGGAAACTATAAAATATACAGGAGTACATACCTAGAGCAATTTAACAAGGATGAAATGCTAAAAACGCTGGGACTGGCACCAGAGATGCTACAGTCCCCGCTAACTCTTCCAAGTACCGGAAATCATTCAACTGATGCACTCGCAGTCACTTCATCTGTCACTACCCACTCTCTGATAACAACCACCCTTACCTGACAACTTGAGCATCCTATCTTTCTGACATCTTTTCCATTCCTGATGACTCTCATTTTGACTATTCCCTGTTCACTAACAACTGTGCATCCACACCCACCACTGTCCCACCCCTGGCTCCCCGCTTCCAGTACTTGGACAACGTACCTCAATCAGAAATTAACACCCTGATCAGAGCACATGACATAAAACAAGTACTTCACAGAAAATTCTAAACATCCCCTGGTCATGACCACGTTACCTATCAACACCTTAAAGAATGCCCTATCTTCTTTCTGGTCACCCTTGCAATCCTTTATATCCCTTATCCTCTACACATGTTACTACCCTGTACTGTGGAAACCCTCCAGAATCCTGCTTTTCCTCAAACTGCTCAAATCCCGCGTTGATGCCTCCTGCTTTGGTCCCACGTGTCTCACCTTGGTGTTTAACAAGGTCTTCAAATCCATCCTCTCCCATAGTATCCATTAACACAGCCTCCTTTCCATTACCCAGTGTCGCTTTTGTCCCACCTTCTCCTCTGTTGACCGTCCACCTCCTTAGCTGAATGGTAATGTGCGTCCTTACGATTCAGTGGGCCAAGGTTAAATTCCCAGCCAGGTTGGAGATTTTCTCCGCCCATAGACAGGGTGTTGTGCTGTCCTGATCTTCAACGACGCGCAAGTCGCCCAACGTGGCGTCCTTGAAATAAGATTGTACCCAGCGCCCGAACTTTCCCAGATGGGTTCAAAATGGTTCAAATGGCTCTGAGCACTATGGGACTCAACTGCTGTGGTCATCAGTCCCCTAGAACTTAGAACTACTTAAACCTAACTAACCTAAGGACATCACATACACCCATGCCCGAGGCAGGATTCGAACCTGCGACCGTAGCAACAGCGCGGCTCCGGACTGGAGCGCCTAGAACCGCACGGCCACCGTGGCCGGCCCCCACATGGGCCTCCCAGCCAACAATACCACACGATCATTTCATTTTTTCTCCTGCACATCACCCATTCCTGTTCCACTATCTCAGCACCTATAAAGCCGCTGTTTTGTCTCCGTCGACCTAGAGGAGTTTACAACCATGTTTGGCATTCCAGTCTCCTTTCCAAAATCCACACTTACTCACTTCCTAATAACTATATCAACTTTATTGCATCCTTCCTCTCTAATAATCCGTCCTTTGTCACCATTAACAACACCAATATACACACCTTCCAGCCCAATGTAGAAGTGCCCCAAGACTCTGTCCTCTCTCCTCTCCTTTATCTCTTCTACACTGCTGATATAACCAATCACCTCCACCAGTCCATCTCCTTCAGTATAATGATGACACACTTTTCTCTTTCTCTATCCTAAACTCCAGAAATTCCGACAATCCCTCCAAATCCACCTCAGTCAGTTTACCTCCTGCTGTAACCAATGACTGCTCATGATTAAACCCACCAAAACCCAGGCAATAATTGTCAGATGCACTACCCACACCTTCCATCTCCTTGACTTCCACCTTACCATTTATGACCATCCTATCCAGGAAACTAATACACTAAAATATCTTGGATTAGTTATCAACTGGCAACGAACATGGAAACCTCACCTACAGGAATTTCTCAATGGACTGAAAGAACTAAAACTACTAACAGCGCGAATTTTGGGATTGCACCCCTCTACTGTCCTCTACACCTATAAAACATTGATCTGATCCATCCTTTACTGTACAAATGTTGCCTGGATCTCTGCTCCATCTAAGTTCTATAAGTCCCTTCTGATCCTGGAATGCCACACGCTCACTCTCGTTTTCCACAACTGTTTACCTTCCCCCACAAGGATTCTTTGCTAACTCATCAAATTATCGCCTCGTTAACGTTGAACACGTCCAATAGACCCCAGTAATCCTATAGTTTTCTATGCACTTTCTAATCCTCGTATGCTGCAGCCCTGTATCAACATATCGCACCAATCCTAGACCTACCCCTTCTAGAGCATGAACTCTGTCCCGACATTTAGCCATCCTACCAGCTCTAAATCCATCCCGCCCATTCTTCGTCATCAGGGCTCACTTTTCCCTCCCCACCCCATATTTCTCTACTCCCTTTTTTCCCTGTTAGCTTTTCTTCCCCTAACACCACTCCCCCACAATTTTTAGTCTCACCAATATCTCCTCTGCTCCACTCCTCTTCTGTATCAGCAATGACTCATACACCATCGACACTATACACTGATACTCCATTCTTAAACCACCATATTCCTACCCTCCTTTCCGATGGATCTTTTTCTCTTCAACACTGGACTCCCATCCCAGGGCAGGTCCTTCCAGTTTTAGTGCCAGGGAAGGGCTTCTTTCAAATATCAGTGTTTGGCATCATATTTTAAACGTACTGTTATTGTGTTTCGTTTTAGCTTTTATTATTTTTGACTAAAATAGTAGGAAGTAATATCTCTTACATATATGAAAACATCCATTTTATTTTCACCTTTGGCCGCCTGGAGTGGCCGAGCGGCTCTAGGCGCTTCAGTCCGGAACCGCGTGACTGCTATGGTCGCAGGTTCGAATCCTCCCTCGGGCATGGATATGTGTGATGTCCTTAGGTTAGTTAGGTTTAAGTAGTTGTAAGTTCTAGGGGACCGATGACCTCAGATGTTAAGTCCCATAGTGCTCAGAGCAATTTGAAACATATTTTTTTTTATTTTCACCTTTACAAGATTTTAAATTCATTGTAAATATCTCAACTTTCTGTTTTTTGTTTTTTCTTCTCGTTTAGTTTTTATTGTCAATTGGCTGAAGAGCAGCGTTGACTGTACTGCTGACAGCACACCCTTGTCCCCTGCGGGGAGATGAAATAACAATAGAAAAAAGGTCGCATCTGTGGCTGCCGGCTGTGAAGGAGGCTGGATTTTTAAATAGCTGTTATCCCTCCTGCACATTAATTTTTGGTGGTAAATTTTATATTCATAATACCTAAACATTCGGTGGCATAAGTTTTCCTAGAGGACAAGCGCCCTTGAATTTTTGAATCACCTGCCAGGACAATTTAAGTAACACTGTACTGTAGGAGGTAAGTGTGCCATTGGCCATTTTAAACTTAGAAAAATTTTGAATACTTGTTATTTTTCAATATGGGCTAAAGAAAATTTTTCTTCTTGTATTTTGAAATTTCCACATCATTTTGACTTACGACTGTGAGCTGAGACATCAGAAATGTGGTGAAGGTGGTTTCAGCAAAACCACAAACAACATACTTGTGGTGAAATCGAAAATACTATCTTGGATTTTGAATTTCCCACAATTTTTAACTTGTGGCAAGTGGGGTCTAAACTTAGTGACCATTTTTCGCAGCTGATGTGGAGATAGTGCCGTGCGCTGGGGGTAGCACCAAGAAGGAAGACAACTGCACTAGTCCCACCATCTTGGATTTTGAATTTTCGCTACTTTTAGCTTGGGACAGGTGTGCTTTTGGATTCCAGACTTGGGACCGGCACATGTGGTCCATGGCTGTGTCGTCGGGAAATGATACTGAATACTGCTGTATAAGCTGCGAGTGTAATAAATTTTATAGATAATTCTCCAAGCCGAAGGGTTGTTTAAAACCCAACATTGAAAGATCACAGCTGGAGTTTAGCTCGTCTTTTTAAAGTCAGAAAGGGGAAGTTGTGACACTGTGTCCACCGTTACTGGTGGCAGATAAGTTCGCCGTTCGGTGTAAATTTGTCGACGGGATAAGCCCAACTAGAATTTTTGGCACCGTGAGACGCACTATTGGGGGGGCATTGAGGTTCCGTGAAAATGCAAGAGGTTGATAAGCCACTCCAGCTGCAATTGCTGATGACGTACCGGCGACAACGAGACATGCAAGACATCATAAGCTAAGTTCTCAACTATTTTTGCAATCGCTATTGTAAAACGTCGGAGCTGAATGACTTATAGAATGAATCAGTAGTTTTTTTTTTTTTTTGTGTCGTCCGCTTCCTGACTGGTTTCATAGAGACTGCCACGAATTCTTCTCCTCTGTCAACCTTTTTATCTTAGAGTAGCACTTGCAACCTACGTCCTTAATTATTTGATGGATGTATTCCAATCTATGTCGTTCTCTACAGTGTTTGCTCTCTGCAGATTCCTCTAGTACCGTGCAAGCTATTCCCTGATGTCTTAACAGATGCACCATTTTGCTGATTCTACGGAGAACCTTTTGATTTCTTACCTTATCAGTCCACCTAATTTTCAACATCTATCTCAAATGCTTCGATTTTCTTCTGTTCCGCTTTTCCCACAGTCTAGATTTCGCTACCATACAATGCTGTGCTCCAAACATACATTTGCAGGAATTTCTTCCCCAAATTACGGCCCGTGTTTGATACTAGTAGACTTCTCTTGGCCAGGATTGCCCTTTTTTAGCAGTACTAGTCTGCTTCGTATGTCCTCCCTGGTCCGTCGATCATGGGTTATTTGGCTGCCTATGTAGCAGAATTCCTTAACTTTATCTACTTCGTGATCACCAATCCTGACGTAAAGTTTCTCGCTGTTCTAATTTCTGCTTCTTCTCATTACTTTCGTCTTTCTTCAATTTACTCTCAATCCATATTTTGTACTCACTAGACTGTTCATTCCATTCAGTAGGTCCTGAAAGTCTTCTTAACTTTCACTGAAGGTAGCAATGTCATCAGCGAATCTCATCGTTAATATGCTCCCAATTTAATTTTAATTCGAATCTTTTATTTCCGCCATTGCTTCTTCGATGTTAGATTGGATAGTTGGGGCGGAAGGCTACACCGTGTCTTACACCGTTTTAATCCGAGCACTTCATTTTTGTCTTCCACTCTTATTGTTACCTCATGGTTCTTGTGCGTATTGTATATCACCCGTCTTTCCCCATAGCTTACCCCAATTTTTCTCAGATTTTCGAACATCTTGCACCATTTGACATTGTCGAACGCTTTTTCCAGGTCGACAGATCCTACGAACGTGTCTTGATTTTTATTTAGACTTACTTCCATTACCAACCACAACGTCAGAATTGCGTCTCTGGTGACTTTCCCTTTTCTAAAGCGAAACGGACTGTCATCTAGCACATTGTCAATTTTCTTTTCCATTCAAGTGGATATTATCCTTGCCAGCGACTTGGATGCATGATTATACGATAATTCTCGCACTTATCGGCTCTTGCGATCTTCGGAATTGTGTGGATGATACTTTTCCGAAAGTCAAATGGGATATCGCCAGACTCATACATTCTACACAACAACGTGAATAGTCGTTCCGTTGCCACCTCCGTCTACGATTTTAGAAATTCTGATGGTGTATTATCTGTTCCTATGACCTTATTCAATACTAAGTCTTCCAAAGCTCTTTTAAATGTCTTCTAATTTCTGTTTCTTCTCCTATTACATCATCAGACAAGTGTTTCCCCTCATAGAGGCGTTCAGTATACTCTTTCTGTCGATCCGCTGTCTCCTCTGCATTTAACAGTGGAATCCCCATTGCAACCTTAATTTTACCACCCTCGCTTTGAATTTTACCGAAGGTTGTTTTGACTTTTTTATATGATGAGCCAGTCCTTCCGAAAATCATTTCTTTTTCGACTTCTTCACATTTCTCCTGTTAACCTTTCTTGTTCTCCTTCCCCTACCATCACATTCGGATCCTCCATTACTATTAGAGTTTCATCGTCCTTCACATACTGAATCACCCATTCAGTATCCTCATATACTTATTCTAACTCTTCATCTTCGGCCTGCGGCGTCCGCGTGTATACGTGAACTATAGTTGTCGGTGTCGGTTTGCTGTCGATTCTGATGAGAACAGCCCTATCACATAACAGTTCACAATCACTCACTTTCTGCTCTAGCTTCCCATTCATAACGAATCATACTCCCCTTATACCATTTTCTACTGCTATTGATATTACACTGTACTCATCTGACCAGAAATCCTTGTTTTCTGTCCATTTCACTTCACTGACCCACACTATATCGAAATTGAGCATTATCATTTCCCTTTTCAGATTTTATAGTTTCCCTACCACGTCCAAACTTCTGAAGTTCCACGTTCTGACCCGTAGAATTTCCTACTTTCGTTGGTTATTCAGTCTTTTTCTCATGTTCACCTATCCCTTGGCAGTCTCCTCCCGAAGATCCAAATGGGGGACTAGGCCGGAATCTTTTGGCAATGGAGAGATCATCACGACACTTTTCAATTACAGGCCACATGTCCTGTGGATACAAATTATGTGGCTTTAATGGAGAAATTCCCATTGCCTTCTGCATTCTCATGCCGTTGATTGTTGCTGATTTTTCCGCCTTTTGAGGGCAGTTTCCCACTCCAAGGACAAGAGAGTGCCCTGAACCTCTGTCCGCTACTCCGCTCCCTTTTATGAGGCCATTGGCACAGTGAGGGTGACTTCTTATGCCGGAAGTTTGCGGCCGCCATTGCTGACGAATTTTACTCGGAATTTAAGCGGTGGCGGGGTTCGACCCCCGGACCGAGGACATTTTAATTACTAATCAAACACGCTATCCCAGGACGACGGGTGCAGAAGGTTAATGTTGGCATGAGCAGATTAAATTTAAAGTGAACAGAATCGAAATTTCCAGTCCAGAGATGTAATCTACACCTGTACAGCGTGATGATGAAACTGCTGCAGAATTCCTACTGTAGCTCAAGATGAATGGAACAAATTGTACTCGAGGTGATTATTCATTACCTAGTGCTACTGACGACTGGCAAAGCGACCATATCACTGGAGAAGAAATTGCCTTTAGATGTCAAGCCTGATGGACAAAGTATTTTGATATTATCTTTAATTGAGATGCTTAGTGATTTGAAGTCCGAACTGTAAAAGATCAGTGAAAAGATGAGGTTAGTAAAGTATATTTCGATGTTGAAGAGGTAAATTCCAGGGTAAAACTGAGTCTGAGAAGGTAATGTTGTTGTTGTGGTCTCCAGTCCTGAGACTGGTTTGATGCAGCTCTCCATGCTAATCAATCCTGTGCAAGCTCCTTCATCTCCCAGTACCTACTGCAACCTACATCCTTCTGAATCTGCTTAGTGTATTCATCTCTTGGTCTCCCTCTACGATTTTTACCCTCCACACTGCCCTCCAGTACTAAATTGGTGATCCCTTGATGCCTCAGGACATGTCCTACCAACCGAGCCCTTCTTCTAGTCAAGTTGTGCCACAAACTTCTCTTCACCCCAATTCTATTCAATACCTCCTCATTAGTTACGTGATCTACCCACCTAATCTTCAACATTCTTCTGTAGCACCACATTTCGAAAGCTACTATTCTCTTCTTGTCCAAACTATTTATTGTCCATGTTTCACTTCCATACATGGCTACACTCCATACAAATACTATCAGAAACGACTTCCTGACACTTAAATCTATACTCGATGTTAACAAATTTCTCTTCTTCAGAAACGCTTTCCTCGCCATTGCCAGTCTACATTTTATATCCTCTCCACTTCGACCATCATCAGTTATTTTGCTCCCCAAATAGCAAATCTCCTTAAATGCCAAGCAAAACACTGAAATTAAGCTCGTACAGACTAATTTTTCTATTTAAATCGGAAGTGAACAAAACACTGAAACAAGTTTGCTCAGTACCGTGGATAAATGGATGAGTACATTAATTCCATTATCTCAGATGTAGCCTTGAAACTCAGTTAAGTGCGCAAAAGGCTTGGAATACGCACAAAACAAACTGAGATACAAGACATGAAAAGAAACTTCCTGACAGATTAAAACTGTGTGCCGCACCGAGACTCGAACTCGGGATCTTTGCCTTTTGCGGGCAAGTGCTCTACCATCTGAGCTACCCAAGCGTGACTGACGACCCCTCCTCACAGCTTCAATTCCGCCAAACGCCATTACACATGTCGGTAGTGACAGCAATATACCAATGGCAAGTGCCACCAGTTGTAACATGTGCAGTATCTGTCTTCTCATGATCTTTGTATACACTAGGGGGTAAAGAGCCAAATATTTGTGCCAAGTAAGAATAGGAAGATATTATTCAAGACAGCGGATCCAAGATGGCTGTGATAGATATGGCAATGTCGCAATGACATCATGGTGGGAAGTTCAAATTTTGGCGGGAAGATAGGTCATTTGGGCTACCTCCACTAATCTAACCCCCTCTCCTCCCCTCCCCTCCTCCAGAAAATGCTGGGAATTCAATTTCCATCAGGACAATGCAACACACCACGCCTACCTCCACTAACCTAAGAAAATGGTGGGAAAGTAAGTCACTTGGCCTACCTCCACTAACCTAAGTCACCCAACCGTAACCTCTTCGTAGGAACTGGCGTGAAAAACTCAGTCTGTGCTGAATAGGATGGACAGAAGTCTTTATTTAAACAATTTGAGGCAGTACCTCCATTCAGTGTGTTCACCATTAGGTCCGAAGTCCAACTGACCTAGTACACAGTACTGTCACCAGAGGGCGCCATCATTCCTCCTGTTACATAATCCAAGACGGTGGTCTGGAGGGGAAAATGGCGGGAAAAGGACTCAGCCTATGCTAGTCTGCTGGAGAGAGAAAGGAGTGTTCTTTATTTATTTTGGAACAATTTATTTAGGGTTGGATTTCTAATAGTTCATTTATTACACTAATACAAAACACTGGTTCTGACGTGCTTGGGGGGTCACAATACTCAGTTTACAGACCTGCAAACTACTTGTAAATCAGCGAAATAATGCAGTACACTGATGTGCAGACATGCTCACTAATTATAAACTGTATAAATAATGCATACAGTTTATTTAGGGGCAGATTTCATGTAGGTTATTTATTACACTGGTACATAACACTCACCCTCACGTGCTTGAGGTCCCAGAAAATAGTCTACAGACCTGCAAACTACTCGTAAATCAACCGAAATAATGCAGTCTACTGATGTGCAGAGACGCAAACAACTCTTAAATTGTCAAAATAATGCACGTAAAAGGCTCTCCAAACACTCTTGCCTATCGTCAACTGTCAAAATCATGCACTGCACAGCCTACACACCTGTTCACCAAATAATGCAACAGACACGAAAAAATCTCGTAAATTGTCAAAAAGTAATGCCTGTGTAACGCTATTCAAACACGCTCACAACGCTTAAACACCAGAAAATAATGTAGTTCACAAACACTCAGTGCATGTAAAGTATTAAGTTTGCATGTGGAATATGTGGGATGGAGGTGACTGGCTACAATCGAGTACAGTGCTATACTATGTCCCCCCCTCCCCCCGATGATCAGTGCATTTGCGCTAGGTATTGGCAGCTGTATTACATTTAGAAGCAATTTTAGAATACAGGACGAGAGGTCATGTTATGATCGCATGGGTAGAACTGACATAAAAAAATCAGTAGAATTGTGGAAAATACATATAAATTGAGGGAATATACACCGAAATGCAGAGAAATTGAGGAATTAGTTGCATGTCTTCTGCAGAAAAATTTGTACATGGGAACAAGAATGCGACAGCAAGAGGAATCCGAGAAAGCGTCGACATGGAAGTGAAGGGAACCAGGGAAACAGTCGCGTTTTTCCGTCGAGGCAGCATTCTAGCGTATGTCTATTGAGGTAACAGTGATGTACACGTGAACAGACTACTGTATTTGACGCTTTTCAGGAAGACAGAGAACCATCTGTCTCTTAACTTACTTGCATCGGCGTTAAAGAATGACATAGGGTGGATGGAGTGGTCGGTTGAGATGGAGTTGTAATGAGGTATGATTTAGTGGTAGACTGATGATGCATTCTAGAGAGAGAGAAGGAGAAGTTGCTGCAGGTCATTTGGCATTTTTATCCTGATGTTCTGTCAGGACGCATCAGTTGTGTGACTTAGCCTGCATTCGAGTCGTATACATTCGCATGTTCTGTGTGTGTCTTAGAGCAGTGTCTACTTGCGATCGGAAACAGTAAACCTCTCGGTCGTCAGAGAAATTCCATCTCATGTGTGATGAAACGTGACACATTCCTCTGAACAAATGAAGATTTATTCAATGTACTGCATTCACCTGTCGCATCTTTGGTGTAAAATCGATACTTCAGTTTCATAACTAAGTTAGCGATATGTGTTTGTGAGACACTGCAATTCTCATGTAGACATCTGCTTGACAGATGTGCTGTTTACAGAGTTAGTGGCGGCATGACTTGTAATTTCACATGTCGCACGCTGCTGCTATGCGTTTATCTGGTTCCTTGTAAGAGGAATTCTCCGTTACTAATGATCATTTTATTTAGAACTGATGTGGACGTAGTATAATTTCTGAACTGTGATTGGATGAGAACAGTGGATGATGAAAAGCTATATTATGCATGTATCACACAGGGCCACTGTTTTAAGGAGGTAGTTTTTTCGTTTTACAATTTGTTACCATAGTTTATCGTAGAGAAACCTGCAAGACGGATGTCTGTCATCCGCTGAAAGTATATTTCTTACATTAGAATATTAACAGCATCGTGTTCCACACGACTGATAGGTCGGAAACTCAAGCGATCTAACATCATACCCTGTTTTAAGTGCACAACTGTGTAGCCTTAGGAGTGTGTGTGTTTATGTTCTCTTTTACCAATACCCTCCTGGTACTGATCCCAGACACTGGAACAATACTTTATAATTGGTTGCGTAGTTGATTTACGTAAAATGCTTTGAACTCCATCCGTCTGGAGCTCCAGCATGCATAAAAATCACCCGTTTCTTTTTCTTCTTAGCTGTCTGCTATTGCATCACAATACTTTCAAATCTGTTAGTACACATCGATAAGGATCGCTAACCTCCTCGACATGGGCGCATATAGAGAAATCTTGTGCACTTCGATGGGCGAGGACATGGCAAGCTCCATTCATTCACGAGATGTGGAATGTAGTGGTCTACTTCTGGTCGGCTGCAGATTATATCGGTAATGGTGCTGCAGGGCGGGTTGGTCAAAGACAGTGCGAGGGGGTCTTTCAGTCTCTAATTTTATCCTAAGACTGTGAGAATGCTTTGTGACTACCATCTGCATAGAGATAGATTGTAAATTATGCTCGAGGTGCCAGAAATATGTAATCGCTGTCTGGTACACTTTAATAATGTATATGTTTGAGAGTTAACATTGAACGGACATACTACACAGTCATCTGTCTACATTCGCAATGTTACTTGCGAAGTATAGAAGGGGTGGTTTAGCTATGATACTGAAATTGGGAAGCATGCTGTCGCATCATTGATCAGTGTTGAAATTACTTAAAATTGCTAAAATTGTTTGCACTATCAACTGTGAAGCTTATTATTACAGTACATAGACAGTGTCTTTTCCATCCCATCCATCCACTAGTACGCTGTTGGTTACCACATAATGATTGACTGACATGTCTTGTTTGAGTTCGAGAAAGAGTTTTGGTGGATGGGGCAACACCTTCTGGGGATGGCTAGCACCGAAACAGTGATCGCCTAGATGACTGCAATATGAGGAATCAGTCGAAATGGAACGCAGAGCCTTCAGCTATTTGGTCACTGTGACAGATGAGCTTAAATGTAGAGGTCTTCAATCACCTTTGGACAGCAGTTTGGAAAGTCTCCACAACGCCGCTAAACTCTTCCAGTTTCCTTATGCTGTAAATGTCTTTTATTTAAAATCATCCAGTGTGTGTGGTGTGTTATGGTAGCAGCAGTAACAATATGACTTATACCGTGCGATGTCTAGTTTTCTGTGAGAAGCAGTGGAACAGAATGTGTTAACGTCAGTTTGGAACCTGACACAGACCTCGAAGTCGTGGCAGAAAAAACAAAATCTATGGCAGTGTACAAAGCGTGTTACAGCAGAAAAAAACAATTTTTCAAACAACGACACAGGGTCACAGGGAGGGTATCTTCGACTTATAGTATAGCTTGTGGGATACAGTCATCCTCCTATGGTACACGCGATGCAACTTTACACTGGTCCATGCAGTGGATCAATAGCTGTATATTTAATAGGATCGTCACACGTTCTCGATGGCGGCACACAGACGGTATTTGTTTTCGATATATGGGAGGAGAGTTCTCTATTGGATGAAGTTAGAGCAGCTTTTATAGTACATAACTTTTCTCTGTTGTATGGTACAAAATAAAGAAGATAGCATGTTGGGGTGATAGACATGAAGGGGCCCTGAGGGACGTGGATCTCCTTTGGATAGCAGTTCTTGTAAGTAGTTTGGAGATACACTACAATGCAGTAGCTAAATCCTTGTCCTTTCCCCTGTTCCCATACTGTCTTTTATACTACCTCATGTTGTCATGTTGCAGGAGTAGGCTTAGTTTGGCGCTGACCTTACAGATCGTACACTGTTGGTGGAGCTACGACAACATGTTCCCATTTTCACCGAATGGTCAAAACACGGTCCTGTTGCATTAACTCAGATCACTCTGTTTCTACATGGGTTGCAGAAGGTGGTAGATACTGCTCTCTCTGACTTCTGCTCAGTTCCTACTTAAATTCGAACGATCACATGCATAAAGCTGCAAAAATACCAGCAGTTGCAAGATGCATAGGGTCTACCTGAAACCACGTTGGAATTTTACTATAGCAGATAGGTTCGAGAAAGGTGACTTGTTTCGAGATATGAGAGTACCAGAGATATGATTCACTAATGGCTGTAATCCTTGAAGACTTCTCCATACGATCCAACGCAAGTATGTAATTGAATGGAGAGACTTGATTCCAAATCCCTGACAGCATAACACTAGAGATCTGAAAAGCTAGTGTATATTTCTTACGACTTCAATCTACTGTTTGTGATCCTTCTCAATCAACCATCGGCTATAACCCAGTCAATATATCACCGAACCTCTGACATGGCATAGAGACAGAGTGCGTTCACATACTGGAGTTCTAGTGGTGCCGGCGTGAGGGAGTTGCAAATACTGGTTTCATACCACGTTCCTTAGCCGAACCACTCTCTAAATTCGGTAATTTTATTACGAGGTTGCACCGTCGGCGACGTGTAACCGCACTGTTGGTCTGATACTATACACTCCAGTGATCACTGTCTATATTCAGTGTCATGGTATTTGTCTGGAACAAAAACCACTTCATTCGGAGGTAATGCTGTAAGTTGATTTATAAAGCCAGTATAGCTTTTAACATGAATACTTGTGTGCACCTGTAGAACCAATACCGATTGTTATAGTAATTTTTTTTAACATATGGCAGTTTGTAAGATGATTATGTATCTTTTTCTAAGACACTGTGGTGGCACTCGCAAGCAAAACTTACGAGTGCATGTCCACCCATCGCTGATTTTCTCTCAGTATTATTTAGTATTGCCAGCAATCAGTTATTGGCAGAGTATTATACTTAGTAGCAGGGGGTGCGTGATAGGTTTGCCTTGACCATCAGGCTTATAAAAGTGTGTGTATGTGTTCTGACATGTGCAAAAGAAAGGACGGCGTCCAGTCGTAAGGAAGGTGTGGATTTGACTTGGAATACTGTGATAGCGAGGGGGAGAGTATGTCAAGTAATAAGAATGGTACAGATATTTCTATTTCCAGAACCACAGCCGTTAGCATGGTGTATTTCCAATACTTCGCTCATTGTCGAATGTCATCCAATTGAGAGCGCGATCGTAATATTTAATTGTAAGTACAGTGATTATATATATATATATATATATATATATATATATATATATATATATATATATGTGTGTGTGTGTGTGTGTGTGTGTGTGTGTGTGTGTGGCCGTCGTCCTAGAATGATGGATGATTCCGCCTATGTGTGATTGGTGTGCAGCGCCAGTAACCTGTGGAGGGAATGATTCATGTTTCCTGCTAATGGTAGGAGCTGTCTGAATGTAGAGGTCTGTTGGGATGCAGGAATGTAGCTGACTTAACCATGGTGTCCTCTAGGCGGTTGAATACCGAATTAATACTTAGCATGAGTTGGGCAGCTTTCATGATCGCGTGTAAATTTGAGAAGATTAAATATGGACGTGTGTTTATGTTGGACCATTATTCTTTCCCATGTAAATTGTCTGGTTGACTGCTTCTGCACATTTCACACCTTGTTAAGGGAACAGCGATTGTGGTGTGTGCATCTAGCAGGTGAAAGACAGGATGAAGACATGTTTGCTGGTTCTCTAGACATGAGGAACACCTTAGTTGACTTTGTAAATTTTAAGGAAGATTTGGAATCTGTTACATCACTGACATCGGTATTTGCAAGTGGAAATATCAGTTTCCTCTATTTTTTTCGAGTTTTCATGTAAAGGTCTTTGCAAACGGGATAATTTTCTAGTTACTTAGTGGTTTACAGCATGCTCCACTTCACTGAAGTTTCAAGTTTCTAGAGAAATAATTTCCAGTCTATATCTTCGGAATTACGCTGTACGAGCAATACTGCTATGCAAGTGATGTTCCTATCTGCTCGATATCGAGGACTATCGCGAAAATGGTATGATATTCTGGCAAACCATGAAAAATTACATAAGTTATTGTAATCCCGGAGTCTGGAGATGGGAGTAGAAAAGCAAGTAAGTAAACAGGCTGGGACCAGAAACAGTAACACATTTGTGCCGAGGGGAGCCGACTCCGAATTTGTTGAACAGTTCTGAGAGTTATTTCAGTCCACTGAGGGCGCTCTGGTCATGTGGCAGAGGTGGATGACTACCCAACCTCGTGGGATATATGTAGTGCAGCGAGGAGTATACCTACGGTGCAGTGCTTATGCTGTCTGTCTTCGAGTGGTATGTACAAGTGTCTGGTGGTCAATAGCTATACAAATGATGTAAAAGGGGCGATTTTGTATGGTGTAGAATAAAAGTTGTCTGTTTACTACATCGATATGGTACATGGTGATATATAGCTGGGTTGGAGATCGGTTTCACACTCTGATATTCAATCTCCCGCCCTCATTGGCAGAGTAGTGTAATGGAGTAAGAGTCTTTCCATATTTGACGATCTGTAGGCCACTTTGCAGGGTTTTATTGTCGGTGCAATATGGTGATCTGTGCAAAATAGTTTTTTTGCCACTGAAAGTCTCGTGTGCCGAAAGGAAAAAAAAAGGCAGACAGTGCTTCCACATTGGCGGCATCAGTAATTCGGTGGGTAAGTTCAATAAGAACCAATCATAATGCTCCTTTCATTCATAAGACATCCTTTGTGTCGGGACATAGAAGCCTGTACATAGCATTCAGAACGTTTGCGTTTAGGAGATGTTTGTTGAAAGTAGGACTTGATGATTTCCAGCAAGAGTAACATATGATGGACAGGGTGCTCCGTTAGGACCATCAGGAGGAATGCATTTTGCGTTATTCTGCGCTATTTTCGTAAACAGGTTCTGGTTCAAATGGCTCTGAGCACTATGGGACTTAACATCTGAGGTCATCAGTCCCCTAGAACTTAGGACTACTTAAACCTAACTAACCTAAGGACATCATACACATCCATGCCCAAGGCAAGATTCGAACCTGCGAGCATAGCAGTCACGCGGTTCCAGACTGAAGTGCCTAGAACCGCTCGGTCATCTCGGCCGGCGTAAACAGGTTCTGTTATGGCAAGAATTTCCATGCAGACAAGCTGAGACATCACGAAAGCTCCTACAAAAGAGACCGTTAACTATTTCTGGGACACTACACAATTTCCGAGAGGTCGACTTGGCTCTTATTTTACATAGCCATGTGACATCAGTAGAACATTCAGAACCTTTCAGATGCCCTTGTGATGGTTTATAGCTATGTGAGCATTTTGCAGTGATGTGTCAGCCACACGTGGCTGGTAAACGAGGGTACAGCTAGATGCAGCTCGCATCTCCCATTAGGATCATTAGGAACAATGCAGCCTGTGCTATTCTGGGAAGCAATGGGATGGATTTCTGGAGCGTCTGCAGGGTGAGTCTCTCGGAAATTACGTCTTTGGTGGACCGCAGGTAGAGAGAGGGATCGCGCCAGCAATGGTGAACACGTGCATGTGGTCGAGAGGGTGCTTGTCACTTGTTTACATAGACATGTGACATCAGTATATCACTCGATGAACTCTAACTGTATATCCGAAAATAGATGTGACTTTCACCTGCTGTCAGCAGTGGTGTGATAGCAATGCCTCATGCTCCGGTGCTGGCTTGCATCCGGCTGGCCCTGCAAAGCGCGGGCACGCATTGGAACAGTTCGCTGACATGTTGATTTTTTTATGTGCGGTTAGTGTTTGTGCACTACATTAATTTCTGGTGTTTAAGCATTGTGAGTGTGTTTGAATAGCGTTACACATGCATTATTTTTTGACATTTTATGAGTTTTTTTGTGTCTGTTGCATTATTTGGTGAACAGGTGTGCAGGCTGTGCAGTGAATGATTACGACAGTTAACGATAAGCAAGAGTGTTTAGAGAGCCTTTTACATGCATCATTTTGACAATGTAGGAGTTGTTTGCGTCTCTGCACATCAATATACTGCATTATTCCGGTGATTTACGAGTAGTTTGCAGGTCTGTAGACTATTTACTGTGAGCTCAAGCATGCGAGGGTGAGTTGTTATGTACCAATGTTGCCACTTCTAACAAACATCGAACAACGCGCTCCAGTACGCGGCCGCCAAATACATCGCTGGCCGCACTACTCCGGGCGGCTCGCGGCTACCATCGCTGGCCGCCTTCGCGCGCGCGCGTTTGTCAGCACACAGCAATTGGCTACGCCAGGAAACATTGCGATTGGTTTTCCCTGGAAAACAGCGACCCTAGCCGACGGCTCCATTAACCAGCAAGCCTTATATAAACCTGGCCGCCGCCGCAAATGACAGTTCTCATCGGGAAGTGCAGTACGCCGTGTTCCAGCTGCTTGTGGATGACTCGCCGCACCACTCGAGGTTACCTGGCTGCTCGGCGGAAAATCTTGCGACTTCACTTGGAGAGACTGAACTTCACTGGACTTGGGAATAATTACGGAACGTGCACCCCACCATGCACATTCGGACATTGGTATAACCAAACTTTAATTCTGCATTACTTCTGAGTGTGAGCCTGGGTAGACGCTTGGCTAACATAATTGTTAAAAAGTGATTTGTGATTTAATAAAGCAGACTGAAGAGGTTATTGTGTTATTCCTGGTTATAACACAATAAAATGGCGACGAGCACGCATCAGGAGACATTGGAAGATCTCCTCAAGAAACTTCTCCAGCAGCAGGGCGAGAACCACAGGCTGCTACTCAACACCCTGCAGCCACTTATACAAGGGTTCATGCAGACGCAGGCCACGCAGCATGTACCGCCGTTTCCGTCTTTTGAAGAAACGTTAGAGGACTGGGAAGCCTACGAATCCCGATTGCTGGAACATTTCCATGCTTTCAAGGTAACTGAAGTTGGCCTCATGAAATCTTTGTTTTTGTCTTGGTCTAAACCTGAGATTTATCGGCTCTTGTGCAAACTGGCCCCCTTATCAAAACCTTCGGAGCTAACTTTTGCCGAGATTTGCTCGTCGCTCACTAAATATTACCAGCGCCATACCCATGTTATTTCATCTCGAGTCGCCTTTTACTAATGCAAGAAACAGCCGAATCAGACGTATAGAGAGTGGGCAGCGGAATTGCAAGGCTTGGGGCGACGATGTCACTTTGTTACCTCTAAAAATAAGGTCTCCTACGCCGAAGAAATGATCCGGGACATGATAATCAGGGGTACGCCAGACAGGGAGTTCCAACATGAGGCCCTTCAGCTCGTCGACCCCTCATTGGATAAAGTCTTGGACTTGGCACAAAGCTTCTAGGTGACTCGTGCAGCAGGCAAGAAACTAGAATCATGGGACGACATCGCAGCAGTCAATGTCAACACATCAGAGCCGGCGGCTAAGGCCCGCCCGAGTGATGATTCCGTAATAGCGATAGTGCGGGCAGGCCGCCGGTCCACTCAGCAGACCCGTCCGCCACCTCGCTCCAACCGCTCAAACCGGTCGTGAGTGCCAAAACGTTTGCCATCATGTCCTGATTGTTTTAAAAAACATCAACGAGATGACTGTCCTGATCGATGGGCCTTTTGCTACAAATGTTCTTCCGAGGGCCATTTAGCTTCTGTGTGTCGAAAGTCCCGCCGGCCGCAGCAACCTTCGGATCTTCCGATGGATGTTAATCTGATCGCCGCTATTGATCATCAGGAGACCACGAATAGGCTTTTTATTGAAGTCCTGATGTGCGAAAAAACCGATTCAATTACAGGTCGACACTGGCGCAGCCGTGAGCATTCTACATTACGCCACATATTTGAGACTTGGCGCTCCTCCCTTGCACGACACGCAGCGACGCCTCATGGCGTATGGTAAACATTCCATTCCAGTCCGCGGTCAAGTCGACTTGCCGATGACATACCGGAATGTCACCCGCCAGGTCACCTTCTTAGTCGTTAACAGGGATTCCTCTGAGAATTTATTTGGGCTGGACGCATTTCGGAAATTTGGTTTTTCAATCGACGATTCTGTGAATTTGGTGTCGGAAGAGGTTCCGTACTCGGATCTGGACAGGCTTTGCCAGGATTATGCAGACCTGTTCACCCCCGGCCTCGGTTCCGCAAAGAATTTTGAGGCACACTTCACACTGAAACGGAATGTGCGGCCTCGGTATTTTCGTGCCCATGCCGTTCCTTCAGCTCTCAGAGATCAAGTGGAGAAGGAGTTGGACCGCCTCACGGCAAGTGGCGTTCTTGAGCCTATTCCTTCTAGTCAGTGGGCTACTCCCCTCGTCGTTGTTCGGAAGCCGTCAGGGCGGCGCCGTCTCTGCGGCGACTTTAAAGTAACAGTTAACGCCCAATCAGAGATCGAGACATATCCTCTTCCAAAGCCGGAGGAGTTGCTGTCCAAATTGAAGGGTGGAAAATTCTTCTCGAAAATAGACCTCGCTGAAGCATATCTACAACTCCCACTTGATGCCGCATCTCAGCAGTTCCTGACCCTCAACACGCCGCACGGGTTATATCGTCTGAAACGCCTTATGTTTGGGATAGCCAGTGCCCCTCCTATTTTCCAGCGGTTTTTGGAACAATTAGTCCTTAAAGTGGATGGATGCATTAACTATTTGGACGACATCGTGGTGACGGGTCGTACGGCGGAGGAACACCTTCACAACCTGCAATCTTTATTCCATGTCTTACGGGAGGCTGGCCTAAAATGTAGGAAAGAAAAATGTTGTTTTTTCCAACCTGAAATTGAGTACCTGGGCCACGTCATCTCATGTTCGGGTGTTCGTCCGTTAGAGAAACATATAGAAGCCATCATCAAGCTGCCACGACCTACAACGCTGACACAAGTTCGTTTCTTTCTGGGGAAGATTTCATATTGCCGAAAATTCTTACCCGCGGCTGCGACGGCAACTGCCCCCTTGTCTCAATTATGCAAAAAAGGGGTTCCTTTCGAGTGGACGCCGGCATGCGACCGCGCCTTACACAGGTTGAAATCCCAATTACTGCAGGCCCCGTGCCTCGCACGTTTTGACCCTACTAAGCAAATCGTCATTGCAACGGATGCCTCGGATACAGGCATCGGGGTGGCCCTGGCTCACAGGGAGGCAGATGCGTCGGAGCACCCTGTGGTCTATGCATCGAAAACATTAACCATTACGGATCATAAGCCCCTCATATCGTTATTCAATCCTGCAGCAAAGATCCCTGACCGGACTGCTCACCGTCTTCAGCGCTGGGCTTTGTTTTTGGCACGATACCAGTATGAAATCCACTTTCGCAACACAACCGAGCATGCCAACGCTGATGCCCTCTCCCGCCTTCCATGGGGACCTGATTTGGATTTCGACAAAAAGGAAATTCTGTGTTTTCACGTAGACGAAGAAGCACAGGCCGCAGTAGAGGCGTTTCCCATTACCAGCTCTCGGGTAGCGGACGCAACCAGTAACGACGAGGTGCTCCGACAAGTCTGTCGTCACGTGCGTAATGGATGGCCCGAACGACCGCCTCCCACGGCTTCTGCGGCGTTTCGTCAGTTCTTTACTGTCCGCCATCAGCTTCAGTTGGTTGACGGGGTCCTTCTACTTCTTTCGGACGACGGACATCCACAGGTCGTCATTCCGCAGTCTTTACGTCAGCACGTTCTGCACCTGTTACACCAAGGTCATTGAGGGATATCCCGGACGAAGCTTTTGGCTCGCCGGTTCACATACTGGCCCGCTATGACTCAGGAGATTGAACGCCTCACGCAGACGTGTCCCTCCTGCCAACGCCAGCAGGCAGCTCCACGACACTCCTTTGCCTCTTGGCCACCATGTGCTCGCCCTTGGGAACGGGTGCATGTTGATTTTGCTGGGCCGGTGTTTAATGCTATGTTTTTTATTGTCGTCGACGCATATTCCAGGTTTCCATATATTGTCCGCTGCAACTCCGTTTCCACCTCCACCACTATTGCAGCCTTAGAAAAAATATTTGCCATTGAAGGTCTGCCGGAGCTTCTCGTCTCGGATAACGGTCCGCAGTTCCGCAGTGAGGATGTTTGGGTTTTCTGTGCCTGGCATGGGATTCGCCACATTCCGACGCCCCCCTTCCATCCTCAATCTAATGGCGAGGCAGAGAGGAAGGTCCGCACCTTCAAAATACCTCCAGGATCACTCCCCCGATGCATCTCTTACTTTTTTCTTGAGCATTTACAGGTCCACGCCCATCGGAGATAAAAGCCCGGCGGAACTTCTTCACGGACGGCAGCCCCGGACCCTCTTGAATCTGCTTCTGCCGACGCCTCGGTTGGCTCCGTCACTGTCTGCTTCCGCCCAGGTACTCTGGTGTGGGCGAAGGGCTTCGGCCAACAACCAGCCTGGATTCCGGCCACCAACATCCAGGGCAGGGGCAGGAAAGTCTTCCGGGTTCAACTTCCTGACCGGGAGGTTCTTCGACATGCCAATCGGCTTCGCCCTCGCCTGCCTTCCCAATCGCTTTTCTCCTCCCCCCTTCGGCATATTCTCCTCCCGTCCCCTGCTTCCCCTGATTCCCCACGCCAACCAGAGGAGGACACGCCAGGGTGGTCCTCGCAGTTGGCCCCCGGTCGGCTCACGGACGACGCCTCCTAGCCAGAGTTTCTTTCCCCGTACGTGGACCAGACCCAGCCACAGCCAGCCGGGGACTCCAAGGTCTCCCCGATCGCCACCCTCAGGTCACTCCGGATGCCGATGAAGACATGCCACTGGTTCCTCCTGCACTGCCTCCTCTGCTGCCGCGGTCCGCACGCTACAACCTTCGCCACCGGCTGGGCCGTTTTCGCCTGTATGCTCCTGTGCCCAGTCTCACCGCCGACGCCGAGGTTTCGGAGGAGGAGGACGCCATGCATGTGGCGTTCATTCGCAGCCAATGTTTCCACGGGGGAAGGGGTGTGGTATACACCACTTCTAACAAACACTGAACAACGCGCTCCAGTACGCGGCCGCCAAATACATCGCTGGCCGCATTTCTCTGGGCGGCCCACTGCTTCCATCGCTGGCTGTTTTCACACGCACGCTCCCTTACGTGGCCGAGAAATACATCGCTGGCCGCACTTCTCCGGGCGGCTCGCGGCTACCATCGCTGGCCGCATTCGCGCGCGCGCATTTGTCAGCACACAGCAATTGGCTATGCCAGGAAACATTGCGATTGGTTTTCCCTGGAAAACAGCGACCCCAGCCGACGGCTCCATTAACTAGCAAGCCTTATATAAACCTGGCCGCCGCCGCAAACGACAGTTCTCATCGGGAAGTGCAGTAAGCTGTGTTCCAGCTGCTTGTGGATGACTTGCTGCCCCACCCGAGGTTACCTGGCTGCTCGGCGGAAAATCTTGCAACTTCACTTGGAGAGACTGAACTTCACTGGACTTGGGAATAATTACGGAACATGCACCCCACCATGAACATTCGGACACTGGTATAACCAAACTTTAGTTCTGCATTACTTCTGAGTGTGAGCCTGGGTAGATGCTTGGTTAACATAATTGTTAAAAAGTGATTTATGATTTAATAAACCAGACTGAAGAGGTTATTGTGTTATTCCTGGTTATAACAAATGTAATAAATGAACTATATGAAATCCGTCCCTAAATAAATTGTTCCTAAATAAATAAAGTACACTCCTTTCTTTCTCCAGTAGACCAGTGTAGGCTGAGTGCTTTTCCTGCCATTTTTCCCCTCCAGACCGCCATTTTGGATTATGTAATGGGAGGGATGATGGCACACTCTGGTGGCAGTACCATGTACTAGGTCAGTTGGGATCTGGACCTAATGGTGAACTTACTGGATGGAGGTACTGCATCAAATTGTTTAAATGAAGACTGTTTAAATAAAGACTTATGTCCATCCTGTCCAGCACACGCTGAGTCCTTTTCCCACCAATTCCTAGGAAGAGGTGACGGTTGGGTGACCTAGGTCAGTAGAGGTAGCGCAAGTACCTATTTTCCCACCTTTTTCTTAGGTTACTGGAGGTAGCCATGGTGTGTTGCATTGTCCTGGTGGAATTTGAACTTCCCACCATTTTCCAGGGGAGGGGGGCCAGGGGAGGGGGGAGGGGTGGCAGTTAGGTTAGTTGAGGTAGTCCAATTAACCTGTCTTCCCGCCAACGTTTGAAATTCCTGCCATGATGTCATTGTGACATTGCCCTATCTATTGCCACCATCTTGGATCCACCATCTTGAATAAATTTGGCAATAATGGAGTGTGGGGTAGAACATACTCTGTTCCACTACTACCATATTCTCGAAAATTGCCAGATATTCGGAAATAAACAGCCAAACATTTATTTCGTCCTTTGTTTTCTAATGAGAGGGCAATGTAAATGACATTGAATATTGCAGAACCTACTTGTATTACATACATAAGAAAGCCTCAGAATTTATTAAAAACGCTAAGACGAAAAGCTAATTAGCATACAGTGTGACATGAACCTACTTCCTTCGATTATGTAATCCACTAATTGCCTGTTACACTACGCCGAATTCGTGCGATTTTTGTCTATTTCTCAGTTATCATGGTATCTCTTGAATGCTTATGTCATTGATGCCTCCTTAAGAGACATTTATTGATAAGGGTGAAATGTTGTAATAAATCTTCATTGAACCACTGCCTTGAAACGGCATATTGCAAGTTATAATACAAAACAGCAAAATACGGCAAAATGAATATAGCATCTGCCACTCTGAGGCAAAGATAGTATCAGTACAGTGTAACAAGCGCTTTCCCTACACGTAACTGGTATAATGCTACTGTTAATGTATACTGCTTTCCATACTACACAATGCCATTACCGTCCAATACAACGCATTTCATTACATCTGCAATTTCTCAATATCGTTTCTCTTTAACTTCCTCTCATTACAATACTTCTTCCTGCATATTAAAGGCTTAACACCCCTTCAATATGCTTCTCCCTTCCCTGATACATGAACTGTTCCTCCCTTCAGATACTGCCATCATCTCATTCCATCTTTCCACTATCAACTGTCTTCCTCTTCATTTACAGAACACAAATAATAACTATGACCTAATGGGCACAGCATTTCATTCATAGACCACAAAATTTACAATGATAATGCACAAAATTTGACAAAGGGAATGGATTATAAATAAAGTTCCATGCATCTGAATATATGCATTTATGTTTTATATCTGTATCAACAAAATCAGTAAACTAGAAAATTTACTAAGGTTTCATTGCAGACATAGACAATTAACATAACTGATGCTAACGTAAATTAATACACAGCAATGCCTAGGACGAAAAACTCTGCCACACCAACAACAAAAAATTGCTAATGGGAACAAGATGGTTACATGTACTAAAAAAGTGTTGTGTAAAGTGGTAAACAAATTCGTTTTCTGAAGAAATTAAAAA
Source organism: Schistocerca cancellata (assembly GCF_023864275.1). NCBI lineage: Eukaryota > Metazoa > Arthropoda > Insecta > Orthoptera > Acrididae > Schistocerca > Schistocerca cancellata. Next base: position 500,610,628 of record NC_064631.1, read on the forward strand.
AAAAACTAATTTGTTGGACCAAGTTCATTGATAACAATGGAGATTATTTCGATAAAAAGCTTTTTTGCGTATAAAATCTATTTGCTATATTTACAATGATTTTTATAAATCCATCTCCTAGTCTTTTTTGAGTGTAAAGTAGGATCTACAATCAATTATTTTACTTTCTTTGTCACTGGCTTAACTGCTAAGCATCAAGATATTTGCTACATCAATGAAAAATAATTAATGTTTATCGCTAATGACACAGCGCTATAGAAGAGTAGAACGTGATAAATTAGAAATCGTCACGTAAGACGTCAGCATTGTGTAAGTAACATCACACTATTAATTTGTATCTAACTTACATCTTGAGCTTTCTACAAATCTGTCCGCTTCATGCGTACGTGCCTAATACCAGTCGGTAGCACAGGAAAAAGATTTGATACCTGTCTCCGAAAATATCTGTGCGAAACATTTAATGTCAACTTCTTTCGACTCATAGTATGTTCGTAGTTGTTTGGTAATGATGCATGGAGAAGCGTGCAGCAGTGACTTGGACACAGTCACACAGGCGAGGTCTTATGGCTGTTGACAAAGGAAGGAAGAATTGTGACAGACGAAGTCGACGTGGCTTGGGCAAAGCCGTATCTCTGTACAGGCTCATGGAGCTGCCCCTACCGCTGGGTTTTATGCAACCTGCAACACCTTTTAAAACCAAGTGCAAGATTTCCATATTTTCTCGCTGCTATGTGAAAACTGAAAAAAAAAATGAGCAAGACCCTTTCATATGCAGTTTAGTGTAGTTCAATTTTGTTCTGGGATACGTTTTCGTTAGAGGCCATGGTTTTCGAGTTATTCAAGAAAAATGCGTTTGAAGGTCACTTCCCGAATAATTCGAAAACTGCGGCCTCTAGCGAAGTAAAAAAAATTAACTGCATTAAATTTCCTGTAAGTATATCATGTTAGTTTGTGTGTAGCGAGCGAGAGAATATGAAAATCTTGCATGTGGTGTTTGAAGGCGTTGGGGATTGTATAAAACTCGTAGCTAGGGGCCGCTGAATCATCCCGCATATTTACAATATCTTACTTGTTTTACATCTGCATCTGCAGCGAATTTCTGCATACCAGTGTGAAATGCATGGCAGAGGATACCTCCCAATGTACCAATAATTAGGGCTTATTCCCAAATCGTTAACGTACAGAACGTGGAAAGAAACCTGTTACGTTTCTGCAGTCCTTCTCTGTATAGGTTAAATATCCTCTGTTGGTCCTATTTGGTATCTCCTTCCAAGATAACACGCTGCGTTCTGCCTGCCAAAAAATCCTGAGTCCAGTCACATATTTCGCTTGATACCCTGTACTATAATATTTTTGATAATAAGAATAGGCATGGTATTGAGTCAAATGATTTTCAGAAATCGAGAAATAGTGACTGCCTTGATCCATGTTTAGGCTCTAAAATACTACAACAAAAGGATGTCAAGAATATTGGACGGTAATTTTGTGAACCATTGTTGCTACCTTTCCTATAGACGTATGTGATTTACGCCTTCTTCCGAATATTAAGCACAGATTTTTGTTCGAGGAATCCACGTTACATTATAGTTAAAAGAGCGGCGAGCTCACCCGCAGATTCAGCAAAAAAAAAAAAAAAAAATAATGGCGATACCATTGTGTCCCAGAGCTATATTCTCTTTTAGCGATTTCGTCTGTGTTTCAAAACGATTGACACATATTTCCGTATCGTGCGTCCTTGCACTGGTGCGACCACTAAACTGAGGCAATGCCCCCAAGATTTTCATTTGAAAAGGTACATTTGAAAACGGAAGTCTGCTTTTTCTTTGGTATCCTCAATGTCAGTCCCTGTCTCATCCGTGAACATCTAAACATTAACTTTGGTACCACTAACAGCCTCTACATTTGACACAATTTCTTCAGGTTTTGTGAGAGATGCTTCGGTATTATACTGCTTCGGTAGTCACTGAAGGCTTCATGCATCGTCCTCTAGACAGCCAAATGCATTTCATTCTGCGTCTCCATATCCATAGCCGCATGTTTTATTTTATACCTATTATGCAGTAGTCTCTGTTTCTTTATAAGTTACTTTGAAGTGTCTGTAAACCATGGAGGGTGCCTCCTATCACGAACTGTTCTACTAGGTAAGTGTCTCTGAAGTGCATGGTCAACCATTCTTGTAAAATCGAGCCACAGTATCTGTCCAGGGCTACATACATCCTGTTCCTCATTACGATACGACACTACTGCCTCTGTGTCTAGTTTGCTGTAAATATAACGCCTACTACTTGTTTTACTAGTTATTCTTGCTTTGTTAATCGCTGTTGCTGCAACTGTCTCATGCTTACTTATACCAATTTCTACGTGGACAACCTCATGAAGTTCAGTTCCATGTATTGCTATTAGATCCAATATACAGGGTGTTTGTAAAAGAACTCCCTAGTTTTAAGTATAAATTTAACGCAGAAATTAATGAAAAATTACCTCAATGACTACATATTATGAAAGAAAATTCATTCAAGTTTTGTTCAATGTTAGTAGACTTCAACGTGGGATCCATCTGTTGCGCTGCACACGTTGAGACGATATTCCACTTCTCGCCACGTATTCACCAACATTTCAGGTGTAACTGTCCCAACCGCCGCGACGATTCTTTCCCGTAAATGATTGATGTCTCTGATCTTTTCACTGTACACACCATTTTTTATGTGGCCCCAAAAGAGAAAGTCCAGTGGGGTTACGTCTGAGTTTCTTGGTAGCCAAGGTATTGGGCCAACCCTGCCTATCCATCTTCTTGGAAAGCGAGTGTCAAGAGCCGCACGCTCTTGTTACTGTAATGAGCGAAATACAAAATTTAATTGCATTAAATTTCCGACAAGTATATCCTGTTCGTTTTTCTGTAGTACCAGTAGTTAGCGTGTAGCGAGCGCGAGAATATGAAAATCCCGTATATTTACAATATCTTACTTGTTTTACTTCTGAACCTGCAGCCCCTTTTCCTCCTCAATATCGTCCATTTGGGGAAAGACGTACCCTGTCAACGTCACTGTAAACGTCCCTGTTTATTATTGTTTTTTATCCAAAAATGAAAGGACCAATCACACGATCTTCCATCAAACCACACAAAATATTCATTTTGGGAGAGACACGTTGATGCTGAATAACTTTATGTGGATGCTCTGCCCTCAAAATTCTGCAGTTATGACGATTAACTGTTCCACTGACATGAAGTGTAGCCTCAAAAGAAAAGAGAATCTTTTTTAAAAAATTGATGTCCTAATCATTTCTGTGTAGAAAGTCAACAGCAAACTCATACCTTTCGATTTTATCAGTAGGTTTTATTTCATGTAAGAGTTGGAATTTGTAGGCGTGAAACTTGAGTCTTTTACCCACAACATCATACACAGTATCTTTAGGCACTTCTTATTGTAGACTACGTCTGACCAATGACTTCTTCGGGCTCCGAACACACGGAACACAGATCAATTCAACAACATCTTCAGAAGTTCTCGGTGTACCTGGTGATTTTGCTTTCAAAACACTACCAGTTTCCTTGAAAGACTTTAGCCAATGACGGATAGCTTTTGCTGTAGGTGGTTCACCACCATACTGACGTTTAAAATTACGTTGCACTGTTACAACTGACACAGTTTTCACAAGCCAAATAACACATTGCGCTTTCTGTTGCTGAGTTGCTCTGCACTGCACGCACGCCTGGACTGAACTGAGGAAGCATAGGAAAAAAGGCAGCATTGGTGCCGTCTCAAGGTCAAGCAGTCCTGCCAATTGCAGGGGAACCAAACTTGGAGAGTTGATGAATCAAACACCACAAACTGGAATAGTGTATCAAATGGTTCAAATGGCTCTGAGCACTATGGGATTAACTGCTGTGGTCATCAGTCCCCTAGAACTTAGAACTACTTAAACGTAACTAACCTAAGGACATCACACACATCCAGGCCCGAGGCAGGATTCGAACCTGCAACCGTAGCGGTCATGCGGCTCCAGACTGTAGCGCCTAGAACCACATGGCCACTCCGGCCGGCTAATATTGTATCTCTCTTTGTACAGATTCTAGTACACATTAAAACTAGGGAGTTCTTTTTCAGACACACTGTATTTACATCACGAGTGTGTTTCCGAACAATATGTTCTAAATAGTTATCAGAGAATGTGTTTAGCAATGTTTTGCAGGATGTTTTCTCACGCCCACCACTTACAGAACTGTACTTTTCTCATTTTATTGTTGGATAACTAAAGTGTTCTTCCATGATGACAGCTAGATTGTGAGACTTACATGCTGGTGACCTTAGGTTTTTTCGAATGTTTTTGGTTACTTCTCGAGGGGAGTCTGATGGTCGACAGAAGATCCGTTTGTACGTTTATGCTCAGCCTTGATGCTGAGCCTTGCCCAGAAAATGGAACATGCAGTTCCAGCTCCTGTTCCACTGGAGTTCAGTTATTGCCTACTGGAACAAATTCAACATTTCCATTTACCATTAGGCCATGTATTCGATATACACATACATTTTCTTTAAATATCTCACACCGCTATCGATTTCGGGTTTTAACCAGATTTCTGTACGTAGGACAATTTGCGCCCCACAGCTTTGTACCAGGGATTTAAACTCTGGAACTTTGTCGCGAATGCTTCGGCAGTTAATCACTAGGTTTTTAAAACTCCCGTCTGTAGGTGGCATTTCTTTGGATCTTATAATGACACAGCCGTTCTCTGTAACTATCATAATCTGGACTGGATGGAGAATCACCCATAATTTGTGTGAAACCCACACGCAGTCAGCTGGGTAACTGTCTCTGATGTGGAGCGCACACCTTAAGGGGACCACACAATTCTCACCCCCTGGCCCAAGTCTACGAAGACACAGCCCGGCCTGTCACAGAATCTCCGAAGTTTCTGGCTCAATACTTCCACTGTATTCAAATTCAGGTGGCTGCGATCATGTATGGGAACAATGCTGTAAATTGTGAGCTTCGCTGAAACTCTGTGACAAAGGTTGGTCTTCTCCACCTTGTCTGTCAGTCCCTGGAGTGATCCAAACATTACCTCGGAGTCCAGACAACAGGCATCGTTTGTTTCGACATGCGTCACAGTCTGCAACTGCTTGAACCCTGTTCTCCCAGTGGCTACCGAAATAGCCTCTTTATCACGTTGAATGAGGCTCCCGAGAATACACATTGAGAGCACCTGGTAATTCTTCCCATCCATTGCTGCCACTTCCCTGCCTAGGGAGTAACATTATTCACCATACGTTTAAACTACCGACGGTTAATAGATTCTACGATTCGTGTTTGCCTCTTCTTGACACAGGTTGTTCAACAGGTGATGTGAGTCCTAGCGGCTACGTTTTGGTTTTAGTTTAAGACAGCACCTCGAACTTGGTGGTTAGGGGGATCAGTATAGAACCCTGAGTTCTCCCTGGTCCTTGTCTTCCCTGTACAGGGCGCCTACCACTACGTCTGACACACCGCTCACAGTGAAGTGGATGAATAGTTACAGATCTCGTACTTCCTGCACACTGGACTCGCATTCGGGAGGACGACGGTTCGATCCCGCGTCCGGTCATCCTGATTTAGGTTTTCCGTGATTTCCCTAAATCGCTCCAGGCAAATGCCGGCATGATTCCTTTGAAAGGGCTCGGCCGGCTTCCTTCCCCGTCCTTCCCTAAACCAATGAGACCGATGACCTCGCTGTCTGGTCTCCTTCCCCAAACAACCCAACCCAACTTCCTGCAAAGGAGAGAGGATACTTCTTGAACTGCCTTTGGGGTTCTGATACACGACTCTCGGGAAATCTCCCAACTCGTCCATTTACGGATGTCAACTAACTCATCCCGTGTTCGGGCACAGCGCTGACAGTGGGGCTACACTGTGGTCAGAGCAATGTTTTACAAAAAAGTAAACAAATAACTTGAAAATATGCCTGCTGGTTTTCTTTTAATTTCTGTAGCTGTTAAGTTAAACGTATTACTACTTCGTTTTAGTAACTGGAGCAATTGTTGCACAAAACGAGATTTCTATTTCGGTAACAGACATACGTGGCACATTAAGTTAATAATTTCCTGAAACTTTTTTTGAGATTATAGAAAGCTAACGTACTCTAAAACACCGTGACAGTATACAATACCTTTGAAAGGGAAACTAAATGTAGTTATAATAAGTGCTACAGCAACTAAATCAGGAACTCCGATTTACTACGAAATAGATTATGCATAGCAGTCATAACAGTCTTAACTTCCGAAAATTCTTGATTGTACGTTTCTTCACCTTGAACGATTCTCTGAACGAGGTTACCACTGTTAAAATTGTGTAAAGTACAGATGTTGATTACAACTTATGCTACAGCGACAAAATACTATTTTCACGGCACACGACGTGCGGAGATACGCAATATACTCGTACTACGACAACGCACAAGTTTCAACACGAAAAGACGTTAAATTATAGTTTAAATTTTTGGCCGTGATTTTTCGGCTCGTGAACTTTCCGACCGTGGATTTTACTACCCGTGACACCAACGAGGTGTTTCTGACCACGAATATTTTAGCAGTCAGAAATGAAAAGCACTGGTGCTTTTCATTTATTATAAATTTAATACTTTTACCCTAAGTTTGACAGGGTTGTGACTTATTCGAGTCTTTTCACTGTATTGCGATTTGTATTATTTGTAAGACTTTTTAATAGAATGGATAAAATATATGTATATAATAATTAAATTTCAATATTTCCACATAAAATACATGGAACAAATAGACAAATCAAAAACGTTTTTGGCCGGCTGTTGTGACCGAGCGGTTCTAGGCGCTTCAGTCTGGAACCGCGCAACCGCTACGGTTGCAGGTTCGAATCCTGCCTCGGGCATGGATGTGTGTGATGTCGTTAGGTTAGTTAGGTTTAAGTAGTTCTAAGTTTAAGGGGACTGATGACCTCAGATGTTAAGTCCCTTAGTGCTCTGAGCCATTTGAACCAACTCCCGACGTCCATGGCGAGGTCTGCCTTTGTAACCACGACACCATGCAGCGCGGTACAGATGCGCCCAGGAACATGCCGAATGGACCGCTCAGGAGTGGCATCACGTTTTCTTCACCGATGAGTGTCGCATATGCCTTCAACCAGACAATCGTCGGAGACGTGTTTGGAGACAATATGGTCAGGCTGAACGCCTTAGACACACCGTGCAGCGAGTGCAGAAAGGTGGAGGATCCCTGCTGTTTTGGGGTGGCATTATGTGGGGCTGACGTACGCCACTGATGGTCGTGGAATGCGCCGAAATGGCTGTACGATACGTGAATGCGGTCCTCCGACCGATAGTGCAACCAAATCGGCAGCTTATTGGCGAGGCATTCGCCTTCATGGACGACAATTCGCGGCCCCATCGTGCACATCATGTGAAAGACTTCCTTCAGGATAACGACATCGCTCGACTAGAGTGGCCAGCATGTTCTCCAGACATGAACCTATCGGACATGCCTGGGATAGATTGAAAAGGGCTGTTTATCGGCGATGTCACCCACCAGCCACTCTGAGGGATTTACGCCGAATCGCCATTGAGGAGTGGGACAATCTGGACGAACAGTACCTTGATGAACTTGTGGGTAGTATGCCACGACGAATACAGGCATGCATCAATGCAAGAGGACGTACTACTGGGTATTAGAGGTACTGGTGTGTACAGCAATCTGGACTACCACCTCTGAAGGTGTCGCTGTAAGGTGGTACAACATGCAATGTATGGTTTTCATGAGCAATGTAAAGGGTGGAAATGATGTTTATGTTGATCTCTATTCCAATTTTCTGTACAGGTTCCAAAACTCTGGGAACCGAGGTGATGCAAAACTCTTTTTGATGAGTGTATATGATTAGTATTAGACCATGAGTGGGGAATGACGATCAAAGCTGCTTTTTTGTTTCTTTGCTAAAGCACAGAACTTGTGTGCCTTTTAATTCTTCCACAGGCAGTAGTATATATTTATCTGTCGTCTGATGCAAAATTTTGAATTTTCAGATGGATACATTCCATCTGAGTGATCAGTTTCCTTAAGTGATCGGTGTTTCCCCATTTTCCTCTACAGCTTAAATTGCTGCGAGTGAGACAAGAAGCAATGATGTTGCACCTCGGTGTTGCCGCATCAAAGGAAGCCGCAACAGTGCGGACGCTCTGGTAGGAGATGCTACTGGTTGGTCACAAGAGCCACAGTACGTGTGCCACCCATAAAAGGGTCGGGAACGCCACAGTCGTAAAGTCCACGCTGCCAAGTTTCAAAGTGAATTTATCTGACGCACCTGATTTTACTTGGACACAAAGGAAGTCGGTTCCTGCACATAAAAAAGAATGGATTGCTGAAAGTATGTTTTAGGTTATTATGGCAGGCCAGATAACTTTTATTTTACGCTTCACTACACTTCAAAATGACACAGATGTATGACACTATTTTTCAATAGTCACCAAATTTCTATAAACAACTGTCAGAACGTTCTACCTATCATTGTTCCTGGAAGATATGAATCCGTTCCTTGGTCACAAGCTGTCTGAACATCCTCGTAGTTGGAAGTTCTCTTTCCCCCACATGTTGCTTCAGCTTACCGAACAGCTCCAAACCGGATGGTGCGAGATGTGAACCTTCTGATCGGCCCCTCTCACGTCCTTGCGGCCTTAGTCAAACTGTTGGCATGAACATTATGGCGGTCAAAGGCTATATATTTCTAATATTTATGTAATTAAATATACGTAGGTACTATAAAAGAGGAAACATTTTAATCAAATATCTCAAAGTACACGACTAATTTAGTTCAAATTTTTACGCATTACTTTTAAAGGCTTGGACGCATATAGGCTACATGATATATGTAGTGGTGAAATGTTGTTAGCAGGCACCAAAGTTGTATTTATGGCTTATTGGCTTATGATTAGAATATTACTAGAGAATTTCCGTTTGAAATAACAATAAACAAAACTCATGGTCAGAGAGAGGGTCTGAGAGGAGAGGAGAGGAGGGGTAGGAGGAAGAGATGGAGAGAGAGGGAGGAGGAGAAGGAGATGGGCATATATAGGTGGTGATGGACAGAGAGAGGGAGGAACAGAGGGGACAGGATGAGATGGAGAGTGAGAGGTGGGGAAAAGATAGACAGAGAAGGGGAGGAGGTGATGGACAGAGAAGTGAGAGGGAGCAGGAGATAGACAAAGAGAGGGCAAAAGGAGGAAATGGGCAAAGAGAGCGGAAAGAAGAGATGGACAGAGACCGGGAGAGAAGGAGATTAGGACGTATATCCAGTTCACATACCTATTAAAACTGTGCGCATTCCCTTTTCTATCTTTTATATTTAACCAGACTAATCAACAGCAATGCGTGGCTGGGAACAGCTAGTAATAAATTTATCTGTGGTTGTGTTTGAAAACTGCTGATGAGGAAGTTACAGCCTTGAGCTAGTAACCAATTTAACGTCCGATGTAACTTCTGACAACCGCGGAGGAGACTCGCTTATGTAGAACATAGTTAGGGAGAAGTAATAGCCCTTCAGAGCACCAAGAACGGTAATGACTGCTCAGCATACAGGACGTTGTCTTTGTAAGCACGGTGCCTGCTAGATGGCTCCAATATGTTTACCTTCCTCTCCGCGAGTCCAAAGCTGGCGGACATGAAAGCGCGTGCCGCTAGCGGAATGTAGGCAAGCGGACTCGGTTCTCACGCTCCGGTGTCACGGGATAATTGCCTCTGCACAGTTCTCACTGACGGCTGCAGCCATCACACTCCCGAATTCTCCAGCGCGACTACCTATCTGCTTACAGTGACCCTACAGTAGCGATCAATTAAAGCTTTCTGTTGTGTAAAGTTACTACCAGATTAAAGCCGTGTGCCAGATCGGACCTCGAAACCGGAACCTTCACCTTTCGCTGGAAAATGCTCTTACTGTCTGAACTGCCCCGTCTCATAAGCGCTGTGCAGAGCGAATTCCGCAAGTTAATTTGAAACATATTTCCCGGAAGATATTTACTTAGGTCAGCGTTTCTGTGTTCCAATTGTTGGCTGAGCGTGTCAGGTTTACGTCGAATCCCAGAGACTACGCAATTTTTTAGTCTGCGAAATAAAGCACGACCTCAACGTGCATTGCTGTGAATTCTGAACTTGTGCGAGTACAGATTAATCGAAATACACAGTACAATTCACTCAATTACGAGGATAAAAATTTCGTATTAAAAATTCCAACCTACTTTAGCAGAGCTGAAAAATTGACACCGTAACAGACATAAGGTAGAAATATGACATTTGCGTGGGACACTGACATATGGTAGTGTATGTAGTGATTCAAAAATCCGTGTCGTGAACAATGAAAACACGAGCTGTGAATATTGTATTAGACTGCCGCGCGGGATTAGCCAAGCGCTCTAAGGCGCTGCAGTCATGGACTGTGCGGCTGGTCCCGGCGGAGGTTCGACTCCTCTCTCGGGCATGGGTGTGTTTGTTTGTCCTTAGGATAATTTAGGTTAAGTAGTGTCTAAGCTTGGGGATTGATAACCTTAGCAGGTAAGTCCCACAAGATTTGACACACATTTGAACATTTTGTATTAGACTAGCTGAAAGTTTGGACTCTTGTTTTGAATATTGTATCGGCCAAGTAAACAACTACAGACTCGTTAGGACGGCAACGAAGGGCACAGTTACTGCAGTTAACTGAATTTTAAAATGGTCGTATTCTGGGATTGCTGAAACCCGAGTAGTCCTGCCGAAGCGTTGTTATGGAGCAAAAATGCTATTTTCTTAGTACTTTTCTACCACTCAGCTTTGTTTACTTTTTTTTAACGCATTTGCAGTCGATTCTGAAGCAACTACTGCTTCACCCTGACACACTTTAGCACCGTTACCGACGTGTATACCTCAGCAAGTACGCTGAGGTGACAAAAGTCATGGGATACCTTCTAGCATCGCGTCGGACCTCCTTTTTCCCGGTGTAGTGCAGGAAGTCGACGTTGCGTGGACTCAATAAGTTGTTGGATGTACCCTGCAGATATACTGAGCCATGCCGCCTCTATAACCGTCCATAATTGCGAATGTTGCCGGTGCAGGTTTTTGTGCACGAACTGACTTGCCAATTATGCCCCATAAATGCTCGATGGAATTCTTGTCCAGCGATCTGGATGGCCAAATCATTCATTCTAAATGTCCATAATGTTCTTCAAACTAATCTCGAACAACTGTGGCCCGGTGACATGGCGCATTGTACCACGTAATAATTCCATGATTGCTTGGGAACATAAAGTTCACGTATGACTGCAAATTGTCTCCAAGTAGCTGAACATCATCATTTCCTGTCAGTGAGCGGTTCAGTGGGTCCAGAGGACTCCGTCCATTCCACGTAAACACAGCCCACACCATAATGGCGCACACCCAGCTTGGACAGTGCCTTGTTGACAACTTGGGTCCATGATTTCGTGGGGTCTGCGCCACACTCGAACGCTACCATCAGCTCTTATCAATTGAAATGGGGACCCATTTGACCAGGCCACTGATATCCAGTCGTCTAGGGTCCCACCGATATGATTACGATCCCAAGAGAGGCGCTGCAGGCGATGTGCTGTTAGAAAAGGCATTCGCGTCGGTTGTCTACTGATGTAGCCCATTAACGTTAAATTTGGCTGCTCTGCCCTAATGGATACCTTCGTCGACCGTCCCACATTGATTTCTGCTGTTATTTCACGCAGTGTTATTTGCCAGTTAGCAATGACAACTATAGGCAAACTCCGCTGGTCTCGGGCGCGAAGTGGAGGCTGTCGGCCATTGCGTTGTCCGAGATGGGAAGTAATGCCTCAAATTCGGTATTCTCGGCACACTCGTGACAGTGTGGATCTCGGAAAACTGAATTCCCCAACGATTTCCGAAACTGAATGTCCCATGCGTCTAGCTCCAGCTACCATTTCGCGTTCAAAGTCTGTTAATTTACGTCGTGACGCCATAATCAGGTCGGGAACCTTTTCATCTACATATGCATCTACATCCATACTCCGCAAACCACGCAAACCACCTGACGGTGTGTGGCGGAGGGTACCTTGAGTACCTCTATCGGTTCTCCCTTCTATTCCAGTCTCGTATTGTCCGTGGAAAGAAATATTATCGGTATACCTCGGTGTGGACTCTAATCTCTCTGATTTTATCCTCATGGTCTATTTGCGAGATCTACCTAGGAGAGAGTAATATACTGCCTGGCTCCTAGGTGAAGGTATGTTCTCGAAACTTTAACAAAAGTCCGTACCGAGCTACTGAGCGTCTCTCCTGCAGAGTCTTCCACTGGAGTTTATCTATCATTTCCGTAACGCTTTCGCGATTACTAAACGATCCTGTAACGAAGCGCGCTGCTCTCCGTTGGGTCTTCTCTATATCTTCTATCAACCCTATCTGGTACGGACCCCACACTGCTGAGTAGTATTCAAGCAGTGGGCGAACAAGCGTACTGTAACCTACTTCCTTTGTTTTCGGACTGCATTTCCTTAGGATTCTTCCAATGACTCTCAGCCTGCCATCTGCTTTACCGACGATCAACTTTATATGATCATTCCATTTTAAATCACTCCTAGTGCGTACTCCCAGATAATTTATGGAATTAACTGCTTCCAGTTGCTGACCTGCTATATTGTAGCTAAATGATATGGGATCTTTCTTTCTATGTATTCGCAGCACATTACACTTGTCTACATTGAGATTCAATTGCCATTCCCTGCACCATGCGTCAATTCGCTGCAGATCCTCCTGCATTTCAGTACAATTTTCCATTGTTACAACCTCTCGATATACCACAGCATCATCCGCAAAAAGCCTCAGTAAACTTCCGATGTCATCCACAAGGTCATTTATGTATATTGTGAACAGCAACGGTCCTACGACACTCCCCTGCGGCACACCTGAAATCACTCTTACTTCGGAAGACTTCTCTCCATTGAGAATGACATGCTGCGTTCTGTATTATATATTCTGGATTCCGTAATCTGCTGCAACATTAGTAGTAGAACAGCCATTGTGCGTGTATTTTCGTAGTAGTGCCACCTGCAGTTGTGAGTTTCTCATATTTTTCAACATCCTTGTACCTGATGAACGCAGAATTCTGAATTAAATCCACTTGAATACCTAGTATGTCACACTCTACAACTCCGAGTTCTTCAAAGATTCACTCGTGAATTTCAGATGGTGAGAGCCTTTCAAAAATACACTGTACGGTATTTATCTGTCGAACGATTTCATCTTATTCGAAGTTTTCCTTCAAAAGTTTTAAAGACTATAAAAGTGCACATGAATCGCCTCAGTACAAATGACAAGTCCGGCAATGCACTGCCCTCATATATCTTGTGTGTCCGCTCCCGGTAGCTGAGTGGTCAGCGCGACAGACTGTCAATCCTAAGGGCCCGGGTACGATTCCCGGCTGGGTCGGAGATTTTCTCCGCTCAGGGACTGTGTGTTGTGTTGTCTTAATCATCATCATTTCATCCCCATAGACACGCAAATCGCCTAAATGGCGTCAAATCGAAAGACTTGCACCCGGCGAACTGTCTACCCGACGGGAGGCCCTAGTCACACGACATTTATATCTTGTGTATGCGGTACTACCGTCATCTGTATACCTGCATATAGCTATCCCATGACTTTGGTCACGTCAGTGCATATCTCTGGTTAGCAACGGCAACAAGTTCCAGCTTTTGTATAGTTCTGGAAAAATATGGATAATTTAATAATAGTTCAGTTCTAAATAGCCTGGTGGAGAGTCAACATATCCCTGCGCAGCGCTACGACAAGAGGATATGGCAGCGTTACCGGCGGCAGCGCAGCTTTCGCACTTTTATCGTCTTTAAAGCTTTTGAAGAAAAACTTCGAGTAAGATGAAATCGATCGACAGAGTAAGTACCGTACAGTGTTTTTTGAAAGGCTCTCACCATCTGGAATTCATGAGTGAATCTTTGAAGAACTCGGAATTGTAGAGTATGACATACTAGGTATTCAGCTGGATTTAATTCAGAATTCTGCGTTCATCAGGTACAAGGATGCTGAAAATTATGAGAAACTCGCAGCTACGAAAATATACGCACAATGACTGTTCCACTAGTAATGTTGCAGCAGATTACGGAATCGAGAATATAAAATTTTACAGAGTATGTTTTGAATACGCAAATGAGGTGATAGCGCGATACCTTAAACAGTGTGGTACAGTTTTGAAAACTGAAAATGATAAGTGCTCTGGCGCTTTTCGATACCAAACCGACAGTGGTGTACGAAACGTTCGATTGGAATTTAAAAAACACATTCTATCTTGTTCATCATCTGCGATAAACTGAGCGCTGATTACGTGCAGTGGGCAACCGCAGACATTCCCCATTTGTCTTCTACTGACCGCCTGCGTACTAACTATGCTAAAAGAGTACCGGTGCAGCTCCCTACGGAGAAAAGTTAGCGGTAATTTAATGGACACAAGTGACATGATTCCATATTTTTAGATTTCCAGAAGGTTTTTGACAGCATTCCTCGCAAGTGACTTCTAATTAAATTGCATGTCTATGGAGTATCGTCACAGTTGTATGACTGGATTCGTGATTTCTTGTCAAAAATGTTACAGTTCGTAATAACTGACGGAAATCATCGAGTAAACCAGAAGTAATATCTGGTGTTCCCCAAGCAAGTTTTATAGGTTCTCTGTTTTTCCTGATCCACATAAACCATGTATGAGATAGTCTGAGCCACCATCTTAGACTGTTTGCAGATGATGCCGTCATGTAAAATCATCAGATGATCAAAACGAATTGCAAAATGACTTAGGCAAGGTATCTGTATGGTGCAAAAATTTGGCAATTGACTCTAAATCATGAAAAGTGTGAAGTCGTCCACAGGGGCACTAAAAAAATCTGCTAAATTTCGCTTACATCACAAATCACACAAACCCAAAGTCTATAAACTCAACTAAATACTTATGAAAAGGGGAGTTGCTACTCACCATATAGTGAAGATACTGAATCGTAGATAGGCACAACAAACAGACTGTCACAACATAAGCTTTCGGACCAACAAAGCCTTTGTCGAAAATAGACGACAGACACACACACACACACACACACACACACACACGAAAACGCAACTCACACACACCTGACTGCAGTATCTGGCAACTGAAGCCACACTGCGATCAACAGCAGCAGTGCATGATGGGACTGGCAACTGGGTGGGGATAAGGAGGAGGCAGGGGCGAGAAGGAGGAGGGATAGCAAGGTAGGGGTGGGGGACAGTGAAGTGCTGCTGGGAAACTCGCAAAGACGAGGTGGGGAGAGGGTAGCGTAGGTAGGTGGAGTTGGGAGATTAGGCAGGGCAGGGGAGAGTTAACAGGGGGGGGGGGGGTGTAGTGGAAAAGGACAGAAGTAAAAAAGCTGGGTGCTTTGGTGGAATGAGGGTTGTGTAGTGCTGGAATGGGAACAGGGAAGGGGCTGTATGGGTGACAAAAATGACTAACGAAGGCTGAGACCAGGAGGGTCACAGAAACCTAGGATATATTGCAAGGAGAGTTCCCACCTGCACAATTCAGAGAAGCTAATGTTGGTGGGAAGGATCCACATGGCACAGGTTGTGAGGCAGTGGTTGAAATGAAGGCTGTCCTGTTGGCAGTGTGCTCAGCAACAGGGTGGTCCAGTTGTTTCTTGGTCACAATATGTCAGTGGCCATTCAGGTGGACAGACAGCTTTTTGGTAGTCATGCCCACACAAAATGTAGCAAATTGGTTGCATCTTAGCTTGTAGATTACTTGAGTGATTTCACATGTAGCCCTGCCTTTTACAGGATAGGTGAAGTTTGTAACCAGACTGGAGTAGGTGGTGGTAGAAGGATGTATGGGACAGGTCTTGCATCTAGGTCTGTTATAGGGATATGAGTCATGAGGTAAGGGGCTCGGAGCAGTGGTTCTGTAGGGATGGATGAGTATATTGTGTAGATGTGGTGGACAGTGCAATATGACTGTGAGAGGGTGGGAAGGGTAGTGGCCAGGACATTTCTCATTTCATGGGATGATGAGAGGTAGTAGAAACCTTTACCATCAGTAAAGTGACTGGTGATTCAATCATCGCATCCCAAAACCCAGACACACACCAGCATTTTCCACAAGTCGATGCACCTACAGCAAAGGACCTAAGCTCTCGCAGAAACGTAAAGGGACCGCACTGAGGAGGAAGGACTCGACGATCAATGAGACAAAATCACCTACCAAAATGTAAGTTGCACTGATAACTTACACGCAGCTACCAGCAAATGGGCCTTTCATCTTATTTGTTGAAATTAGAGACAGAAATGTAGGTACGCTCCACCCTATGGCGCTAGGCAAACTTATTAGACGGGAATGTCAGTCACTGTTTAGCCGGCCGAGGTGGACGAGCGGTTCTAGGTGCTACAGTCTAGAACCGCGCGACCGCTGCGGTTGCAGGTTCGAATTCTGCCTCGGGCATGGATGTGTGTGATGTCGTTAGGTTATTTAGGTTTAAGTAGTTCTAAGTTCTAGGGGACTGATGACCTCAGAAGTTAAGTCCCATAGTGCTCAGAGCCATTTGAACCATTTTTGAGCCATTGTTAAAGCGCATAATCACAATTACGTCGGTAGGGAAAACCCCTGTGCAAATTGAGACAGTGTTAAGATTAAATGCAAATGCCTTGGTTCGACATTCTTTCTTAGACAAAACACATTTTGGAGATCTATATTCTGAAGTTCTTCACCACTACACTAGGCGTCATCAATAATGCTGAAACGTCCCTTACGGGTGACGAATTGCTAACGGAAATAACGAGCTGCTGCGATGTTATTGCCATCAAGTGATTTAGCAAGATTGTGAACCTGAACGAGAAAAAGGTAATAAAGCCGTCACCAGTTTGTGTTGCGCTGTGTTGTGTTGCAACGGCTCCCACAGTGTTTTTATATTCATGGTGTTCGCTGTCCAGTACACGTGAATGTACCCTCAGCTTCTTCTTCTTCTTTTTTTTTAAGTTTTAGTCAGTCTTCTCAATGGTTTTATGCGGCTCGCCACAAATTCCTCTCCTGTGCCAAACCCTTAATCTCAGAGTAGCATGCAATTGCAACCTACGTCCTCAATTGTTTTCTGGATAGATTCCAATCTCTGTCTTCCCCTACAGTTCTTACCTTCTACAGCTCCCTCTAGTACCATGGAAGTTAGTTACTCCTTGATGTCTTAACAGGCGTCCTATTGCATTGTCCCTTCTTATTGTCAGTACTTTCTATATGTTCCTTTCCTCGTCGATTCTGTGGAGAACTTTGTCATTCCTCATCTTATGAGTCCACTTAATTTTCAATGTTCTTCTGTAGCACCACATCTCAAAGGCTGCGATTCTCCTCTGTTGTGTTTTCCCACAGCCCACGTCGCACTACCACACAATGCTGTGTTCCAAATGTACATTCTCAGAAGTTCCTTCCACCCAGGGACTGGCGATCGCCTTCAACATCAACGGGAGTGGTGGCGATGCATCAGTAGATCATCGATGCACGTCTTCTCGCAAGTGTGTATGAATAAGCATTGAGGAGTTCGGACCTGTAAAATGGAAGAAGGGACGTACATCAGCTGGCATAGACGATCCAGCTGCCAGGGGACTACAGAAAGCAATCTGGAGAATGTTCGAGAAATATTGTTGATATCTATCCTACTTAACAACTGTTAAATGTCGATCGTTAAGGTATTGCCAGAAATCGAGGGCTGATTTGTCACCGCCAACAAACGGTGGACAGTGTGCCCGCTAATCCATGTCACGGAGTGGATATTCACCCAAGGGAAACAGTCCATGTCTCGGAAGAGATGCTGTCAGGAGTCGTGTGTGTGATGAACACCAACATCTGGCGAACCAAACGTCAAACAATGATCTCCTCGTCGCAGACAAGTCAATGGCCACCGTCGTCTTGCACGCTACAGGTGGTAGGTAATGGCGATGCTGCCAGATGTATCCGGTGGGGACGCGAGTGGCATACCTGCTTCCTATTAACCGTCACGCACCAGATGGACTGAACATCTGACGCAAGAGTAGGGGCGTGTACTGCCCGTCACATGGCATTCTACTAGACAAGGTGAAGGGGAGGTGGTGTTTTTTTTTTCAATCACATCCGGCGGAAGCCGTGATTGCATCCAGGCTGGGATGTCTGTCAGTGGCACTGGGGAAAAGTGCGAGTTCAGGGTAAGGACCCTCATTAATAGGCTGGTGAGGCAAGTCGAGGTACGTCGCCACATCTTGACATACTTGCTTACAAAGAGGGCTATTGCTCGACATTGGACATGGCAAAGACTGAGGCCTCCTTTGCCCTCCGGGAGGGTGAAGGCTCGTAGCTGACTTTAAATAACATGCCTTTACTCACAAAGGAATCCAGCGACGCCCCCATGCATCTGGCCATTGACGGCGGGATGGGGCAAGTCTGGACTACCAGGTCTGTTGCAGCACGTCCAGGGTTCGGAGTCGATGGTCAATGAATTCCGCCCGGATCCGGCGTAAAAAGTGCTTACTGTTAGGGGCCCAGACATCTTATCACGTTGTAGACCCACAGGAGACTGACACATTCAATGGGCAGCCCACATCCTACAGGCAACGCGCGTGAATTGCAAATGTTAATGATGCTACCTGAAGCAGCACCGTAGGACTCCACCCACTCCAGTGCAGCTTGAACATCGTTGCTGTTGCGCAGGAGGAAGATCAGGTCGCCGGCATAGGCCGTACGACAAAAAATATCCTATTGAGTCGTTGGCGGAGGTGGCAAAGTAATGGTTCCATTGGTAGAGCGTACAGGATCGCGGAAAGATGACATCCTTTCTGTCCCAATTTTTGTACCAGGATGGGTGGCGTAAGGCGATCATGGTACAGGATACTTGATATCGCGTCGCGGAGCAAACGCATTATTACCTCCACGAAGCTGTCTGGGAATCCCATAGTCCCCATCACCGCTGCCAGGTTGGAGTGATCAACCTTACCGAAGGCCTGGCTCACCCCCATCATATGCCATGTCCGTCATTACCTCAAATAAATTCAATTTTGTGCAGCCCACGCGTCCGGTGGAATGATGGTGGTACGCGAAAAGTAGACTGTAGTGATTGTGGAGAGCACATCCGATCTTACACTGCATAGTGACATAGCAACCGTCGGCCAAAGTTAGAGCGTGGATAGCGCTCGTCGCCGACGCCGGTGTTCAGCGATGATGTGATTCGTCGACGGCCCTTCGTGGTCCATTCTATCCATGGTGTGCACACGAACAATCGTCCCTTCGAGGTGCCGTCTCGTGAGTACCGTAATCCGCTCTTTCCTATGCTTCATTGCTTTGGTGACTGGCACGCGAGTGCAGCATTGTGGAACAATCACGCAGGGTGCGGTAATTAAAAATATAGTTAGTGCCGCCTCCTGGCGGTGTCCTCCCAGACACAACCAGTCAGCATTTTCCTAAGAGCTGGTTTGGCGCATAGCAGCCACCGACAGAGTGCGGTCGGGTAAGCCCCTCGGCGAAGGGCGCAGGATGTCCACGTTGCCTCCACGAGCTGTCGGCATTCAGACGAATGTAGGAGTGACACGTTTAATTTCCAGGCACCTCGCCCATGTCGTACCATCAGACGTCGCCAAGGTGTCATTGCATACATACGCCGCATGGTTGGAAAAGCTAATGGGCCATATTTCAGCGGCCCCTGTGCCCCGAACAACGGAGCGCGAGAGATATACGCGGTCTGTGCAACTGGCGGTGTGGCTGGTATAGTGCGTGAAACCCTCTCTATTGCCATGTACATACTCCCACGTGTCCGTGAGTCGAAGGTTGGTGATGATGGTGCAGCACACTGCACATGGAGCGTAGTGAGTCCGTTAGTCCTTCAGCGCCTGGGTGGTGTTAAAATTCCCAACAAAAATTAAGGCGCCCGGGCGTCCTATAAAGAGGGGCGGGACCGCACCCGCGAAGAAAGTGGACCGTTCACGGCGAAGGCCCGATCCGGAGGGCGCGTAATAGATGTTTACGATTCTGACATCGTGGAGAGTGAGCGCCATGCCTCTCGCCTCAGGGAGAAAAGCGGCGTCTTCGGTAAGTAAGCCATCACGGAGAAGGACTGCTGTGTCAATGCCAGTGGCAAACGCGTGGGAGAGGTGAACAGTATATCAGGAAGGGCTGACGAAATCTGCGTTTTAGACCACCTTGAAGAGGGCTGTGTCTACATCCCCCGTGTTCAGCCTATCTTGTAACATCTTTAGTTTATGGCGCTCATGAATGTTATTTACATCGACGCCAGCTGGGAAACTGACGTCCGCTCCAGCGGCGGTCATCTGGGACGGACCAGCTGCAGCATACGCCCCATTGTCGGTCACCATGGCGTTGGTGTGTCTCACACCTCCATCAGGACTCTCCATTCCGCAGCATCAGGCGGTAACACGGTGTCATCCTCTGCCTCACCCACACAGAGGCTCATCAGTACAGATATGGGTCATACGCTATGCACGAAGGTGGAATCGGCACCTTAGGGGGGGACGCCACCCGGGAGACACGCCGAAGGAATTGGGGCCGCCGCGTCACTACGATGTTAAGCGGTCGTGGGGTGAGGTGGTAAGACGTCACCGTCCAACATCTGAGTGTACAACGCCAGGCGCCATTCCCATCTCTGTATCGCAGCCATCGGTTCTGGCATGCCACTGGCTCATCCCGACAACGCTTCTGGTTGCAGTGATTTGGTAAGTGCCATATCAGCCTCTGCGATGGCAGTCATTATCCATGACAGGTTACGTGGGTCTTGCAGAAGATCGTCAGTTTGATGCTGTGATGACGTCATTGAGCGGTGCCTGTCCAAGCCAGCATCGGAGACGGTTTTGGCGACACGTCATTTGTGACTGCAGCCAGCGCAGTATAGGGCTGCCTATCGAACATGATGATGGCCCTGTAGCCTTCTACAATCAGGTATGACGGCACATGCTCCACCGATACAATTTTCTGCCGGCGGTCACCATTGAGAATAGGGCAGGTGTCAAAGGAATTTCCATTTTTCGGACTAGTGACTGAATACATTGCCATACGGCTTGAAAGCCGAGAAGTCTGGAGGGACCTCGGATGCGAGCTCAAAGACCCCGATCGTATGCAGGTCGAAAACTGCGTGGTCAATCACAACAGTATCTATGTGTCTGTTGAGGTGCATAAACTTGAGGTCGCACAAGTAGCGGCTCACAATTTCGGTACACAGTTCTTTGGTGACATAAAACGTTTCTAATGATGAAAAAATAACTACCACTTACATCCTATAGATCCAGGTGAAGATCATCCCGTATGAAGTTCTCAATTTCAAAAGGTCGCGGTCGTGCATATTCTGATTGCAAAGCGATCTCGATCGTTGCTCATCAGTAAGTCTGTGCCATGTGTCACTCGTAAAATGGATGCAACACACGAAACCGCGACGAGAAATGACAAGGAAATAGCGCGCGTTCACTACGAAAGGCAGCACGTAAGCAAACGTCTTTCCATGACTGTAATGCGGCAGACATCCAGTGCATTCACCGCTGATACCACCTCCCCCTCCTCTAATACAGCGTACCCAACTACACCATCCTTTATATGGGTTATAAAGGACCCCACCAAAGGGCGGTCCGCCGGGAGCAATTGTAAAACCAGAACTCTGCCTTCTAGTTGCTCCAATGGGTCTCAATCCCTACTCAACACAATATCACAGACTAAAACAACAGAGTGATTTTGGGAGCTGCCTCGGTAATAACATTTTATGTATACTTAAGGCTGTGGTGAGTGATGTATCATAGCAGCAAGCTACTAATGGGTCTACCCATTAAGAAAAACAGATTCGATCCGGATGTCAATCCAAAATACGTTGACCTCACTCCTTGCGCACCAAAATGGCCTACAAAATCATCCAATGGAAAGCACTGTCGCTCAAGGCAAACAAAGACAACGCTCGACATTTTCTGCTCAAAACTAAGATGGACATTTGTGCCATCACTGAAACATGGCTAAAACCGGACGAATCGTTCACTCTCCTGGGCTACTCTGTCATTTGAGAAGATAGAAGAGATGGCTATAGCTGTGCAGCGTCATTGGAAAAACAAGGTATTTATCTTTTCGTTGTCAATACTGGCGCTCAGCATGATACATTGAAAATCGTGGGTATCCGCTTGTAGATCAAGGAGCACCATCTGAATTTGGTCTCAACACACAAATCACCTAACGACAGACTTGCTAAACAACAGTTAACAACAATAATTAACTGCATCGGGAAGCCCTTTCTGCTACTAGGTGACTTTAACACCCACCAGACACTGTGGGCCTGCAGAAATGCTAATGCAATGGGAAAAATACTAGTAGCTGTACTGGATTCGGAAATGCTTATAGTAATAAATGATGGCTCACCAAAACGAAGAGTCCGACCAAATGAAGTCCCGACGACAGTACAATTGAGCACAGCATTCCCTGAACAGTATACTGGAACGACATAGAAAGTGACACCGGATACTTTAGGTTCGCATCACTTGGCAATTCAAATCATAATAAACATGCAACCTATGGAGACTGGTAAACAAGCAATCAACTGGAAATGGAACACAAACAAAGCCAACTGGAACGTAAACGAAACACTACTGGAAGGAAAACTGGAATCGATAATCGATACTGAGGACCCCTAAAGAGACCATGGTGTCTTGGTATCGTTTATCAGCAAAACAGCGGAATTCTCAATCCCTCAAAAAGGACATAAACGGACTATTCACAGACTATCATTCTGTTGGTGTGATTAGAAATGTGACACTGTCCTCAATGAACGAATGGAAGCATTAAGGAAATACAAATCTCTCTCTAACTATACAAACTTTATTGCTCTTAAGAAATCACAAGCTACAACCATCAACAACGCTCGTCCGCACATCGCCAGTGTCACAACCAATCTCATCAACAAAGTTGGATGAGATACTGTCATACGTCCGTCCTACAGCTCAGACATAGCCTCAAGTGACATCCATCTCTTCTCTGAACTGAAGAAACACCTGGATGAGACGCATTTCACAACCGCAGAGGAGCTTAAAGAAGAGGTTTTCAGCTGCCATCGTGGCGTCGTGGGAAATTCTACGATACAACCATACAGAAGATGATACACCACACGTAAAAATCCATTCGTCTCAGGGCTATTATGTCTAAAAGTCTAAGCCGTCCACACATGTATTATTCAATGCCAATCATCATCATCATCATCATCATTTAAGACTGATTATGCCTTTCAGCTTTCAGTCTGGAGCATAGTCCCCCTTATAAAATTCCTCCATGATCCCCTATTCAGTGCTAACATTGGTGCCTCTTCTGATGTTAAGCCTATTACTTCAAAATCATTCTTAACCGAATCCAGGTACCTTCTCCTTGGTCAGCCCCGACTCCTCCTACTCTCTACTGCTGTACCCATGAGTCTCTTGGGTAACCTTGCTTCTCCCATGCGTGCAACATGACCCCATCATCTAAGCCTGTTCGCCCTGACTGCTACATCTATAGAGTTCATTTCCAGTTTTTCTTTGATTTCCTCATTGTGGACACCATCCTGCCATTGTTCCCATCTACTAGTATCTGCAATCATCCTAGCTGCTTTCATATCCGTAACCTCAACCTTGTTGATAAGGTAACCTGAATCCATCCAGCTTTCGCTCCCATACAACAAAGTTGGTCGAAAGATTGAACGGTGCACAGATAACTTAGTCTTGGTACTGCCTTCTTTCTTGCAGAAGAGAGTAGATCGTAGCTGAGCGCTCACTGCATTAGCTTTACTACACCTCGCTTCCAGTTCTTTGACTATGTTGTCATCCTGTGAGAATATGCATCCTAAGTACTTGAAACCGTCCACCTGTTCTAACTTTGTTCCCCCTATTTGGCACTCAATCCGTTTATATCTCTTTCCCACTGACATTACTTTCGTTTTGGAGATACTAATCTTCATACCATAGTCCTTACATTTCTGATCCAGCTCTGAAATATTACTTTGCAAACTTTCAATCGAATCTGCCATCACAACTAAGTCATCGGTATATGCAAGACTGCTTATTTAGTGTTCACATATCTTAATCTCACCCAGCCAGTCTACTGTTTTCAACATATGATCCATAAATAATATGAACAACAGTGGAGACAGGTTACAGCCTTGTCTTACCCCTGAAACTACTCTGAACCATGAACTCAATTTACCGTCAACTCTAACTGCTGCCTGACTATCCATGTAAAGACCTTTAATTGGTTGCAAAAGTTTGCCTCATATTCCATAATCTCGTAGAAAAGACAATAACTTCCTCCTAGGAACCCGGTCATATGCCTTTTCTAGATCTATAAAGCATAGATACAATTCCCTGTTCCACTCATAACACTTCTCCATTATTTGCCGTAAGCTAAAGATCTGGTCCTGACAACCTCTAAGAGGCCTAAACCCACACTGATTTTCATCCAATTGGTCCTCAACTAATTCTCGCACTTTCCTTTCAACAATACCTGAGAAGATTATACCCACAACGCTGATTAAAGAGATACCTCCATGTTTAAAGATTGTTGTGATTACTGCTTTTGTCCAGTCTGATGGAACCTGTCCCGACTCCCAGGCCATTTCAGTTACCCTGTGTAGCCATTTAAGACCTGACATTCCACTGTATTTGATGAGTTCCGACTTAATTTCATCCACCCCAGCTGCTTTATTGCACTGCAATCTATTGACCATTTTCTCCGCTTCCTCAAATGTGATCATATTTCCGTCATCATTCCTATCCCATTGTACCTCGAAATCTGAAACATTACTGATCGTATTTTCCCCTACATTGAGCAACTCTTCAAAATATTCCCTCCATCTGCCCATGGAATCCACAGGATTCACCAGCAGTTTTCCTGACCTGTCCAAAATACTTGTCATTTCCTTCTTACCTCCCTTTCGAAGACTGCTAATTACACTCCAGAATGGTTTTCCAGCAGCTTGGCCCAAAGTCTCCAACCTGTTTCCAAAGTCTTCCCAAGATTTCTTCTTGGATGCTGCAATTATCTGTTTGGCTTTGTTTCTTTCTTCAACATAACTTTCTCTGTCTACCTGAGTTCTAGTAGGTAGCCATTTTTGATACGCCTTCTTTTACTTTTACAGGCTGCCTTGACTGTGTCATTTCACCAAGCTCTTTGCTTCATCCTACTTTTACACACTACTGTTCCAAGACATTCTTTAGCCACTTCTAGTACTGTGTCCCTGTACCTTGTCTATTCCTTTACCAATGACTATAATAGACTACATTCAACTAACTGGTACCTTTCTGAGATCACTGTTATGTACTTGTGCCTGATTTCCTTATCCTGAAATTCCTCCACTCTTATCCTCCTACATTGGACCTGACTTCCTGCACTTTCGGCCTCACAATCCCAATTTCACTGCAGATTAAACAATGATCAGTGTCATCAAAGAATCCCCTGAATACACGTGTGTCCCTCACAGCCTTCCTGAATTCCTGAGCTGTTATTATATAGTCAATGACAGATCTGGTTCCCCTGCCTTCCCAAGTATACCGGTGAATGTTCTTATGTTTAAAAAAGGATTTGTGATTACTAAGCCCATACTGGCACAGAAATCCAAGAGTTGCATCCCGTTCCTGTTGGCCTCCATATCCTCTCCAAATTTACCCATAACCTTTTCATACCCTTCTGTTTGATTTCCAATCCTGGCATTAAAATCACCTATGAGCAGAACACTGTCCTTGTCCTTTACTCTAACAACTACATCACTGAGTGCCTCATAAAAACTATCCATCTTATCTTGATCTGTCCCTTCACAATGCGAATATACTGACACAGTCCTAATTTTCTTGCTAGACACTGTCAAATCTATCCACATCAGTTGTTCATTTACATACCTTATTGCAACTACGCTGAGTTCCATTTCTTTCCTGATGTAAAGCCCTACACCCCATTGTGCTATTCCTGTTTTGACTCCTGACAGGTAGACCTTGTATTCTCCCACTTCCTCTTCTTTCTCCCCCTTACCCGAATGTCACTAACAGCTAAAACGTCCAGCCCCATCTTACTTGCAGCCTCTGCCAGCTCTACCTTCTTCCCAGGGTAGCCCCCATTGATATTAATAGCTTCCCATCTCATTACTATTTGTTTGCCAAGTCGTATCTTAGGAGTCCCTGGTTTGTCAGTTAGAGGCGGGACTCCGTCACCTCCAAAGGTCCGAGGCATTTTGCTCTGATTGTTGCCAGCATCATATATAAAGTACCAGGGAAGCAGGTTGCTAGCCTTACTTGCCCCAAGTCCCATTGAGTTTTACCCCTAACGGTTGAGGGACTAACCGGTGGATGTGGTAGTCTTTGCCGTATGAGCACAAAGGCGACCACGACTCAGAATATGTCCGAGATGCCCAGCCTTATTCCAAAGTAACTGGTATTCCGACTGTCGGGACCACTTACTTGGCCACTCAGACGTTGCCCGTGGTTCATGAACTAGGACCTGACTACAGGAACCCACACCATGAACCACCAATAAACATGTTTTTTGTTGTGGAAAATAATTGTTAACCTTATTCTATAGACAATCCTTATAATGTTGTTGTTGTTGTTGTGGTCTTCAGTTCAGAGAGTGATTTGAGGCACCCCTCCACGCTACTCTATCCTGCGCAAGCTTCTTCATCTCCAAGTAACTACTGCAACAGACATCCTTCTGAATCTGCTTTGTGTATTCATCTGTTGGTCTCCCTCTACGATTTTCACCCTCCACACTACCCTTCAATACTAAACTGGTGGTCCCTTGATGTCTCAGAACATGTCCTACCAACCGATCCCTTTTTTTAGTCAATTTGTGCACCAAACTCCTCTTCTCCCCGATTCTATTCAGTACTTCCTCATTAGTTACGTGATATACCCATATAATCTTCAGCATTCTTCTGTAACATCACATTTCAATAGCTTCTATTCTCTTCTTGTATAAACTAGTTATCGTTCATGTTTCACTTCCGTACATAGCTACACTCCATACAAATACTTTCAGAAACGACTTTCTGGCACTGAAATCCATACTCGATGTTAACAAATTTCTCTTCTTCAGAAACGGTTGCCTTGCCATTGCCATTCTACATTTCATATCCGCTCTACTTCGACCATCATAAGATATTTTGCTCCCCAAATAACAAAACTCATTTACTACTTTAAGCGTCTCATTTCCTAATCTAATTCCCTCAGCATCACCCGATTTAATTCGACTACATCCTATTATCCTCGTTTTGCTTTTGTTGATGTTCATCTTATATCCTCCTTTCAAGACATTGTCCATTCCGTTCAACTGCTCTTTCAGGTCCTTTGCTGTCTCTGACACAATTACAATATCATCGCCAAACTTCTTCTTCATGTATTTTAATTCCTGTTCCAAATTTTTCTTTCGTTTCCTTTACTGCTTGCTCAGTATACAGATTGAATAACATCGGGGATAGGCTACACCCCTGTCTCACCATTTCGCAACCACTGCTTCCCTTTCATGCCCCGCGACTCTTATAACTGCCATCTGGTTTCTGTACAAATTGTAAATAGCCTTTCGTTCCCCGTATTCGAGCCCTTCCACCTTCAGAATTCAAAAAGAGTATTCCAGTCAACATTGTCAAAAGCTTTCTCTAAGTCTACACGTGCTAAACAGTAGGTTTGAATTTCCTTAACCTAAGATAAGCCGTAGGGTCAGTATTGCCACACGTGTTCCAATATTTCTACGGAATCCAAACTGATCCTCCCCGAGGTCGGCATATACCAGTTTTTCCATTCGTCTGTAAAGAATTCGCGTTAGTATTTTGCAGCTGTGACTTATTAAATAGTTCGGTAATTTTCACATCTGTCAACACCTGCTTTCTTTGGGATTTGAATGATTATATTCTTCTTGAAGTCTGAGGGTATTTCACCTGTCTCATACATCTTGCTCACCAGATGGTAGATTTTTGTCATGGCTGGCTCTTCCAAGGCTATCAGTAGTTCTAGTGGAATGTTGTCTACCCCTGGAGCCTTGTTTCGACTTAGGTCTTTCAGTGCTCTGTCAAATTCTTCACGCAGTATCATATTTCCCATTTCATCTTCCTCTACGTCCTCTTCCATTCCCATAATATCGCCCTCAAGTACATTTCCATTTTATAGACCCTCTATGTATTCCTTACACCTTTCTGCTTTCCCCTCTTTGCTTAGGACTGGTTTTCCACCTGAGCTCTTGATATTCATACAGATGGTCCTCTTTTCTCCAAAGGTCTCTTTAATTTTCCTGTAAGCAGTATCTATCTTACCCCTACTGATATATGCCTCTACATCCTTGCGTTTGTCCTCTAATCATCCTTGTTTAGCCACTTTGCACTTCCTGTCGATCTCATTTTTGAGACGTTTGTATTCCTTTTTGCCTACTTCATTTATTGTAATTTTATATTTTCTCCTTTCATTAGTCAAGTTCAATATCTCTTCTGTTACCCAAGGATTTCTACTAGCCCTCGCCTTTTTACCTACTTGACCTTCTACTACCTTTACTATTTCATCCCTCAAAGCTACCCATTCTTCTTCTACTGTATTTCTTTCCCCCGTTCTTGTCAATCGTTCCCTAATGCTCTCTCTCAAACTCTCTACAACCTCTGGTTCTTTCAGTTTATCCGCATGCCATCTCCTTAAATTCTCACCTTTTGCAGTTTTTTCAGCTTTGATCTACATTTCATAACCAATAGATTGTGGTCAGAGTCCATATCTGCCCCTGGAAATGTCTTACAATTTAAAACCTGGTTCCTAAATATCTGTATTACCATTATATAATCTATCTGAAACCTTCCAGTGTCTCCCGGCCTCTTCCACATATACGAATGATTCTCAAACCAAGTGTTAGCTATGATTAAGTTATGCTCTGTGCAAAATTCTACCAGACGGCTTCCTCTTTCATTTCTCTCCCCCAATCCATATTCACCCACTATGTTTCCTTCTCTCCCTTTTCCTACTCTCGAATTCCAGTCACCCATGACTATTAAATTTTCGTCTCCCTTCACTACCTGAATAATTTGTTTTATCTCATCATACATTTCATCAATTTCTTCATCATCTGCAGAGCTAGTTGGCATATAAACTTGTACTACTGTAGTAGGCATGGGCTTCGTGTCTATCTCGGCCACAATAATGCGTTCACTATGCTGTTGGTAGTAGCTTACCCGCACTCCTAATTTTTTATTCATTATTAAACCTACTCCTGCATTGCCCCTATTTGATTTTGTATTTATAATCCTGTATTTATCTGACCAGAAGTCTTGTTCTTCATGCCACCGAACCTCACTGATTCTCACTATATCTAACTTTAACCTATCCATTTCCCTTTTTAAATTTTCTTACCTACCTACCCGGTTAAGAGATCTGACATTCCACGTTCTGATCCGTAGAACGACAGTTTTTTTTCTCCTGATAACGACGTCCTCCTGAGTAGTCCCCGCCCGTAGATCTGAATGGGGAACTATTTTACCTCCGGAATATTTTACTCAA
Organism: Schistocerca cancellata; assembly: GCF_023864275.1. Classification (NCBI taxonomy): domain Eukaryota; kingdom Metazoa; phylum Arthropoda; class Insecta; order Orthoptera; family Acrididae; genus Schistocerca; species Schistocerca cancellata. The sequence continues at coordinate 500,640,135 of NC_064631.1, forward strand.
AAGAACGCCATCAACATTTAACCATACAGTATAGCTGCATGCCCTCCGGAAAAATTACGGCTGTAGTTTCCCCTTGCTTTCAGCCGTTCGCAGTACCAGCACAGCAAGGCCGTTTTGGTTAGTGTTACAAGGCCAGATCAGTCAATCATCCAGACTGTTGCCCTTGCAACTACTGAAAAGGCTGCTGCCCCTCTTCAGGACCACATGTTTGTCTGGCCTCTCAACAGATACCCCTCCGTTATGGTTGCACCTATGGTACGGCTATCTGTATCGCTGAGGTACGCAAGCCTCCCCACCAGCGGCAAAGTCCATGTTTCATGGAGGGAGGTCCCTTGTTGTACAGAACGCAAAAAGAAACGGTCTGACAAACAAGTAACTTACACACACCTCCAGCATCCGACGAACTTTTAGAGTCGTTCTTGTTTATGATAGCCTCACCTGACATAATAGGTAATCTAATGAAGAGAACAACAGTGTAATTACACAAACCTTTTCGCTGGAAGGACTCCAGATTGCGTTGTCCTAAGCAAAGGGAACCTGCTGCTGCTCAAAATTTTCTATAGCTTATGAACTCAAAAGATGAAAATCAATGCTCTACGATCCTGTCTTAGCGTCCCAATCTACAAATCGGGAAAAACATGTGATAAACCCGTATCGTATCAGATTAGGTGTGTACTACCGGGTTGGGCGAAGATGATAGTAAAGGTTATTAAGCGGTGCTTAGAATGATGGTGACGAAGACAACAAAATATCATCGCAAAAACAACTTAGATTTCGCAAGGAAAAGGGACAACTGAAATCCTTCTACGTTTAGTTACTGATATATAGCTAAATGTTTCTCGGAATAATTAATAATTCATAGAATAGACTAAAGCATGCGACAACGTCATCTAATCAATCTGAGGAAGAAAAAACTGGAGAAACCACTCGTTAGTAGCACTGTAAGCTTCCTGAGTCACATGAAGACAATAATTTTGCAACCCAGAACTACAATGGGGCCCAGAGTAACTAGCAGACGCCTCCTGCCAGGATCAGTCTTGGCTCCCTTATTAATCATTATCCTCACTGCAGACCTTCATGACCTCTTTCCCAATGACACCCGTATATTACAATATGCTGACGACGTACCCATCTCTTCCGAAGACAATACTCTCTAGTCATCTCACGCTCTCATGCGTTTGTATTAGTGGTGTACAGGAAGTGGACAGGTTACTCTAATGATCTTTACCCGCCACAGGATTCCACATCCCCATATAACGCAACTGAGACAAAATAATTTTCCAGTTGTGACGATAAACTAAAGTGGGCTCATCACATCCGACGTATCATTGGTTCAAATGGCTCTAATCACTATGGGACGTAACAGCTGAGGTCATCAGTCTCCTAAACTTAGAACTACTTAAACCTAACTAACCTAAGGACATCACACACATCCATGCCCGGGGCAGGATTCGAACCTGCCACCGTAGCAGCCGCGTGGTTCGGGACTGAAGTGCCTAGAACCGTTCGGCCACGGTGGTCGGCAGACATATCATTACTAGACGTGAAAAAGAATGCAATGACATCAGTACTACGACTGGAGTATGGTGGGCCTCTGATCGGCGGATAACGATGACTTCATACCTCTCCGTACTAAGAACACTGATTACGGACACACATGTTACTGGTGAGCGTCAAACAGCACGCTCTAAAGAAATTTGTGAAGTGTCAGGAAGGAGTTAAAGTCGAACGTTTCCCCTTCCGTCGACCTCGGGGTTTCTGAACGCTGGATGCGGCTGTTAGCATTCAGCACTCGGTGTTCGTGACGGCACACTCCTATTACATGTGAGTGATCGGTGTTGGCCACTGCCTATCGTCATGTCACGTACAGACGGGATGCAGTACTCGGTGGAGCCGCCGCCACTCACCGCGCGTAACGCTTGAGACAGATTTTCATTCGCAGATTACCAACTTCTTCTGTTGCTATTTGTTCCTGCAGCTTGCTAACCCTGTTAATGTGTTCCTGCGCTTCCTTAAACTTCAACAGTTGCAGCATTTCTGCTGTCCTGTTGGATCCTACCTCTACGTTTTTTTATTGTCTTCTCGATAGTGCGTTCTATTTCGCGCGGAATGGAATGAACTGCCGCTTGCAGCCCTCCAGTTCTTTATACCGCGTTGGCAGTTCTATCTTCTTGCTCACCCTGACCCTCTCGGAAACTGTCCGCCTTAATTGCTAGACTTCCTTAATGTGTTCCGACACTTTCGAAATTGTTTGCCCGTGGATCTCTAGTGCATCTGAGACTTCCTCATTAATTTCCGTCTCTTTCGACTGGAAAACCTTGTTAGTTTTCTGGTGTTCCTCAATTTTCTTATTCTTCTCGCTATGAGCCATGAGTTGCTGGAGCTTGGTCACTATGTCAACGCATCCACGTGCTGCCCCTTCAGCTTGTGAAATCGTCACTGCTGGCTGATTCCAATGCATTTCCGTGCCCTGCTTGTTTTCTACGATATCGCCTATCTCGTTACTATCATCACTCATTGTGCCTTCCTGATCCTGATTTGTACCGCATAGGGTAACTTCCACGTTACTACTATCCTCCCTTTGAAAGTGGTCTCCCCCCCCCCCCTATTATCATACCTAGAGTATCTCTTGCTTCCGCATGAAACAGTACTGCCACCGTTTCCATATTGCCTAATTGTCTCGTCTGGCCTCTGGTCCTTTCTCACCAGAACATCCGATGCACCTGCTCATCCCTATATGGCCTGCAGTGCGCAGAAACACTCATACCCTTGATTACTGACGCTGCAGAAAAGATACAACAAAAAAATTGTAGTTAGTACCCACAAGCTGCTAGAAAGAAATTGCACAATTATGAAAAGCACTGCACTATTAGCAAACAGAAAATATAACCTCCCCCCCCCCCCAATTTAAATATATTCATTAAAGATGCGTGAGTTGCTCATAACTCAAAGAACCATTCGATTCATACGGTTGTTTATCTGACACGTTACAGCAAATGGCAAGTGTCATCAGATTAGCACTCTACCACATCCCCAAAATTTTAAGAACTGGCAAATTTATGGCAGGAATCGGGTGTGCTGCAAAAACCGCCTCTTGCTTATGATGAGCTCCGTGGGTATCCAGATTAGACTAATGCTGAAACTACGGCCTCAGATCGTTTAGATTACCTCCATGAAGCTAAGAGGCTACTTGAAAAATCAACAGCTGCGAACATCAGAAAAAGTTATCTGATCAGTTCCTGAACTCGTCAGGGGCCTCGTCTATTGATCGTGGTTGCAGGTGCCAGACATTCTGGTTGAAAAATTTACTTTAATGGTTGCTGAATGATAGTTTGATCTGCTAAAATAATATTTACTCAAACAGTGTGTAAAAATTACTCGTAACACATAAACGTCGAGGTTATAAAATAATTTGAGAATAAATTTACATAATTGAAATAGACCAGTGATAAGGAAATGAATGTTTTTTAGGGTCGTCACTAGCATGATGCTGGACAACTACGACTTAGATGGTGCCCAGACACGTAAGGAAGAGTAATTATGTTTTTACCGTGGTTGCAGAACTATATAATTACACAAAAAGGAGTATGAACCTGAACAGAGCACGCAACAGATGAATGAATAAATGAGTAATCATAAAGAAACATCACCAAGCGTGTGAGTTGCAAAGAATTAATTTGATAACGAAACAAAACATGAGTGGTTACATAAAAGATCCCCTTTGAAACAAGTTTTAGATTGCAGGAAAATTTGCATACCAGGGCGTCAAGCGCGAAGATCATGTTTGGAAGGCTAAAAGCAGAAACAAAAAATGAACTACTCTGCTCACAATATATCGCGATTGGCGAGGTTGGGAGTGCGCGCTGCAAATCCGATCTTACCGTGAATGCCGCTGAGGAGTCTGCGGCCTCTGCCAGCTGTTGCCGTGCTGACCCGATATGACGTGCCTGCGAATCAAAAATGGTTCAAATGGCTCTGAGCACTATGGGACTTAACATCTATGGTCATCAGTCCCCTACAACTTAGAACTACTTAAACCTAACTAACCTAAGGACAGCACACAACACCCAGCCACCACGAGGCAGAGAAAATCCCTGACCCCGCCGGGAATCGAACCCGGGAACCCGGGCGTGGGAAGCGAGAACGCTACCGCACGACCACGAGATGCGGGCGCCTGCGAATCGCTGACCCCGTCAGCCCTCTGTTTGGTGGTCGTGGATGCGAGTAAGTCCTAAAGTGAAACTTTAAAGACTTGGCAGGAGACCGAAGTCAAGAAAAAACAGGTACGAGTGTGTCGTCCAGAGTAGAATCACCAAGAAGAAGGTCGAGTAAGAAAACCCCTCTCAGTTTCGATACGCCTTGGAACGGCACCCGCCACAGTCTTTTCTAGCCAGTCCCAGAAAGGGCCTAAGTGCTCTTCCAATGAGAGATCTCCAAGTCCGATCACCGATTCCCACCATAAAGTTAAAGATGTATGCGCCAATGAAATGAAATGTCGTGTGACTAGGGCCTCCCTTCGGGTAGACGGATTGTCTGGTGACACCACTTCGGCTACTTGCGCGTCATTGACGATAAGACAGTTCTCAGCCCCTGAGCGGAGAAAATCTCCGACCCAGCCGGGAATTGAACCCGGGCCCCTTTGCATGTCATTCCGTCTCGCTGACCACTCAGCTGTCGATATCCGCCAATGAAACATGCGTATATGGAAACGAGAGACGAGGGGCGTCCCGGTCCCACATCCAGATTTGTTTGTTAGAAATTCTGTAAAGTTTGTTGGCACCGCGTACCCACAGGAAGAGAAAAATTTGGTAATTGTAGACACACGAGTGGCTACACATTTTGTTCAAGGAAACGTGTCCGGAGACCATACACAGCAGCAAAAGACAAGTGGATAGCCGAGGACGCTACCCAAAGTTTTCTAACAAGCAGAGTTCTCACCCCTTACACCAGTGGTTTCCCCTCTGCTATTGAGGACACATCTTCTGTTCCGTCACTCATTATCCGCGAACGCTGAGCTAGGGCGTAATCCATGAAAGACTCGCCCAACTGTCCCTGCGCTCTAAGTGACCTGCAGCTCTTCCAGAACGTGCGAAAGATCCGCCTGTTTTCGTGCCAGTGAAAAGGAATTCTCCTGGTTAAGACCGGATGCATTTAAGGGAGAAACTACTACAGGAACGAAATGATAAATCAGGTACAGAGAGAGTTATGTTAGCTACATTGCTACAAGCTTCCCCGTAACCACTTACGTAATTAGTGAACAATACGGGAGAGAAGTGTTGTGAATTGGCAGGAGCCAATTCATGGAGTTTGGAGGAAGCCGAAAGGCAAGCGTTTAAGCTCACGCAGGCTGGCGTGAGGTCTGGAAAATGACAAGGAATTATAGTAGCCAAAAATAGTACATAGCTTCTGGAATACTTAACTTTAATCCGTAATTGGAGAACATCGCTCTTGTTGATACATTAATAACTATCTCGATATAAACTGGTAATGGCGCCTTGCTAGGTTGTAGCAAATGACGTAGCTGAAGGCTATGCTAACTATCGTCTCGGCAAATGAGAGCGTATTTGTCAGTGTAGCATCGCTAGCAAAGTCGGCTGTACAACTGGGGCGAGTGCTAGGACGTCTCTCTAGACTTGCCGTGTGGCGGCGCTCGGTCTGCAATCACTGACAGTGGCGACACGCGGGTCCGTCGTATACTAGCGGACCGCGGACGATTTAAAGGTTACCACCTAGCAAGTGTGGTGTCTGGCGGTGACACCACATTCCTCCCCCGAAAATCGGCGAACGGTTGCGTTATAAGGCTTCCGCCCGCGGTGGGGAGGACCCCAGGTTGACGTATGCGACGAGGTGGGGAGCCTAACAACAGGCGAGGCTGTGCCACCCGCACCCTGCCATTCGATCCGAGGGGAGCTAGGAAACGCCTGAAAACCTAGTCCAGGGTGCACGCCAACATGCGGTGTATGCGCCCGTAGATAGTCAGGAGGGGCCGAAGGGTCGACCTCCATCGAGTCGAAGCACCCGACGGGCGAAGACGACAGATGGTCCGGAGCGGGCAAGAGTTCCACGGCGGAGGACAACTGGTCACGGGAAGCGATCGGCGGCGCGTGACCCAGGGAGGCGCCCGGCGGTTGCAGCGACGCGTCCACTGCGGGCGTCGCCGGCGGGAGAACAGGCGGCGGCGGCGGCGGCGGCGCGTCGCCTTGGGGCAAAATGGAAGGCAGCGTCCGTAACACCTGGGGATGAGGCGAGCCAGTAGATGGGTCCCCAGGGCGCTGACCGGACGGCACTGTCGCTGAAAGCAGACGGGGAGCAGCATAATCCGTGCGACGACAGAGGCGCAGCTGATTGAGATGCCGACGCACCTCACCAGAGGCCCCCAAAACCAGATACATAGCGCGGCCGAGGCAGCGAAGAATGCGCCCTGCGAGCCAACGCCGTGAACCTCGATAGTTGCGATAGTATACAACGTCGCCTGGGGCAAAAGCAGGTTTCTGCCGCTGCACAGGAACCTGATGCGGCGGATGCAGCAAAGACATCAAGGTTCGATGAGGGCGACCGTGAAGCAACTCAGCTGGCGAGCGACCATCTCGGGGCTGAGAGCGATACGAGGACAAAAAGAGCAATAACGCGTCCTCCCGATAATGCGACTCTTTCAACCTCAACATTTGTGACTTGAAAGTCCGGACCAAACGTTCAGCGGCACCGTCTGACTGTGGCGAAAACGGCGCGGACGTCAGATGTTGAATACCATTGGCCTTGCAGAATGACTGAAATTCTGCGGAAATGAATTGTGGGCCATTGTCGGAAACAATAGTCTGTGGAAGACCTTCAATGCAAAAGATAGCGGACAACGCTTGGATGGTGGCAGAAGACGTCGTGGAAGACATCCGGACAACAAAAGGAAAATTACTGAATGAATCGACAACTGCCAACCATCGACACTTCCAGAATGGACCAGCAAAATCGATGTGTAAGCGTTGCCAAGGGGAAGTGGCTTTCGGCCATGCAAAGAATTTCCGCGGTGGTGCGGATTGTTGTTCGGCACACGCCATGCAATAAGAGCACATATTCGTAATCGCAGCATCGATTCCGAACCACGTACAGTGCTGACGAGCAAGTTGTTTCGTTCGCACTATACCCCAATGTCCTTGGTGGAGAAGCTGTAAGACAGAGGACTGTAAAAAACGTGGGACCACGACCCTGGACTGATCATTATCAGAACGCAACAGCAAAACACCACGTCGAACAAAAAGCCTCTCCGTGTGAGCAAAAAATCGGCGAACCAACGGATCCTCAATCCGTGACTGTGACTAGGGCCATTGCGTAGCAACAAAACGCAGAACGGTAGCAAGGACAGGGTCAGCAGCTGTGGCTGTAGCTACTCGACGAAAATCAATCGGAAACGATTCGACCACGTCATCAGTTTCCGAATCAATGAACATGCAAGCAAGTTCAGAGGAATCGAATGCTGTATCCCCAGCAACAGGCAAACGGGACAACGCATCGGCGTTTCCGTGCTTAGCAGTGGACCGATACAAGATATCGTAGCGTTACTGCGAGAGGAAAATAGACCAGCGAATGAATTTCTGCGCTGTATGCGGAGGTACAGGCTTGGTCGGATGAAAAAGCGATGTCAAAGGTTTGTGTTCTGTGACGATGGTAAAGTGACGACCATACAAGAAATCATGAAACTTTGGTAACACCAAATACGAGAGCCAATGCTTCTTTCTCGATCTGTGAATAATTTCGTTGCGCAGACAAGAGCAATTTGGACGCAAAGGCAATAGGGCGATCACGCGAGCCATCTTTGTGCGCAAGCACAGCACCGATCCCGAAATCCGATGCATCTACCATCAACAAAAGGGGCTTCTGGGGATCGAATGGCGTAAGGCAAGTAGTGGAAAGCAACGCCGATTTCAACTGGCGAAAGGCGCGTTCGCATTCCGTCGTCCAGACGAACGGAACACCTTTACGGCGTAAGCGATGAAGCGGAGCTGAAATGGAAGAGGCGTGGCGCACATATCTGTTATAGTAATTGATTTTTCCCAGCACACTCTGTAGCTACTTCAAAGTCTGCGGCGAAGGCAAGTCTTGTATGGCACGGAGGTGCTCTGGACTGGGATGTATGCCTTGGGCATTGATTACATGTCCCAGATATGGCAATTCACGAGCAAAAAACACACATTTGTCCTTCCGCAAGCGAAGACCATTTTGTCGCAAGACCTGAAATAATGTTCTGAGATTGGCTAAATGTTCTTCTTCTGTCTTTCCGGAGATCACAATATCGTCCAGATAGTTTGCTGCAGTAGGGACCAACGCACAAACAGTTTGCAGATATTGCTGAAACAATGCAGGGGCGGATGCACATCCGAATGGCAGTCTTTTGAATCTATACAAACCAAGATGCGCGTTAACCACCAATACGCGCTGGGATTCTTCGTCCACCGGTATTTGCAAGTACGCATCTGCTAGGTCCAACTTCGAAAAATATTTACCCGGGCACAGTTTGTCAAAAAGATCTTCTGGGCGGGGTAAAGGAAAAGTTGCAGTCACTAGTTGTGGATTCACTGTTGCCTTGAAGTCCACGCAAAGTCTCAATTTTCCGGAAGGTTTGTGCAAAATTACTAAGGGTGATGCCCAGAGAGAAGCTTGCACACGTTCAATAACACCTTGTGATTCCAAATCGTGTAATGTTCTTGCGACCTCCTCACGCAATGTGTGGGGAACATTGCGCGCTCTGAAAAATTTCGGTTGCGCGTTTACTTTCAGTTCCAAATGTGCTTTATAGTTCTTAGCGCAACCAAGGCCCGGTGCAAAAATGTCTGCAAACTCTTCACATAGACGAGAAACACTGTCTGAAGGCACTGTCTGGTTCACTGATAGGACCTGGTTGACTATAGACAAGTTAAACAACTGAAATAAATCTAAACCAAACCAGTTTACTGCAGCTGAAGAACGAAGAACGTAAAATGACACAAGTTTTGTTTGTCCCTTGTATGTTGCAAGAAGGCTGCACTGTCCTAACACAGGGATAGCTTGTCCTGAACAGCTAGTTAACTTAACATTTGCGGCACGCAACGGAGGTGTGCCCAGCTGTTTGTACGTGTCGTGATTGATCAGAGAAACTGCAGCTCCGGTATCGAGCTGGAATGGGATCACGGTGCCATTAATGTCCAAATCTATAAAAAGTTAATTGTCCCGCTGACGACAAGAGCGACTGTCTCGTGCAACGTGAACTGACACTGGTACAGAATCACTTGCGACTTGACATGATTTCCGTCGACGTCAATGCACACTTTTCGTGGGATGAACACAGTCACCATTAGAGAGAGTGGCACTGGGCGGAGTGGAATTAACTACATGAATGTCCATGGGCGAAGGTACACGAGCCTGAGTATTCTTGGTTCGATTCCGGCGCGAAGCAAAGGGCCTGGAATGGCTGTGAGTGTCCGATCTAAGCTTTTTCTGGCAAACACTTTGAACATGACCTTTTTTATTACAGAAATAGCAAATAGCTTGGCGTGACGGGCAATTCTCACGCGAATGTCTAGTAGCACACCGCGGGCATGATTTCACTGCATTTGCATGCTGGCACAGGACACGTGGTGGAGGGCCAGGCGGCTTTGGCGCTGCCAGGCGCGAGGACTGTTTACTGTTCCGTGCAGCTCGCCCGGCGGGCTGGTTAACGTGACACACAGGTGGCGAAGTTGCAAATGATTCCTGAGCAAAGTCAAGTGTGTCCTGCCTATCCAATATGTCCATCACTTGTTGAAGGGAGGGATTGACTAGTTTCAAAATCTGTTCCCTTATACGAACATGAGAAACGTTCTGTGCAATTGCATCACGCACCATAGTATCTGAATAAGAGAGTCCACATTCACACTCAAAAGCACAATCCCTAGTAAGGCCTTGCAAGGTTGCAACCCACTCCCAATTAGTCTGACCGGCCGTACGTTTTGTACGAAAGAACGTATACCGTTTGGCAACTACATTGAGTGAGTCTTTGAAATATGCATCTAATGCAGACAAAATTTCTTCGTAGGACAGAGTTGCGACGTCGCGTCGGGGAAACAATTTCACTATCACACGGTACCTTTGGACGCCTACGGAGGAAAGAAGATAAGGCTGCCGCTCGTTACCTTGAATTCTGTAGGCGGCGAGATGGAATCCAAATTGGCGTGACCACTCCGTCCAGCTTTCCAGTGCCGCATCGAAAGGACGAAAAGGTGGTGCAACTGCGTTTTGTGGCTGCGGTAGCGGTGAAGCGGCGGCTGCCGCATCGTTTTGCATTGCACGTTGACCCTGGACGAGCTGTCCAAGGGCATCCAATAAGACCTGCGTTGCTGATTTTGCAAGCGATAAAATTCGGACAGTACATCTGGAGATTGTGGCGAAGCCATGACACAAGTAAATTAGGGCAATACGAACTCAAATACTCGTCGCCAATGTTGTGAATTGGCAGGAGCCAATTCATGGAGTTTGGAGGAAGCCGAAAGGCAAGCGTTTAAGCTCACGCAGGCTGGCGTGAGGTCTGGAAAATGACAATGAATTACAGTAGTCAAAAATAGTACATTGCTTCTGGAATACTTAACTTTAATCCGTAATTGGAGAACATCGCTCTTGTTGATACATTAATAACAATCTCGATATAAACTGGTAATGGCGCCTTGCTAGGTTGTAGCAAATGACGTAGCTGAAGGCTATGCTAACTATCATCTCGGCAAATGAGAGCGTATTTGTCAGTGTAGCATCGCTAGCAAAGTCGGCTGTACAACTGGGGCGAGTGCTAGGACGTCTCTCTAGACTTGCCGTGTGGCGGCGCTCGGTCTGCAATCACTGACAGTGGCGACACGCGGGTCCGTCGTATACTAGCGGACCGCGGCCGATTTAAAGGCTACCACCTAGCAAGTGTGGTGTCTGGCGGTGACACCACAAGAAGTCAACAAATAAAAACCGAATCGGGAAGCAAATGAAGTAAGAGAATGTCTTACGGAAATTCAACATGCAAAGAAGGTAAAATGTGAGGAGAAACTCCTGGAACAGTCCGCCGCTTCACAACAGTAAATGCTAATATCTTATATTTCACAGCTATTTAAAAAAAATGGCTCTGAGCTTTATGGGACTTAACATCTGAGGTCATCAGTCCCCTAGAACTTAGAACTACTTAAACCTAACTAACCTAAGAACATCACACACATCCATGCCCGAGGCAGGATTCGAACCTGCGACCGTAGCAGTCGCGCGGTTCCAGACTGAAGCGCCTAGAACCGCTCGGCCACACCGGCCGGCTCGCAGCTATAGCCAGATTTCTCTATGCCCTATGTTTAAAGCAATACATAAACCTTACTTGCACATCTGAAATAGCGTCTAATTTTTCCAATTGCAGTTTGTATTTTTCCTTTATGGCAGTTGTCTTCACCACACATTCCAGTTTCCATTTGTTGACGTTGATGTCCTCCATTTCTAGTTTTCATAGCACAAAAACCATGCTTAAGGGAGTAACGACTTCAGTAGGGAAAGGATTAAGTCCGTTCGACAGATTGGTTCTTTTTCTTAACACCTGTGGAATAAGTATACCCGAAAACTTAATGGTGTACAACGAAACCTTCTAGACATTCAAAACTGAGGAAAGGTTGTAAGCTATGCTCTTATGCTATGCTAGTCATGGAAAACAATCCTCAAACAGAAATCTCTATGTCTGAGGGTTTTGTGTACAACTATGTCTTGGATTGAGCAAAATACGTTTTTCCTGCTTTTATACACCAGTCTTTGATGGAATCTGTGTTACGAATCTCCGTATAGTGTACCGGTAGATAAAGGAAATTGTATGCAGACAGAGCATAGCATACAACCTCTCCTCAATTTAGAATGTCTAGAAAGTTTAGCTGTACACCATTCAGTTTTCGGGTATTCGTATTAGCCCAGTAGACACTGCGGAACATTGTTAAACACCGCACAGCAGCTTTCCGGTAAGTTATTCATCAACCTATGCTATGTGGAGGTCATTAGCGCAGGGTATAGTGGAGCATGTTGTAAATACTGCTTGTTGGTGTTAAACACACATAAAAAATCTATTAGAGGGTCAAACACACGATCTATTCTGTACTTTCCTGCCACAGGCTAATAAGACATTGTACACTCCAAGGTAATTTTTGGTGTAACGTCTTTAATAAATGATCTTCCGGTGCATAGCTCTTTAGGTGTTCGACCTTTTTGTACATTTCTTCGCAATATTCCCTCCGCTTGGTCGATGTGGGAAAGCGTTCTGAAATTCCTGGTATGCTTCTTTCTGTTTATCGCGTGACCAGAATTCGACTTCAAATCTTTCAAAATTTCGTCTAGCGTTTTACATCCTTCCGTTGAGCGAGCTGCCCAGTTACGCACGTTACTGATTAATTACCGAGAGAGAGGTGGCGCAGTGGTTAGCACACGGGACTCGCATTCGGAAGGTCGGCGGTTCAAACCTTTTCCCGGCCATCCTGATTTAGGTTTATCGTGATTTCCCTAAATCTCTAGAGGCAAATACTGGAATGGTTCCTTTGACACGGCACGCCGACTTCCTTCCCCATGCTTCCCTAATCTGATGGGACCGATGACCTCGCTGTTTGGTAACCTACCCCAAATTAACCAACCAAGCAACAAACTGCTTATTTTATCCTCGCAATTGACACTCGGTCCACTTCTGGAAGCCCTTTGGGAATTAATCTCCTACACTCCCTCATATAAGTCAACTGATGGATCTTTCTCCTAAAGCGAAGATCTGAAGGTGGTAGCTAGTTTTATGATACCTTCCAGACATTCAACACGCTCATTAATTTTATTTGTTTCTGTTGTTAAACTTCCCACTCCTTGTTTCTTAACCCTTCTATCTTTTGATCTACACTGATCTTCGGGCTCCGATTTTTACTCTGCACTTCCATATTAATCGCAATTATTGTTTGGACAGTTTGTTGTTAACTTATCTCGAAATTCGGTTACAGCATGTTTGTCTCATTCTGAACCTGCTCAATCTGTCCCTGTAACATTTACAGATTGATTAAGCGCGGTGCTGAACTCTGTACTCAGTTTTTCTTGCTTTTCTCTCATTATTTAAATTCCCGCTCTACTTACACCTCCAAATTACTACAAATACTTTGTAATTTCTACAACAGTAAGTCAATTATTATCCGCAATTTAGTTATATTTTTGTTTATTTTGATAGTACTGTCGTTTTACGTTGATGACGCATGCTTTGTTTATTTTTTGTTATATCTTTTCAATTTGCAAGGTGCTAGATTAGTTTCGTTATCGCTGCCGTGCTTTTAATCATGGCTGCTATGCTGTCTACACTCCTGGAAATTGAAATAAGAACACCGTGAATTCATTGTCCCAAACATTGTACCAAACTTTTCTCAATCCAAGAAAGATTTGCTGCTGGAAACTATGTTGGGCCAGTATAACGATGTAACTGAGTGCAGAAAAAAAGAAAAATACAATGTGACCAACAAGGTAGAGGCATGGAGAGAATAAGCTATGTCTGCTTTAAACAGATCACCAAACACTATTTGAAAGGTTCCTGTGATGTAAAATATTAAGGTTAATAGCAACATGCACATTGAAGTCAGTGGTTTGTTTCTTTCGACTGGTTTCATCAGGTAGTCTCTGAGCCTTAGTTCCCACTGCTCTACAGTACTTTTCTCAAAACGAAACATCAGCTTAAATGATATGTTATTTAATTCCAAGAGTGGGTTCTCCCTTTCACGGAACATGCGAGGAGCTTGTTGGATCTCATCATCATCAACCCCTGTGGAAACATCTGAATGCGCAGTTGTTTGTGAGGTAAATGTAAGGAAACAATGTAATTCACATCACATATGGTTATTGCACACAGAATTTTGCCCAACAGTGATTCAGAACACTCGTAAATGGTATGGTTTCAATTGTATGGAATGGCATGGTAATGCTGCTATAATTATCTTTAATGTAATGTAGAGAAAGTAATAACATACAGAAAATTTTTTTTATGGAACTGACATGGGTTCATGTGATCTTCTGTACTGCAGTCCACAACGCAACCTCCGAGCCACCAAACTGAATGAAACAAAGTTATGTAGTTTGTATATTTCAACATAACTGCTTGTTCTCTTTATGAATACAAGTGAAATTGCTGTACCAGTTTAAGGGTGTGTTCGGTAGTCAACAATTTAATATGAATTGCATAATTACTGCTCCCCAAGCAGAAAGAGAATATATATAAGTGATGTTGAATCATTATTGGCTGCTGACAAAATTCCCATACTCAACCGTTCACTGCAAATACTTCAAATTTTCCTATCTTACACTACTGCTAAGTGTCTATAAAATGCCTTTGATCTAATTACATAAATTACTAGTCATCTCCCAAGAGCTGTTATGAGGTTGATCATTAAGTACACATGGTGGCTGGTGTTCCAGATCAAAACAAGTACACTCCTGGAAATTGAAATAAGAACACTGTGAATTCATTGTCCCAGGAAAGGGAAACTTTATTGACACATTCCTGGGGTCAGATACATCACATGATCACACTGACAGAACCTCAGGCACATAGACACAGGCAACAGAGCATGCACAATGTCGGCACTAGTACAGTGTATATCCACCTTTCGCAGCAATGCAGGCTGCTATTCTCCCATGGAGACGATCGTAGAGATGCTGGATGTAGTCCTGTGGAACGGCTTGCCATGCCATTTCCACCTGGCGCCTCAGTTGGACCAGCGTTCGTGCTGGACGTGCAGACCACGTGAGACGACGCTTCATCCAGTCCCAAACATGCTCAATGGGGGACAGATCCGGAGATCTTGCTGGCCAGGGTAGTTGACTTACACCTTCTAGAGCACGTTGGGTGGCACGGGATACATGCGGACGTGCATTGTCCTGTTGGAACAGCAAGTTCCCTTGCCGGTCTAGGAATGGTAGAACGATGGGTTCGATGACGGTTTGGATGTACCGTGCACTATCCAGTGTCCCCTCGACGATCACCAGTGGTGTACGGCCAGTGTAGGAGATCGCTCCCCACACCATGATGCCGGGTGTTGGCCCTGTGTGCCTCGGTCG
This sequence comes from Schistocerca cancellata, assembly GCF_023864275.1. NCBI lineage: Eukaryota > Metazoa > Arthropoda > Insecta > Orthoptera > Acrididae > Schistocerca > Schistocerca cancellata. Next base: position 500,655,210 of record NC_064631.1, read on the forward strand.
TATGCAGTCCTGATTGTGGCGCTCACCTGCACGGCGCCAAACACGCATACGACCATCATTGGCACCAAGGCAGAAGCGACTCTCATCGCTGAAGACGACACGTCTCCATTCGTCCCTCCATTCACGCCTGTCGCGACACCACTGGAGGCGGGCTGCACGATGTTGGGGCGTGAGCGGAAGACGGCCTAACGGTGTGCGGGACCGTAGCCCAGCTTCATGGAGACGGTTGCGAATGGCCCTCGCCGATACCCCAGGAGCAACAGTGTCCCTAATCTGCTGGGAAGTGGCGGTGCGGTCCCCTACGGCACTGCGTAGGATCCTACGGTCTTGGCGTACATCCGTGCGTCGCTGCGGTCCGGTCCCAGGTCGACGGGCACGTGCACCTTCCGCCGACCACTGGCGACAACATCGATGTACTGTGGAGACCTCACGCCCCACGTGTTGAGCAATTCGGTGGTACGTCCACCCGGCCTCGCCGCATGCCCACTATACGCCCTCGCTCAAAGTCCGTCAACTGCACATACGGTTCACGTCCACGCTGTCGCGGCATGCTACCAGTGTTAAAGACTGCGATGGAGCTCCGTATGCCACGGCAAACTGGCTGACACTGACGGGGGCGGTGCACAAATGCTGCGCAGCTAGCGCCATTCGACGGCCAACACCGCGGTTCCTGGTGTGTCCGCTGTGCCGTGCGTGTGATCATTGCTTGTACAGCCCTCTCGCAGTGTCCGGAGCAAGTATGGTGGGTCTGACACACCGGTGTCAATGTGTTCTTTTTTCCATTTCCAGGAGTGTATTTGCACCAAAGAAGAGCAACGTTCAGTGATCCGTTTTTTGTGGTTGAAAGGCGTATCAGGGGCCGAAATTCATCGAATACTTTCGGTACAGTACGGGAACAGTATTTTGCCACAACGGAGTGTCTACGAATGGATTGAGAAATCCCGAAATGGTCGCACAAGTGTTACGCACGATGAAGGAGCCGGACGACCGTTTACCGCCACAAATGAAGAAACCATTGACCGTTCAAGTGAAATGATTCTGTTAGACAGACGATTAACTATTGACAAAGTGGCGCATCGTCTGCAAATTAGTCGCGGTTCTACCAACGAAATCATCCGCTACAGACTTGGGTTTCATAAAGGTTCTGCAAAATGGGTCCCAAAACAACTCACACAGTTGCATAAACAAACGCGCTTGCACACCTGCAAAAACATTTGAGTCGCTATGGTAATGAAGGGGACAACTTCTTAGACACGATCATTACTGATGACGAAACATGGATCTATCATTACGAGCCGGCGAGTAAACGGCAGAGTATGGAATGGAAACATCCACATTCGCCTTGCAAGAAAAAGTTCAAGACCCTGCCGTTCGCAGGAAAACTGATACTTCCGTTTTTTTGGGACGCACAGGCTCCAGTAAAAAACATTATGGGGAAAGAGGCACAACAATGAACAGTGTACGTTACAGTGAGATGCTGTCAAAAGATATTGTGTGGTTGCAAGGCAACGCCCGTCCGCATACTGCTGCCAACCCAGCTCAAACGCTCCAGAAACTCTGATTTGAAGTACTGGATCATCCTCTACATAGTCTCGATTTTGCCCCTTCTGACTATCACTTCTTTGGTCCACTCAAACAGGCATTAAGGGGCCGTGGATTTGCCTCGGACGAAGCAGTGAAAGAAGCGGTGCATTCCTGGCTCGCAGCTCAACTGAGAACCTTCTTTTATGACGGCATCAGGAAGCTTGTACGACGATGGACCAAGTGCGTTGAAACGAAAGGAGACTATGTCGAAAAATGATGTTCTTGTAAGTTTCCTATTTGATTACAATATAATTATATAACTACTTTTCGGATAATAATTGACTTACCCTCTTAATTACTTCTTTAATACTTTTGTTCATCGACACGTTCAACCCATCTGCCAAACAGTTTATTGCACAAGTCACTGAAAATTTTTACAGGTAGCGACGTGTGTTTTGTTACGGAAGTGATGTCATCTTTTGTTGTTTCGAAGAAACAGTCGAACGGTGTGTATAATAGTTGGAAGGATGACTGTCGTATAGCGATACAAGGGCGTCCCAGATTTCTTTTGCATCATTCTTCTTTACTACACAAACAGCAGGTTCCTTCTTGAAACACCCGCTAAATCCGCTGGACAGAACAGGTGATTAGGATTGTGGAAAGGGCCAAATTAGGTCGGGGTCAGTTTCATCTTAAAATTGTAGTTTAATAACACCTTTAAACCAAAACGGCACATAGCCGAACCTTTAGAACTATACGTTTCAAAAAGACAATTGTTTCACGGCTGAAGGCCTCCAAACAAGAAATCTTAAAGCAACAAGATAAATCTCAAGTGGAAAAAACATGCATTCAAAATTTCAAATAAAATAATTAACATATATATATATATATATATATATATATATATATATATATATATACAAATGCAATACAAACGGCTGATGGCCCATAACAAAATTTTCAAGATTTTAAAATAAATTACCATAACCTTTCAAAGGCAGAAGGCATTTTTTTTTTTAGAATAAGGATTTAAGTGGCTGAAGGCCCACAACTGTTTTCCAAAATTCAAAAATACATAAAATCCAGTAAAAGCAAGAATTTTTTAAATAATTGGCTATGATAGATTATAAACAGACAATTAAACACCGATGAAAAGGACAATAAAGAAAACGGCAATTAGAAGCCCCCAGGGAGGTCGGTCTGCCCTCGTTCACTTAGGTGATACAAGTGGTGAGCTCAACTACACTTGATTCGTCGGAACCGAACCAGGGGACAGCCACGGACCGACCGACAAAACGACTTGGTTGCGACAAATCGGTACATGAGAACTCAAACACCAAAAGTTACGAACGTGATTATCCACAATGAAATATGTATTAGCTGTCAAAACTACACACCATGTTGGACAGCGACAACATGTGAGGAAAGGACGCTACCTGAAGTTACGTAAGTGGCCAGGGCAGGTAACCGTAACAATAACGGCCACAAGGCAGAAAATTCCGCTGGTGCACTTGAATTGTACTCAACCAATATAGTTAATTGGACCGCATGGCGGCTACATTTCAGCAATAGAAACAATCGGTGTTGCTCACAGGGAAAGCTCCCCAACAGCCAACCACCGAAACGAACCACCACAACATGAAAGGACGTGGCTTGGGTAGTTGAAAACATTACTCAACTTTGACGTCATGGGTCGGTGAACCACGAAGCTCGTAGCGATCGGACAGCTCCACACACGCCAGCGGACCCAGCCGAGTGCACCGCTCGGAGATAACTTCCCTGGTCCGCAGCAACTGACCGACTCCGCGCAGAATGCCGACAACATCTAAAATAGTCCTCAGTGGAAATAACGCCAACTACACACACAGCCTGACACCCATTTGCACGAAGACCTGGACGATACCCAACAGTAACTAAGAATGCACGAAGACAAATCGGGAGTCGATGCCCACACACACACACAGCCGACTCATTAACGATCGGCGAGCCAAAACGCGTCGTCCGGTAGGACGACCGACCGACGATCCACCAAGACCGTGGCCCGGCTCAAGTGATGCATGGCGGCAATGGTCGGGCGAGCCATGTCGATGCAGACTTCACTGCTCCAACCCGACTGCACTAGTGCCACCTTGCAACTCCCCGACTGGCAGGTCCGGACTACCCTCCAGATACGTTCCAACGGACTGGCAGCCCAAACTCGCGACCCAAACTTCCTTCCGACAGACAACGACCGGGAAGTAATAGCAGTCGGGCAAAGATACTACGAGAGGGGATATATCGATATGCGCTGCTAGCGCCGGTCACGGTCGGGCAAAGCAGCAACTCAGTGACAGTAGTAATTTAAATTAACGTAGTGAGGTGGAAATACGTTAAGAACAGGGTGTAAAATACATAATGGTGGGAACACGAGCCACGCACGGCTCATTTCTCAAGTGCAGCTGCGATGATATGGGCTGCCAGTGCATTGTCTCGTTGCCAGCGCCAAAGTGGGTCGGACGGATCTTCTCCTTCCGCTGATGATGGACATTGAAGTATACCATCTGCAATCGAATAAAGACAGCGTTCCTTTAAAAAACTGATTCTGCCATTTCCAAGTTTCCCACTGATCTTCACTTGACAACTTTCGAATGTTTGTACGACTAATGCCATCATACTGCTGATATGTCGTGCCAGCCGCATTTCAAGAACATTGCCGTTTCACGTATATTCTTAGTAAACGAAAAATCGTCCACTGAAAGAGTACTCTAATTCCCGCAACCTGAAGAGTTCATATTTCAACCCGTAACCTGTTGTGGTTAGCAAGGGATATATTCTGTAGCAAGAGTAGAAGACGACACTTGTAAGAGAACTGTGCACTTAATGTACTGTAACACAGACATACATGACACTACTCACAGCCAAAACAAACAGAAAAACAAATAATATACACCTTCAGAATAGAAGGTTTCAAAGGCTACAAAATCAGGTGCTAAAATACAGGGCTATTACAAATGATTGAAGCGATTTCATAAATTCACTGTAGCTCCATTCATTGACATATGGTCACGACACGCTACAGATACGTAGAAAAACTCATAAAGTTTTGTTCGGCTGAAGCCGAACTTCAGGTTTCTGCCGTCAGAGCGCTCGAGAGCGCAGTGAGACAAAATGGTGACAGGAGCCGAGAAAGCGTATGTCGTGCTTGAAATGCACTCACATCAGTCAGTCATAACAGTGCAACGACACTTCAGGACGAAGTTCAACAAATATCCACCAACTGCTAACTCCATTCGGCGATGGTATGCGCAGTTTAAAGCTTCTGGATGCCTCTGTAAGGGGAAATCAACGGGTCGGCCTGCAGTGAGCGAAGAAACGGTTGAACGCGTGCGGGCAAGTTTCACGCGTAGCCCGCGGAAAATTGGCTCATGCCACAACTGAAGACCGACAGCGCCGACTTCATCTTTCAATAGGATGGTGCTCCACCGCACTTCCATCATGATGTTCGGCATTTCTTAAACAGGAGATTGGAAAACCGACGGATCGGTCGTGGTGGAGATCATGATCAGCAATTCATGTCATGGCCTCCACGCTCTCCCGACTTAACCCCATGCGATTTCTTTCTGTGGGGTTATGTGAAAGATTCAGTGTTTATACCTCCTCTACCAAGAAACGTGCCAGAACTGCGAGCTCGCATCAACGATGCTTTCGAACTCAGTGATGGGGACATGCTGCACCGAGTGTGGTAGGAACTTGATTATCGGCTTGATGTCTGCCGAATCACTAAAGGGGCACATATCGAACATTTGTGAATGCCTAAAAAAACTTTTTGAGTTTTTGTATGTGTCTGCAAAGCATTTTGAAAATATCTCAAATAATAAAGTTATTGTAGAGCTGTGAAATCGCTTCAATCATTAGTAATAATCCTGTAGGAGGGAATTACAATCCAGCGGGAGGAAATTGCCAACAGAATGAGGATAGACATATTACTTTCACCAAATCATAGAACAAAGATCTGAAAGAAATTTGTAAACAAATTAGGTGTTCACCGATCTCGAAAAATCTTATGACAACATGCCACTAGCCGAGCTGTCCAAGCTATTTGAAGCACAGGAACAACGAGTACATGGCATTGACCCGTTATACATAAGAAGTATACACTGAGCTGACAAATGTCATGGGATACCTCCTAAGATGGTGGATGACCTCCTTTTGTCCGGCGTACTGCAGCAATTCGTCGTGGCATCGACTCAACAAGTCGTTGGAAGTCCCCAGCAGATATATTGAGCCATGCTGGCTCTATAGGCGTCTACAATTGCGAAAGTGTTACCGCTGCAAGATTTCATGCACCAACTGATCTCTCGATTATTTCCCATAAACATTCGATAGGCGAAATCATTCGCTCGAATTGTTCAGAACGCTCTTTAAACCAATCGCAAACAATTGTGGCGTGGTGACATGACGCATTGTCATCCGTAAAAATTACATCGTTGTTTGGGAACTTGAAGCCCATGAATGGCTGCAAATGGTTTCCAAGTAGCCTTACACAACCGTTTCCCGTCAATGATCAGTTCAGTGGGACGAGAGGACCCAGTCCATTCCGTGTAAGCCCAGCTCACACCGTTATGGAGCCACTAACAGTTTTCACAATGGCTTGTTGACAACTCGGGCGCATGGCTTCGTGGGGTCTGCGCCACACTCGAACTCTACCATCAGCTCTTACCAACTGAAATCGGGACTCATCTGACCAGATCACGGTTTTCAAATCGTCTAGGGTCCAACCGACATGGTCACGAGCCCAGGAGAGGCGCTGCAAGAGACGTCGTGCTGTTAGCAAAGGCACTCACATCGGTCGTCTGCTGCCGTAGCTCATTAACCCAAATTTCGCCGCACTGTCTTAACGGATACGTTCTTCACACGTCCCACATGGATTTTTGCGGTTATTTCATGTTGCGTTACTTGTACTTCAGCACTGACAACTTTACAGACGCCGCTGCTCCCCGCCGTTAAGGGAAGGCCGTCGGCCAGTGTGTTGTCCGTGGTGAGATGTAATGCCTGAAATCTGGTTCCCTCGGAACACTCTCGCCATTATCGATCTTGGAATACTGAATTCCTTAACGATTTCCGAAATGTAATGTCCCATGTGTCTAGCTCCGTCTAATATTCCGCGTTCAAGGACCGTCAATTACTGTCGTGCGTCCAGAATCAAGTCGGAAAACTTTTCACATGATACACCTGAGTGATTCATTCCGGCAATTCATTCCGCTTTTATACCTTGTAAATGCGATACTCCCGCTATTTGTATATGTGCATATCGCTATATATGGTATATATGTGTAAGTATACAAATATGTGCACGCAAGAATAAGGGTAGGTTCTATCATCTCTAAATCGTTTAAAATAAATAAATGAAGGAAACTGTTGTTTATCTACAGCACTGTTCAGAATATATCTACAAGTCACCTCACAGATCTAGAAAAATAAATGCAGTAAATTGAGAATTCAGTTAGAAGACGACTATGCATATATCCTTTTATTCGCGGATAACCAGGTGGTAGTTGCGACTGATGAAGAAGATATCTACTATATAATGAGAAAATCCATACAAAAATACAGCAAATGGGGACTGAAACTGAACATCAAGAAGGCAGAATGTTTAATTACGGGAACGTAATGGGAAGATCTTGAAATATCAGATAACGTAGCCACCGGTAATTCTGAAATACCTAGGGAGCGTAATTAATGAAGGTGGAACATGTGAAGATGACTTGAGAAATGGACTGATCTCAGGAAGAAGAGAAATATCAAAACTGAACTGCATTTTATGGTCTACAGAAATCGTAATGAAAACAAAACTTAAAACATGTAAATGCGTTATTGAGTCAATTACCATTTGTGGGCCGGCCGGTGTGACCGAGTGGTTCTAGGCACTTGAGTCTGGAACTGCGCGACCGCTACGGTTGCAGGTTCGAATCCTGCCTCGGGCATGGATGTGTGTGATGTCCTTAGGTTAGTTAGCTTTAAGTAGTTCTAAGTTCTGGGGGACTGATAACCTTACATGTCAAGTCCCATAGGGCTCAGAGCCATTTGAACCATTTGTGGTTCGGAGAGCTGTGCGATTACCAAGAAGAATCGCAAGAAGACCGAATATGTAGAAACGACCTTCCCAGGATGAGAATCAAGGACCTCCCGTTTGGAACATAGACCAAAGAAGGATGTATGAGAAAGAACACACAACAAAGATACCATAATGGATGAAATGGAACACAGACAACGTTTCTTGTTTGGACAATTAATGATAATGGGCCAAGAAAGAATAGCCAAGAATATATTTGAATGTAGAGCGACAAACAGAAGGCACTAAGGAATAACGCGACTTAAATGGATTCAACGTATAGAAACTTCTTTCGAGCAATAGAAAGTTGACCATTAAAGACGCAGAGAATAGATCATTTGGAGGCTGGGGTCAGAGGTGCAGGATGCTGAAGGCACCATGGACCCTCGCCGGTACATATCCCAAGGTCCTGCGGGTAGACAAACATATGATGCACCTACTGGACCAGTTGCCTGCCTGCATGCGCCGAGGTGTGTTTAGCAGGTTTTCTCCGTAAAGGCACGTTTTTAAAATACTCAACGAAAGTGAATGAGTGCCACTGAGGGTTTTGCCTAACTGGGGTTCTTAGAAGGCCATTTTGCGTTTTATTCACTCATATGTCAGTGTCGCACCCCTCTGTGATCAGAACACAGGAGGGCGTGAGACAGGAGCACTGAAAAAGTGTAAGAAGCCTTTGCTGCTTCGGATCTCTTTCAAATTTCGTCGTATGATTTTTAACGTCACTAGTGGTTCTGCCCTGTACACCAGAGCAAGAACTGCGGTCGCACTGCACTCCTAAGTGGTGAGTGCAGCTACGTAACATACGCCGAGGAGGTATGAATCGCCTTGGAGGTGCCAACAGTGCCAAAAGTTGTCAAGAATGTCTTCTGTTGCTCATCGCACAGCGAATTGTCGTTGTCGACCTTGAAATATGCGAGAAAGGGGTGGTTTCATTGATGCCATATATGCCACCCCCGAGGCATTTTCGTTTCGATTCTGAGCGTAGAAATTATTTCCTGATATCTTAAAAGATGTCGTACCATTGTGTCCTTTCTTCTTGTCAGTGTTTTCCATATATTCCTTCCCTCGACGACTCTGCGGAGAACCTGCTCATTCCTTATCAATCCACCTAATTTACAATCGTTTTCTGTAGCACCACATCTCAAATGCTTCGATTCTCTTCTGTTCCTCTCTTCCCACAGTCCATGTTGTCCACGGTTCACTGCCTAACAATGCTGTGCTCCAAACGCACATTCTCATAATTTCTTCCTCAAATTAAGACCTATGTTTGATACCAGTAGATTTCTATTGGCCAGGATTGCCTTTTTTACCAGCTTTTTTCGCGTTCTTGCTCCGCCCATCATGGGTTATTTTCTACATCTACATCTACATGGATACTCTGCAAATCACATTTAAGTTCCTGGCAAAGGGTTCATAGAACCACCTTCACAATTCTCCGTTATTCCAATCTCGTATAGCGTGCGGAAAGAATGAACACCTATATCTTTCCGTACGAGCTCTGATTTCCCTTATTTTATCTTGGTGATCGTTCCTCCCTATGTAGGTCGGTGTCAACAAAATATTTTCGCATTCGGAGGAGAAAGTTGGTGATTGGAATTTCGTGAGAAGATTCCGTCGCAACGGCAAACGGCTTTCTTTTAATGATTTCCAGCCCAAATCCTGTATCATTTTTGTAACACACTCTCCCATATTTCGCGATAATACAAAACGTGCTGCCTTTCTTTGTATTTTTTCGATGTTCTCCGTCAGTCCTACCTGGTAAGGATCCCAGACCGCGCAGCAGTATTCTAAAAGAGGATGGACAAGCGTAGTGTACGGAGTCTCCTTAGTAGGTCTGTTAGATTTTCTAAGTGTCCTGTCAATAAAACGCAGCTTTGGTTAGCCTTTCCCACAACATTTTCTATGTGTTCTTTCCAATTTAAGTTGTTCGTAATTGTAATGCCTAGGTATTTAGTTGAATTTACGGCTTTTAGATTAGACTGATTTATCGTGTAAACGAAGTTTAACGAGTTCCTTTTAGCACTCATGTGGATGACCTCACACTTTTCGTTATTTAGGGTCAACTGCCACTTTTCGCACCATTCAGATATCTTTTGTAAATCGTTTTGCGGTTTGTTTTGATGTTCTGATGACTTTATTAGTCGGCTGCTGAGATTGTCTCCCAAATCGTTTATATAGATAAGGAACAGCAAAGAGCCTATAACACTATCTTGGGGAACGCCTGAAATAACTTGTGTTTTACTAGATGACTTTCCGTCAATTACTGCGAATCTCTCTGACAGGAAATCGCAAATCCAGTCACATAACTGAGACGATATTCCATAAGCACGCAATTTTACTCCGAGCGGCTTGTGTGGTACAGTGTCAAAAGCCTTCCGAAAATCCGGGAATACGGAATCGATCTGAAATCCCTTGTCAATAGCACTCAGCGCTTCATGTGAATAAAGAGCTAGTTGTGTTGCACAGGAACGATGTTTTCTAAAGCCATGTTGACTGTGTGTCACTAGAGCGTTTTCTTCGAGGTAATTCATCATTTTCGAACACAATATATGTTCTAAAAAAATGGTTCAAATGGCTCTGAGCACTATGGGACTTAACTTCTGAGGTCATCAGTCCCCTAGAACTTAGAACTACGTAAACCTAACTAACCTAAGGACATCACACACACTCATGCCCGAGGCAGGATTCGAACCTGCGACCGTAGCAGTCGCGCGGTTCCGGACTGAAGCGCCTAGAACCTCTCGGCCACACCGGCCGGCTATATGTTCTAAAATCCTGCTGCATATCGACGTTAAAGACATGGGCCTGTAATTTAGTGGATTACTCCTACTACGTTTCTTGAATATTGGTGAGACCTGTACAACTTTCCAGTCTTTAGGGCACGGCCTAGGTAGCAGAATTCCTCAACATCATCTATTTTGTGGTTGCCAATACTGGTGTTAAGGTGCTCATTTCTGCTTCTTCTCGTTGCTTTGGTCTTTCGTCGGTAGTACAGTAATTTCGAGGAGGAGGCGGCACAGCAGTTACTCACGCCACGGCGCGGACGCGTCTGCGGAGCTGTCAGCCGTGCAGCAGCGTGGCCGCCGGCCGGCGCTCATCCCCGCCCCGCCCCGCCAGATGCGGCTGTCGGGCGGGCCGCGGCGTGCTGCGGGCAGGCGCTGGCGCTGCGGTCTGCGCTTACACGTCCCGACACTGGAAATGACGCTCGCTGTCACCGCGGTGTGCAACACGGCAACGGCTACATTTCAACTGTGCGACAGCGCGGAAAAAAGGGGATCGCAACCTAATACCGCTAGGATCGCGCACTGCTTAGTACGGCCACTTTCAGTATGCTGTCGAGCTAAACTGTTACCGTGTGTTGTTGTTTGGTCTTCAGTCCGAAGACCGGTTTGATGCAGCTCTCCATCCTTCTCTACCCTTCTCTGAATACACTACTCCATTAAAATTGCTACACCACGAAGATGACGTGCTACAGACGCTAAATTTAACCGAGAGGAAGAAGATGCTGTAATATGCAAATGATTAGCTTTTCAGAGCATTCACACAAGGTTGACGCCGGTGGCGACACCTGCCACGTGCTGACATGAGGAAAGTTACCAATCGATTTCTCATATACAAACAGCACTTGACAGGCGTTGCCTGGTGAAACGTTGTTGTGATGCCTCGTGTAAGGAGGAGAAATGCGTACCATCACGTTTCCGATTTGGTAAAGGTCGGACTGTAGCCTATCGCGATTGCGGTTTATCGTATCGCGACATTGCTGCTCGCGTTGGTCGAGATCCAATGACTGTTAGCAGAATATGGAATCGATGGGTTCAAGAGGGTAATACGGAACGCCGTGCTGGATCCCAACGGCCTCGTATCACTAGCAGTCGAGATGACAGGCATCTTATCCGCATGGCTGTAATGGATCGTCCAGCCACCTCTCGATCCCTGAGTCAACACACGGGGATGTTTTCAGGACAACAACCATCTGCACGAACAGTTCGACGACGTTTGCAGCAGCATGGACTATCAGTTCGGACACCATGGCTGCGGTTAGCCTTGACGCTGCATCACAGACAGGAACGCCTACGATGGTGTACTCAACGACGAACCTGGGTGCACGAATGGAAAAACGTCATTTTTTCGCATGATCCAGGTTCTGTTTACAACATCATGATGGTCGCATCCGTGTTTGGCGACATCGCGGTGAACGCACATTGGAAGCGTGTAATCATCATCGCCATACTGGCGTATCACCCGGCGTGATGGTATGGGGTGCCATTGGTTACACGTCTCGGTCACCTCTCGTTTGCATTGACGGACCTTTGAACAGTGGACGTTACGTTTCAGATGTGTTACGACCCGTGGCTCTACCCTTCATTCAATCTGTGCGAAACCCTACATTTCAGCAGGATAATGCACGACCGCATGTTGCAGGTCCTGTATGGGCCTTTCTGGATACAGAAAATGTTCGACTGCTGCCCTGGCCAGCAAATTCTCCAGATCTCTCACCAATTGAAAACGTCTGGTCAATGGTGGCCGAGCAAATCGCTCGTCACAATACGCCAGTCACTACTCTTGATGAACTGTGGTATCGTGTTGAAGATGCATTGGCAAGCTGTACCTGTACACGCCATCCAAGCTCTGTTTTACTCAATGCCCAGGCGTATCAAGGGCGTTATTACGGCCAGAGGTGGTTGTTCCGGGTACTGATTTCTCAGTATGTATGCACCTAAACTGCGTGAAAATGTAATCACATGTCAGTTCTAGTATAATATATTTGTCCAATGAATACCCCTTTATCATCTGCATTTCTTCTTGGCGTAGCAATTTTAATGGCCAGTAATGTAACTAATGCCACATACATCCTTCTCAATCTGCTTACTGTGTTCATCTCTTGGTCTCCCTTTACAATTTAACCCCCTACTCCGCCCCCTCCTGCGCACTTCCCTCCAATATTAAAATGGTGATCCGTCAGTTCAAAAATGGCTCTGAGCACTATGGGTCTTTACATCTGAGGTCATCAGTCCCCTAGACTCAGAGCTACTTAAACCTGACAAACTTAAGGACATCACACACATCCATGTCCGAGGCAGGATTCGAACCTGCGACGGTAGCAGCAACGCGGTTCTGGATTGAAGCGCCTAGAACCGCTTGGCCACCGTGGCTGGCTACCTGCCAGAGGCTATCATCCACCGTACGGAACATAGACAGAGTGTTTCTGATGAATAACCAACCCACGTTCTTTGCACTTTGCACAAAACAGTAGCTTACCCTAGTCGCATGACATTATTTATATTTTATTTTATAGCCTACTAGATCACTATTGCAAGATGTAAGAAACTACAATGTGTAAGCGTGAACGTACAGTTGTAATTGATAATATTCTTCTCGGGTCTGCAATCGACCAAGGGATCACCTGAACACAACATTTCTACGGTCCATCTGTTCTCCCTCTATTACCATGGAAGTCATTCCCTCTTGTCTTATCGGATGTCCTATCATCCTGTCCCTTCTCCTTATCAGTGTTTTCCAATTATTCCTTTCCTCTCCAATTCTGCGTAGAACCTCTTCATTCCTTACCGTATCAGTCCACCTACTTTCCAACATTCATCTGTAGCACCACATCTCAAATGCTTCGATTCTCTTCTGTTCCGGTTTTCCCTCAGTCCATGTTTCACTACCGTACAATGCTGTACTCCAAACTTACTTTCTCAGAAATTTCTTCCCAAATTAAGGTCTATGTTTGATACTAGTAGACTTATCTTGGCCAGGAATGCCCTTTTTACCAGTGCTAGCCTGCTTTTGATGTCTTCCTTGCTCCGTGCCGGCCATGGTGGTCTAGCGGTTCTAGGCGCTTAGTCCGGAACCGCGCGACTGCTACGGTCGCAGGTTCGAATCCTGCCTCGGGCATGGATGTGTGTGATGTCCTTAGGTTAGTTAGGTTTAAGTAGTTCTAAGTTCTAGGGGACTGATGACCATAGATGTTAAGTCCCATAGTGCTCAGAGCCATTTGAACCATTTTGAACCTTGCTCCGTCCGTCACTGGTTATTTTTCTGCCTGGGTAGCAGAATTCCTTAACTTCATTTACTTCGTGACTATCAATCGTGATGTCAAGTTTCTCGCAGTTCTCATTTCTGCTACTTCTCATTACTTTTGTCTTTCTTCGATTTACTCTCAGTCCGTATTCTGTACTCATTACACTATTCATTCCGTGCAACACATCATCTAATTCTTCTTCATTTTCTCTCAAAATAGCAATGTCATCAGCGAATCGAATCATTGGTAGCCTTTCACCTTGAATTTTAAATCCACACCTGAACTTCTCTTTTATTTCCATCACTGCTTCTTCGATGTACAGAGTGAATAGAAGGGGCGTAAGACTACATCTCTGTCTTACACCATTTTTAATCCAAGCACTTCGTTCTTGGTCGTCCACTCTTATCATTACCTCTTGGCTGTTGTACATATTGTATATTACCCGTCTCTTGCTATTGCTTACCCCTATTTTTCTCAGAATTTCGAACATCTTACGCCATTTTACATTGTCGAACGCTTTTTCTAAGTCGACATTTCTTATGAACTTGTCTTGATTTTTCTTAATCTTACTTCCATTACCAACCACAACGTCAGAATTGCGTCTCTGGTACCTTTACCCTTCCTAAAGCCAAACTGCACGTCACCTCAATTTTCTTTTTCATTCTTCTCTATTTTATCCTTGTCAGCTGCTTGCATGCATGATCTGTTAAGCTGATTGTCGATAATTCTCGCACCTGTCAGCTCTTGCAGTCTTCCGAACTATGTGGTTGATATTGTTCCCAAAGTCAGATGGTATGTCGCCAGACTCATACATTCTACACACCAACGCGAATAGTCATTTTTAAGCCACTTCCCCCCCATGACTCTAAAAATTCTGATGGAAAGTTGTCTGTCCCTTCTACCTTATTTGCTCTTATGTCCTCCAAAGCTCTCTTAAATTCTGATCCCTTATCTCCTCTAAATCGATCCCTGCTTCTTCTTCTATCACATCAGACAAATCTTCCCACTGTTAGAGTTCTTCGTTGTACTCTTTCTGTTACGGCGTTAAGTCAAGCGCCGGCACGCCAGTCGGGAACGAGAGAGCAGAGAGGGCTGTAAAGAAGACGTCAGCCAATTGCACGCTGACCGACTCCTCTCCAGGACGACAACGCGACAGCTGCGGCCCCTATGCGAAGAGAACATAAGCGCCGAGCAAAATGGCAGCGGCCCAGTTCTACAGCAGCGTCAACACTAGCAACTAGGACAGAAGCTCCACACTCGTTACTTTGCTTGCATGTTCCATGTGGCTCAATCTTAGAATTATTATACTGAAGAGGTTTCTTATTTTGTCTTTCGCCCTTTGCTTGCGACACATCTTTTTAACGCTAGGTTAAGTATTGTAATTTGTATTATTGTAATAAACTCATTATTAGGATTTTCTTGAATTGTTGTCTAGCGATATGAGAAAGCAGGTTTCCTAGACGCCGGCCGGTGAGGCCGAGCGGTTCTAGGCGCTACAGTCTGGAACCGCGAGACCGCTACAGTCGTAGGTTCGAATCCTGCCTCGGGCATGGATGTGTGTGATGTCCTTAGGTTAGTTAGGTTTAAGTAGTTCTAAGTTCTAGGGACTGATGACCTCAGATGTTAATAAAGTCCCATAGTGCTCAGAGCCATTGGACCATTTGTTTCCTACACACCCCACAATTTGACGACGACTAGGCAGGATTCAACGCTTTCCACCTATCCGCTCTCTCCTCTGCATTAAACAGTGGAATTCCCGTTGCATTCTTCATGTTACCACCCTTGCTTTTAATTTCACCGACGGTTGTTTTGACTTTCCTGTATTCTGTGTTAGTCCTTACGACACTCATTTCTTCTTCTGTTTACTCACATTTTTCATTCAGTCATTTCGTCTTAGCTGCCCTGCACTTACTATTTATTGTATTCCCCAGAGACTTGTATTTTTGAATTTCCCTGAACATTTTTGTACTTCCTTCTTTTCACACTTCTATTAAACATGGTTTCTTTGCAATTACCTTTTTTATAACTACGTTCTTCTCTCCAATTTTTGTGATTGCCCTTTTTTTAGAGATGCCCATTCCTCTTCATCTGTACTGCCTACTGAGCTATTCCTCATTGCTGTATGTACAGCCCTAGAGAACTGAAGAGCGTGTCTCGTCATCCCTTAGTACTTCCTTATCCCACTTATTTGCGTATTGATTCTTCCAGACTAATCTCTTGAACTTAAGCCTACTCTTCATCACTACCACATTGTGATCTGATTCTATATCTGCTCCTGGGTACGCCTTACAATCGAGTATCTAATTTCGAAATCTCTGTCTGACCATGATGTAATCTAACTGAAATCTTCCCGTATCACCCGGTCTTTTCAAGGTATACCTCCTCCTCTTGTGATTCTTGAAGAGTATTCGCTATATTTGCTATTACTAGCTGAAATTTATTACAGAACTCAATTAATCTTTCTCCTCTCTCATTCCTTGTCCCAAGCCCATATCTTCCTGTAACCTTTTCTTATACTCCTTCCCCTACAACTGAATTCCACTCCCCCACGACTGTTAGATTTTCATCTCCCTTTATGTACTGTACTACCCTTTCAATATCCCCATTACTTTCTCTATCTCTTCATCTTCAGCTTTCCACGTCGACATGTATACCTCAACTATCGTTGTCGATGTTGGTTTCCTGTCGATTCTGATAAGAGCAACCGTATCACTGAACTGTTCACAGTAACATACTCTCTGCCTTGTCTTCCTATTCATAACAAATCCTACTCCCGTTATACCATTTTCTGCTGCTGGTGATAGTACTCTGTATTCATCTGGTTAGAAATCTTTGTCTTATTTCCACTCCACCTGCTTGACCCTTACTATATCTAGACTGAGCCTTTGCATTTCTCTTTTCAAATTTTCTAGACTGCATATCACGTTCAAGCTTCTAACATTCCACGCCCCGACTCGTGGAACGTTATCCTTCCGTTGGTTATTCAAACTTTTCTCGTAGTAACCTCACCCTTGGCAGTCCCCTTTCGGAGTCTGAATGGGAGACTATTCCGGAATCTGTTGTGAATGAAGAGACCATCATGACACTTTTTCAAGTACAGGCCACATGTGCTGTGGATACATGTTATGTGTCTTTAACGCAGTGATTTACATTGCCTTCTGCATCCTCATACCATTGATCACTGCTGATTCTTCCGCCTTCAGGGGCAGTTTCCCACCATAAGGACAAGAGAGCGCCCTGAACCTCTGTCCATCCCTCCGCCCTCTTTTACAAGGCCGTTGGTAGAGTGAGTGTCAGTTCGTATGTCGGAAGGAATCGGGCGCCAGAGGTGATCGTTAATCAAAATTTAAGTGGTGGACAGTTTCGAATTTGAGACCGATGATGTTTTGATTGGTAATTGAAGACGCTTCCCCCTTTTTTTAATTTTTTTTAAAGAAGCACGAGAGGAGGGTCGGGAGCGAAGAGGGCAGCCGTCGTTTTCCGAGGACTGGCTCAATGTTCCATTTCTGCTTTCCCAAAGCCAAGGAAGGAGATGGGTCTTACAGGTTCAAGTGAGCTTTATTTTAACAAATTCATTTATTTGTTTATAAGTATAAACATATTTATTCATTCATTTATTTATTTTACTATTTACTATCGGATCCTACTACGTCTACCAGAAGCTTCCGAGTCGTCTTCGCATAAATTAACTTAGGGGGGACTCCCTCTAAACCGTTTCCTCGGAGGATTAATCATGTGCCGTAAATAATCTTCAAGTGTGCGTACTAATACTCGGAACGCCCCAATGGGCAGGAGGATACTCGAATAATGCGCCTAAATAATTCGATAGTCGTATTCGGTACAATGCATGGCGGCGGAACGCCTCATGAGTCGTCGCCAGGCGGAACCACAAGTCGAGAGCGCTTTCAGGCGCGGCTTGCAAAATGTAATACAGCACAATGCCCATCAGCCAGTTGACGGCGTTCTTTCTGGCAGTGGGAAAGTAAATACACTACTGGCCATTAAAATTGCTACACCACAAAGGCGACGTGCTACAGACGCGAAATTTAACCGACAGGAAGAAGATGATGTGATATGCAAATAATTAGCTTTTCAGAGCATTCACACAAGGTTGGTGCCGGTGGCGACACCTACAACGTGCTGACATGAGTAAAGTTTCCAACCGATTTCTCATACACAAACAGCAGTTGCCCGGCGTGTCCTGGTGAAACGTTATTGTGATGCCTCGTGTAAGGAGGAGAAATGCGTAACATCACGTTTCCGACTTTGGTAAAGGTCGGATTGTAGCCTATCGCGATTACAGTTTATGGTATCGCGACATTGTTGCGAGCGTTGGTCGAGATCCAATGACTGTTAGCAGAATATGGAATCGGTGGGTTCAGAAGGGTAATATGGGACACCGTGCTGGAACCCAACGGCCTCGTATCACTAGCAGTCGAGATGACAGGCATCTTATCCGCATGGCTGTAACGGATCGTGCAGCCACGTCTCGATCCCTGAACCAACACATGGGGATGTTTGCAAGACAACAACCACCTGCACGAACAGTTCGACGACGTTTGCAGCAGCACGGACTATCAGCTCGGACACCATGGCTGCGGTTAGCCTTGACGCTGCATCACAGACAGGAGGTCCTGCGATGGTGTACTCAACGACGGACCTGGGTGCACGAATGGCAAAACGTCATTTTTTCGGATGAGTGCAGGTTCTGTTTACAACATCATGATGGTCGTATCCGTGTTTGGCGACATCGTGGTGAACGCACATTTGTCATCGCCGTACTGGCGTATGACCCGGCGTGATGGTATGGGGTGCCATTGGTTACATGTCTCGGTCAACTCTTGTTTGCATTGACGGCACTTTGAACAGTGGACGTTACATTTCAGATGTGTTACGACCCGTGGTTCTACACTTCATTCAACCTCTGCGAAACCCTACATTTCAGCAGTATAATGCACGACCGCATGTTGCAGATCCTGTACGGGCCTTTCGGGATACAGAAAATGTTCGACTGCTGCCCTGGCCAGCACATTCTCCAGATCTCTCACCAACTGAAAACGTCTGGTCAATGGTGGCCGAGCAACTGGCTCGTCACAATACACCAGTCACTTCTCTTAATGAACTGGGGTATCGTGTTGAAGCTGCATGGGCCCTGTACAAGCCATCCAAGCTCTGTTTGACTCAATGCCCAGCCGTATCAATGCCGTTATTACGGCCAGAGGTGGTTGTTCTGGGTACTGATTTCTCAGAATCTATGCACCCAAATTGCGTGAAAATGTAATCACATGTCACTTCTAGTATAATATATTTGTCGAATGAATACCGGTTTATCATTTGCATTTCTTCTTGGTGTAGCAATTTTAATGGTCAGTAGTGTAGTATCTGGGCGGCCGAATCAGCTGCGCAGTGCGGGCACGAATGTTTGTCCGTAAGATGGATGGAATGAAGGCGCTGGCGTGTGGCTAATTTGCCGCTCACCACCCCGTTCCACATGGAACGAGCGTACGTGGGCAGGTATGAGGTGTGGACACACGCCACACCCTGCTCCATCGGACAGTCGGCTTTTGCTGTTCGACGTTGTTGCGGGGTTGTCGTGCTTGATAGTTGCAGTAATAGTCTCTCGGGCTCGGCGCCCTCGTCTGCGGTAGATCCTCGATCACGTAGCTCTGTTCGACCAGGAAATTCACCGATGTCGGTGTGCGACGGGGCTATGTGGGTGACGGCGACCGGCGGTCTAAGATCTTGGGGCGCGATGAACTGAAGCAGCGTCCCCGTCAAGCTGTTGCTGACCGCTGTACATGAGGGTCGCATCGTCCGTAGATATAAGGCCCACGCGCGGTTGTGGACGTGAATCAACTCCAGGCGTCCTGCAGTGGAGGCCTCGTTAAAGTAGTACAGTGGACTTTAAATATGTGACCTGCACTCACAAAACTGCCTGGAAGCAATGGAACATTGGTGACCGTTAGGAGAATCACGTGTGCAAAATAATTACGTTTTGACGCTAGGTAAGTGCTGACGTAATGCGTTCGGAGAATCATAGCCATATTGCGGAATCAGCTTCCACATGTCCATTATAGTAGCCGGCGATATGTGACTCTCGCAGTTCGGCGAACTGTGCTGGAGAAATGCACTCCCAATGCGTCCAGTGAGGGAACCTTTTGGAAGGGGATCGCTGTCGGGTGTAGAAGGCCTCTCAAATGACATCCCTTTAAGTTGGCCGTTGAATACTTCATCCAGCTCTTTTTATTCGAGAGGGCAACTAGCCCTCTGCCAAACGCGCTGAGCTACCGCGCCGGCTCCCTAGATCACGTGCGCTGTTTCCGATAAGCAAATAAATACAATATCATGTACTAATCTTTGTTCCCCGGATCGTGGACACATCAGCCTTCATTACCTACAGCAGGCGATTCAACTGTCTGGATAAATAACTTAATTGTTGAAGGGGACAGGGGAAAAACAGACAATGAATTCAAATTAAATCAGATATATCCACGATAAAAACATATACATGCGAGGTTGCCTTGTAACAAAGAACGGAATTCAATCAACCCATAATTCTGCACTATGATGCGAACTGCCAGCTTGTAGGATATACACACACGTGAAAAACGTTGAGAACGAAACGAGTAGTAACGATAGCTCATCGAGTCCCCTTAGAGACTGATAACAGAAACAAAACGGAGACAAATTTTGGGAACTGACAAACACGAAACAAGGTAGTTAGCCATGAGGAGTCATGTAATATGAATACATGGACAGGGGCAACGCGATAACGTTTACCGCCTTAGCATCTATGAAATCGTAATGTCAGTTGCTCGCAGTGCAAATAGCGCATTTGCATCTCAATCGCGTCCGACGCTGCCACGAGCGTTCTACCGCGAAACATTTTGATTACAGCTGACTGAATCCACAAATTGTGACTTTTAAAGTGACGGGCGCCTTATTAAAAAAAAATGGCGACGACTGCCGCACTACTACTAATAGCGAAGTGAAGCGGACCAGGAACATCAGTGAAATGCGACTGGAAGGCCATCTCTCCGTAGTTTAGTTATCTGGGACAGAAAAAGGTCGCTATAGGAAGCTTGAATGGGCGTGGCAATGCAAGCAGTTGCTCTACTTTCAACCGGGCACCTGGCGTTCAGGTTCGTGGCTATGTGGTGGGGCCAGTTCTCCGAACACGGAGACAGCGCAAAATAATGTTGTAGACACAATTTATATCACTTGATGATGCGCCGAAATGTGCGTGAAACGTGTGCCGTTTTATTTGTGTCGGGTCGATGGTGATGGTTGTCCCAGTCTGGTTGACGTGGAAAAGCGTCCGTCGATCGCCACGACTCCGGTCTGCAACTTTTAAAAACACACCCCTCGCTTGGTTGATTAGTTTCAGACACTATCTCCCTTACACTGATATCAGCATATCGATGTAGCAGCACGCCGGAATGTATAAGCAGCCCTCGTTTAAAATTGAAATACTGGTGTTCGAAGTCTGTCGGTCTTCTTTACTCCGAACCCACAGCGACTGCACCACTCGGTACCGCAACAACTCCCTTGATCTCAGACAATTAACCAAATATGCTTCGCGTGTTCTCGACAGGCTTATAAGCTTACGCGAACTTGATAACTGTAGTTCTTATGCCCGGTTTGCGAATGAGTGTTCAAATGTAGATAATACGATATCTTGAACTGTAAAGTCCATCACTCAAGCCGATGCCACATCATAGTTTTGCGAGGATGTTGGTTTATTAATTAATATAACGTCGTCAAGGCGTCGCTACGGTGTTGATTCAACAACTAATACGACGTAATTCCAGAGATAAAATATTCTGACAACATACAGAAAGCGTCGTATTTCGGTGTAATCTTGCTGTTCACTGTTAATAAAATCACTAAATCACCTTTAACTTCTGTGTTCTCCCAAGAAATAGTTAATTTCACAACTACACAGTAAATTTCCATTAAATGGCGTAGCCGACACGAAGCATTAAGGTTATATTGGAGTTTATTGAACTTCGTAATTATTTAAACCTGCACTGAAAACACACCGATTTGTCATTCAGGGTCTTGAATCTATTTGCATCAGCAATTCTGGCACTGACTACGGCTTCCGACAACACAGCGTAACTGTAAGCTCTGCGTGATCGCGTGTAGCTGTTTCCTACTCAATAATAGAGTTTATGTCGGCGGTTGGTATAGTGCTGTGTCTTTTGATGTTCGAGACAATCACAAATCACGAAGGCTAAGACCCAGCGTTAATCAGGATCACACGATATACTTTTCTTCCACATATAATAACTGCTCCGTTGTCTGGCTAAACCGTAAATGTTATTTTACTTCAGATTGAAATTCTGATTAGTACGTCAAGTCTATACCGGAAAACTTTTAAATCTTCAGATCGGTTTGAAACAATCTGGTAGCGTCCAATAGGCTTACTACTATTGCGACGTCTACAAGGGAGACTGAATTAACATCTCCATTGCAGTGTTACATTGTAGCCACAGAGAACTTACACCTCGATGCGGCTACATCTCTTTTCTTGGATAAATGTTATCTCTGATCTATTTATGGTCTGGGCTTTAACCTTCGTAAAGAATATATCTTGAATTATTTATTTAAAGTTTCAGGCTTCGTATCATCTGATAGTCCTTCATTTAGTCCTTTCTTTATAATAAATGTTATTAGTTACATAGTATTCCTGTTAGTCAAACCTGCAACAGTGTTAATTTTGTTGTCAGTAGCTCCCGTCAATGTCAGGATAACTAATTTTGCTGTTTCTTTTACTACCAAAAGGCTTTCATTAGGGGTTCCATATTTGGGGTGTTACAAGCGTCATTGAAAGACGGGGAGAAGCTTCATGACAGCTAAAAATAATGTTGTAGACACTATTTATATCGCCTGGAGAAGCGACTAAATTGGCGTGAAACCAGTCGTTGTTTTAATAATAAACTATTTTACAGGCAGAGCGGTGTTTTTTTGCCCACTTATAAAGATGTGGACATTTGGCTGCGGTTGCTTGCAATTCAAAATAATATGTACAAAATAGCCTTAAATTCATTTCATATTCTTTGCTACAGATTTGCACAGCATTTGAAGATGACCGCCCCTATAATGCGCATTCGCGGGTCTACGTTACATCTTTGTCAAAATTAATACCATAGCAGCTAATCGCTACTAGTCGCGCACGCCCGTGCTTTAAAACATTCTCCCTGTGACGTCTAACCCCGCCGTGGCTTCGCTACACTTCGCGGGGTTTTTAATATGTGCCGCATGAAATGATTGGCCCTGTATGGCACTATGTATTTTAGTATTAAAATAAGTGTGAAACACGAGGTACCTCCTGGGATGTATGTCATGTGTAACAACGGCAACCAGTCAATAAATAAAGAGTTTGTTATCAGGTTTCTGACAAATTCTCAAGCTCGTCCCGCATTCTAGCGGCGTCTGACGGTACTATCTCCAAGACGGGTATTGCCGCTCTGATTTATTCTTGCGATAGGAATTACAGTCAATTTACCACGATATATTTAGTTTTTTAAGTATTTAATTTTTGATTAATTTTCTTCATTGTTTCATCTGGATGCAGAAATTTGAAGAAAATCGGCCAATAACTTTGATGTAAATCGGTCAAGTGATTTTTGAGATGTTGAGATATTTTATATATATCCTTATTGATATATTGCGTGTATTTAAAAAAATATAGCTTATGTCCGCCCAAATGTTCATTAGGGAAGCGTGTAAGAAATTGAAGTGAATCAAGCAAAAACTTTTAGAGGTTTCTAACAGCAACCTTTCGCCTTTATGTATTACATACGTATATGTTTCAAGTCAGACTGCGAAATCTTATGTAGACAGTGATCATCCTCTTGTCTTGAAGGTAAAGTGTGCAAAATTCCGTCAAGATCTGACTCAAATGTAGAATGGTTGGTTGGTTGATTCAGGGGAGGGGACCAAACAGGGAGGTCATCTGTCCCATCGGATTAGGGAAGGATGGGGAAGGAAGTCGGCCGTGCTCTTTCAAAGGAACCATTCCAGCGTTTGCCTGAAGCGATCTAGGGGAATCACGGAAAACCTAAATCAGGATTTTGAGCCGTCGTCCTCCCGAATGCGAGTCCAGTGTGCTAACCACTGCGTCACATCGCTCGGTGAACTGTAGATTTATATGAATTACACACACACACACACACACACACACACACAAATAAATCAAACAATGGAAACTCCAGACAGGAATACACTTCTCTAGGGAAAGTAGCAATTTTTCCCCACATTCTTCATAAACACACAAAGAGAAGGACACTCTTCTTCATACAGTGATCAGCCAGACCTACTATCGGTATAAACCCGTCCAGGCAATAGCAGCTTCACCTGGGCGAGGAATGACGGCTAGTCAGACACACGCGCGGTGCGTGTAGTATCAGTGAGCTGAGTCTGACCGAGGCAGATGCCCCGGAGGCTCGACACTTGCACTACGGAAACCGTACGACTTGTCGAGTATTCGAGGAGCGCTGTGGTGAGTGTATTCAACACGTAACAAAACGTCCAGACGTCGTGGGATTGGGCGGTCACCCCTCATTACAGATGTCGCATGCCGTAGCGTGGGCATATTGGTGAAACAGGACAGGCGGCCAACTGTCGTGGAACTAACATCAGAATTTGGTGTTGGGCAGAGTACAAGTGTGTCTGAACACACAATGTACCGAACGCTCCCAATGATGGGCCTCCGTAGTCGACGACCCGTGCATGTTCCAATGTTAGCTCAACGATGTTGAGACCATCGGCGATGGAACCTGGCGCAGTTGCAAAGCGTTGCATGTCTGATGCGCCCAGGTACCTTCATCATGCCGATGGGAGGGCGTTAATCCGTCGCCTTCCAGGGGAACAGCTCCTTCACACATGTACTGCGGACCGAGCGAGGTGGCGCAGTGGCTAGCACACTGGACTCGCATTCGGGAAGAGAACGGTTCAATCCCGCGTTCGGCCATCCTGATTTACAGAATGAGATTTTCACTCTGCAGCGGAGTGTGCGCTGATATGAAACTTCCTGGCAGATTAAAACTGTGTGCCCGACCGAGACTCGAACTCGGGACCTTTGCCTTTCGCGGGCAAGTGCTCTACCAACTGAGCTACCGAAGCACGACTCACGCCCGGTACTCACAGCTTTACTTCTGCCAGTACCTCGTCTCCTACCTTCCAAACTTTACAGAAGCTCTCCTGCGAACCTTGCAGAACTAGCACTCCTGAAAGAAAGGATATTGCGGAGACATGGCTTAGCCACAGCCTGGGGGATGTTTCCAGAATGAGATTTTCACTCTGCAGCGGAGTGTGCGCTGATATGAAACTTCCTGGCAGATTAAAACTGTGTGCCCGACCGAGACTCGAACTCGGGACCTTTGCCTTTCGCGGGCAAGTGCTCTACCAACTGAGCTACCGAAGCACGACTCACGCCCGGTACTCACAGCTTTACTTCTGCCAGTACCTCGTCTCCTACCTTCCAAACTTTACAGAAGCTCTCCTGCGAACCTTGCAGAACTAGCACTCCTGAAAGAAAGGATATTGCGGAGACATGGCTTAGCCACAGCCTGGGGGATGTTTCCAGAATGAGATTTTCACTCTGCAGCGGAGTGTGCGCTGATATGAAACTTCCTGGCAGATTAAAACTGTGTGCCCGACCGAGACTCGAACTCGGGACCTTTGCCTTTCGCGGGCAAGTGCTCTACCAACTGAGCTACCGAAGCACGACTCACGCCCGGTACTCACAGCTTTACTTCTGCCAGTACCTCGTCTCCTACCTTCCAAACTTTACAGAAGCTCTCCTGCGAACCTGCAGAACTAGCACTCCTGAAAGAAAGGATATTGCGGAGACATGGCTTAGCCACAGCCTGGGGGATGTTTCCAGAATGAGATTTTCACTCTGCAGCGGAGTGTGCGCTGATATGAAACTTCCTGGCAGATTAAAACTGTGTGCCCGACCGAGACTCGAACTCGGGACCTTTGCCTTTCGCGGGCAAGTGCTCTACCAACTGAGCTACCGAAGCACGACTCACGCCCGGTACTCACAGCTTTACTTCTGCCAGTACCTCGTCTCCTACCTTCCAAACTTTACAGAAGCTCTCCTGATTTAGGTTTTCCGTGATTTCCCTAAATCGCTCCAGGCAAATTCCGGGATGGTTCCTTTGAAAGGGCATGGCCGACTTCCTTCCCCGTCCTTCCCTAATCCAATGAGACCGATGACCTCGCTGTCTGGTCTCCTTCCGCAAACAACTCAACCCAACCCATGTACTGCGGGACGGAGACAACCTGGCGGCTGCTCCATTCACGTGGGCACATTCACGTGAGCATCCGTGGGTCCAGTGGAGCTCGCGCAAGGCACCACGATGGCCAAGGAGTATCGTGCATTGATTGCAGACCACCTACACCCCTTCATGACGGTCATGTTTCCCGACAGAAGTGGTATTTTTCAGCAAGATAATTCGCCATTTCACAAGGCCAAAAGTGTGATGGAGTGGCTAGAGGAACACAGAGGCGAATTC
The DNA here is from genome assembly GCF_023864275.1 of Schistocerca cancellata. NCBI lineage: Eukaryota > Metazoa > Arthropoda > Insecta > Orthoptera > Acrididae > Schistocerca > Schistocerca cancellata. The sequence continues at coordinate 500,681,377 of NC_064631.1, forward strand.
TCGTTGAGACGCTGCCTCCCCCTGTAAAGAAACTGGTTCTCCACTTCTAAAAAAAAACTCTTTTAAATATCAAAACATGACCTATACAAGGAATCTGACTACCCCTGTTGGTCATGGACGAAAAAAAAAAAAAAATGGCATAGTCTTCGTCAGAACGTGCAGAATCGTATGTGAGGCCAATAAAACGTCAATTTTAATCTAAATATGGTATGCCAATGTTTATGTAATAAAAAAAGATAATTTAGTACAATTCTTATATAGATGCGATAAATCACTTTAACGCCGGCCGTGGTGGCCAAGCGGTTAAAGGCGCTACAGTCTGGAACCGCGCGACCGCTACGGTCGCAGGATCGAATCCTGCCTCGGGCATGGATGTGTGTGATGTCCTTAGGTTAGTTAGGTTTAATTAGTTCTAAGTTCTAGGCGACTGATGACCTTAGAAGTTAAGTCGCATAGTGCTCAGAGCCATTTGAAATCACTTTAACGGGGGCCAAATGAACAATTAAAGTCAATGTAATTCCAGTAAACCTGCAAAAGTAAAAAAAAAAAAAATTATTGTAGGGGCCCACATAGACATCGCGCATCTGCTAGATGGCTACGAAATACGTAATTTTGTTTTGCAGCCGACAGCCAATGAGAAAATAAGTGCAAAAATACTATTGGTCAGTTTTCAAGCAGTAATTGCGGACAGCATCAGCTGGTAACATATGTAATTTTATGGTAGCAAATTTTACTGCACAAAAAGTAAAATATGTACTCCCTCCAAAAGAAGCTACACACAAACATTAAAATAAAATTATGATGAGCAGCAAAATGTCTGAGAAGAATTTTGAAAGAAAATTATTAATTGAACTTTAATTTGGCGGGTTTTCAACACTGTCCACAAGACGAAATAATGGAAAGAATATGTTTTAGACCTAAAGAAAATCGAACCGTGCTATTATGACAGTATTTTTAAAATAGGTAATCTAACTGCAATTGCCTTTAATTTTGAAATGAGAGAGGTCGTAATAATTTTCTTTCAATGTCCTAACTGTTGCTGCAGGCAGTGCGATGACATCAGCGGTGGTCCGCGCGGACGATGTGTGAAGTTAATCCTGGTTCGTGGCGTGAAGATAACGATGGATCATCCCGTTTCATTAATATTCCAGTTACGGCGGTGGTCCACGCCTCCGTTGTAGTCGAATCAGCTGGCAGCACTGGCGCGATAATAATAGTTCCAGTGTGTGCGTTGTCGTTACGCGCGCAACGTTTTATTATTAAAAGTTTATTAATCGCGCGGTGCGGGTAGGTCGGAATTATGCAATGTCTTTAGTATTTACGATATGTAGCCGGTTAATGCCAATACTTCGCACAGTTCATTCACCGTGTTGCCACAGGAAAACAGTCACATGTGTTTATCACTGTAATACTCCGTTAAACATCAGTTCACTTTACGTCGTCGTCTTTAAGACAGTTTGGATGATACAATAAATGTTTCTTGATCAAATCACAGCACTGTTCTTTTACTTAACATTTTGGCTTGTTCCACTTTCACGCAATTCTAACAGTTAGTGTCTCCACACGACAATGGTGTCTGGCTCACGGCTAATTGCCAGAAGTTCACACAGTATGTAAAATCGTCTCCGCAAACACTCGATACACTTTTCAGGTTTTACTGTTCACTTAATAATGCACGATCTCCTATTAACACAGCGGACGCACTTTAATTAATTGTTCCTCCGCCTATCACCGTCTTTCACGCCAAACTTTGCAACGTTTCTCCACCCGCGAACCGGCCACGATACCACAACAACTCGCACGATCTCTATCGATAGTCGTTCGCTCTCTCTCTGACACAGTACTTCTCCTAGCCTAACCAAAGATTTAAAAAGCATATAAAACCAGAACATTCATATTCGTACAATATAAAATATAAAACAGCAGCAAAATGAATCAAGAAACAATGTGACGTATTAACAGATAAACAGTACTTGAAATAAATGATACATACGTACTATGACAAGGTAATGCACAAAAAAAATATATTATCGACTTTTGGGGGAAAGCAATGTCTTTACACCCCCCCTCCCCCACCCCCTCTCCCCGTCCCAAGTACGCCAGATCTGAACCCGTTCGTACACATCTGGGATATGATTGAACGTGGCGTCAGAGCTGATTGCTTCCCTCCCATGAATTTACAGGAATGAGGCGACTTATGCGTGTAGATGTGGTGCCAACTCCCTCCAGCGACCTACCAAGGTCTCAGTGCTTCCATGACACGACGCTGCTTTTACCCGTGCTAAAGGTGGAAATACCGCGTATTAGGTAGGTGGTCATTATGTTCTAGCTGATCATTGTATATACAAATCGATTACTGTCTCTATAAGTATTGTCTGTTACTGAGCATGAAAACTACACTCTTAGGAGGCTCTTAACGTTATTTGGCGTTTCTGGATTTGGCTGATAGTTGTCAGGCGAATATTACTGTAAAATACGGCTGCGAACAACTGACCATGCGAATACTTTATTCGGGCCGCTTGACAACTGCTGCTCTCAGACGTCCCGTCTGTGACATCATGTCCATTCTTCAGCTCACTAAATCAGGCCGTCAGGCTTCGATACTACCAACACCGCCGTTACGTTACTGCAAACAGGAAGACGTTATCGGCGTCAAGAGTGTCTGTAAAAGTAACCGATTTTCTGGGACATAATGACGCAGCGGCACTTTTTCGTTATTTATCTGTGGAACCGCATGCATTAGGAGAATTTGTTTCCTAATTGAGGACTTAGAAAGGTTACGGACATTATCTGAAGATGATGAGAACTGGAAATTCGAGAGTACGGTAGTTTTGACTGGATTTCCGCGCGTTTTCCGCGGCGGTCTGTCGCGCGAGTCCGCGTTCGCCGCGCGCTGCCTTTGCGCCCTCAGCGGCCGCCTGTGGCCGCTTTTCCGCGCTGCCGCGCCCCTTTGAGCAGCGCTCGGTACGGCCGGTCCTCGGCCGCGTTCGGCCGCTTCCGCTGCCGCTCGGGCCGGCTCGGTACGGTCTGGCCAGGCGGGCCCAGGCGAACTCGGCGATCCGGCAGTAGTGAGCCAGCCTCCGGTCGGTGCGTTTGGTCAGTCCAGTTCGGGCGAAGGGTGCTCCAGGTGGCGAAGCCGCGCGCGCCTGCCCTTTGCGAACTCGAAGAGCGGACAGACGAGGACCGTCGGCCGGCGGTCGCGACCTGAGACGAGACGCGAGGCCAGCCAGCAAGCTGTCGGCGCGCACGAGCACAACGGCGGGGGGCGGCGCCGCCTCCAGCGTGGCCGTCTCGGGGGCGGGGTCGGCGCACCGCCGCCACCGCTCGCGGTCCGCCGCCCCCGACAAGCCGCGCAAGAAGAAGCACAACACCTCCGCAGCCACAAACTCGCTCGTCTCCATCCCCAACACCATCAAGCTCTCCATGCTCAACAGCGGGCTCATGTCTCTAGGTGAGTGAGTCTCCAAGTGTCACCGTCGTTTTTGGACGCCCAATATGTGTTTCCGTTAGTGTTTAATGCTGACGTTTAGTTCTGGGAAAAAACAACCTATGACAAAACAAATAGTGTACAATTGTGTGTAGCATACTGTAAAACGGCAAGAATTAGCGGGTGAAAGTAAAGTTTTTGCTCGATGGCTGTACCTGTCGATAATTTCAAATTGTACAGTGTTTCAAGTGCACATGTCAGATCGCAAGTGGCGAAGTATCTAATGGTAAATACATCTTCCATTCACATTTTACTTTTTCAAAAGCTCACTTAAATACTCGTTTTGCCATTGGGCACATTCAAGAAGCTTCGATCTGCGCACCAAACATAAAGTAAGTTTTTCTAGTGAATTCCCTGACAATATACAAAGTAGCCTGCGCAGTTTACAGTAATGTCTCGCTGGTAATTACTCGCTTCTCTCTCAGCTCGCAGCTTAATACTTGTAATCTTTCTACAGAGAGATTTCTGTTTGCTTCCGGAATGACTGTGCGGGTCATTTGACTGTGGCGCACGTTGCCGATGTTGCATTGAGCCGTACAAGTAGCCCCCAGGAAATATTGACATCATACCCACTCAGCTACCTGCTACATCTGTGCAAAACGGATACGCCCTGAACACCGTCTATGGTACCTCCCGCTCCTTTCTTCCGGCGTGGCATATTGTTAATTATCTGCTGTCACGTCACTCTCCGGGGGTAATAGAAAGACAAATAAGCTATTTGTTTGGCAGTCAATTTCTCCGTCTGTTATGCATACTCCATAATATATCTGTCAGTTCTGTTACAATGAAGATGTGAATATCATCTCACATTCCACTTTTACACGATATCAGCCATCATGACAATTTTTTTTTAACGCCTTCATGAGAATTTTAAAACAGCCACTCATTTTTCAACGCTTGTGAAACATTTAGGTCATTTGCTATAATGTCCCCGTTTTCAGTGGAACTTGATACAAAGTCAACTTTTTAATTTCGCTGGGAGATTGTCGCATTTCCATCTTAGTCAACGGTGAAACGTTGCGCGATATTTATATTACTGTGGGAAGGCTGATGAAGTACCCGAAGGAAATCACACGGACGCACTTTAACACGAAAATGGTGCAAATAATTAATTCAAAGTAGGGCTAATACAGGATGAAATGTCTGTTTTCGATCCGCACGAAGTGATATAAAATTCTCAGGTCATAAGGTAACATAGCCGTAATCCGCTGCGCATTGCATCTAGCGAACAGATACTGTTAATAGACGCACCGGAAATATCTTCGATATAAATTTTGCTGTAAACTCTTCAAAAACTGTTGTTCTTGAAGCTAATTAAGTGTACGTTATTAAATCCACATTATTTTTCATTTGCTTAGGCGGGAATCACGTTCCATCTGGTGTTGTCTCTTTCAAGAAGTAGATAAAACAATACTGAAATTTGCTGTAAGTTATGAAAATTTCGGAGCTGGCTGTTGCATAGGGAACTTTAAAACATGAGCTCATTAGCTTGAAAATGCTGAATGTTGGGCATTTTTTAAAGTAATATCATCTGATGCTGCGTTGTATGGATATAAAGCGTACGATACATTGTTTTCTTCTTCTTTTAGGTCCTCCGCTGGGTCTTTTGTTACGTCCTGAAACCCAGTAAATAATTTCTTTGACACATCTACCAACCAGCTCTCTGTTTATACCCCCCATTTCATTTTCAACGCAATCATAATTACGTTTTTTGTTAATTTTTTTCCCTGGCCCACTTTTTAGTGTCCGTGCCTCAGCAAATCCCATCTTGCTCTTCTTGCTGAGTAAGTCTTGGCTTTTTAACGGTTTTCAAAGTAAAAATTCGTGTTTCATTGCCCTAATTCTAAATTTCTATGGCACATTAATTGTACACTTTCGTTTACAAAACCTTACGTATGTAGTCCACCAAAGCACTCTGGCGCTATTTACTCCTCTGTTTCTTTAGCTGTCCTTCAGTCATTGTCTTCAACTGCTTTATGGACAAAACTCATCTACTGGTTTTATGTCTTCTTCATTTCGTACAATTTTTCCTTCAGTGTGTTCAATGTACAATATTTTACTTTATTGTAATTGCCCATAGAATTACTTTCAAACTTCATGTTAAGGTCCTGGCATATGCGCACCAAAGGCGAAGGGTATGGTGCCGCAGCAGAACCATGGTCGTTCGCAAGTGTTCCATTAACTCTTATTCCCTCTTTCCCGTTACGCGGTTTGAAAGCGTTAACAGATTTGAAAATACACGACAGCACAGCTGAGAATAATTTTTAAGTGGCATTTCCTTGCGTGAGACCTCTTTCAATTTTGAAATTTGCGCATCATGAATTTAAAACATAGGCTCAATAACGCGGGCCTTACAGACACTTATGTAATGTGATGACCTATCTCTCTGCTGTGGTAGAACACTGCCTTGAAGATAGGGAATGGTTTCTACCGTGATGTTTAGATATAAAGTGACACCATACATACACTAGCGTGTGTAATTCCTACAGCATGAAGGAAATAAGCGAAGTATACGAACTTAGCGGTACTGAAACGGTTATGATATGAAAATGATTAAAACCAGAGCCGCAACTTGTTTCGGGTGAACACACCTTCATACCTAGCGGAAGAGAAAGAATACTAGAGAAGCACTGATTTTATACATCGTTGGCTGTTTCCCGTATTTGTCATCAGCCTTTTGTTTTGATGCAGCCTGTCACGAATTCCTCTTCAGCCATTACACCCAACGTCCTCAGTTAAATGGAGTTAGATGTACTCCAACCTCTCTTCCCCAACAATTCTGGACCTCCACTTCTCCCTCTAGTACCATGCAAGTCTTTCCCCCGTATCTCATGTCCCATCTTGACCCATCCTCTAATCAGTGTTCTCCAGATATTCCTTTCCTTGCCAATTCTGTGGAAAAACGCATCAGTACACTCAATTTTCAACATCCTATTTTAGACGTGTACCGGTTTCCCCAGTCCATAGTTTATTTCCACATAAATTTGTGTTACAAACGTACAGTCTCAAAAATTCCTTCCTCAAATTACGGCATACAGGGGATGGATAAAATTTTGGGGACATCAGAAATACAACCCATTGCCATAGCTAATACGGTGTAGGAAACGCGTTGGCATCCATAACAGCTTCCAGTCGTATCGGAAGAGGTAACTCTTTTATGGTTTCAAAGGTCATCTTACTCCTTTCTTTGTGCAAAACAACGGCAAGTTCGGGTAATTATGATCGACATGGATAGCAACCACACACTCTTCTCTCTAAACTATACCGCAAAGGCTCATTGATAGTGAGACCTGGTGACTATGGGAGATGGGACACTTCATCTTCGTACTCACCGAACCAATCCTAGATGACGCAAGCTGTGTGAACGGAGACCATGTCGACTTGGAACACAGCATCACCGTTGGGTGGGACGCAGCTGGTCAGCCAAAATGGTCACATAATCCTTCGTAGTAATGAGACCTTGCAATCATCCGACCAAACGATTTTCTTCCATGTCTCCATAGACCAGGTCTCTTGGCTTCGGCACCATGTTTTCCTGCCACGGATATTTGCATTGCTGATGGGTAGTTTTGTAATTGCAGCTCGCCCTACAGTTCCCTGCTTATGGAGCTCCCTTCGTGTTGTTTTGCTGCTGTCAGAGTTCACGGGTGCGACATTCGGTTCGGCAGTGACTTTTGCAGCTGCCGTCCCCTTATTTTTTCGTGCTACTGAACAATGGACATTTATGTTTCATACAAATCAGTTACTCCAACAAGTAGTTCTCATTTATATCGAGTTAGTGGGAATCTTGAACTATTATATGCTCATTGCGTTTATGGATCCTGAGGAAGGTTTCAATATATTAGTTGTGTAAACTGATTTTGAATGGCGAGGATAATAGGGATTAAATATAAACCAGAACAATTATTTACAGTTTGTATGGATAACAAAGGGAAACCAGGACGTCGTATATGTGATGCGAAAATTGAGGAACAGGTTTCCAAGCCGAAGAGGCAATGGGAAAAGATGAAAAGGATTTAAATAGGTGGAGTGAGATCGAGGAAGAATATTAAATGATTTGGATAAGATAGAAATCGGTTTAAAAATTATCTAGTTAAACGTAAAAATAACGGAACATAGTATGAGAATAAAATCTGTAAGAATCAAAATGTGGACGATTTCACAAAATACGGGTAGTGGAGAAAATCTGAGCGTAGAGATTTCACAAGGTGGTCGGAACACAGTCGTAGAGGCAGATCGATTCAGGTCGTGAAAATTTCCAGCTGCAAAAAGTAGGTCAAATGGAAAAAGAAACTTCTGATGCTACGTCTGGACGACTTCTGCTCAGATTAGAACTGAAAGGTGTTCAATCACAAAACCCAGACAAGATACTGGAGCCGTCTAAAACGCACAGGCACAACGGGATGCAAAAAATTTAGTAGGCTGATAAAAGAAAGGTGTGTGTTACGGATTGGAGTAAGCGAGGATTGAGATGGTGGGGGAACTCGCAAAAATGTGGAAACACTTAATTGAACAAGTGCGTGGACTTCCTGGACTATATACTCCTGCAAATGAGAGAGACTAGAGGTTTGAAGACAGGAAACTGTGGCACAGGCTGGACAGAAAGTTGAGCATGGCAGGGCAGATTGGCACAGAAAAGATGAAGATTTTTGGATATTTCTGCTGGCTTTTTTTTTCACTAACTGCTGCTGGAATGTCCCTCCAATTTGACTACATTCTACTGTTACAGAAGATCGGATAAAATAAACAGCATGTCAACATGGAAATTAAATTGATATGAGCAGTGCCGTAGGTGGTATTCGGCGTGTCGACAGAGATGTAAAGACATGAAACAGCGCGTTAGTTTTTATTTTTTTTTTATTTTTTGCCTGCGACAAGCAAGTGGTAGGCAATTGGCCTGAGGAGTAGCGCCTTTAACGGTTTATAACAAAGAGAGTGCTGCAAGTTATAATTTTTTTTTCATTATACTCGATCTCTGCCCATAAGGCTCTTGTCTTTTATTCTAGTTGGCGTTAAATTCGAGGAAGAAAAAAAAAAAAAACTTTCTGTAAGATGATGTCAAGGCTGGTTACGTCATGAGTGTCAGTTTAGATCAGTGGAGACAACAGTCATTGTTACAAGTTTGGGCACTGGACTCGCAAAAGAAAGGAGCGGATTAGAGCTGTTCTGTGCTCGTTCTGACTAATTTTTAGGCTAAATTAATATCTTCAACATGCTATAATTATGAAACTTCCTGGGAGATTAAAACTGTGTGCTGGACCGAGACTCGAACACTCTATGCTATAATTAGACGCAATAAAAATTGGGCACTTGCTGTGTTTTTTTTTTAAAGCCACCTGCATTATTCTCCTGACTAGCGTGTAAACTGCTGGTATATTAACTTCATTAGTTCATAGTATTATTCACCCAGATTATCTCTACACACACACACACACACACACACACACACACACACACACACACACACACACACACACTCACTCTAACCTGATCTGTTTACGGCCATCAGTTCTCTTACATTGGACCACAGTTTCACGCGTGCGGTACCTCTCCTACATCATACGTACCTAACAAATAACAACTTTTATCTGACAAATAGTATTAAAATGATTTGTGTGTGTATAGAGACAATGTGAGGAAATAATACTGTGAACCAATGAGGTTAATATACTATCAGTACTTCTATAACTGCTGCTGCCACAAATAATGATAATGGAAATAATGCCTTTCATGAGTGTGCTCATAATTATCAGCCCGTAAGAGTTATCTACATGTATATATATCGGCATTATTATTGTTCACGTTGGTGACACGGTTCTCAGTATACAATATCTCGAGAGTTTCTTTAAACAGGCACACTCCTTTCTTCCTTAATTTTAACTGCTCTAGTATCTTACGACTATGAAGGACACACAAAAAAAACCTGGTGAATAATTTCAAATTGATGGACCACTATGTCATTTATTTTACCAGACTAGGACAAAAGAGAAGTGTTATAAGAACTTTAGCGCACAGTGCGAGGAACACCCGTGAACTGTAGCTCGTGGACGCGAAATTGGAATAACAATTGTATTGACGAAGAATGGGTGTTCGTCCCCTGAGACAAACAGAGCGCTACGACAGCCACGAAAAGGTCATGCTCATATAAAGGAGGCGAAATCCTAGGTTTTTCAGAGATTCATTAAAGGCGTTACTGACTGCTTAGGAAAGAACTTGGCGAAACGGAATGTCGTTGTAATCTACAAACCCACTCAAAAGATGAAGGAACACCTGATTTCCGGCAAGGAGCTCGCAAAACACTGGAAAAAGCAACAACTTACAGGATACCGTGTAGTTATGGTGTGCGTGGTCACTACGAAGAGAGTGTTCGGAAAACTAAAAGACCACAAGAGCTGCTGTAGAAGGGGAAAACAGATCAGCTTTTGCGAAACATGCTTTGGAGCCAGGAGCCCACCAGATTCGATTTGAGAAGACTCAGGTACTGGCAGTTACAAGCGGAAACTGAGAAAGGCTATACAGAGAAGCGATATAGATCACTAAACAAGCCGTCAGTTCTGATGCTGAAGGAGATGCGTAGTAGTCTTTCACTGTGGAGTGATGACAATAGCGAACGACACTAACCGACAACAGCCAATTGCGCTCGAGTATTCAAAACGTGACGTCACTCCTCTGCGCGGGATCACGCACGAAAAGAAATTCCACTTCAGTCAGTAGCGAACCGGCGTGTGTATCGGATCTTCGGAAAAGCAAGAACCCCCACAAATTTTTACTGTCGTCATTCCGTTACACAGCTGATGGTTGTCCGCATTCGCAAATGCGAATGTATTTCATGTACTGAAGATATCCTCCACACATGGGGTCGAAGTGGTGAGTTTCAATAAGAAATTCTTCCGATAACGGTATAGTAGCCTGGAAGCGTGACATTTCCGGCAGTGAAAGTTCACATTTTCCTCTTTTGTTACAGTTCTATTACAATGTTCATGGCAACTACAACAAAGCACCTCGTCACATCCGCCTACCACGAAGTGTACCTTTGCTGGCTTACTACTTTTTAAAATACAGCCTGTGTCCAAATTGCTAACATTTTACAAGTGATTACTTTGAATGGAGGCTGTGACTCGTATTGCCAAAACCTAGATTTCGATGTCATCCCTCATAGGTCGTTGAAACGTAAAGAAAACCATATGCTTCGACTTATTAACGAAAGTTATTCAACTATTTGGTTCCCAAAAAACTGTAACTGCATGAAGGAAGATAGCGACCTGTATGTGGTTACCTTTTTACGTCAGTTCGAACAGCTCGCGTAGAAGCAACTAATACTCCTTTTCAAACTAATGAACCTTGTCGTGAATGTAAGCAAATTGCCTTGTCAGGTTAATCGCACATGGGAGTAAACTGTAACAGTGTTTCTAAGACTGGTTTTATTAAATTTCGTGAGGAAGGACGTGTGAAGCAAATCGTCGTAATTACTTAACGTCGTCTCGAGATATGTAAGGCTGTATACTTGAAATCTGACCGGAAGAAAACATTAGCAAGAGATATTAGTTCGTTAATTGTTTATACATTCACAAATTATTTTACGATTACAGCGCACACGTTACATGTCGCGTTCGTTCCCATTTATCTTTCTGAAAAGCAGAGTCATCTTCATTAGGCATTAATAAATCACTGCCGGATACAAGAGTCTCCCAGTCTTCCCCATACATTACGATCTTCAGCTTTTCGTGTCCCAGTTTTCCCTTTTCGTTGCTTTACGTCGACAAACTACCCTCCATTAGATTGTCTTCTAGATATTCTCTTATCTTGAAGGATCCAACAAGGAATCTTCTTCGTCCGTCTGCATTTCATGTCACTGCATGTCCGATCGATCGCCTTTCCACTTTCCTACCAATCCTCATCAGAGCTTTCAACTGTTGTCTTTCACCAAACGATTTGTTTTCCTGTTCCTCCTTGTTATGCTCAACATGTATATTTCTATTTATCGTGGGACTAACGTCAATTTTTCAAATATTTTGGCATTAAAATGTCAAAGTTTCGATTCCACAAGTTAATACTTAAAGTGTAAGCTAATTCTAAATTTTTCGTCCAAGACACATTGGGAATTTACTTATGAATGCAGCATTCAGTTTTCCAAATCAATCCTAAGCCATTTTTACCCTCCTATTTATTAAGTGTCTATCTGATTGTTGTTTTCAGTACACAAATTGTATTGTTTGCACAACTTCATCATTAAACTTTGCTATTGTCCTGTCAGCGTAATGACTGTACAGTCTTCTCGTCTTGCTGTAATTGATAATCAGGCTTACTTCCTTACGTGGTCTGTTGCGTTCTTAAAACTATTGCTGAAATTCTTCTGGGTAAGAATCAAGAAAAATAATATCCTCTATAAATCTAAGCTGCTGTAGATAATGTGAGGCGCCAATTGAGCTGTTCAGCATGCCGCCAAGACGCTATAACTTCAAACCCTGGTGGTCTTCAGAGAAGGGAAATACCCCATAAGATCATGCAAATTGAAGAAAAATGCAATGTTGTAGAACCGAAACATCTTCCTGAATAATTACTAGGGATAGCCCAATCAAACATTAAAATACAGGTGCCACATCACACATCGGCATATTAACGAACTACGAGCGCAGGTTCGAATCCTGTCTCGGGCATGGGTGTGTGTGACGTCCTTAGGTTATTTAGGTTTAAGTAGTCCTAAGTTCTAGGGGACTGATGACCTCAGAAGTTAAGTCCCATAGTGCTCAGAGCCATTTGAACCATATTAACGAAGGAGCTCATCTGTCTTCAACAGAAACAAACTATCAGAGTAAAAATTTGGTTTATTAGTGTAAAGCATCAATATATGAACTGCCTACTGAAATAATTACGCCAACATTTGTTAAATGGGTAAGGGATTGTAATTGTGCAATCTAACATTGGCACAGGTGGATGAACACGGTACAAAATAATCACGAACTAAATAGCGGATACAGCCAGTGACTGCAAGTATGGTCAGTGGTTTAAAGAACGAACCTGGAAAAATAAGTATGAACACCAGTAGTTGTAGTTGTTGTTGTTGTTGTTGTTGTTGGTGGTGGTGGTGGTGGTGGTGGTGGTGGTGGTGGTGGTGGTGATGGTGTGGTCTTCAGTCCAGAGACTGATTTGATGCAGCTCTCCACGCTACTCTATCCTGTGCAAGCCTCAAGTAACTACTCCTTCTGAATCTGCTTACTGTATTCATCTCTTGGCCTCCCTCTAATGTTTTTATCTCCCACTCTTTCCTCCAGTACTAAATTGGCGACCCCTTGATGCCTCTGAATTAACCGATCCCTTCTTCTAGTGGGACTGTGTAACAAATTTCTCATCTCCTCAATTCTATTCAGTACCTCCTCATAAGTTAGTTGATCTACCCACCTAATCTTGAGCATTTTTCTGCAGCATCACATTTCAAAAGCATCTATTCTCTTCTTGTATAAACTGTTTATTGTCCATGTTTCACTTCCATTTTCAGGAAGGATATCCTTACCCTTAAATCTATACTCGATCTTAACAAATTTCTCTTCTTCAGAAACCCTTTCCTTGCCATTGCAATTCTACATTTTATATCCTCCCTACTTCGACCATCATCAGTTATTTAGCCTCCCAAATTTTGTACCGTGTTTAGCCTCCCAGTTATTTAGCCTCCCAGTTATTTAGCCTCTACTACTTTAAGTGTGTCATTTTCTTATCTAATTCCCTCAGCATCACCAGATTTAATTCGACTACATTCCATTATCGTCGTTTTATTTTTGTAGATTTTCATCTTATATCCTCCTTTCAAGACACTGTCCATTCCATTCAACTGCTCTTCCAGGTCCTTTACTGTCTCTGACAGAATTACAATTTCATCGGCGAACCTCAAAGTTTTTATTTCTTCTCCCTGGACTTTGATTCCTGCTCCAATATTTCTTTCGTTTCCTTTACTGCTTGCTCAATATACAGATTCAATAACATCGGAGATAGGCTACACCCCTGTCTGTCCCTTCTCAACCACTCCTTCCTATTCGTGCCCTTTGAGTCTTTTAACTGCCATCTGGTTTCTGTACAAACTACACATAACATTTTGATCCCTGTATTTTATCCCTGCCACCTCTAGAATTTGAAATAGAGCATTGTAGTCAAAATTTTCAAAAACTTTCTCTAAGTCTGGAAATGCTAGAAACGCAGGTTTGCCTTTCCTTAATCTCTCTTCTAAGATAAGTCGTAGGGTCAGTAATGCCTCACGTGTTCCAACACTTCTGCGGAATGCAAACTGATCTTCCACGACGTCGGCTTCTGCTAGTTTTTCCATTGGTCTGTAAAGAATTCGTGTTAGTACTTTACAGCTGTGACTTATTAAACTGATAGTTCGGTAATTTTCGCACCTGTCAACACCTGCTTTCTTTGGGACTGGAATTACTATATTCTTCTTGAAGTCTGAGGGTATTTCGCCTGTCTCATACCATATGGAAGAGTTTTGTTATGGCTGGATCTCCCACGGCTATTAATAGCTCTAACGGAATGTTGTCTACTCCCGGGGCTTTGTTTCTACTGAGGTCTTTCAGCGCTCTTCAAATTCCTCACGCTGTGTCAAACCTCCCTTCTCATCTTCGTCTACATCCTCTTTATGTCCATGATACTGCCCTCAAGTACATCTCCCTTGTTTAGACCATCTATATACGCCTTCCACCTTTCTTCTTTCTCTTCTTTGCTTAGGACTGGTTTTCCATCTCAGCTCTTGATATTCATACAAGCGGTTCTCTTTTCTCCTAAGGCCTCTTCAATTTTCCTGTAGGCAGTATCTATCTTACCCCTAGTGGTAAATGCCTCTACAATCTTACATTTTCCTCTAGCCATCCCTGCTTAGCCATTTTGCACTTCCTGTCGATCTCATTTTTGAGACGTTTGTATTCCCTCTTGCCTGCTTCATTTATTGAATTTTTATATTTTCTCCTTTCATCGATTCAATTCAGTATCTCCTCTGTTACCCATGGATTTCTGCCAGCCCTCGTCTTTTTATCTACTTGATCCTCCTCTGCCTTCACTGTTTCATCTCTCAGAGCTACCCAATCTTCTACTGTACTCCTTACCCCTGTTCTTATCAATCGTTCCCTAATGCTGCCTTTGAAACACTCTACAACCTCTGGTTCTTTCAGTTTATCCAGGTCCCGTTTCCTTAAAATCCTGCATTTTGCATATTCTTCAGTTTTAATCTGCAGATCAAGAACAGTAAATTGTGGCCCGAGTTCACATCTTCCCTTGAAAATGTCTTACAGTTTAAAATCTGGTTACTGAATCTCTGTGTAACCATTATGTAATGAATCTAAAACCTTCCGGTGTCTACAGGTCTCTTATGCGTATACAACATTCTTTCGCGATTCTTAAACAAAGTGTCACCTCTGATTAAATTCGGTACAAAATTCTACCAATCGGCTTCCTCTTCCATTCCTTTTCCGTAGTGTCCACGTCCACCTACTGCGTTTCATTCTCTTCCTTTTCCTACTGTCGAATTCCAGCCCCTCATGACTTTTAAATTTTCGTCTCCCTTCACTATCCGAATAATTTCTTTTTATCTCATCATATATATCATCAATCTCTTCCTCATCTGCGTAGCTAGTTGGCATATAAACTTCTACTACTGTGGTAGCTGTGGGCTTCGTGTCTATCGTGGCTACAATAATGCGTTCACCATGCTGTTCATAGTAGCTTATCCGCATTCCTATTTTTTATTCATTATTAAACCGACTCCTGCATTACCCCAATTTGATTTTGTATTTATAACCATTTTTCACCTGTCCAGATATCCTGCTCCTCCTGCCACCGAACTTTACTAATTCCCACTATATCTAACTTTAACCTATCCATTTCCCTTTTTAAATTTTCTAACCTACCTGCCCAATTAAGGGATCTGACATTCCACGCTCCAATCTGTAGAACGCCAGTTTTCTTTCTCCTCATAACGACGTCCTCCTGAGTAGTCCCCGCCCGGAGATCCGAATGGGGGATTAGTTTGCCTTCGGAATATTTTACCCAAGCGGATGCCATCATCATTTAACCATACAGTAGAGCTGCATGCCCTCCGTAAAAATTACGGTTGTAGTTTCCCCTTGCTTTCAGCCGTTCGCGGTACCAGCACAGCTCGGCCGTTCTGGTTAATGTTACAAGGCCAGATCAGTCAATGACCCAGACTGTTGCCTCTGCAACTACTGAAAAGGCTGCTGCCCCTCTTCAGGAACCACACGTTTGTCTGGCCTCTCAATAGATACCCCTCCGTTGTGATTGCACCTACAGTACGGCGATCTGTATCGCTGATGCACGCAAACCTCCCCATGGTTCATGGGGGGAACACCAGTAGAAACGCCAAATTCTATAATGGAAGCGACTGACTGGTTGCGAACGTTAAAACTGTGCAATTAGCCCCGGATGGAAGTTAACTAGCAGCGCGTGCCACTAGACTCACCGATAGCATTGCCGGCTTATTCTCATACAGCGTGAATGTGGAAGGCGGTGGCGGTAACGGGTGGAAATTCTGAGCTCGTATTCAGAACTCAGCACTGACATGCAGACGCCCTACTGTACGACTGCAGGAGTTGTCACATGGCCACCTGGTAGCAGGTCTTTGCCCTTCCATCTCCAACTAGCAAGTTTTCTCCCTTCGATAGTCCACAACTATCACCTGACTTCACTTTCTGAAACTCAGCTGTTTCTGCCACTGTAGAAAACTCGCCGGTAATTGCAGCATACCTTGCGACTTCCGCCCAATAATAATTTTGTGAATTAAATAACTCCTTTTCTCGCGAATTTTGTCATGATCAACCAATGTGGCCTGTTGTGGGGAAGAAGGCAGAAAATTTCTCCCACTGCATGAGAGCTTTGTAATCCTGGCCTATCGAACGGTGTACACATAGGCACACGAGGGAAAGCAGATGGTCTACAGAAGTTATTATTGTGAGCCAATCAAAGAGCTTGTGGCAAGGATTTTAAACCAACAGTATTTCGTGGCGAGACCGCAGAGTGACGGTGGATCCCACGCTAATCCCATTCTGGCGTGTGCATCTGGCCACACACATTTTGTATCCAGAAGGATTTCGTTAGGCGACAGGCAATGAAATTTTATGCCAGGTAGGTTGCCCCTTGGGCTGCCCGGTGTGCAGAGATGGGCCAAAGCGAATTCTGCACTTTCTACTTACTCTGGAGGATCCTTCTCTCCTCTGAAGATGTTTCTAGACCCTCGTAGTCCTTTTAAGTAAACTTGATTGTCACTCGAACCAGCTATTAGGCTTGCAAGGCTGCAGAAAATAACACGCTCCTCACCATAATAAAAGAAAGGGCAGAGGAGTAGTAGTTAGCTGAGCAGTCCCTTAGTATTGAGTATTGTCTGGAGTTATGATGCAGCGTCGATGGACTGACTACATGGGTATATGCGTATGACATTATATGACATTATGAAACATGTTTTGTGACAGTTTAGGAATAAGCTGCCGTGCAACAGTACGATGCATTTAATCGAATTCAGTTTTGGTCGTGGTGCAATATATTGAACATTTCTTCCAAGGCTGCAGAAATTATTTTTGATAAAAATGGATTGCCCTTGTCTGCTTTCTCAGTTTTGAATTTTTCCTTTTCGTGATGCAACCATATGGTAGCTGTACGTATTATTCAATGATCTGATGTAGACAGATTCTCTCCCATGATATTCAGGTGCTGCCTACACCAATTTTATTCTCAGAGCGAAACGCTTTATCATTTTCTATAAATCCCACATAAAGTGGTATTTAATTTTTGTTGCTTGTTTCTGTAGTTTCGTTAACAACCTGTAGATGGTCAAAGATTCTGTATCCACTCCTAAAGTCAATTCGTGCTTTTCCCTGGTTGAAGCATAAAGTTTTTTTTTTCAGCCTGTTTATAAGGATGTTGGTAAAAATCTTGTAAATTACTGGTAAAAGGCTATTGGGCCTATTAATCTTCCATGCTCCATTTCTTCGGAATTAAATCTCTCAGGCCGTTGTTTCCACTATTTACTGTCGCCATTGTACGCAGACATCCTGTGCGATACAGTGTAAATTTCGTTCTCACTCCCTGTCTCCCTGTTTTTAACGTGACTGGAGTCATTCCATCATTTTCAGACCTTTCTTTTTCTTTCCATGCTTCGCATTGCTTTCGCTACATCTTTCGGTAGTACTTCCGGAATGCAGTCTCTCATAGTGTGTCAGCATCGCTCCAAATGAAAGAGATATTGAGATCAGCCATGTCTTTCACGTTATAACTATTCCCATGACGATTGAAATACTTTCCTACATCCATCGATCCACCTTACAAGGAGAAACTTATCTCATGAATGATCTAAGACACACAAAATATTAATTACTGCACTACGAAACTACAACACAGTAAGAGAAAATTATTTTTCCCTTACGGAGTTTTTCGTTCATTGCACCCATTATAACCCCATAGAAGAAAACTGGTTTTCTTAATAGACTTTTTTCGTTGCATATGCAGTCAGTAACTCTTCGAAATACATGTGAAAAAAGTGACGCTGCTTCCAGCAGGAAACACATGTACGACAGAAAGGTAATGACGTACAACTTCAGTTAAGATTTTGGGCTTGCGACTGGTTGATTTCAATCGAAGGTCGAATACGTCTCGTAAGAAAATTGACGAGACTGTTTTCAACTTAAACTGCGTAGCCTAAGCGAAAACATCCACAAACGATTTTTTTTTTCAGAGATATCCGACATGTAAGTAACAATGCGTGTAGCCTCTTTTTTTTTTTAATATCTCTGCGTTGAATCTTCGGCAGAGGCTTCTGTCTAAATTATGACGTTGCCAAGCTTAATTCCGTCTGGAACATGATGTGTAGTCGTTAATGGTTTGTGTCGTGCTTGTACTAATCTGGTAGGCAGCTGATTCTGTATTTCATCCCTAGGGTGTGCCACATTACTGCTTTGACCTGCCCAGTACAGCAGATTCATGTCATTTTATTGGGAGTACGTTGCAGCTGGCCCTAGTTCTTGTACTGGAGCATTATTATTATGATGCAGACAATGTCAGATTCAAACTGTTTCCACAAAGTGCTGGTCTCAGACTACCATACCACCTTAACCGAATTACGCGCTTGTCACAAGACAATTCGGCAAATACTGTTTACCAGGCACCCGCCTCCCCCTGCAGGTCCGGGGGTTAGAATAGTTCCGAGGTATTCCGGCCTGTTGTACGAGGCGACTAAAAGGAGTCTCTCACTTTTCGACGCTATGAGTTCAGATCTCATTCTATGGCTTGACCTGCCACTTCAAAATTCTGCAGAAGTGCGGGCCATATGAGGAAGGACGCCTTACGTGGTGCGTGAGTTATCCATAGTGCCCTTGGATTCGATCTGAACCTCTTGTCATGGCTCTGCATCTCCACCTGCAATTCAACTGTTTGGGTGACGACACTTTCCTGGGTATGTCATCTTCTGTTATCTCCTGTCCTCTTTCGCCCCATTGACAATATTGGATTTCTCTGCGCACAATATCCAGCACGGTAGCCAGTCACATACCCATTTGGTGGCAGCCCCGTGACAACGCAGGGATCGCACTGCTGAAGCCTGAGCTAAAAACTCCCCACGTAACTAAAAACTCCCCACGTATGCCAAGGAGTAGATGCCTGTCTTCCTGGAGCCACAGGACTCCGGGCAACAGCCATCGTGCCAGTTGGCCATTGCTGTGGGTGGGTGGCGCCCGTGGGGAGAGCACCTGATCGGAGTGGGTGGCATCAGGGTGGATGACCCGCCATGAAGCGGACTTTGTCATCTCTTGCTGGTGACTGTACGGCACCAGCAGTCTGTAAGAAGAGCAAGGTATGACCCTAAATCGTTTCCCTCCCTCGCTATACCATGGGAGGAACATAGAGCTACAGAACGGAGAGAGCCATATTCGCCTCGGTTTTTAGTCTGTAGCAGAACTAATGGGGACTCCAGTCTACCTACGAATCCTCAGTTTTTCTTTGAACACCTTGAGGATAAGTTTGGAGAAGTGACAGCGCTGTCAAAGATGAGAAACAGCGCAGTCCTGATTCAGGCAACATCCCCAGCTCAAACCCTGTCGTTACTCGCCTGTGACCAGCTGGGTGATATTCCTATTTCCGTCACTCCCCATGAAAGCCTCAACATGGTCCAGGGGATTATTTTCCATCGCGACCTCCTTTTGCAGTCTGACGATGAGCTCCGCGCGAATCTAACGGCAGTGTGTTCATTTCATCCGGCGCGTTTACAGGGTTGCTACAGGTGCCTTCATCTTGGCCTTTGAGGGTGATTCATTGCCTGAAAAGGTCAAGGTAATGGTTTACCAATGTGATGTTAAACCATAAGTCCCTCCCCCATGCGGTGCGTTAAGTGCTGGAAATTCGGGCGCATGTCTTCCCACTGCACATCCAGCGCTACATGTTTTAGACTGTGGACGTCCACTGCATCCAGATACTCCATGTGCACCACCTCCTACTTCAATCAACTGTGGAGAGCAGCACACCCCCTGCTAGCCAGACTGCACAGTACTCCAAAAGGAGCGGAAAATCATGGAGTAAAGACCCTGGACCAGTTGACTTACCAAGAGACTAAACGTAAATTTGAACGATTACACCCCGTTTGGTTGTCATCCACAGATGCTGCAGCTACATTACCATTGCTGTCACAAGTAACAGTCGTAACACTTGGTGCCACCAACATTGGGCCCTCTGGGCCTCCAGAATACGTCTGCCCCCTTGGTGGTAGGGGAAAAATCTTCCTCCGTTGCTCCCAAAGCGCCTACTTCGTGATAAAGGCCCCACAACTGCAGGGGGACATTGGTCCCCTCCCCCCTGCAACAGTCTCCTCCGTCTCCTCTCTTCCAGGAGTAGTCCCTTTGGGCCCTCTCTCCCAAGGTCTCCACTAATGCCATGGCGGACACTCGCCAGTGGCTCAGGGTGCCAAAAGCTGCTGGATGAAGAGCTTCACGGCCTTCCTCCGTGTCTGAAGCTGCTTCAGAGAAATCTTCCCAGCAAGCCCCTAATGAAGAAAAGCGAGAGAGCAAGCAAACTAAGAAGTATACTGTTAAGAAACAGGACACTCTGGTGACCCCAACACCACCACTACCTATCAATTCTGCATCTGAGGATGGGGTGGAGATCTTAGCGTCCCCTACAGACCTGGATCTCACTGATGCCTCATCCACCATAGAAATGGCTCCAAATACCCAATTGGTGGCAGCAGGTGACCCTGAGGTATAACTTCCCTCCTTACGAACTTCATGTCTTCCCAGCATCACAATACCGTCATCGTCCAGTGGAAATGCGGCGATTTTTCCACCACCTGGCTGATCTACGGCAACTGTTAAGCTTTACACCTGCTTTCGGCATTGCCCTCGAGGAACCTGGTTCCAGGAAATGCGGACCTGTGCACGGCTGTAGGGGATATTACAAGAACTGTAGTGACTATAATAGAGTGTCAGTTGGAGTTTGTGTCTATGTCCTGAACTCAGTATGCAGTGAACCTGTGCCCCTTCAAAGCCCCCTTGAAGCTGTGGCTGTCAGAATAAGGACGAAGCAGGAAATAACTGTCTGCAACATATATCTGCCTCCAGATGATGCAGTACCCCTGAACGTATTGGCTACACTGATTGATCAACTCCATAAACCTTTCCTACTTACAGGAGATTTTAACACGCGTAATCCTTTGTGGGGTGGCACTGTGCTTACTGGCCGAGACAGAGATATCGAAAATTTACTGTTACAACTCGAGCTCTGCCTCGTAAGTACAGGTACCACCATATGTTTCAGTGTGGCACATGGCACATATTCGGCCATTGATCTCTCGGTATGCAGTCCTGGCCTACTCCCATCTATGTACTGGAGAGCACTAGACGACCTGTGTGTGACCACTGCCCCATCTTCCTGTCACTGCCCCGGCATCATGCCCATGGACGCCTACCTGGATGGCCTGTAAACAAGGCAGACTGGGAAACCTTCACCTCTGCTGTCACCGCTGAATCTCCCCCATCAATGTTGTCATTGAGCAGGTCACTACAACGATCGTTTGTGTGGCAGAAAACGCGATCTCTATCTCTTCAGGGTGCTCCCGGCGAAAGACAGTACCTTAATGGTTGACAGAAGTCGCTGAGGCAATTAAAGAGCTTCGTCGAGCTCTACAGCGACATAAGCGGCAACATTCCCTAGAGCACCTAATAGCCTTTAAGGGGCTCCGTGTCCGCGTTCGCCAGCTTATAAAACGACGGAAACAGGAGTGTTGGGAGAGATACGTGTCGATAATTGGGTGCCATACGTCACCTTCCCAAGTCTGGACGAAGATCAGACGTCTTTTTGGGTACCAGAACCAAACAAGTGTCCCTAACATTAACATCAATGGCGTGTTATCCACCCACGCAAACACGATTGCTGAGGACTATGCTCGAACCACTGTGTCAGAGAACTAGCCCCCCCCCCCCCTCCAGCCTTTCGCACCATCAAACGGCGGATGGAAAGTCCTCACGTTCACTACATGCCACAGTGAACCCTATAACGCCCCATTTACAGAGTGGAAGCTCCTCAGCGCCCTTGCACATTGTCCCAACACGGCTCCTGGGCCAGATCGGATCCACAGTCAGATGATTAAACATCTCTCATCTCACTACAAGTGACATCTCCATGTGATCTTCAGCCGCATCTGGTGCGATGGCGTCTTTCCATCGCAGTGGTGGGAGAGCACCATCATTTCGGTGCTCAAACCCAGTCAAAACCTGCTTGATGCAGGTTACTACCGGCCTCTCAGCCTCACCAACTTTCTTTGTAAGCTGCTTTAACATACGGTGTGTCGGCAGTTGTCTTGGGTCCTGGACTCACATGGCCTACTGGTTCTGTGCCAGGGTGGTTTCCACCTGGGTCTCTCTGCCACTGATAATCTTGTGTCCCTCGAGTCTGCCATCCGAACAACCTTTTCCAGGCGGCAACACCCTGTTGCCGTCCTTTTTTATTCACGGCAAGCGGATGACACCACCTGGCGACATCATGTCCTTGCCACATTACACGATTTTTATCCAGAATTTCCTGTCGCTTCGTACTTCCCGTGTCCAAGTTGGTGCCTCCCATAGTTCCCCCTTGTCCAGCAGAATGGTATCCTGCAGGGCTCTGTATTAAGTGTTTATCTATTTTTAGTGGCTATTAACGTTCTAGCAGCAGCTGTAGGGCCGTCCGTCTCACTCTCTCTGTTTGCAGACGACTTCCGCATTTCGTACTGCTCCACCAGTACTGGTGTTGCTAAGCGGTGCCTACAGGGAGCCATCCACAAGGCGCAGTCATTAGCTGTAGCCCACGGCTTCCAGTTTTCGGCCGCAAAGTTGTGTGTTATGCACTGCTGTTGGCGTCGTACCGTCCATCCGTAACCGGAACTTTACCTCGCTGACGATCCCCTCACTGTAGTGGAGACGTATATATTTTTAGGGCTGGTTTTCGACGCCAGATTGACTTGGCTTCCTCACCTTCGTCAGCTTAAGCGGAAGTGCTGGCAGCACCTCAATGCCCTCCGTTGCCTTAGCAACACCAACTGAGGCGAAGATCGCTCTCGCTGCTGCAGCTCTACAGAGCCCTTGTTCGATGTCGCCTTGACTATGGGAGTCTGGTTTATGTTTCTGCGCCGACCTCAGCGTTGCATTCACTCGACCCAGTGCACCACTGAGGCGCTCGACTAGCGACGGTAGCTTTCAGGACGAGTCCGGTGACCAGCGTCCTGGTGGAGGCCGGACTCCCTCCATTGAAGGTTAGACGTGCACAACTGCTGGCCAGTTACGTTGTACACGTTCCTAGTTCTCCCACTCATCCAAATTACCGTCTCCTTTTCCCAACCACGGAGGTTCATCTCCCGCATTGGCGGCCCAGGTCAGGGCTTACAATTGCAGTCCACGTCGGATCCTTCCTTTGGAAGGGCACGGCCGACTTCATTCCCCATCCTTCCCTAATCCGATGAGACCGATGACCTCGCTGTCTGGTCTCCTCCTCCAAACAACCCAACCCCCACCATGTCGGATCCCTTCTATCTTGAGTCCTCGCCTTTAGCACCTACACTCCAGGTCCATTCGTGTACACCTCCATGGTGTACACATAGGCTGCGGCTTCGCCTGGACCTTTCACATGGTCCAAAGGACTGAGTTCACCCCGCGGCTCTCCGCTGCCACTTCCTCTCGATTCTTGACATATACCGAGGCCAGGAAGTGGTTTACACCGATGGCTCGATGGCTGATGGTCACGTCGGAAGACATATTGAACACCACTCCTTGCCAGATGGCTGCAGTGTTGTCACTGCAGAGCTGGTGGCTATATATCATGCTCTTGAGCACAACCGTTCATGCCGTGGGCAGTCGTTTCTTCGGTGTTCTGACTCCTTGAGTAGCCTACAAGCCATTGACGAGTGATACCCTCGTCATCCTTTGGCAGCGACCAGCCAGGAGTTCATGTATGCCCTGGAACGGTCCGGTCGTTGTGTTGTTTGTCTGGACCCCAGGACACGTCGGAATCCCAGGCAGCGAACTTGCTGACAGGCTGGCCAAACAGGCTACACGGAAACCGCTTATGGAGATCGGGATTCCAGTAACTGACCTGTGTTCTTTTTTACGCCGCCCGGTTTTTCGGCTTTGGGAGACGGAGTGGCATAGTCTCAGTACGCACAACAAACTTCGTACCATTAAGGAGACTACGAATGTGTGGCAGTCCTCCATGCGGGCCTCTCGCAGGGACTCTGTGGTTCTCTGCCGGCTCCTCATTGACCACGCCTGGGCGACCCACGGCTGCCTCCTGCGTCGTGAAGACCCGCCTGAGTGTCGGTGCGGCGCCCGCTTGACAGTGGCCCATATTCTGGTGCACTGTCCCACTTTGACTGCCCTGCGACGAAATCTTCGGTTACCGCACTCGTTACCCCTAATTTTATCTGACAAAGCCTCATCGGGTGATTTAGTTTTACGTTTTAATCGTGAGGGTGGGTTTCATCATTTGATCTAAGTTTTAGCGCATGTCCTTTGTCCCTTTGTGTCTTCCACTCTAGTGCTCTTAGGGCGGGGGTTTCAATATGTTGCATAGTGGCTGGCTTCTCCTCTTTATTCTTATGGTCAGCCAGCGATGGTAATCTGTTTTGTCGCTTACATCTCTTCTACCTGTTTCTTGCGTTTGTGTGTTTTATTTTCCCCTTTTGTCCATTTAAGTGTTTGTTGCCCTTCCGTCGTTCTTGTGGTTTTTCCTTTCTCTCCGTTTTGTGTTGTCAGTCTCGCTTGTTTTATTCTCAATCTTGTGGCATTGTTTTATTCGGATCAAGGGACCGATGACCTAGCAGTTTGGCCCCTTCCCCCGTCTTTTAAACCAACCAACCAGGCACCCGCCAGTTTCACAAGACGCCCTTTTGAATGACACGTAATGTATCGCGACGTACAGTTCTCTAAAATTGCGTTTCACGGGTCCAGAGATAAAGTAATTCAGAGTGCCCTCGCGTATTCATTCACGCTCAGTGTTTTCTGGGCATCATCGTGAAAAGTGGTTCATATGAACTGCAATGCGGCAAAGAACTACAACTGAGCCTCAGCCGAAGATCTGTCGTGCAATGGAAAAGACGTCGCACAGAGCGCTGTAAAGTTTAGTGGCCCTTATCAGTCAACTTCCCAGGGCGCACCATTTCTATGGCGGAGCTAGTCTTTCCTCACACCACCACTGCCAATTACTTTTTTGACTTATCCTGGACACATTAAACTCCGTGGGTACTGCGCAAACCCCACTGCACAGTGCATGTAGAGGTGAACTTCACAACAGTATCACTGATGTTCCGAACTACTGCATCAGAGTAAGGGGCGTTGGAAAGAGGACTGCCTATATATTTTATATTGTCACGATCCCTACACGAGATACATGATGCAAGCAGCAGAATTGCCTGATGGGCGCTAATGACCATAGAAGTTTTGCGCCCTAAAACCACAAACAAAAGAAAAAAGAAAAAGAATTGCCTGAATTTCATCCATAACAAACGATATTTTAAGGAAAGTCTGCAAAACTTGACAATTATGTTTTAAATAATAAATTTAGTGCACCAGGTACATGTTTTCATGTGTAGCCAACGAAAATAAAAATTTTAGTCCTATTTTCAAGTGCTGAGGTAGTTGGTATCAATTTTGAATATTATGTCTGTATGTATAATGTCCTGTGTCTCCTTGTATGCAGTAGTATTTCTATTTTCGTCGTCGTCTTCGTCGTTGTTTTATTGTTGTTTTTGCGTTGTGGTCTTCAACCTTAAGACTGGTTTGATACTTCTCTGCGAAAGGCTCTTCATCTCTGTTTAACTACAGCAATCTACATTCATTTTACCTTACTGCAGTCAAGTGTGGATGTTTGGATATTCCTCCATAACCCCCACCCCCCCTCCCAAGTTCTCTCAGTTAACCAGTGTGAGGATTCCTTGTTGCCTCAGGATGTGTCTTATTAACGGACTGTTTCGTTTAGTAAAGTCTCCATAACTGGTTTTCCCCTATTCGATTCAATACCCCCTCAATCCGTTCTACCCTTGTAATCTGCAGCATTCTTCTCTAACACTACATCCCATAAACTTCTATTCTCTTCACGTCTGAACTATTTATCGCCCATATTAAATTCTGTACAAGGTTACTTTCCAGACAGTGACGTATAGAAAGGACTCGCCATCATTAAAATTTCTAGACAAGGTTATTGAATTCTTGTTTTCAGAAATGCTTTTCTTACTGTTGCCAGTCTGCATTTTATATCCCCTCTATTGCGAACAAACAGACAATAAATATACTGCTTTTAATGTCTCATTACCTCTAGCAATAAATGATATATTTCAACGACATAGCATTGCCCTCTTTGTTGATAGTCTTTTTTCAAGACACTATCCATACCATTCAGTTGATATTCCAGCCTACCGTTCCTAAAAGAATTAGACTGTAATTGGCAAACTTCCTCCAAGTTCTAATTTCCTCTCTCTGAACTTCAATTCGCTTTACAAATTTCTGCTTGGCTTCCATCACAGCTTGCTCAATGTACAGAGTGAATAACATCGGAGATAGGCTGTAGCACTGTTTCATTCCCTGTCAACTACTGCTCCTTCGACTCTTATAACTGCTGTCTGCTTTCTGTACAAGTTGTAAATAATCTTTCGCTCTCAATATTCTATCTCTGCTACCTTCAAAATTTCAAAGAGTGTATTCCAGTCAACACCGTCAAAAGCCTTTGCTAAATCTACAATGCTGTAAATGTAGAGTTGCTTTCCTTCAACCTATCTATTGACACAAATCGTACGATCAATAACGCCCACCATGTCCCTACGTTTCTCCTTAACACAAACTGAACTTCCCTGACCTCGGCATTTACCTGTTTCTCCACTCTTCGGCAAAAAATTGTATCAGAAATTGGCTACCGTGACTAGATAAATTGATAGACTAATAGTATTCACATTTCTCAGCACCTGCCTTCTTACCCGAATTTGTTGATGCAGTAAATTAACCGCGAGTGTTTACAAGGTGTAACGGATATAACTGTAGAGATTTTTATAAGAGGTGCCTTAATATGTATCCACTTCACTGTGTTGTTTTTTCTTCGCCTAACAGTCTTGTCATAAACACGTTGCATGCTTCCCTGTCTGATGTTTTCTGCACAGTTGTAAGTGCACAACTGATTGGACTACGGCTGTCGGTACAAAGTAACTGTTTTGTGTCCATGCGTCCACACTTCAACACCTGACCTGCCGCCCAGAGGACAATAAGCAGTAATGGTTTACTCTTGCCAAACGTAGTTGGAGGTACTAACCAACCCAAAAACATATGACTTGTAATGTTTATAATTATGAGTCTACAGATGAGGTATATACTGATGTAATGTTGTTAAGTACACTGTCCTCAGTCATCAACAGAAATATCTGTACTAATACCCGTTACACCCTCCTTTTTAAGCTGTATTTTTAAACGCTGCTGACCATTAACATCGTAACGTCAGGAACGATGACAAAGAAATTTAAAATATGCATATAATATGGTGAGAAGAATACATGATGAAATTTTTGGTGATCTAGGGGTGTGCACGGTTTGAAATCTAGAGTACAGAGAATTGCCGCCACTGACAGCAACAGCCTGGCTGGGTGTGGAGTGGAACTGAGCTTGGATGACAGGTACGGGTACGTCATTACATGCTGCTCCAAATCTGTGCCAGAGTTCATCAACTGTATTGGATACAGATTGGTGGTGTCAGTGTCTCTGCAATCCACAAACTGATTTTTTTTCAGTCGTTGAGATATCTGAAGAACATGGAGGCCATGTTAACAGTCGCGCATCGTCTTTCTAGGTGGGTCTGGACGGCACAAGCAAAATGTGATGCGTTATTTTGTTGAAAAATGTCACAGACCTCGAAGATACACTGCGTGATCAAACGTATCCGGTCACCCCAAGAAACATGTTTTTCATATTAGGTGCATTGTGCTGCCACCTACTGCCACGTATTCCATATCAGACACCTCAGCAGTCATTAGACACCGTGAGAAAGCAGAATGGGGCGCTCCGCGGAACTCACAGACTTCGAACGTGGTCAGGTGATTGGGTGTCACTTGTGTCATACGTCTGTACGCGAGATTTGCACGCTCCTAAACATCCTTACGCCCACTGTTTCTGATGTGATAGTGAAGTAGAAAAGTGAAGAGACACGTAAAGTACAAAACCGAACAGGCCGACCTCGACTGTTGATTGACAGAGACAGCCGACAGTTGAAGAGGGTCGTAATGTGTAATAGGCAGACATCTATCCAGACCATCACACGTATTCCAAACTGTATCAGGATCCACTGCAAGTACTATGACAGTTAGGCAGGAGGTGAGAAAACTTGGATTACATGGTAGAGTGCTAATAAACCACACATCACATCGGTAAATGCCAAACTACGCCTCGCTTGGTGTAAGGAGCGTAAACATTGGACTATTGAACAGTGGAAAAACATTGTGTGGAGTGACGAATCACGGTGTGGCGATCCGATGGCAGGGTGTGGATATGGCGAATGCCCGGTGAACGTCATCTGCCAGCGTATATAGTAAACAGTAAAATTCGGAGGCACCGATGTTGTGGTGTGGTCATGTTTTTCATGGAGGGGTATTGCACCTCTCGTTGTTTTGCGTGGCAGTATCACTGTCCAGGCAAACATTGATGTTTTAAGCACCTTTTTGCCTCCCACTGCTGAAGAGCAATTCGGGGATGGTGATTGCATCTTTCAACACGATCGAGCACCTGTTCATAATACACGGCCTGTGGCGGAGTGGTTACACTACAGTAACACCTGTAATGAACTGGCCTGCAAAGAGTCCTGACGTGAATCCTATAGAACACCTTCGGGATGTTTTGGAACGCCGAATTCGTGCCAGGCCTCGCCGACCGACAGTGATATCTTTCCTCAGTGCAGCACTCCGTGAAGAATGGGCTGCCATTCCCCAAGAAACCTTCCAGCACCTGATTGAAGCCGGCCGAAGTGGCCGTGCGGTTAAAGGCGCTGCAGTATGGAACCGCAAGACCGCTACGGTCGGAGGTTCGAATCCTGCCTCGGGCATGGATGTTTGTGATGTCCTTAGGTTAGTTAGGTTTAACTAGTTCTGAGTTCTGGGGGACTAATGACCTCAGACGTTGAGTCCCATAGTGCTCAGAGCCAACCTGATTGAACGTATGTCTGCGAGAGCGGAAGCTGTCATCAAGGCTAAGGGTGGGCCAAAACCATATTGTATCCCAGCATTACCGATGGAGCACGCCGCGAACTTGTAAGTCTTTTTCAGCTAGGTGTCCGGATACTTCTGATCACATAGTCTAGGGTGCAGTCACCGGCCTTACGACGTTGGCAATGAAGAGCTTGCTATCTGGATTACCCGCTGTGCGAAGCAGAAGTGATTCTGTTGAGAACCCAGTGGCACTCTATCCCATTACGTCGCAATGGTCCAGACGTCGTGGCATTGTCAGGGAGCCTACCTGACTTGTTGCAGACGGACTCAAGCTACTTGAAGTGGCTGTATTGCCCTACACCGCTGAGCGACCAAATTGTTCGTCCTCTCGGGCGCTAGTCGCTTGGATCCGTCAAGACCCTGCACGTCGTTAAGCAGGGCCTCGATGTTCGGAACACAGTCGTGGGATCCCGACCAACGCTAGAAGCGATGTCGTGGGACGACTACCACAGTCGCGATGGGCTACATTCCTTCCATTGTCGAATCCAGGCAAGTGCTAGTTGGTGTTCCTCCTCCTCATAAACATCCAGCATCGCAATATGAATTCTTAATGAGAAATCCGCCGCATATTCATTCTTTATGCACACATCAACAGCAGGTTTGCGTCGCCACAATATGTCATGCAGGCATGTTCCTATAGTGACTTTGCCTGTGGCACTGGAAGGTCAACCTTGACTGTAAAGATAAACACAGTAGCCAGAACCTACTCTCGGGTAGAGCGCCGCACTCGAATGGACTGCGGAATTTCAGTTTAAAGTAAAGCACCATCATGATACGGACAGTTGCGATCAATGATGAGGTCCGCATAATTAAGTACGTGCAGAAGGCTTGTCACTCAGGGAAGTTGTCAGACGTGTATATTGGACTCAAACTGACTTGATGTGTGCGCATATCAGTTCCAGCTGACAGGCTCTGCTGAGGACTTCACACTGCACAGGCCGCCCTCGTTCGACAGGTTCACAGCATGATCGGTGTCGACGATTTTTGTGTCAAGGGAACGGTGAGCTCTAAAACAGAATTCGGCGTTCGACGAGGCAACAGGACGTCATCTAACTCATAAAACTGGGAGGAGACAGTTGCGTGATACGAGTTTCCATTCACGACGACCATGGCGAGCACTATGTCATACACACCACCACGTTCTCCGTTACAAGTGGGCGAGAAATCGCGGTGAATGAACGCCGCAGTGTTGGTGGCGAGTGTTACTTACCAACGAAATACCGATCTGTTTGCGTCGTGATAATCGAAGACAATTAAGAATCTGTTAGATGACAGTCAGTTGGCTTTGTGAAAGTTAAAGGCATCAGAGGGCAGTTCTGACATTACAGTTGATAATGGAAGCAAGACTGAAGAAAAATCAAGACACGTTCATAGAATTTGTCGACCTGGAGAAAACGTTCGACAATATAAAATGGTGCAAGATAATGGAAATCCTGAGAAGAATCAGGGCAAGCTATAGGAGGAGAAGACGGGTAATATACAATATGTAGGAGAACCTATAAGGAACAATAAGACCAAGAACGAATTGTGCGGATTAGAAAGGGCGTAAGGCAGGGATGTAGTCTTTCGCCCCTACTGTTTCATCTACACGTTGAAGAAGCAGTGAGGGGAATAACAGAAGAGGGGATTAAGATGAAAGGTGAAAGGATGTAAATGATAAGATTCCCTGATGACATTGCCATCTGAAGTGGAAGTGAGGAAGAATTACAGATTCTGTTGAATGGAATGAAGTCTAATGAATACACAATGTGGACTGAGAGTAAATCGAAGAGAGACGAAAGTAATGAGAAGTAGCAGAAATGAGAACAGCGACATCAGGATGCGTCATCACAAAGTAGATGAAGTTAAGGAATTCTTCTACTTTGGTGGGCGGCCGCTGTGGCCGAGCGGTTCTAGGCGCTTCAGTCCGGAACCGCGCTGCTGCTACGGTCGCAGGTTCGAATCCTGCTTCGGGCATGGATGTGTGTGCTGTCCTTAGGTTAGTTAGGTTTAAGTAGTTCTAAGTTCTAGGCGACTGATGACAGTCCCATAGTGCTCAGAGCCATCTGAACCATTTTCTTACGTCGGTACCAAAATAACCCATGACGAATGGAGCAAGGAGGACATAAAAAGCATACTGGGACTGGCAAAAAGGACGTTCCTGGTCAAGAGGAGTCTACTAGTATCGAAGATAGGTCTTAATCTGAGGAAGAAATTTCTGGGAATGTACGATTGGAGCACAGAATTGTATGGTAATGGAACATGGGATTGTGGGAAAGCCAGAACAAAAGAGAAGCGAAGCCCTTG
Organism: Schistocerca cancellata; assembly: GCF_023864275.1. Taxonomy (NCBI): domain Eukaryota; kingdom Metazoa; phylum Arthropoda; class Insecta; order Orthoptera; family Acrididae; genus Schistocerca; species Schistocerca cancellata. The sequence goes on from NC_064631.1 coordinate 500,712,891, forward strand.
AAATGTGGCAGGAGGTGGTTCTCGGGAGTATCGACGAGGAAAGGAACATATGGAAAACATTGACAAGAAGGAGGGACAGGTTCATGGGACATCTGTTAAGACATCAGAGAATAACTTCCATATCCTAGACGGAAGTGTAGAGAGTAAAAACTGTAGACGACAGAGATCCAGCACACAATTGAGACGTAGGTTGCAGCTGCTACTCTCAGATCTAGAGGTTGGTAACGGATAGGAATTCGTGGCCGGCCGACTCAAACCATTCTGAAGACTGATGACTAAAAACAATCGTAGACAACGTGTTTGGAGACACACTGATAAAACTGAACACCTTTAACTGTGTCCCACACATTTTGCATCAAGGCAGTGGTGGAGAGATGTTATAGGGTGGCATTACATGGTCCACCGTGTATCTCTCATGGTTGTTAAGAGTAATGTCATTTGCTTTATGGTACAGGGCTAGGTTTTGAACCTAAATTTTGGTGACAATTTCATTTTGGTGGATGACAACTCGATTGCTCATCTTCCTGTTCTCGTGGGCACTTTCCTTCAGTGTGCTAGATCACCAGAATGAAGTGGCCTGCCTGTTCCCAGTCCATGAATCCAATGCAGCATCTGTGGGATCGAACGAAACGAGATCTTTTTGGATAACGGCAACGACCACGTACTTAACGCATAATCGCCATTAGAGAACAGGACAACTTCATGACCTCATCGATGGTATGTCACGACTGATTAAAGCCTGCATACGAGCAAGACGACGTTCCAATACGTATTGACATTTCTCGGGAGTGCTGCGAAAAATTCCCCATGGAAACAGACGATTTGGTCGTTACACTATTTTTTAATTTGGTGATGTCACATTGCAAATGATTATACACGCGTGCCTCTGTGTCAGTTTTTGTTTTTTGTACCATGATTTTCTAAAGGGGGGGGAGGGGGTGATGCAAGAATTTTATTGACCTACGTATACAGAATGTAAATTGCGATATCTGTAACTTTGGTGTGCGGTTGCACTGAAATGCCAATCAGCTTTAGATGTGTTGTGTACTCCATGCCAGTTTGTTGCCGCATGCCGCATTCATTGTGTTGCGGTTTTAAAGACCAGCACTGTATTTGAAAAGAGAAACAGAACTGTACTTTAGCCAGCCGCTGTGCACTCCCTTACTTGAGAGAGCAACATTCCAGATACACAATCCTCTCCCGCGACAGGATCGCTGCCAGACCGACAGCGTCACAGCGAAGTACGAGGAGGGGAGGGGGTGGGGGGGGGGTCGAGGGTGGGAGGAAGAGGGGCGGGGCGGCTTGAGTACTGGACGGCGAGTTTGGGCCACTGGTTGACTGCCCGTCCCCTGAGAACGTCCTTCGGGTACGAACCGATTGCGACCTCCCTCAACATAACATCGTGTACTTGGGCCAAGGAGCTAGGTAACCGACAAGGACGTCGTACGAGTTTTAGTCCGACGACTTTCTCTTTGTCATAAATACTGAAACAGTTATTAGTATTTCGTAGGTACTGAAGCTGAGATTGTGTACTGTAATGTATTATCTTATTCTCGCGGTCTGCCCTCGAAAGAGTGACTTGATGCGCCTTCTTCACTGTAGTATCCTGTGCAAGCCTCTTCATCTCTGCATAACTTCTGCAGACTACATCTATTTCAGCTCGCTTGCTTTAACCAAGCTTTGGTCTCACTCTAAAGTTTCTAACCCACAATATTTCCCTACGTTACAACATCGACAATTTCTTGATGCTTCAGGAAGTATCGTGATGCCTCATCCCTTCGTTTAGGCAAGTAGTGCCATAAATTTTTTTGCTTCCCGGTGCGCTTAAATACTTTGTCATTAGTTACTCAATCTGTCCATCTAATTTTCAGCGTTCTTCTTCAGCACCGCATTTTCATTCTCTTCTGTCTGAATTGTATAGCGACTACTTTCACTTTCGTACAAGACTCGCTCCACACGAATAACTCCAGAAAGGAGACACCATCATTTAAATTTATATCCAGTCTGACGCGTTTCTCTTTTCCAGAAATGCATTTGTTGCTACAGACACTTTATATCGTTCCTGCTTCGGCCATTGTCTCTTAGCTGCCAAATAGAGTAACGTCCAGTAATTTTAGTCTCATTTCGTGATCTAATTGTCTCACCAGCATTTAATTTTAGTACACTGCATTACCGTTCCTCTACTGTTGACATTTATCTTGCAACCTCATTTTCAAGACATTACCAATTTCTTTAAACTGGTCTTCCAATTTCTTTGCTGTCTCAGAGAGAATTAGTGTATTTTTAGCTCTTTTACTTTTACAAGTCCGTCTGTATAACATCGTTTTCTTTACACTTTATGACCGGTTTTGGCTTATCGCCATCTTCAGATCTGAAGATGGCGAGAAGACGAAACCGGTCATAAAGTGTAGAGAAATCTAAGTGATCAAGACGAACTTCCAAAAATAAAAGTGCTAAAAATAAAATGATCGCAGACTCATATACAGCTGGCCGGTGTGGTCTTGCGGTTCTAGCGCTTCAGTTTGGAACCGCGTGACCGCTACGGTCGCAGGTTCGAATCCTGTCTCGGGCATGGATGTGTGTGATGTCCTTAGGTTAGTTAGGTTTAAATAGTTCTAAGTTCTAGGAGACTGATGGCCTCAGATGTTAAGTCCCATGGTGCTCAGAGCCATTTTGAACTCATATACAGACTTGGTCTTCAATTGAGAAATTAGTGTGATAAGCAAATACCAAGGACTACATTTGTTCTCCCAGAACTGTAATTCTTTTCCAAATTTCTCCTTGATTTGCTTCAAAGCTTGATCAATGTCTACACTTACCAATACTATAAACATAGATTTGCCCTTCCCGCATTATACTAAAAGAGGGCAATCTGCTGTCTTGGACACACTATAATGATCAACATGTTTTGTGGCGAATTTTTGGATCTGACGATAGTCTGTGATGGCTATAACGGGTTATCGAAAATATAATAAAAATTCAGTCTAGACTGTTTTTCTGTCAGTCTTCTGAGGTATCTCGTAGAGGTATTACTGGCTGACGCATCCCTACATTTCTGTGGAACCCAGTTGATCTTCCCCGAGGATGGCATTTATGGATTTTCACATTCTCTTAGTAATTCATGCCAGTATTTTGCAACCATAACTCATTAAACTATTGCTTCAGTTACAGAACTGTCAGCACCTGCCTCCTTTGGAACAAATTACAGATGTAAGCTTCGCAGAGCAATTTTTGATAGTGGAGAAATTTCATTGTAATACCGTTTTCCTACTTTCCTAATGCTACCAAAAACATTTAATCACTAATTCTCCATGTGGCTGTAACAATATACCCAGTCAACATTATATTTCAGTGAGAATTAGTGTAATCTCGTTGACAGTTTATGGAGCGCTATTGTAGCGATTAATCTGCACGCACTGTAGCGGCGTTCTCGTTGCGATTCGGGAGGTTCTGCCGCGCGGGTGGAAACAATACGCTTGTGCAGCGCACGTTATTGTGGTCCAGTGGGAGGGCGCTGGCCAGAGCTTCGATCGCGGGACAACAAAGGTGTATCCCGGCGGCGGTAATAGCATCTTGTGTGCGCCGCGCGGCGCCGCGCCTGTGCCTATGCAGCACGCAACGCGGCCGTGTGTGCGGGCAGCCGATTGATCAGGCCTGCAGCCTAGTGCGCACCGACGCCTCTAGAGTGAAATAATTATAGCCTATGGCGGCGTTGCCAGCCTGCCGGCTGACGAGTGACGTGGCTGGATTTGGCCGCTGCAGGTGCGCCGGTGCCCGTGCACTGCACTCTGCTTGTTGCATCTCATCCGTCTCGTGCGCACAGTCTGACGTAGCATTACCATTTCCCCTCTTTGCTACTATGCAGAGTTTATGGGAAATAATGCCTCGTTATCATTCCAAATAGTGGGCTTATCTGCAAAGGTAGTTCAGTTTTCACGCAGCACCGGAAGTAGTAGAGGGAGGCGCAGGGGGTCGTGGACCAGTTCCTACACTCAGGAACGTAGTAATTGCTTAGAGATGTAGTAGTGAGAAAGCCACATTGCTACTCTTCTGCTTACAGCGGTCGTTAAAAATAGCCATTGAACTTGAAACCGTGCCAAATGTGAAATCTGTTCTGTAATACGGATTTTAGTGGGAAAAAAGCTGTTGATATTCATCGCGAAGTTTTTGCACTGTTCGAAACGTATGTGGTGAGTGAAGGTGCTAAGTGAAGCCGTTTGGTTTAGAGTGGGAGAATGAATGTTCATGATAGAAGTGTTCATGTACCGGGTGATCAAAAAGTCAGTATAAATTTGAAAAGTACTTCTCTATCTACATAATAATGTAGATAGAGAGGTAAAAATTGTCACACATGCTTGGAATGACAAGGGGTTTTATTAGAAAAAAAACACCATATTGCTAGACGCGTGAAAGATCTCTTGCGCGCGTCGTTTGGTGATGATCGTGTGCTCAGCCGCCACTTTCGTCATGCTTGGCCTCCCAGGTCCCCAGACCTCAGTCCGTGTGATTATTGGCTTTGGGGTTACCTGAAGTCGCAAGTGTATCAACATCCGACGCCAATGCCTCACCATAACTCCGGACATGCTTTACAGTGCTGTTCACAACATTAGTCCTCGACTACAGTTATTGTTGAGGAACGATGGTGGACATATTGAGCATTTCCAGTAATGAACATAATCTTTTCTTTGTCTTACTTTGTTATGCTAATTATTGCTATTCTGATCAGATGAAGCGCCATCTGTCGGTCATTTTTTGAACGTTTGTATTTTTTTGGTTCCAATAAAACCCCATGTCATTCCAAGCATGTGTGTCAATTTGTACCTCTCTATCTACATTATTCCGTGATTTATTCAGTTTTCAAATTTATACTGACTTTTTGATCATCCGGTATATGCAATTAGCACTGATCTGGTACTGATACAATTATTGAAAAAAAATCGTAGAAACTCGAGTTTCACGATAATTCAACACTAAGTGCAATTTTCCACTGATCAATCGGCGTGCTTTGTATGAGATCGCCGGCCGGTGTGGCCTTCCGGTTCTAGCGCTTCAGTTTGGAACCGCGTGACCGCTACGGTCGCAGGTTCGAATCCTGCCTCGGGCATGGATGTGTGTTATGTCCTTAGGTTGGTTAGGTTTAATTAGTTCTAAGTTCTAGGCGACTGATGACCTCAGCAGTTAAGTCGCATAGTGCTCAGAGCCATTTGAACCATTTTTCTATGAGATCGTCAGTAAGGAATAAGGCTAGCTCAAATTTTGTGGGCGTTCGCTTCCAAAATTTCGTGTGAAGAAGCTTCTCGACAGTATCTTTATCGTAAGGATGTGGAAGGTGAGGGCGTGTGTGTGTGTGTGTGTGTTGTCCTTACTGCGAGTTAGTTTAAGTTAGATTAAGTAGAGCGTAAGCCTAGGGACCGCTGAACTCAGAAGTTTGGTCCCATAGGAACTTACCATAAATTTCCAATTTCCAAACTCTGCCAACCAGAAAGGTTATCGCTACTGGTTTTAGGGATACTAAATGAATCTTCTTTGAGGATTTATTGAACATGGAGGACAATCAAATATGGAGGCATTAAGGAAATACAGAAGAGCCATTCAAAACGAGCGACGTCTTCTCTTGACTACTGCTATGCTTTTGCCCGATAATGCTGGACCACGCATGATAAGTCTTGCATCAATTCAAGTGCGACGTTCTGAACGTTCACCCTACAGCCTACCTCCTCCTCATGCACATGAACGTGACTGGAGTCTGACGAAGAAACGCGCACGCTGTCACTGGTTGGCGGCAACTTCAGCCGGCAGAATTTTAAGCAGCAGGAATTTGTCAACACATTAAACCATTTCAAAAATGGTGACTATGTGCAAAAGGAATACAGCGCTGTCGCTTATTATTTTTCTAATTACTTTTACTGTTGCACTACTTTACCTATAGCCTAACGGAGGCACGGAAGAATTCAGTGAGCTTGGCGTCTCCTTCCGAGGGAGTGATCAACATCTACACAGACACAGCACTCATTCCATTACACGTTTCAGAGATGCGTGGGACTTAACCCACGATACCGCAGCAAGTCTGGGATTTCACGCCAGTAGCTCTTCTCCCTCTATCGCCAAATATGGGAGACTGAAATTTCTGAGTACCGTTTCTTCGCGTCGAACATTACCGCCCTCCGTTAGCGAAGCTGGAGGGTTTTGGTGCTGATCTGGCTTCAGTGTGACGATGAGCAATAAGTATTTTGTTTATGATAAATCAAGTATCTGCCTTTATATCTGATTGTTTAATAACTTGGTATATTGATGTGCATGTGATTCAAGCTTTAGTACGGTGAGCGGCACTGAGTCATCAGGCAACAAAGCAATCACGATAAATGGTGAAGATGCACGCGGGTGCTTCTAGTGCAAAACGAGGCGAAAGACAATGGCACAGAGCAGTGCCGATTAGAGAAGAATTGATTGCCCTCTTCGCAATAAGTAGCACGTTCCGTTAAAGCCCCTTTTATACAAGCGACTTCCTTGTCTTAACAGACTACCCGTGGCAAGTGAGACTACAACACCGCCGTGGTAATTTATTCGTGTCTGAGTCTCATCTGTCAAGAGTGGGCCCATTTCCCAAAAGATATCGATGCGACGCAAAAAAGCACCCAACAAGTATGTGCAAAATTTGCACGAAATCACAAAGTACGAAGTGGAACGACGAGGAAGTGGACGGGGTGTAAAGTGTTGAAAGTCTCTTCGGGTTTGCTACCGGATCCTAAAATCAACTTGAACAGAAGTTAAACAAACTTCGGAGGAAAAAAGGGCATTTTCCTGATGATGGCGACCAGTTGGATCGTCGAAATATCGAGTTGATTCTAGGATCCGGCAGCAAACCCGAAGAGACTTTCAAGACTTATTACGCCGGGAAAGCCTACGTAATCACGGGGTGTAAAGTGGTTTTACGCTGAGGTGAGAGAAGGCACGGGATACCTCCTAACAACGTGTCGGACATCCTTTCCCCGTCATAGTGCAGCAAAGCGACTTGGCATGGACTCAGCAAGTCGTTGGAAGGCCCTTGCAGAAATACTGACCCATGCTGCCTCTCTATACCTTTCCATAATTGCTGAAGTGTTGCCGATGCAGGATTTTGTGCACGAACTGACCTCCCGAGTGTGTCCCATAAACGTTAGGTAGGATTCATGTCGGGCGATCTGGATGGTCAAATCATTCGCTCGAATTGGCCACTACTTTCTTCGGACCAGTCGCAAATTCCATCGTTGTTCGTGAACATGAAGTTCATGAATGGCTGCAAATGGTCAACGATTAGTTCAGTTTAGCTTCGTGGGGTCTGTGCCGCCCTCGGACCCTACCATCGGCTCTTACCAATTGAAATCGGGACTCCTCTGTCCAGGCCACGGTTTTCCACTCGTCTAGAGCCCATCCGAGCCCAGGAAAAGCTGTGTGGTTGTGTCGTGCTGGTAGCGAAGGCAATTCGCGTCGGTCTTCTGCCGCCGTATCTCATTAACGTCAAATTTCGTCGCACTGTCCTAACGGATACGTTCGTCGTACGTCGCACATTTATTTCTGCGTTTATTTCACGCAGTACTCGACGTCTGTTTTCACTGACGACTCTACGCAAACGCCGCCACTGTTAGCCGTTAATTGCAGGTCATCGTCCACTGCATTGTCCGTGGTGAGAAGTAATGCCTGAATTTTGGTATCCTCGAGTACAAAGGACAGCTCCGCCAATGCACTGCCCTCTGATACCTTGCGTACGCGATACTAGCGATCTCTATGCGTGTATATTGGTATCTCATGGCTGTCACATGGTTCAAATGGCCCTGAGCACTAAGGGACTTAACTTCTGAGGTCATCAGTCTCCTAGAACTTAGAACTACTTAAACCTAGCTAACCTAAGGACATCACACACATCCGTGCCCGAAGTAGGATTCGAACCTGCTACCGCGGTGGTTGCGCGGTTCCAGACTGCAGCGCCTAGAACCGTTCGGCCACCCCGGCCGGCCATGGCTGTCACCTCAGTGTACATCTACCACAACGATTTTGAAACTGCTAAACTAATAATTTTTAAGGTTGTAATTTTTTTCCTATTAGATTTTTTTGTTGACAATGTATACTATTCAGCGTTGTGTTGTTATAAGGGGTGACCAGAAAGTTCTTGTTTGAATTCATTGCTGCAGCTTATATGCAGCTTAGCGCGACCCCGATGCTCCTACTGTACGTAGACAAGAGATAGTGTTGCATTAGCGTCTTTCCGATGTGCGTGTGCTAAAGGCGAAAACGAGAACAATGGCGGCGTTATTACCAAACACGTCCAAACAGGACCAAAGTGCCGTTATTCTTTTCGTGGCTGCTGAAGGACAAACAGCAGTAGGCATCCATCGGAGAATGTGTAAGGGGCAGCACGTCTGTCGACAATATGGGGGAGAGAGAGAGAGAGAGTCACAGAAATGATACAGGATTTGGGCTGGACATCATTGAAACAAATGCGTTTTTCGTTGCGACGGAATCTTCTCACGAAATTCAATTCACCAACTTTCTCCTCCGAATGCGTAAATATTTTGTTGACGCCGAACTATATAGGGATGAACGATCGCCAAGATAAAATAAGGTAAATCAGAGCTCGTACTGAAAGATATACGTGTTCGTTCTTTCCGCGCGCTATACGAGATTAGAACAATAGAGAATTGTGAAGGTGGTTCGATGAACCCTCTGCCAGGTACTTGAATGTGATTTGCAGAGTATCCATGTAGATGTAGAACCACCGATCTGGAATGTCGCGCCTAGGAGTGCTGCTGCTTCATGGTATCGCACGCCCCCCGTATCGCAAATATCGTAAAGCAGAAGTTACGCCATCTCAAGTGGGACACATTTGAACACACAGCCAGTGGCCCTGATCTTTTCCCCGGGCGATCGTACTCCTTCGGTCCCGTGAAAAAGGCCTTCAAGAATCGATGATCGCTGTTGGTCGAGGATGTGCAGCAGGCAGGGCGTGATTCACACGGGAGGACACGGTGTTTTACGTAACAAGTATCCTCAGCCTGGTGCGTTGATGGGATGATTGCCTCAATGCTCACGGAAATTCTGCCTGATTGGCACACCGATTGTGGACTGTACGATCTCCGAACGTAAACCTTTTGATCGCCCCCTTATACATTCCTTCTGAATAAGTCACACCTGAAGACGCCCAAGAAGATCTATTATTGATTATGTGTAAATATTTATATTTTGAAGTAAGGGTTACTTCAACAAGAACAGCACCGCGTGAAAAAAATCAGCGTATAGCTACAAGGCTGGTATTCGCATGCTGCTTTTATTGCGACTGTCTCGCGCATCACGCTGCCCCGTTTAGCACGCGTCGTTTCCAACCGCCTGGGCACCGCTTTCTTCAAACTAAATGGTACGGCAAGATGTTAAGTGCTTGTTTCTACCGGGTGCTGTTGCAGAGTGGAAAGGTACAGAAATAGTCTGAAGGCGGTTCGATGAACGCTATGCCACACACTTAAGTGCGATGTTTCTGAAATAAACCGCTTTCAGCTGTATATGATCTTCACGACGAGTTTCGTGATACCAGATCACATCTTCAGGTGTGCATCTACAAGATACGAAACGTACAATCGACATTACGATGAAAAAAGAAAAGATACCCATCCTAACAGTCTATCTTCATGACAAGCAATATGAAATACTCACAAGTAAGTAACGCATTTAAGCCCTGATACCGGAAGGAGGAGGACTCAACCTTCTCAAAATACTGTTAACCCAAAAATGCAGGGCGTCACAGTACATATTGACCAGTTGAGAAAGTGGCTCGTGATAAGCGCGTTTACTTGCATCGAAAAGAGCAAACTAAGTAAACAAGAAAAGATAAAATGCCCATGGTTAGAAAAAACTCACTCCGTACCAGGAAGCGGTGAACAGCAACCAAATGTTCAAATGTGTGTGAAATCTTATGGGACTTAACTGCTAAGGTCATCAGTCCCTGAGCTTACACACTACTTAACCTAAATTATCCTAAGGACAAACACACACACCCATTCCCGAGAGAGGACTCGAACCTCCGCCGGGACCAGCCGCACAGTCTATGACTGCAGCGCCCAAGACCGCTCGGCTAATCCCGCGCGGCGGACAGCAACCCCCCAACCGCCTCGCTGTGAAGCGCTACTCTGCTAGTCACGGGAAGAAATTGCTAAAACCAAATAGACCAGACGCAAGAGCATGTAACAACAAACCCACGATCAAAACCAAGCAGTCTAACAACTACGACATATGTCCTTGAAAGCTAATCAAAGTTGTAGAGATTGTCATGTCTTAACTCCACCCGACTGTGACGCGTTTGTTGGTATAGCTTTAGACTCTGCATAACTTCAGTCTCTTCCAGAATATTTGTGTGCCCATTTACTTCTCTGTGTAAGGCTTCTAAATTATTAGCTACACACGTTGCAGAGTGGCCAGAATCAGGTAAGCGGCTACTTACAGTAGGATGCGAACTCCTCAGACACTGGCGTTCTCGGAACTAAATACCAAACCGTATGCCAGTCTGCCCCATGTACCTGTCAGGACAATATTCGCACCTGATTCAATATACACCAGTGGCATCGCAGCTTCCATAAGCTACCTTCTCTATGTACAGGTCTTCGGCCGAGATTCTGTGGGATAAAGAACGCTGGCATTATCTTTTTTGTCCCTAGCTTTTTGCCTATTTTGTGTGAAATTGTGCCAAATTCCGTATCCTATGGTAACCACTAAACTTGTCTTCCCCGTCGTCCAACCTGAGTAGTGTGTTTCCGTTACTGTTTGATATCTGCCTCTTGGTTGGGGGAAAAACCCTCGTCGTCTTTTTCGGAAGCAGACGGAACAAAATAGCTTCAACTACATGTGCAGACGACTCCTTGGGCAGACTGCTGCTCCGCAACTCCTCAGGCGAGCAGATGAGCGCCTCCTTGAGCAGATGAGCTGGGGACTTAGAAATATTTCGAACTGAGTCACTCTTAGCCGCAAACGCAGGTTGTTGGTGGTTATACAGCCACTTCGGCCTCCACCTGCAGATTAACACGTTGAGATTTATCCGCGACAGTGAGGTGAACGGTTGATACAGTCGAACTATTTTCACTGTGTTTCATTAAGTTTCAAGCTTCACTCTGAAGACTTGCTTACAGATTTTTATGATCAGCGTGGTTTCATCTCCGGCCACATATGTAAACGCACATCCTTCTATAGCGCTGTCTGTCTTTTAATACTTCTATTAACATTTCAGTAACCAGGATACGACTTCGCGAATATTATTGTTTTGTACTGGGACATAGTTATTAGAATCAGATTACCGACCTTTCATCCAAATGTGACACGTTAATAGCTTGGTATTGTCAATGTTTGTCAGATATATTAATGAACATTTTAATGTATTACTCTGAATTGTAATTCCTGTTTAATTTTTTATCGTACCAATTCACTACTCATTATTTGGAGGGGTTATAATTTGTTTATATCAGATCACAGGGCCACAATTTACATGTGTTACACGACTTACGTTAGCATCTTAAAACAAAGACATCTGAGGAAGTAGTATACCATTGATTAATATGTTCACTGTAATGTAGTTAAAATATTCTTCAGTTATTTATTGCATATTAGTAATTATTTAAAAAACTATTGAATCGTAGCTACTTCATGATATTATGCCAATATGCAGAGACACACAACTGTAATAATTTTCATGTGTTAATTTAGATTTCATTAAATATACAAATTCATAGTTCAAAGATACTATTACACTGTAATTATATATTTTGTATCAGTTTACCATTTTGTAAAATACAAAGAAATTTTATACATTTCCAAGGAAAAGTTTAAAATATCTAGGCATTTTATATGTGTCGTAGGAAAAGTGCTGAATTAAAATTAAATAAAACATCTTGCCAAAACCTTCTATGCATTCTATACAGCGCCTTGAATTGACCCTTTGCCAGTAACATATTCTTGTCAAAACACCGCCACACTTATAATAATACGGGAGTGTACACCTTTACTACCTGCACTAACTGTGCTCAACATGATGGTGCTGTAGACTGGCCGGGCCTTAAGTTCGAGATTTCCGCTCGTTTGAAAATTGTTGTTGTTGTTGTTGTTGTTGTTGTTGCAGCGGCGGTAATGGAAGTGCTCGATCTATAATAAACTATGTCTTTAGCGCCACAGTTAGTACAAATAATGTACTAAGATGTGTGGAATTGTAAAACAGATTTAAAAGGATGAAACAGTACAAATACTTAACACCTTTCCGAGCTACAGCGGCGCCATCTTGCGGTAGGTTCAGTGACTTGCTCGCAGAGGAGTGGTCGGTTGGAAAAAAAAAGAAAAAAAAGTTTCAAATGGCTCTGAGCGCTATGGGACTTAACTTCTGAGGTCATCAGTCCCCTAGTACTCAGAACTACTTAAACTTAAGTAACCTAAGAACATCACACACATTCATGCCCGAGGCATGATTCGAACCTGCGACGTGGTCGGTTGAAGTGCAGCCAGCGACAGTATCGTAGGACCGACCCAACACGAACTTAAGGAAAACATACTAAAACTGGCACAGCCACACCATGACTTTTAGAAAACGTAAAAAAAAAGATGCAGTGGGGACTGAAATCATTCTCTCCGTTTAATATTGTTTTGAGGATATTTATTTTCATGTTCAATATCTGTATTAGACTAACTGGTTTGATAAGAATTACCGATGGTAAAAGAAGGGAATGAAATGTTACTGAACTGCAAAGAGCAGAAGAGGGGCAGGGGAAACTCAGACAAGATGAAGCCGGCACACTCATTTTGTAAGTGCCGTAATAGCACTATGCAGCATACTACAATCGCCATTCATTACATCAGCATACAGTTTTTACCCTCTACAGCTCCCTCTAGCTACCGTGAAAGTTATTCCTGGTGTCTCGACAGATGCTTTATCATCCTGTCCGTTCTCCTTATCAGTGTTTTCCATGTATTCCTTTCCTCTCCGATTTTGCGCAGAACCACCTCATTCCTTACCGTATCAGTGCACGTAATTTTCAACGTAATGCTGTACCGCCACATCACAAATGATTCGATTCTCTTCTGTTCCAGTTTACCCTCAATCCATGTTTCAGTACCGTACAATGCTGTGCTCCAAGCGTACATTCTCAGAAATTTATTCCTCAAATTAAGACTGGTTCCATACTATTAGACTTCTCTTGGAGAGCAATGCTCTTTTTGCCAGTGCTAATCTGGTTTTTGTATCCACCTTACACCGTCCATGTTCGCCTACTTTGGCAGGCAGCGCAAGGAGGACATAAAAAGCAGACTAGGACTGGCAAAAGGGCATTTCTGGCCAAGTACTGGTCTTTCCCCATTATTTGAATGTATAACAGCGGTGTTTACGCACACGAATTAATCTTTCTAGTCTGAAACTTGTGATTAGAAAACTTTTCACCTGTGAAGTAGGCTTCTAGACCCCATACGGTGAAGATAATGTCCGGTAGAATGATAATCTGTCGAGCAAACCATACTACTAATATCAGACATAGACCTAAATTTGGGAATACATTTCTGAGAATGTAGCAGAATTCCTTCATTTAATCTTCTATGCTAACCTCAATTCTGATAGATTCTGACTGTTATCATTTCTGCTACTTCTCACTATTTTCGTCTTTCTTCGATTTGCTCTCAACCCATACTCTGTACTCAGTAGCCAGTTCAAGCCATTCAATAGGTCCCGTAATCGTTCTTCAATTCCCACAGGATAGCAATGTCATCAGCGAATATTATCATTGATATCCTTTCGTCTTGAATTTTAATCCCACTCTTGAATCTTTCACTTATTTCTGCCATTGCCTCTTCGGTGTATAGGTTGAACAGTAGGGACGAGAGACTACATCGCCGTCTTACACACTAATAAGCACAGCTCTTCGTTTTTTGTCTTCGAGTTTTGCTGTTTACCGTTGGTTCTTGTACGTACCATACATTACCCGTTTTTCCCTATAGCTTATCCCATATTAGTGCTAGCGAGTGAAAAAACATGCGAGATACAGTGTGGTTTCTGAGGCTGAATCGCGAATAGTTTAATATGATGTAATTCTGCGGTGGGAAGATCTTACATGTTTACGCTATTTCTGAGTCACTTCTCAGAGTCAATAAATTACTAGGCGGTTTCAACATCATCCAAATAATTAATATTGACGCCACATCGATCAGTGGAACTCCTCGATACCACGAGTATGCCATAGGTTCACTGTTGGCTAGTTGGGATTGCAGCACGAATAACTCCAACTACTGTATCCTCCATAATAGACTGCGTCAGATAGTTTTCATTTTAAGTCTTGTTTAGTCCTATTAGAGAAATACGAGTTTCAAAGGCACACACTAGTAAGCCCAGATATGAAGCTACTATCTATTTGGTGTTAGAGGGGGCAAAACTAATCAAAATGTGTGAAATCTTATGGGACTTAACTGCTAAGGTCGTCAGTCTCTAAGCTTACACACTACTTAACCTAAATTATCCTAAGGACAAACACACACATCCATGCCCGAGGGAGGTCTCGAACCTCCGCCTGGACCAGCCGCCAAGTCCATGACTGCAGCGCCCATAGAGCGCTCGGCGAATCCCGCGCGGCAAAACTAATTCAACTGCCATATGGTAACTTGCACAACGACGAAGAACAGCACTAATAGACGCATACTATTCCTGACTAAGTATCCGCCGTTACACGTGCATTGCTTCACTGTCGAGTATATGGGGTAATATTACATATTGAACACTCGCCACTTCAGTGCCAGATCTACAACATTCTATCTGGCTTGTTATGGAAAATCGTCTCTCCACCCTGTGGGATGTATAAGCCTGCTTCGCAGATGAAAAGTTTTCTAATCACACGTTTCAGACCTGACAGATCACTTCATGTGTTACACATTCACATAATTGCTAAAGACATCTGCTTCAGTCGCGAGACGTGTTGGTGGTCGCTGATGACAGGAAACCAGAGCTTCGAAAGCATAAGAGGCGATAGATTCCTCTTTCCACTAGGATGCAGGAATGCAGTACAGTTCGGTGATATCTCTGAATGGGACATTGTTTATACGGCATTATGTGGAACTCGTTGTACGGCATTGCACATCACAAATGATACGTGGAACAGCTTACACGTTATGTACATCCAATTATTGAAAGACAACATTTCAGCAGAAAAATGTCCTCTGCGAAGTTCACCTCTGAATTTCTACCAAATTGCACCAGAAACCATTCCATTCTTGCGAACCATTGGTACCCGTATTCTAGCTGTGGGGTTCATATACCCCATACCGCACGGCTCTCAGAACCTAGTTCAGCACGGGGTTGCCTGCAAGACTAACGGGGTTACAGGAACTCGTTCTTCCGAATACGAAGTCGATGCCGTGTATGGAGAGTCTCTCTTGGGCGCTGTGAGTTACGGACTGTCGTCGACGATGATGTACCTGCACGGTTCGCGACGCGTTTTCTGGCTTGGCATTTTCCGACCGATTGTCAGTATACTGTTCCTGATTTTTACAATGAGAAAAACTATTTTAAAAGTCAGAATGCATTATCACTGTGCAGCGGAATGTACGCTGATTTTAAATTTCCTGACAGGTTAAGACCGTGTGCCGTACGGGCACTCGAATGAGGAGCCTCTGTTATTTTTTTGAGGCAACGATAGCTATCCAGGCGTGTCATGACCCGCACTTACAGCTCTGTTTCCGCCAGTAACTCCTTCTCTCTTCACTTCAGCTCTCCTGTATTCGAGACCTATCCAAAAAGTAACAGACCTGAAATAAAAAAAGCACCTAAAAGGAGAAACCAAATTTTATTACTTATATTTACATTTTAAAGGTACACGCTTAAGCTGGTTATCTACATAATCTCCATTGAATTGAGGCACAGGTTTGTCAATACCGTGTGCGTAGAAATCTGCCGCCTGCGATTGCAACCACTGGTTCATCCCGGCATGCATTTCGGCGTCAGTATCAAAGCGTTTTGCAGCGAGCCACGTCTTCGTTACTGGGAAGAGGTGTGGTGATCGCTCGGCGCCAAATAGGGGCTTTGTGGTGGATGATCAAACACCTCCCATCCAAAACCCCGTAGGAGCTTTGAGTACGATTGGCCGAGTGTGGACGTGATGGGAAAAAGGAAAAAAACCAGCTTTTGCGCTAAGTTTTGCTCGACACTTATTTTGTGTCGCCCGCCTTAACTTTGTCAGTGTTTGACAAAACCTCTTTGAGTCAACTGTTGAGCTAAGTTCATGGAAAGCGACGAGAATCAGTCCCTTAAATTCCCAAAACACAGTAGTTTTGCGTACAACGTTTGCAAACACTTCTTTGGTTCCTTGGGAAAATTTGTGTGTTCCCATTCCATGGCCGGCCTTTTTGTTGGACAGTTGACATGCTTCATCCAAGTCTCGTCCCCAGTTACAATACGATCGATAAGTTTGTTACCATTTTTCTCGTAAACTTCGAGGAATGTCAGTGTCGCAGCCAATCTGTTATTTGTTGTCTTGCGTTAGGATTTTGGGATCCAACCTAGCACAAAATTTGTAATAACAAAGTTTCTCCGCCATAGTTTCATGCACCAAACTCCGTGAAATTTGGGGAAAATGTTGCAATCTTCCATAATCGTGAAACGACAGTTTTCAAGAATTTTGTCGTTCAATTCCATCACCAGTTCGTCAGCACAAGATTAGTTCGACCACTGTGGTCCTCATCGATAACATTGGTACGGCCATTTTTGAAATTAACGCACCATTACTTCACTCGGCTTTCACTCATTATTCATTTTCCATACAGATCACAAAGGTCGCAATGAATTTGAATTGGTTTGCATCTTTTCTGGCAACATACATCTAATCACAGAACGCACTACAGAAATGGAGGGATTTTATACGGCAGCGCATATTTTAACGCGGCAGAGAAAGCAAAGTAGCAGAGACATAAACCACACGCTACGACCACTGGATGCGTACTGAGTTTAGGAGCACTAAGACACAAAGACGGCGGCTGCACCCCTGGCAACCGCCGCGGTAGACCAAAACGCGTGTTTTTTCGGATAGCCCTCGTATACCGCGGGATTGGTTCTCCTGGAAAAGAGGATACAGCGAAGAAATGGCTTAGCCACAGCTTAAAGAATTGTTATCGAAATGAATCATCACTCCGCAGTGGATAGTGCGCTGATTTGAAACTATCTGAAAGAGTAAAACTACATGCCGGAACGCTGAATTCTGGAATGCGTGTGAGAAATATCGGAGGAAATAAAGCTACGAGGTCGGGTCGCTGAGTCATGCCTAGGTAGCTAAGACGGTAGAGTATTTGCGCGCCAAAGTAAAGGCGTATTGCAATGCTGTAGACGGTGATCTCTGTTTGCTAGTAATAAGCTATGTAATGGCAACGAGTTGTTCCCCTTCCCTTCATCTATAACAACAGAAAGTGAACAATACACAGCACAAAGTGTTGTCACAGCCAAAGACGGGGCACAGCTCGTACTTGACGCTAAATAACAGGTAGGAGGAAGGCTTACCCCTTTCTCCAGCTCTTTTCTTCGGTATGCGTTTAACAGTTACAGTTGTTGTTGTTGTTGTTGTGGTGGTGGTGGTCTTCAGTACAGAGACTGGTTTGATGCAGCTCTCCATGCTACTCTATCCTGTGCAAGCTTCTTCACCTCTCAGTACCTACTGCAGCCTACGTCCTTCTGAATCTGCTTAGTGTATTCATCTCTTGGTTTCCCGCTACGATTTTTACCCTCCACGCTGCTCTCCAATACTAAATTGGTGATCCCTTGATGCCTCAGAACATGTCCTACCAACCGATCCCTTCTTCTAGTCAAGTTGTGCCACAAATTTCTCTTCTCCCCAATCCTATTCAATACTTCCTCATTAGTTATGTGATCTACCCACTTAATCTTCAACATTCTTCTGTAGCACCACATTTCGAAAGCTTCTATTCTCTTCTTGTCCAAACTATTTACCGTCCATGTTTCACTTCCATACATGGCTACACTCCATGCAAATACTTTCAGAAACGACTTCCTGACACTTGAATCTATACTCGATGTTAACAAATTTCTCTTCTTCAGAAACGCTTTCCTTGCCATTGCCAGTCTACATTTTATATCCTCTCTACTTCGACCATCATCAGTTATTTTGCTCCCCAAATAGCAAAACTCATTTACATCTTTAAGAGTTTCATTTCCTAATCTAATTCCCTCAGCGTCACCCGACTTAATTCGACTACATTCCATTATCCTCGTTTTGCTTTTGTTGATGTTCATCTTATATCCTTCTTTCAAGGCACTGTCCATTTCGTTCAACTGCTCTTCACAGTAACAACTCAATAATCAACTTCTATTCTATGTCTGCCACATTATAAGAGCTAATATTTGTGACGCATATCATCTTGCGAGAAACGGATGTTGGCACAGCACAATGTCTGCGAAACTGTGAAAACGACGTGAATGTCAACTAAAAAATTTATATTGTTGTTTCGTCGTGTTATGAAAGTGCTCTTTCGACCGTATCGCTGTTAACGAAAAATTATGCAAGTGATACTTTGTGTTATAAACTTTAGGCCGTTAATTTATTAAAGAGAACAGATTCCTTTAAAAAAAACAAGCTGCTGTTATAAGATACAGTACAGACCGCCTGATTGCATGCGTACGCCTGTGCAGGCTGTCAGTTAGCGGCGCCGTACTCGCTGATGGGCAGCAGTCCGGCCGCCGCCCGGCTATAAATACGCGGCGAGTAACCTTTGTTTACAGCGAGGCGTCGCCCGGCACTCAGCCGGGGACCGCGGGCAACGCGGAGGCTGCTGAGCGCCGCGCTGTACAGAACTTTGGTTGCCGAGGGCGGCGAGGGAGACGCATTTTGTTTGTCTGCGAGAGAAGAGACTTTGTCCTGTCTCTGACCTTTCGTAAGTAGCCACTACGCCGTGATCTCAACTCGCGTTGGAAGTCATTGATAGTTCTTCTCCTAAGAATATGTAACGCGCATTGATTCTCCTAGTCGTATACTTAATCTGAACGCTAGCGTGTAGAGTCTTGTACATTGCAGTGCATTAGTGGTGCCGTACCATTTCTGACTCGTCACTGTGGACAATTGCCGAGAATTCATCAGGGGGAACATCACCAACTCCCGGTGGCAAGGTTCGCATTTCGTGCTACAGGCAAAAAATTACTTTCGTTTGTACGCTGTTCATTACTTGACCCATGGTTCTACACAAATACAGTTTGAAGTATTTATTATATGGTACCCTCGCTAACATGACGTGTCCTGTCGAGCCATCTTCAAATGCACATGAAAACAAAAAGATTTTGTGCACAGTGCTTTAATCCTTGTCATTATCCGTGAGATAAACTGTAGGTTATATTTTTCACATTCCAATGGGACAGATGGCGTAGACGACTCGCGTAATTGGGTACAGCTGGTGCTACGATTAGTGGTCGTGCAACGCGTTGTGTACGACTCCGTACAAAACGGTAAGGAGAGGTGGCTACAGAGTGTCGAAGCAGCTGCAGTCGTAGGAAAGCTGGAGGAGAGCAGAAATGATCAGTGAACAAAATCACATTGTAAACAGAAGATTTCTTTTTCTCCGAGCTTACGAAAACTTATTACAAATAATGCAGCAAGAGAGTCCAGCTCATACAACAGTAATAAGGGGGAAGCTCTCAGAACGAAAGCATGAACGGTGGTGTCAGAGCAACGACTAAGTGGCGTCAGGGCATTCGTAACCCAGAGCCGCTGGAGTCGTGTCTACGCAGGCGTGCGACTCTGGGTCCCCCAAATCCTGCACGACTGCTATCGGCATCTGACCAGAACTTGCAATTCCGTTACCAACTATGAGACGCCTGTGGGTTGGCATTGATACGTGATGCCGCACGAATTACATCGGACACACAGATTAGACGCCTTAGGTCAGGGGCGGGCAAACGTTGCACGCGGCTCATGTGCACACAGCGCTGCACGTGTGCTGCTCGCGTGCAATCGTCGAATGGGACTGTGGTGACAGCTGGCAGGGTGCGGCAGTGTAGTACCAGGCTAAGCTGTGGACTTTGAAGCGAAGCGACCACTACGTAGTGAACGTTGTATTTCAAGAACCGGAAAATGCAGAGTGAATCAAGGAAACGAAGAAGTGGAGATTTGCTATCTTTTAAAAAGCAATTGCTATCTTTTAGAAAGGAATGGGAGAATCATTTTTTCTTTGTTCAAAAACGTGAAAATTCGAAATGACAGTATTCTCGCTGATCAGCGGAAGTTTAATATTGAACGCCTATATAATAAATTTCAATATGTTCCCGTACTTAGTGCAATAAAAGAAGCAATAAAAGAGGAAATTCTCAAGCGATTTGGGGATATATCATACTTATCCCAAGGTTTTGAATAGTTCTCGAGACAATTTGCTGTTTCTGTAGATGATATTCATCCCAGTTTGCAAATGGAATTAACAGATCTACACTGTAGAATCTACAGCGTAATTCTCGTATGAGAGACAAGTTCCTTTTGGCAAGACGTGTAATAGATTATCACAACTTTCCACAGCAAGAGTTTCCTCGTCTCCATCGTGAAGCCGCGAAGATAATATGTTTGGCTCGACATACGTCTGCGAGAGATTTTTTTCTGTTATGAAAATTAATAAGTCTCGGTTAAGAGTAAACATCAGTAATGAAAATGTCGGTAACTGTTTGCGTTTGTCTGTATGTAGAAATTTTGTTCCAGACATTAAACGTATTGTAAACTCCACCTATGGTAATTAAATACAAC
Organism: Schistocerca cancellata; assembly: GCF_023864275.1. NCBI lineage: Eukaryota > Metazoa > Arthropoda > Insecta > Orthoptera > Acrididae > Schistocerca > Schistocerca cancellata. The sequence continues at coordinate 500,733,650 of NC_064631.1, forward strand.
GTATCGTAGGTAATAGGTACTCTTTCAAACCATGATTTCTTTCAAGCACTCATACTAACCATATTCCTTCATTCAATAAAGCAGGCCAGGAAACAAAACGCATTACAGAGGAAGAAGCGGAGAGACGGTATGGTGGGGAGGGGAGAGAAGCGGGTGGCCAGCTTGCCCCTGTGTGCACGCAGAACACCTGTTAACTGCACGCGTGCAAGTGCACCGCACACGTGCAGGATTCCTGCCCGCCCCTGCCTTAGGTGGTGAAGTGTTCATTGCAGCCGAAAAAAATACTGTCTCTATTGAGGTCGGATTTGAGTGTACTGTGAATTTATCTGGATGTGGTGTGAATGATGGCAAAGCGCCACTCTAAGGGGTTTGAGGATACCGATGTGATACCAGGAAGACGTTCTTGACAACATGGTGGTTCACAATGGTTCAAATGGGTCTGAGCACTATGGGACTTAACTGCTGAGGTCATCGGTCCCCTAGAACTTAAAACTACTTAAACCTAACTAATCTAAGGACGTCACACACATCCATGCCCGAGGCAGGATTCGAACCTGCGACCGTAGCGTTCGCGCCGTTCCAGGCTGTAGCGCCTAGAACCGCTCGGCCACTCCGGCCGGCCAACATGGTGGTCATCTCCCGTTCGGAGAAAAACCATTTCCTGTCAGGAAGACTTCCAATGGACTGGATAATGTAACATTGGAGAGAGTAAAACATTAGTTGCATTGTTGTAGTAATATAGCGTCTAGTTATTTTGAATGGACATACTTCGTTTTTCTTATGTAGTTAAGTATAGATACTGAGTGCCAGACCACCAGATACTGCAGAAATGTCAGGTCATACTTCCAATATAGAATGGCACTGGAAATGACATAATTCTAATATTTACTTCTGGTTTGTTCCTTTGATATATTGCACTCGCTGTAGCAAATATATTCAACGACCAGTGAACGAATTCATGGTTTAATATTTGCACAGTAACAATAAGGGTTACACATCTTGCTGTCGTGTCCTGGCACAGAATAGAGGGAAGTTATGGCGTTTGTGGTCAGTCTGCGATTTCCGAATGGTGAGGAGCAAATGCATGAAGACAAATTCACAGTGAAGGGAGGCAGATGACTTGGATCAGCGTCAAGCACTGCCACAGGGCGTCTAGGAGAGATGCAGATTCTGGAACTCGGTAGATTGCTTGCAGCAGGAAACTTGTGGAATTCAGGAGTCTGATTAACACTTTTAATTTGCCGTCAGACTAACTACTACACTGGAGGCTAATTCCAAGCATTAGAAAAAGAGCCAAGGAGGTAGTTGGTTGCACAGAAGAAGTCAGTATCTGAAGCCACGGGGACAGGTGCTAGCAGAAATAGCGAACACTGGCAGCACTCAAGTACGAACTTGAGAGCAGCACAGCAGGTGTGGAAAACAGACTTGTCGGAACTTACCGAGGCTGGCCACGAGCGACACGGAGTCATCGCCTCAGCGGTCTGACTGAGAACTCAGTCTGAATGTACAGGGTGTCCAGAAAAGGACTCCCTGATTTCCAAATTAAATATCTCGAAAATAAAGATCGATAGAGGACTGCAGTAAACGATATGTTTATTGTGAAAGCCGTAAGAAGTTTATACAGCAGTTTGAAATAATAGTTACAAAAGCTGCTAACAGATGGCGCTGTAATCGCCATACGCAATGCCTAGTATAAATAGTGATCCGAAGCCCAGAGCGATCAGTTCCACTATTGAAACGTGAAAGGAGGTTAGCGTACCGAAGGAAGAGATTAAAACCATGTACTCCATTGAACAACGCGTTTTCCTGGTGCTAGAATACCACAGGTTAGAAGAGGGTCCTACGGCAACAAGGCGAAGTTTTCAAGCACGATGTAATGTTCCAAAAGGACCCGATGCGAAAACCATTCGTACGCTCTTCGCAAAATTTCAACGAACAGGCAGCGTAACAGATGATCTAGTGGGTCATGTTGGCAGCAAGCAAACCGCAGTTACGCCTGAAAATATCGCCACAGTTTCTGGAGTTATTCAGCGAAATCCAATGTCATCCGTCCGTAGAATTGCATCTGAGACTAGTTTGGTTTGAAGCGTTCCAGCACGCAGAAAATACTGAGGAAGAGCCTACACATGTTTACATTCAAAATTCAAACGCACCAGGCCATACCCGTACGAGCTGTGCAACAAAGGGTTGCCTTTGCTAATCAGATGCTCACAATGATTGATAGTGAAGGATTTGATGTTGGCTGCATCTGGTATACAGATGAAGCACACTTCCACCTGAATGGATACGTGAATAAGCAGAACTGGCGATTTTGGGGTTCCGAAAAGCCATATTGGTGTGAAGCGAAACCCCGGTATTCTCCTAAAGTTACTGTGTGGGCTGCAGTATGCAGCAGAGGCATTATTGGCCCTTTTTTCATTCGAGAAACGGTCACTGGTGCACGTTAAGTTGCAATTTTGGAACAATTTGTCGCCACACAGCAAGCGTTAGAGGATCGACCAGGTACTGAATGGTTTATGCAAGATGGAGCCCGACCACATCGGATCGAACAAGTGTTTCACTTTCTTGAGGAATACTTCGGGAATCGAGTCATTGCTTTGGAATATTCCAAATTTACCGGTGCAGGCACGGATTGGCCTCCATATTCGCCGGATTTGACTCCCTGTGACTTTTTTTGTGGGGCACAGTGAAAGACATGGTTTACGCGAAGCATCCCGCCACGCTGGACGTGTTTGAATCGGCGATCTCTGTGGCATGTGAATCCATTTCGGTTGAGACACTACGAAATGTGTTGGCGAATTTCATTCTTCGTTTGCGTCACCTCTGTAGTGCCAATGGTGAACATTTTGAAAACATTGTGATTTGATTGTTTGCAAAGATTGTTTTCATACGATTATTTCACTTATGTATGCTGATATGAGCTGTACAGCGTACAGCGCCATCTGTTAGCAGCTTTTGTAACTATTATTTCAAACTGCTGTATAAACTTCTTACAGCTTTCACAATAAACATACCGTTTACTGTATTCCTCTATCGATCTTTGTTTTCGAGATATTTAATTTTGAAATCAGGGAAACCTTTTCTGGACACTATGTAGAAACATGGGTTTTTAAGGGACCGTGGCGGCGCACCAGTTCTCCCTTCCAATCCAGCGGCACTTGACAGGTTTCGACTAGTCTGGCGAGTCGTTCTGCACCTCCAGGGCGCATCTGGCGAATCACATTTAGATTCCTCCCCTGCTCTTACTAGTTAGGTAGGAATGCTTCTGAATTTTCTATTAACAAACTCCAACTTTGGTATCAACAGTGTTCAGCTGAAAGCTAAATGTCACCGCCAGTCTTATTACGGCCAGCGACAACAGTGTTTTACGTTACTTGGCCCTACCCTAAGCCCTTCTGCGGCTGGGGCTTTTGTAGTAGCACTGTAACCTGTGCAAACCCACTGACGTTGCAGTTCTCAGGAGCAAGTATCGAGCTCGCTGCCTCTGCTAAGACGTGCCTTTTCGTGGCCATCTTCTACAGCGGCGCCTTACGACAGCGTCTAGGCGGTGGATGGAGTTATCAGTTAACTCTCTGAAGTGAGACTTCTCTCCTGGGACAGCTACCCAGAGCGTCTGCAATTTGCACGTCTCTAGTGTTACCATTTATCTCCAGTAACCTAAACGGTACCTCTTTTGCCTGCTCTCTGCATTGTGTCTCTGATTTCCTACATTGGAGTGCCCTTGATGGCTCTATATATCATTAAGCGTAACAACGTACAAGCCATTATATCGTCAACATATGACGTAATTAAATAACGAGACTTCAGGTTTAGTTTGTAGCGGAAATTAATAATCGTAGTGTTGTTTAAGATCCGTAGGTCTTGTAGAAAAAACAGTGAAGATTATTACCGTTTTTGCCCCCTGCTCCCTTCTAAAGGAGTAAGTGCCCATCACATAGCTTTATATCGCCAAATGTTTTAGTGTCATCGTTTGTTGATAGATGTCGCCTGAGATTCAGGTGACGATGAAAAAATCGGTCGCGACGTCGACTCCTCTTCACATGATGATCTACGCCAACTGCCTATGCCCTTTTCATGGGGTCACTGCGGCTACACGCCTATCATGTCGACCGATGCTTTCTTTTTATATGTTTCGGTACTTTGAGTGCCTGACAGTCAAAGCAAATTTTTTCGTGAATCCCAGCTGACTAGGATCTTCGTCGGAAACACACTCCTTTTTTTTCTGACGTCAGTTCGTACGCCGTTCTCCTGTTAACAGCGGGCCTAATGAATTCTAGAAAACATTTCCCTGTGTACCTCTTCTTGTGCCTTCTTGTGCTTACTACAGAAACTTGGTGGTTATAAAATTTTGGAAAACCATGTACTCAGAAGATGGTATCTGCCATAGAACCACGAGTCTGGATGCATGCCAGTAGTTATTGGCACGTCGAATAGCGACTCCTGTAGCACATCCTGTTCGAAAGTACTGAGCTGGTGACTCACGGTCGTAAACGAGAGGAAAGGGAACAAGTGGCGGAACACGTACTTACTATACGATTTTTATTTGTTCAACCGATCTGCTGAAGAACGGGCGTTGGAGGGGTTTTCCGTTCCTGCCACGTGTGTGCACGTTCTTTCTCCGTCAAATATGATTTGCACTGACGCACATGACACTATTTTTATGAGTAATACCAGATTGTACGAGCTATTAGGTATTAATTCATTTTACTGAATTACGTAATAATTTTATATAGGTGCAAATGATTTTCTACTACCGAGAATAATATCTGCCCGTCTACCATAAAAAAAGCTCCTTACGTTGCAAGACCTTGAAAAGACTTGTTTCGAGCTTAGAATCGAACCAGTGTGTACTGCTCGACGCGAGCGGTCGTCCTAAGCATTAGCATATGTGAACACGCCTCCATATCCAATTCCAGTTCGCAATCAACTTAGGTTTCCTCCTATGATTTTTGAATACAGCCATTAGAGGGTCTCTCACGGGGTATATAGGAACAGCACCACTGGAAGATAGAATGTGTTGTAAAATTTTGGCGTGCCGCGTCGTAGGGAACCATGTTGATAACGTCGTTTCATTATACTGAATTTAACAACGTGCATTGAAAGCTGCTGGCGAAGGGAAAAGGAATGTTGTGCTATTATAGATACAAGCAGTAAACGTCAGCTGGAACAGCTTATATCAGCTACCTATGGCTTGAAAGTAGTAGTGGCCTTGTATGGGACAAATAAGGGGCGGTTATCATCTTCGGACATTACACAGGGAAGGCCATGGAGCAACGACACGCGGTAGTACTTACTGAGTACGCTACTATGGGCAGGGTACAACCAACTTGGCTAGAATTAATTACTATGCTGCGAAGATGTTTTTTCGACATTGTGTGCGTGAAATACTAATGAGAATAGGCACTTAACGTTTTCCGCGTTAGAACTGAATCTAAAAATGTCTGCTGCGAAACTATAAAACTGTGATCGAACCAGTTGGACCTCCGTGTACACTGGCAGGTTCTAGAGGGCAGCAGACAACTGTTACAGATTTCATTGCAGGGCAAAGTTAACCAGTGGTCGACTGTAGCATTCCGTAGATGCTCTGCAGGACTGCGGATCAGAGAGCTCGCTCCTACCGCTGTTCTCAGGCTGCCGTTGTCATTAATGTATTCGTCTACCTGTAGTACACGTGCTGAATATTACCTTGTATCATCAGCTTCCTCTCGTTCATGTTTCAAAGGAAATCAAAATTCAAATTCTTGTACTGGTTTCTTTAAATGTGGGGAACATAAAACAAATAACGACAATGCAAAATGTTATTTTACGAAATTCAAAAATTATTGTAAGTGAATATCAGTAGCAAAGGTGAAAGATTTGAATAAAACAGCATCACACGAAGTAGTTTCGGCCGACCTTGGACTATATTTGAAATGTACAAAGTATATCCGTTATATCGAAGTGGGTATAAGGAGGACAGAGGGCAACTTGACAGTAACAATCAGGTTGTGGAAAACACGCCTTCGATTTGGTAGTAACACGACATCGCTGCAAGTACAACTTCTTATTTTGGGGAAAAAGGAAAAAAAAAAGTTGACAGGTCAGTTAACGTGTGTAGAACGGATGTTGAAATTTACACGTAATACAGAGCAGTTGTTCCCTGAGTGCAACTCGGCAATATTAGCGCACAGCTCCTCAAATCTGTGGAAGAAACGTCAAATGTACAACTTGGTGACGTGGCCGATTGTGTTGTCAGTTGTGTTTCTTACGATTGATTATGAAACAATGCGAAAGGGAGAGTTAACCTTCGTTCTGCCAAGTTTCTTAACTACACACAGCCGGCGAAGCTGTGATTGTGAAGCTGAATCTCACCATCTAGTTGCTGCGTTACGTACAACGTCTTACTGCCTTACTTCATAAGACACGGCGCATAGTTTTGGTACGGAAACCCAGGAGATTGGTACACAGTCTGTCTCGAAGGACGTATCCCGTCCATTGTCTGACTGCACAGTTCTGTCGATGTTTCTTTACCCTCACGAGGAGAAGCCCCTCCGCAAAATGGTGAACTAGTCAGACTTGGCGCTGGAGTCACTTTAGCTGAAGCTGGCTCAAAACGACGTACTAAAATTTTATTTGTATTTCACAAATGACATAGGCCCGTGAAATTTGTGAAATGCAGTTTCACACTACGGCAGTGTTTCTACAGTAGCGTTAGCATATATAAAATGCTTTTTGACACAACAAAAATTCCAAAAATCTGTTCACCCTGTCATCTTTGGTTACCTGGTCGCTATTACATTTTCTCACTTCCTCTCTCTTCTGAAGCTCTCTCTGTTTCAGTGCTTTACATCTATATCTACACCTACACCTGTGATCAGCAGACCGACTGAATTTTCTCATTGTGAGAGTACTGAAGGGAGATCTGTTTTGTTAACAACCATTCAAAAGCCAAGATCGCTCAAAATATTTTTCAGTTTGAGTTACACGTTGTACACCATTTAAAGCGGAAAGTGTACCAAATTTGTATCATGTAACAAGCATCTGTGAGCAACATGTGATGGACGTGGCCTTTTGGACGAGGTGCTGTGTGTTTCCATACACTTTAAAGATGACGAACGTTTATAATGGCTGAGCTTTATCCACTTGACACCTTGTGCATGACGTTCAGCGTAAAACAAACATGTTCTACTGCAAAAAAAAGTTAAAGAACTGAAGATGACAGCTAAGACTATAGAAAACGGTTGTCTTCGATAAAAAATATGTTGTGAGATCTTGGCTTTGGAATGGTTTTTCACAATTAGCAGACCACTACGAATTACATGGCAGAGTTATGAGGGTTTCTTGCCCTTTCATACACATTGTAGACCGGGAAGAATGATTTTTTAAATGCTAATGTAGGCACTTGAATTAATCTTTTCTTCTTAATCACTATAGGGGTGATACGTAAAGGGTTGTAGTACACTCCTAGATTCAATAATTAAAGTTGGATCTACAGACTTTCTGAGTAGCGTTTCATGGGACAGTATGCGTCTGTTTTGAAGAATCTGCCAGTTCAGTTCTTTCAGCATATCTGAGGCGCCTTCCCACGGGTCAAACAAACTTGTGATCCTGCTGTCCTCTGCACGCGTTAATATCCCGTGTCAGTATTATATGACACGGATACCTCATGCTTGAACAATATTCTGGGATGAGTCGCACGAGTGATAAGTGTGTAATCTTCTTTGTAAACTGATCGTGTTTCCCTAATATTTTACCAACTAACCACAATTTGACATCTCCTTTACCTACAACTGAGACTGCCATTGTTCCAGTTCCTATCCTTACAAACTGATACAACAGGCACAAATACGATGAGTTCTCAGATTCCAACTGTGACTCATAGGTATTAGTCATAGGATACGAAGTTTTATGTTTTGAGAGGTGCACAATTTTACAGTTCTGAGCATTTAAAGTATGTTGCCAAACTTCATATGACTTTGAAATCTTATGAAGATCTGACTGAATATGTGTGCAGCTTTTTTTCAGAAGTACTTCATTATAGGAAACGGCGACACCTTCAAAAATCTGATTACTTTCAGTATTGTCTGCAAGGTCATTCATATACAACATAAACACCAAGATTCCCAACATAATTCCCTGGGGCATACCTGAAATTACTTTCACATGTGTCGATGGCTCTCCATCCTAGATAATATGCCGTGTACTTCTCACTAAGAAATTCTCACTCTGGTCGCAAATCTCGCTTGTCCCCACGTGACCGTATTTTCAATAATAAGCGTATATGTGGTACTGTGTCAAGTGCCTTTCGAAGTAAAGAAACATGACTCCTGCCTGACAACCTTCATCCATGGCTTTCAGTGTGTCAAATGAAAAAAGCGCGAGTTGGGCTTCGCAGGATCTGTTGTCGGGATCTTTGCTGGTTGCCAAGGTGGAGGCCCTTCCGTCAGAGATACGTCACTACATTTGACCTCAGAATACGTTTAAAATTTCAACAATAGACGAATGTCAAGGATATTCGACGTAATTTACGTAATTTCCTGGGTCACTTCAGCTGCCTGCTTGTAGAGGGACATGACTTGTACTTTATTCCAACCACTGGGCACAATTTTGTTAGAGGAATTTTCGGTATATTTTGGTTAAGAGAACACCTAAGTCCACGTCAGATTCCGTATAGAATCTGAAAGGGATTCCTTCAAGCCCTGGATCTTCGTTCAGTTTTAACGATTTCGGCTGTTTTTCAAGGCACCGTCACCAGTATCTATTTTACTCATTTTCGCAGTGGTACAAGAATTAAATTGAGCCAGAGCTAATCTATTGCTCTGCTATTAGTACCGTCTGAAGCACTTAACATATCAAAGGTGCTTTAACCCTTTCACTACCAGTTGGGCTGGATGTGTCGCACGATAGTTAATCACAGAACCAATGGTGAATTTGCTCCACATAATTGCTATGTACCATGTGTCAAATTTCTTAATGCAAAAACCATTCCTGAGCGTATCACAATGAGTAGGATCGATGTGAAAGTCACGTGAGATACTAGAATTTGCGTATAATGATAGAGCTTGTAATCTGTAATAAGATACAGAAATGTCAAATATATGTAATCATAAATAGATCGAAGTGATTTTCTGAAAATGTCTCATGAATGAAAAGACAATATGAGTCATTTCATCATCACTGGGACATATACAAGAGTTTGGCGAAAGAATGTTAAAAAGAAAAAAACAGGACACATTTCCACGCCCATCACAGTGTACAAAACATGTTGGCATTCAAACCAGCTTCGTCTTCTCGGAATAGATACGGGTCCTGTACGCTTTTCCGGGGACTCTTACACATTTCATCCTGTAAAATAGTGGCAGTTAGGTAACGATGATGGAGTTTTCCTTCTCCTCGAAGAAGCCCATCGAAGCTCAGTTCTGAGATCTGGTGATTGTGCAGGCCAGGCAGACGCAACGATTCATCCTCGTGATCACAAAATCAATCATGGAAGATTCGAGTTAGATGAAAAGGGCCCCTTTCGCCTTGGAACACATCACCATTGGGGAACAAACATTGTACCGTCCCCGTGTCTTTCCTCCCATAGCCCCTCTTGGACGGTGCCTAGACCACGGATTAGGACCGACCTATTCCAGGGTCCTAAGGTCTCTGTTGTTCCATCCTTTGTTAATGTATTTTTATTAGTAGAGATACTGTTTTTGAACACTCGATATAGTCTGTGATGGAGCAGTGGAAAAGTCAGTGGTGTCATGTTATCCTCTGCAATGTAAACTCTGGCCATAACCTCTAAAATTAACAGAACAACAATCATCTTACTGCAGGTAGAAAAACTTACCTGTGTAAAATCCTCCGCTCAGTACTAAATCCCACCGGGAAATAACGTTTGCACAAACGTTTATGTGCATGAATGAAATTTTTCTGAACGTGAATATTGATTTTGATGTCTGTGAAAGAGCTTTTAACTTCGGCACTTCACTGTAGAGAAGCAGGAAAAGTGAAACATCCGGTAAACGTCGTGCAGCCATCATAAGCATTCCAGTAAATGTCAGATTACTATCCTGTCACCAGAGATTTTGAAAAATGTCACTACGCCGTCTCGTGCTGTTACGTCATTTTAGGTCAGTTTCTGTTACTGAGTTCTGTGTTTGGCAGTTACATTGCTCTGTTATCGATAGAACGCAGACTCCGTTGTGCTCTCGATGCCATTGTGCGACGCGGCTGTGTGTGTGTGTGTGTGTGTGTGTGTGTGTGTGTGTGTGTGTGTGTGTGTGTGTGTCCTTTTCTTGGAACAAGGCCGGCCGCTAGCCGCGGCTGAGCCAGCACGGGGACGCAATTAACAGAGGACGGGTGAGCAGAGCAGAGAAGAGGCGAGCGGGCAGCCACGCAAAGGCGTGGGCGTGCTGTCCCCCGTCATCACGGCCATCCCCACGCGCCGGATACCAGCCTCTAGGTTCTTGGAGTGGTCAGCGTTACTGTCGCAAGCAACTGGGAAGCATTATGCGTGTAGCCTTGGAGACGACCAGATTACCTCACAAATTCCCCTCTTGTACATTGAACTCTGAGAAGGAAAACAGTTCTCAGAGATAGACTTTGCGTAATTTTGACAGTGAATTTCGATTTTTTATACTCAAAATAACCCGTCTACTTCCATACTTAACGAAAGCAAGCACGTCAGAGCCTGGCAACAAATACCAAAAGCTATAATTTTGTCCATTTATTGTTGTAAGAGCCAAATAAACTCGCAATTGGTCATGAGCATGTCGTAATATGACGTCTTGTTGAATGTAAACATAGTTTACGTAGCTGACAGCTGTGAAAATCAAACTTTAAGCCGGTAGCTTGCTTGGCACAGAAAGGGATGAAAAATCTTTGGTCATTTGCCAAATAGTATTAAAAGTCGGTCAGATAGCCAACCAATATTTAAAAGCAAATTAAAAGAATTTCTGAATGACGACTGCTCGTACTCAACAGATGAAGTCTCAGATACGAAGCAGTAGCTGAAAAAACTTATTTAATTAAGTATTTTGTGCAAAAAAAGTTATGTTAAAGTGACACGTTCCACATGATTACGAAATGTCATATTCACGATGTATGGAACAAGTATGTACGTATGTATGTATGTATGTATGTATGTATATGCACCAGTAGCGAGCGAGCATCTTAATCGTGATGGGTCGGCGCTAAGAATTTAATGGCGGATGCCGCGGCTTTCGCGGGATAACATACCACAACAAACACGTGAATGTGCCGTATGAAAACACTTCACATGAAAACACACGCCTCAACAGAATATGTGAAACACACGCAACAGCTGCTACAACACAACAAATAAGACAAAGTAAATAGCAATAACTAGTGTAAAGGGTGCAGTGCTGCGTGGAATTTGCCGAGCGGTCTAAGGCGCTGCAGTCATGGACTGTGCGGCTGGTCCCAGCGGAGGTTGGAGTCCTCCCTCGAGCGTGTGTGTGTGTGTGTGTGTGTGTGTGTGTGTGTGTTTGTCCTTAGGATAATTTAGGTTAAGTAGTGTGTAAGCTTAGGGACTGATGACCTTAGCAGTTAAGTCCCATAAGATTTCACACACATTTGAACAAAGGGTGGAGTCAACACTGATTTGTGAGCATAATGTACAGAAACTGCCTCCATTTTTAAAGAAAGCACATACTGAGAAAAGTTAGTTACAAGAGAACAAGAAATTGCAGTCGAAACTGTTAGAAATGCTTCGAGTCCTTACATCTACATAAATACTCCGTTAGCCACCAGGCGGTGTGTGGCGGAGGGCACAATTTGCGCCAAAGTCATATTTCCCACCTTATGCTTTACTCACGGGAGGGAAAAACGATTGTCTGAAGGCCTCAGTACGAGCTCTGAGTTCCCTTATCTTTGAATGGTGATCACTGCGCGATTTGAAAGTTGGTGGTAATAATATATGCTCTACATCCTCGGCGAAGATCAGATTTCGGAATTTAGTGAGCAGCCCCTACCGTTTAGCCGGCCGTCTATCTGCAAGTATGTCCCACTTCAAACTTTCTATGAGATTTATAACGCTCTCGCGGATGGCTAAATGCATCAGTCACGAGTCTTGCCGCTCTTCTTTGGACCTTCTCAATCTCTTGAATCAGGCCCAACTGGTAAGGGTCCCATACAGACGGACAATACTTCAATACTGGACGAACTAACGTGTTGTAAGCAATTTCCTTTGTTGAAGGACTGTACCGCTTCAGGATTCTACCAAAAAACTGCAATCTAGAGTTCTCCTTGCCCGTTACTTGCGTAACCTGATCATTCCATTTGACATTTCGAATAGTTACCCCCAGATACGTGACAGATGTTACCGCTTCCAAAGACTGGGCATTTATTTTGCACTGGTACATTAATGGGGATTTTCGCCTAGTTATACGGAGTAGGTTACACTTTCTAATATTGAGAGATAACTGCCAGTCATTACACCACGCATTTATTTTCTGCAAATCCTCACTGATTCGTTCACAACTTTCGTGTTATACTACTTTCCTGTAATGTGATTCTTCAATTTCTCCAGACGTATTTTATGACAAAATAAATCTCGGGTGAACAGCCTGGTATGAGTGTGCATAGTGTCCTATTTTATTTCGTTCTATGTTTTAATGTACGCGGCTGCCCATTAAGTTGCCAATGAGGTAATAAATTCAGGACATACTAGTTCGTCCGAGTCAGTTAAATAGAAAACAATTCGGTTGTAACCGTGACAATCCCAGTCCATTCACGTGAGTGTTGTCACCGCTGTTTGTAGTACTGAATGCATCTGGTAGTATTTACAGTCCAAACTTACGTTTCATAACGTTCACGTCGAAATTCAGTGTATACAGTGGCGGAAAAATAACACTGCCATAAATTTTTCGTGTGTTTCTGTGTAACACGACTGCACAACACAAACAGCCAGTACGCCATGATACTGCACACCCTCTCAATGTCACTGCTCGACTGTCAGCTATCGGCATCACTCTTGTCTCTCAGTTCACACAATAGCGCTGCATATTATATTCACTTCTGCACAGCGCTTTACACATATGCACTGCAGGCAAAACGAAACACATGTTGTAACTTCAGCATACTCAGTCAAACGGTGATTCACTTAGCGATACAAATAAAGCACAACATAGCAACGTTTCATATTACAGAACGAAACAAAAAAGTTTCCTAGACCATCAAAGACATACGCACAGAGAAAAAAGATGCACCAGAAAACAAAAACGAAAAATGTATCCATCGTAATTAGCAATATTTTCACAACACGCACGTACTTAAAATCTGTACTAATAATGAAACGGTAAAACATCTGAAGACGCTGATATCCAAAACAATTAGACAGATTTTCATATGGTTTCCACAGACAACCTCAGCGTAACTTGAGGTAACATGTAGGCTTTACTTAATCAAAACCGGACTACGAAAAAAGATACCGCAATTTAAAGATGCATCTCGTGTCCGTCTGAATGAGCATGCTTAGAGCTCAAGACTGTGGCGATACGTCACGCGGATGTACTTGACAGTGAACATGCGGCCTCGAATGTAGAGTGTTTTTTGATTTATTATAAAAAAACCTGTCGAGGGCACCTTTAGATGTTCAAATAGTTTTGCCTTGTAATTTATGCCGTATCATACTTTCAGGACCTAACATCTTCCATTATGGTGATGAAATGCTAACAACTCCTCATAAAACTCGTGGCTTTTTTGAAAGAGCTATATTAACTCCTCAAAACTATCAAACTGCAGAAATTAGCTCGGACATACATACTCATGTTGAGGGGGAACATGTAGAGTATATATCTATTACCAGAGTTATGGAGCAAAGTAGCTGCCAATTATCCAGTCGAATTTTTAAACTCTTTTAGCGCTCCTCGCTTTCCATCACACATGATGTATTTGAGAAACGGCGTCCCGATTATTCTATTGCTGTGTAGCGTCACAGCAGCGGAAATTTTGACAAGTCGCGCAGGCGAGTGAGCTTTCATGCCCCGAATCCCGCTTATTCACTACAATTCACCGTGTCAGTTGCTTTTCGCACGGCCAGCTCCACGTGGCTGTCTCCTGTGTTGGTGAAGCGAAAAAGCTTTTCGTTCATTAGACTTCAAATGTTGTAAACCAAAAGCTTTGTAATAAGTCAAATATAAATTACACGCCCACAGTGTCTCGGGCACAACCGTAAATAAATACCCGGGCAACGCCGGGTTTTTCAGCTAGTATCAAAGTGAAGATAGTTTAATGAGCCCTCGGCTCTTTAGTCCTCAGTCGGCAGTGGTCGGAAGACTCTGGGTGGCAATTTCTTTGTAGTCTGCGGATGACAGATGCTAGTTTCTTCTTTATAGTCTGAAGATCATAGGTGGTTGTTCTTTATAGTCTGAAGATTTTGAGTGATAGTTTGTTCTGCGGCAACTGCCTGCCTTTCTGAACATATTCCCCCCTGCGGGTTCGGGGGTTAAAATAGGCCCGCGGTATTCCTGCCTGTCGTAAGAGGAGACTAAAAGGAGTCTCAAACGTTTCGGCCTTAATGTGATGGTCCCCATTAGGGTTTGACCTCCATTTTTCCAAATTCCACAGAAGTACTAGCCTTTTGGGGAAGGACACCTTACGTGGTGCACCATCAGTCCTCTGTGCCCTAAGGCCTTGGCACTCTTGATCGTCTTGGCGTCGTAACTGCACCCTCCATCCCTCATTTTGGGCATACACACCTGATGGATTGTGTACGTAACGCCCTTAGTGCGTCACCATCTGCACCCACGATCACTATGGACTACCCATGGCACCCAAAATCCAGCACGGTAGCCAGCCCGTTGTGGTGGGATCGTCATGTACCCTCTAGGTTGTAGCCCCCTGACAACACAGGGATCGTACTGCCGATGCCTGAGCTGACACCTCTCCACGTAAGCCAAGGAGTAGATGCCCGTCTCTCTGGGGCATCGGGACTCCCGGCAACGGCCATCCTGCCAGGTGGCCTTTGCTCTGGCTGGGTGGCGCCCGTGGGGAGAGCCCATGGTCGGAGTGGGTGGCATCGGGGCGGATGCCCCGCAATGAAGCGGGTGAAACCTCAATCTGGTGGTCGCCCGACCGCCAATGTCTCTAAGCGTGGTAAGGTGGAATTTAACGCTGTGACATATAACGCGAAATCGTTCCCTTACCTAGCCACACCGTGGGAGGAACGTAGGGCTGCAGACAGACAGGAGCCGTATTCGCCACGATACCTTGTATGCAGCAGAACTGATGGGGATTCGTTTTTGGGGACTAAGCCTCTTTTCTTTGTGCACAATCTCGAAGATAAGTTTGGGGAAGTGGCGTCTCTTTCCAGACTGAGGAGCGGGGCCATTCTGATACAAGCAGCTTCATCTGCACAGTCCCAGGCATTACTCGCCTGTGAGAAGCTCGGCGACATCCCCGTTACTGTCACTCCCCATAAGTCCTTAAATTTGGTCCAGGGGATTATTTTTCATAAAGATCTTCTGCTACAGCCTGATGACGAGCTACGTGGCACGACGAGGTGTACACTTTGTCCGTCGTGTCTTTAGGGGGCCGAAGGATAATAGGGTCGCTACCAATGCTTTCATCCTGGCCTTTGAGGGCGACTGCTTGCCTGAGAAAGTCAAGGTCATGATCTACCGGTGCGATGTCAAGCCCTATGTCCCGCCCCCTATGCGATGCTTCCAGTGCTGGAAATTCGGACACATGTCCTCCAGGTGCACTGCCAGCCCCACGTGTCGTGATTGTGGACGACCTCCGCATCCTAATGCTCCATGTGCTCCGCCTCCCACCTGCATTAACTGTGGGGAGCATCATTCTCCCTGCTCACCAGACTGTGCAGTCTATCAACGAGAGCGGAAGATACAAGAAATTAAGACCTTGGACCGTTTAACCTACCAAGAGGCAAAGAAGAAGCTAGAACGACTCAACCCCACATCTATGTTGAGTTATGCTACCGTCACACTGCCGCCACCAGCTCCTGCACAGACTCTCTTCTCCTTTGGCCCACAGAGAAATCAAGTAACGTCTGCCCCACCGCTGGGACAGGCCACTCTCCCAAAATACCCAGTTTGGGAGCAGTGCGCCCCAAGCAACCGGGGACGTCAATCCCCACCTCTCAGCCGGAGCGGCGACAGCCCTCTCCGGCTCCTCAGCCGGGGAAGCGACAGCTCTCTCCGGCTGCTCAGCCGGAGACGCAACAGCCTCCTCCGGCCTCACTTGTTCGGAAGGGATCCCTTGGGGGAGTCCCTTCCAAGGACTTCCCCAGTGTCTCACAAGACACTAGCCAGTGGCTGAAGAAGCCACCAGCTGCTGGTCGAAGGGCTTCACGCTCTTCCTCTGTTCCTGATAATGCGCCAGGAAAGCCCTCCCAGCATGCCAACCCTCCTCCCAAAGACAAGAGAGAGAAGAGGAAGCTCTCCAAGAAGGATAAGGACCCAGTGGTTCCCGAACCAACGCTTCCTGTCAGCTCAGCCTCTGAGGATGAGGTCGAGCTCTTTGCGTCCCCTGATGACCTGGATCTCGCCGTCTCCTCAGAAACGTTGACTGTAGCGACGTCCGTCACTTAGGCGGTGGCAGCATGTGACCCTGCGAAGTAATTTGCCTTTTCAGTGCCTGCATGCCCCTACAGGACACGCTTTGTACAATCCTACAGTGGAATTATGGCGGTTATTTTAGCCATCTACCTGAGCTACATCAGCTTCTAAGCATGACACCTGCTTTATGCATTGCCCTCCAGGAAACCTGGTTCCCGGCAATGCGGACCCCTGTCCTCCGTGGATACAGGGGTTATTACTGCATCCGTAGCACATACAATAGTGTGTCAGGTGGAGCCTGCGTGTATGTCCTTACCTCTGTATATAGTGCTCCTGTGCCGCTTCAAACATCATTGGAAGCTGTGGCTCTCCACGTAAGGACTCCCCAGGACATAACCGTCTGCAGTGTCTATCTCCCTCCAGGTGGTACAGTCTCCCTGACCGAATTGGCTGCACTTGTCGCCCAACTTCCCACGCCTTTTCTTCTCCTTGGGGATTTTAACGCCCACAATCTCCTGTGGGGTGGATCGAAGATCACTGGCCGAGGCAGAGATGTCGAGAATCTCATCTCCCAACTCGACCTCTGCGTCTTAAACACTGGCGCTGCCACGCATTTCAGTGTGGCGCATGGCACGTTCTCGGCCATAGATGTGTCGTTGTGCAGCCCAGGGCTTGTACCATTGGTCCACTGGAGAGTCCATGACGACTTGTGTGGTAGTGACCATTTTCCCATCTTCCTTTCACTACCCCAGCGTCGATCCCATTAACGCCTGCCTAGATGGGCATTTAGCAAGGCAAACTGGGAAACGTTCTCCTCTGCTGCCACTGTTGAATCTCTCCCCCACGGTACCATCGATGTGGCGGTTGAGACACTGACTGCAGCGATTGTTTCCGCTGCGGAACGTACCATTCCTCGTTCGTTAGAGTGCCCCCGGCGAAAGTCAGTGCCTTGGTGGTCTTTGGAGGTCGCTGAAGCCATTAAAGAACGTCGACGGGCTCTTCAGCGACATAAGCGGCACCCGTCTTTGGAGAACCTCATTTTATTCAAACGTCTCCGTGCTCAGGCACGGCGGCTCATCAAGAGGCGGAAACAGGAGTGCTGGGAGAGGTACGTTTCCACCATTGGATCCCATACTTCACCCTCCAAGGTGTGGATGAAGATTCGGCGCATCTTTGGATTGCAGCACTCTACAGGTGTCCCAGGGCTTACCATCAACGGGGCGGTATCCACCGATACCGATGCAATCGCCGAGCATTTCGCACAGCACTATGTTCGGGCCTCTGCGTCGGGGAATTACCCGCCTGCGTTTCGCGCGCTCAAACGCCGGGAGGAAGGAAAACGGCTTTCTTTTGCTTCTCGCCACCCTGAGACGTATAACGCCCCATTTAGTTTGTGGGAACTCCAAAGCGCCTTGGCACAGTGCCCCGATACAGCCTCTGGCCCAGATGGCGTCCACAATCAGATGCTCAAACACCTGTCCCCGGACTGTCAGCGATGTGTTCTTGCCATCTTCAACCGCATATGGGGCGATGGTGTCTTCCCGTCGCAGTGGCGAGAAAGTGCCATCATTCCGGTGCTGAAGCCTGGTAAGGACCCACTGAATGTGGATAGCTATCGGCCCATCAGCTTGACAAATACTCTGTGCAAGCTACTGGAACGTATGGTGAGTCGACGGCTGTGTTGGCTGCTCGAGTCTCGGGGTCTTCTGGCTCAGTGCCAGAGCGCTTCCATCAGGGCCGTTCCACCGCCGATACTTTGGTCTTCCTTGAGTCTGCAATCCGCACTGCTTTTTCCAGGCGCCAGCACCTCGTCTCCGTCTTTTTCGACCTCTCCAGAGCATATGACACGACGTGGCGTCACCATATTCTCACCACGTTGCACGGGTGGGGTCTCCGGGGCTCTCTCCCCATTTTTATTCAGAATTTTTTATCTGTTCGGACATTCCGCGTTTTAATTGGCACATCCCATAGTTCACTTCATATCCAGGAGAACGGCGTTCCACAGGGCTCTGTATTGAGCGTGCCCCTTTTCCTTGTGGCCATTAATGGCCTTGCAGCAGCAGTAGGGTCGTCTGTCTCACCCACGTTATATGCTGACGATTTCTGCATCTTTTTCAGCTCCTCCACCATTGGTGTTGCAGAACGTCGGTTGCAGGGAGCCATACGCAAGGCGCCGGCGTGGGCCCTAGCCCATGGGTTTCAGTTTTCTCCTGCGAAGACTTGTGTTATGCACTTTTGTCGGCGTCGAACTGTCCATCCCCACCCTGAGCTCTATCTTCAGGATGCTATGCTCAGGGTTGTTGACACTTACCGTTTTCTGGGATTGCTGTTCGATGCCCGGCTTACTTGGCTTCCACATATTCGTCAGCTCAAGCGTCAGTGCTGGCAGCATCTGAATGCCCTCCGCTGCCTCAGCAACGCAACTTGGGGTGCAGATCGTAACGCGCTGCTGCAGCTCTACAAAGCCCTTGTGCTGTACCGACTGGATTATGGGAGTGTGGCGTATGGCTCAGCGTCGCCCTCAGCGTTGCAACTGCTGGACCCTATTCACCACTGTGGGGTTCGACAGGCGACAGGAGCGTTCCGCACCAGTCCTGTTAATAGCCTACTTGCTGAGGCTGGGGTTCCTCCGCTCCACATTCGGCGTCTACAACTCTTAGCCAACTATGCTGCCCACGTTCGTTGTTCGCCTCGTCACCCTAACTACCGTCTCCTTTTCGCCAATGCGGCAGTCCATACCCCACAACGGCGGCCTCGATCGGGCCATACCATTGGGATCCGTGTTCGGTCACTCCTTCGTGACCTCGAGTCTTTGCCTCTTCCATCTGCTTTTTAGGTCCACCAACATACACCACCTTGGTGTATTCGTCGGCCGCAGCTTCGGCTGGACCTCTCACAATGGCAAAAGGATTCAGTTCCTCCTGCAGTTTCTTGCGCCGCCAATTTCTTGCTCTCCTCGACGCATCCCGCGACTCGGAGGCTATCTATACAGATGGCTCGATGGTTGATGGCCGTGTGGGGTACGCTTATGCTCATGCGGACTATGTAGACCAGCGCTCCTTGCCGGACGGCTGCAGTATTTACACCACAGAGCTAACAGCCATTTTTCGTGCCCTTGAGCGTATTCGTATCAGCACTGGAGAGTCTTTTGTCATTTGCAGTGACTCTCTGAGTAGTTTGCAGGCTCTTGACCAGTGCTACCCACGCCATCCCATTGTTGTTGCCATCCAGGAGTCCGTTCATGCTCTTGACCAGCGTGGACGTTCAGTGGTGTTCATATGGACCCCGGGACACGTTGGGATAGCGGGAAACGAACACGCCGACAAGTTAGCTAAAGAAGCCACCCGCAAACTGCCGTTGGAGATCGGCCTCCCGGCCACTGATCTCCGATCGGTGTTACGCCGTCGGGTCTTTGGGATGTGGGCAGACGAATGGCGCACTCTTGTCTGTACGCAACAAGCTGCGGCGTGTAAAGGAGACCACGACCGTGTGGGGTTCCTCCATGCGGGCCTCTCGCAGCGATTCTGTTATTCTCTGTAGGCTCCGCATTGGTCACTCTTGGCTGACGCATGGTCATCTGCTGCGTCGAGAGGACCCCCCTCACTGTCGCTGTGGTGCAACCATGACGGTGGCCCATCTGTTGTTGGAATGTCCTCTTTTAACCGCTCTCAGGCGTGCTTTTACTCTCCAGGGTGATTTATCATCTCTTTTAGGTGACAATGTCTCTATGGCAGATCGGGTTTTAAGTTTTATTCGCGCAAGCGGCTTTTATAGGTCCATTTAATTTTATTACATCACCCTCTTTTGAGATGTATCTTTTACTTAGTTTTGTGTTTTAATTCGACTCACTCCTATTCTTTTAGGCTGTGGAGGTTTTAACGTGTTGCAGAGTGGCTGGCTCATCCTATTATTTTCGTGATCAGCCAGCCACGATCCTCTGCTGTACAGTTTTAATTCTTTCTGCCTTTCTTCTCTTTGTTGTTTTTATTGCTGTGCTCCGTTTTCCATGTTTCTTTATTATTGACCTTGGGGATTTTCTTCCCCTGGAATTTTTATCTTGTGCTGCGAATGACTAATGGATAGTTTCCCTGTGCTCTGTGTGTTTATGAAACAAGGGACCGATGACCTCTCTTTGGTCCCTTTAATCCTCAAACCAACCATCTGAACATATTAAAGAACCGCCATCTGCGATAGACAGCTGAACGATCCTATTGTTCCCAACATAAATCTCGCATAAGGATCGCGAAGCAAGGCAATAGAGATCAGGGCATGAAGATAGTCGCTTTTACCTCGCTCCATCTGCGAGTGGAACACGAAACGGAAATAATAGTAACACATGGTGCCCTCTGGCATGCACTATGTGGTGGTTTGCAGAGTATGTGTGTGGATTTAGAGCAAAAAGTATTGCATTTAAGTAGCATCCATTGGCGAAACGCCCGGGATTAGCCGATCGGTCTAAGGCGCTGCAGTCATGGACTGTGTGGCTGGTCCCGGCGGAGGTTCGAGTCCTCCCTCGGACATGGGAGTTTGTGTTTGTCCTTAGGATAAATTAGGTCAAGTAGTGTGTAAGCTTAGGGACTGATGACCTTAGCAGTTAAGTCCCATAAGATTTCACACACATTTGAACATTGGCGAAACTTCTATATTTCATTATCCTAGCTGCTGGTCAACAGTCACATAGTTTGTTGGTTACTTATCTGTGGTTTAACTACTACTAATGGCGTGCTTTTGAGTGTTGAGTCAACTTAGTGATTCCATTTCTCTACACCACATTTCCCCGACAGACCGAGTGTTCTGCGGGTGCTGCGAAATTTGTTTTTCGTACTCGTCGCCTGTACTCCGACCATATGGCAAAGTATTATCGGGGTCGAGACGCTGTCTATTGTAGAGTAAGAATCCCGCCATCCCCTCCTGCCTGTGTCGATCATTTATTGCTCATCATTTTTCCGAAACCCGCACTGCTATTCTGTAGAACCCAACGTTTTCCATTTATTATGGATGAGAAAGCAGGCTAGTACTTAGTCAACTGAGGGCCAGAATCCAAGCCTTCGTGAAATTGAAACTCCCGTTCCGGTTTCTAAGTCTTTTTCGATACACTCCTTAATGACACTAGCCTAGAAACTTGGTATTTGCACCACATACCTGTCCCATCGTATTTCTTTTCATTATTACATTCCAGGCGGTGCTCGGTGAATGGAGATTTGCTGGATTGGTTTAACGGGTGTGTTGTTGATTTTCCTTGTACCATTCTTAGAATGCCCTAATAGTTTATCCTATGTAAGCCATCCAACATTCGTTTGGAATGCGACACACACCCGGTATTTGGAAACCTAGATCGTTTTTAGCATTAAAGAGAAGACCTTTTTATCTTTATTGACGTGACCGAAATTCATTGTATTCCTTGGTTCTGTAGTTTACTGATCATTCCGGAGAACACGGCAGCATGTGGAACATACCCAATTCTTTGCATTTCTTTCTTCTTTTTCTGGCTGCAATACAAGCCCAATTTTTCGATGTCAGAAACCATTGCTTCGGAACCCGATTTATACGTTCGGTGTTGTAATTGTCCTTACTGGCAGCTTTCGAGGTTTCTGGACCAAAGTCTTCATGACGGAATTTCTTTGTATGGAACTCGGATGGCTGAAGGGGAGATCCGGGTCAGTGTGCGTAGGTTTCCTGTATACGCTGCGGCGTGCGGATCCGTCCGCTCTTCTCTTAACTAAAAAGTCGAGGAAAAGTACCTGGGCTTGCTTTTTAACTTCTAATAACAGTGCGGGCTGCGAAAAGCAAAGGAACAACACATGAACATTAGCGTAGTGGATGAAGGTAATAGGACTGTCATAGTCTGGATGGAGTCCAGGAAACGAGTACGCATAGCAATACATTTCTCAGCACCAGGAGACGACGAATGGGTCGCTCGTCGAAATATCATTCGAAAAAGTGAGATCAAAAAACGAAATTAAATGATCGTATTGCATTGATGACCGCCGAGAGTCTCAACTGAGGAAGTTTTACCGCCGAGTAGGAAGTTTTTTTCAGTTGGCGTCGCACTGGGCAACTTGCTTGTCGACGACGATGAAATAACAGCACGGTGCCCAGTCCCCGAGCAGAGAAGTTCTCTGACCTTGCCAGGAACCGGACACGGATCCGCTGCATGGCAGTTAGACGCGTTGACCAGTAAACTAAACTAAGGAGGCGGACAGTGAAAACAACAACTTCTGCTGAACACCCACTAATCAGTCACGTCGAGAAAACTTAAGACGTTACTTTCTCAGTTATGGTTTGTTATTTAACACTGTGGTCGGATGTCCTTCCCTCCGACCAGTCCTCATTTAACATAAGGCAGAAGAGTCCTGCTCGGCAGTTACCTGTGAGTAGTATGACATTTGTTGTGTGTATTGTAGCGTCTTAACTATTTGTGTGTCGTGTTTTCTGAGGCGGAGATAGGGAACCAGGCCGATATTTGACTAAACGATCGTTGGAAACCGCCTGAAAACCGCAAACAGTCCGGCCGGTGTACGGGACGAATGGTGGGGCCCACATGTCTGTCGCTAAGATAACACGCTATGTGAAAAGCCGTAGAAGAAAGTCCATTGCCGATTGGCGCGTCTCGTTTAAATCCGTATTAGTGAACGTGCAAACGTGTAAAACGACTTGAATTCCTAGGATGCCTTAACTCCAAGGGTCGCTCGCTCCTGTTACCCGTTTTAACTTCGCAGATGCCCGGTGTGAAGCACCAGTGCCTCTGTTGCGTACTTTGTTGCTGCTTTGCGTAAGGGAGCCAACAGTATCCTGCTCTCTACAGCCACTCTCTGGTTGGGTCCAAGAAAAATGTGCGCGAATCACACGTGTTACGGTCTTCAAACGTTATAATTTAAAAAAAAAAAAAAAAAATCTGAGATTCTGTCTTACGCCATCGTAGTCCACGTAAAGCTGTGACCGATTTTCAATGATGATTTTGGTCTGTCTAAAGCCTACGAAACTAATCTCCTTTGTGTTGGTTGTTAGAAATAAAAATTCTATCAAAAATATTAATTTATACTTACCTTCTAGAACGAGCACTGCTAGTCTTTCCGTACGCTAACTTTGAATAGCTTGGGTTTCGTTGAAAACTGCACTCTTTCGTGATTGTGAATGATGCGATCTTACGGTAACCTATTCTCCCACTACATGAAATGAAAATTTGTGCAGGACTGGGACTCGAACCCAGATTTCGAGCTTCTCGCGACCTGTCGCGTTACGGTTTAGCTATCCGAACACGACTCCCAGCCGGACCCCCAACTGTCACATGTCGTCAACCGTGTGTTTAAAACCTGTACTCGTAAGACAATAATGTATACTCCTATACACGGGAGACATTTTATTTGAAAGTCTCTTACCCGATATCGGTGGATAAATACGATATTGCAGTGCTTGTGTTATTCCGAATTACGATGCAAAGTTCCATGCGTGTATGTCCGAAGGACGCGGATTACCGTAGAAAACCAGATTTTCCGAGATGACAACACAGGCACTCCAATATCGTATTTATCCGCCGACAATGGGCAAGCGACTATCAATTAAAATGACTCCCTGTACGGGAATATACATAATGATGTATCAGTACATGCTGTAGACGCATGGTTGACGACTTACGATAGTTTGGGTCGCATCGTAAGTGGTGCTCGGATAGCCAAATGGTGAGATGAGTGGGAAATTCAGGTTCGAGTACCAGTACGGAAGAAGTTTTCATTGTCGTCATTCGATTATACAGCTGATGGTTGTGCATATTCGCTAGTGCGAATGCATTTGATGTACCCGTAACGACTGTAGCGACCGCAGTGCCTGTTCCTTCGAACATCCATGCATGTCCGAAGAAACTTTGCATCGTAATTCTGAATAGTACAGGCACTGCAATATCGTATTCTCTCACTGTTTAATTCTAAGACTGTTACTTCCAAAAAATGTTGTATTTGATGGCCAAATATGAGATGAATCGTAATGAAGGTTTTGTAAGTAGCCGATTGGCGTTCGTATGTTCGAGCGTTTTGTATGAAAATAACGAACTCTGAAGGAATAATTACGTATCAAGCGATCAGATGTCATTGTAAGGTAATAAAAATAATTTTATAGCTTGAGTCAAAGAAGAAACTATGCTATCAGCATAAAATGAGTCGTGGTTTGTTTGATATCCTTTCTATGTTTCCGTAATAGATTTACTTGAGGACATGATGAGCTCCTGAATTACGAGCGTCATCTTCAGATGTTACCTTTTAGGTCAGGCACAACCTATTATAACGTGATTTAAGTTAAAAAATTATGCGCAAGATGATATCACTCATTATTTACTGTAAATGTATTAATAAAGAGTAGGTCTACGAAAATTTGAATTCTAAAAACTATATTACACATTTACAAATACACAATATATTTTATTCCTGGTCAGCGCCGTTGTAGTAATTTAGGTGACGTTTGTAAGGAGAGGCAGTCTCTCTCTCTCTCTCTCTCTCTCTCTCTCTCTCTCTCACACACACACACACACACACACACACACACACACACACACACAACACATGTGCGCCTTCGAAAATGTTAGTTAACATTTCATTTCAATATTGCCACCAGACAAAGTTGCAGTAATAATAAATATTGACATCCCGGCAGCGCAATTCAGTCCTGAGAGGTGTCATTTCTCTCGTTACTGTCCGTTGGGTCGACGACGAATCGTCAAATCGAGTACAGCAGCTTTTATTGTGAAATATTGAAAACAGTTATCGAATGTTGAACATGCAGTGTAGTGGATAGGGCGACAGAGCGGTCGCCTATTTCATCAAGAACGAAAGGGTCGTGTAAAAAAAAACCAGTGTACGATTTACTGTGTTTAGCATCAGACTCCGGCTAAACGCCGTATGTCGAACATCGTCTTCTGGTCAATTACTTGAAATAAATCAGTAGCAAGAATTATCTTACATTATTTTCAGTTAGTTAGGTCAAACCCTTTGTTTAGAAAATTAAGAAGTCATACAGTTAATTATCATACAGAGACATAGCGTTCATGTGGAACATGCGCTTCATATGGATTAATGATAAAAATGTAGTACGCGACTCGCGGTCCAATGAAACGAACTGTGCCCAGCAACCGGCGTTCAGTTGCCATTCATTAACAAACGAACGTTAGGCAAGTTATCCTAGCAATGCCAATGTGTTCTGAATGCCAATGTGTTCTGATAGGTCCACGACGTGCCGTACAACTGTTCGCCGACACCGAAGAGAGAAAAATGTAGTTCTTGTAACGCAGGTCTACTAGAGAGACTATTGGATTATTCGGAAATGTACAGCAATAACACACTTCCAAGTAGTTCGTGGCATGGAACACAAGTGGCCTTTGCTGTTACCGGGGAGTCTCGCTGATTAGGCGACCAACTCCTACAAATAGTTGGCGGGTAACAATCGTTATCCAATCACCTGGTCAGTGAAAAGTTAAATTATGGAATTTTTGTATTGCAGTTAATTTATATCAAGAATAAACTCACGTTTTTAGATAAAAATCGAAGGCCACCAAAGAAATATAAGCAAGAAAAATTGCTAGTAACGCGAAACGCTTACATGAAAATGTTCAGCCTGGCTTTATAGAGGAACAAAACGGAAATAATATTTGTAGTCCAAACACAAATGAATAACTTCTAACACAGTAAGAATAGTGAGTAACTGCTTACGCCTGTAGCCGAAACAACTTGGGAGCAAGCTCAAAAGACAGATTGGCAGACTTTTCAGTATAATCGATAATCATGAAGAAAGACGGATGATGTAAATGGATGCTGACCAACAGCATACAGTGGAAGGCCAGCTAGTTTTACCTACAAAACATTACATTAAGATGCAGCGGAAGGACATAACGTTGCAAAACGATGTAAAATGGAACGAGCACTTCAGGACGTTAGTAGAGGAGGAATGTAGTTCATCCACTAAAGAAACGGCGTACATAACGTTTCTGCAACTTATTCTTGATTGCTGATCGAGTGTTCGTGATGCTCACTAGATCGGATTGCTTAAGGAACTCAATTGAGAATCCCTAGAGGGAAGACGACGTTCTCTACTACGAACAGTATTGAGAAAATTCGTAGAATAGGAATTTGAAGCTGATTGCAGAACGATTTCACTGCCGTCAACGCACATTTCGCTTAAGGACTGCGAAGTTACGAGAAATTCGGGCTCGGACGGAAGCCTACATGGACAGTCTTTTTTCCCTGGCTTTATCCACGAGAGGAACAGGAAAGGAAGTGACTAGTGATGCTAAAAGATACCCTCCGCTACGCACCGTACGTTGACTTCATGACTGTGTATGTAGAAAGTGACTCAACAAAGAACCATTATGTTCATTTGCCTCTAGAAATTCCCTTATTTTACTTCTGTTGGCGTTCATCTTCTCAAGATACTATATATTCGGCTCAAATAATTTTGCATCTACTCTGCTGTCCATAACACAGTTGCAATATCAGCTGTATCACACGCCATTAATTCGCTTCAAAGAAATGTTGCCGACAAAGGCGTCTTTCATTAGTAAAGGTAGATTCGTGCTGTACGTCAACTTCACGTTACGTCAACGTCGCATAAAAAAGTGTTTGCACACAGAACTCAATGCCACCATGTCGTCGTGTCACACTGCTCATTACCGAACGGTGAAAGTGTGGTTTCTAAGTGCCATCCATCTTGCAAAACATCTTACTATAGACTGTCTGTTAGTGATCTAGAACTGGTAGTAGCTGAATTTATTAGTGGCCAAAGTAATACTCATAAAGGACAAATTTCACGCACTGTATGGAATAGGAAAAGCGATGTTCAGAAATTTTCATGAAAGGAAATATTTTCTTCCTTGAGAAAGTATATACATGTAAACACAATAATAGCATGTAGAAGACAATAAATACACGTCGCCCTTTTGCTTCATCGCTTTTTTAAAAGTATTTTAATGGTCAGGAATGGTGAAGTTGTATTTTTCACCCTCAATATAGGTGACTGCTTCAACACGGAAGTAATTTTCATAAAGAAAATGTTGTGGGTGGCTATGTTCTTATTTGTTGTTGGTGTAGGCTACTTTTTGTCCACGCATTATAAATTCGAAATCCTGCTTTTCTTTCGCAGAATGACACTCGTAATAAACATGTTAAGAAACCAACATGCAAAAAAGTGCAATAAAATCGCGTTTCATAGGCACAGAAGCAAAACCTTCACTGGTATAACGAGACTGGATGTAGTCAGAATTAATTATCTTTCAAAGTTCGCAAATAAGGTGCTGCACTAGATGAACCAAGTGTCTCCTCGGTCCGACTCTGTTAGGGAATCCGTGATGTGATGTGAGGAGACGTGATTTTTAATTAACAGTTGGTGTGAATGCCGCCACTGTGGAACGTTTTGACGTGACGTGACGTGACGATAAGCGTGAACCAACATTCAGCAAATAGCTCCTCGCTCGGCTTCTCAGTGTTGCAAGGAAGGCTGCTGTTCCGAACTTCAGTGAAATGCACTTTAATGAATTGCTATTACATTGGCACTGAGAAGAAAATAACCTTAAACAACAGCCGCATGGTACTGAAAGACATCAAGGCGACATTACGTATTTCATTGGTGTAGGTGGTCAAATTCCTGCACGACAGTTTTCGGCTGAGAGAAAGATTCATATCGAAGGGGTCCTCCCTCTCCGCTAGGTGAGGAAAGAAGCGTCGGTGTCGAGTAATACGGAGGAAGTAGTAGTCTCGTAATAAACATGTTAAGTCTTTCAAGGAGGAAAATCTAGATGCACCTGGTACATTTCTGTTTGTATGAAACCTGGATTTACTAGCCCATACTAGGAATTTTATGTCGACATTGTAGATCTTGCGCGATGAACATCTATAAATGAATGTGAAACGACGCACGACTGTCGGAAGGGAAATGATGCGACTTTCTTCTCAAAAACCGGTCGTCTTGTAAATGTGTGTATTCAGGTGCAGCGCTCTGCCACCTCTCACTTTTTGTGACCACGTGCTGTGTGTTCCTTGCGTGTTGCAGGCTGAGAGATTGACGCAGATTATTGTAAGAAACAGAAAGGTCCGGTATTAATGCTGGAACAAGCCGAGATACGGTTTGTCTAGAGCCAAACAGATGGAAACGGTCGAGAAGCAGCACGGTTTTACCAAAACAAGTACTGAAACGTCCCCTTAGAAAAATTGTACAAGATTGTGCTTAAACTGACACACAATATTTTTAGCGCAACGCAATCTGAGTTTCAAAAATCCCTACAAAAGAATGGCCCTGACTAACATTAACCTATACGTTTCACAAATCACTTACCTCACAAAAATCTTGGTTACTCTAACTACTGCAATACAGCGAGCGCCACTACTGCCAGCTAAATAAAAGATTCAAACTACTGAAGGCACTAACTACTGATAGGCATAGTTAGCAAATGAAAGGTTTTGATAAAGAACAAACAATGTATTTACCTTAATATTGTTCAAAAGTCATAATGTATATAGCAGTTCATGACATCCAGTCTTACAAATTTCAAAACTCCTCCATCTCTCTCCCCACATCCACCACTGCTGGCGGTTCACCTCCAACTGCGCAACGCTACGCGCTGTTAACATCCAGCTGCCCAACACTACAATGGCAGACAACAATGCAAACTAGCCACAGACTGCACACAGCACAGCCAGTGATTTTCATACAGAGCGCTACGTAACGTTGCCAATAAGAAAACCTAAACAGCCTACTTACAGTACCCTCACAGACACCAACCACATCACACAAGATTTCAAGCTTTTTTGGGAGTATCTGCGATCACGTGTCCTTTCCGACATACGAACGTGCAATGAAGCGGCGGACTGTGTGTAAATCAGATCTGGAGGACCGGGTTGTATTCGATATTGAGACGGACCGTAGTACAATCTCTAGACAAGTGTCCCGCCAACATTGTGTAAGCCAAAGAACGACTGTATACTTACATGGATATGGACATGTCCGAAAGAATACACACAATTGATGAACTGCAGCCGTCTAGAACGAAATCAGAATTACTTTAATACCTTCAGCTGCTAACGGGCGTTGATATATATCAACGGGGACAGGTGAAAATGTGCCCCCCGACTGGGACTCGAACCGGGATCTCCTGCTTACATGGCAGACGCTCTATCCATCTGCGACACCGAGGGGACACGTTCGAAAGAACAGACACCAATCCATATAAGTATATAGTTCTGGCTACACCGGTCATGACCTCCTCCTCCTGTGTGGATGCACACACATTCCCCGAACTCTTACGGGACTTGGTAAGAATGTATTCCACGAGTAATGCGTGTGTTGGGGTGGGACACTACGAATGTAGTGTGTGGACATACAAGGTGAGAATGTGGGTCTCGCGGGAGGCGTGCACGAGATAGTCCCTGCAGTCGCACTATCCTCTGTGCCCTCGGTGGCTCAGATGGATAGAGCTTCTGCCGTGTAAGCAGGAGATCCCGGGTTCGAGACCCAGTGGGTGGAGGGTGGGGGGGCGGCACATTTTCACCTGTCCCCGTTGATATATATCAACGCCCATTAGCAGCTGAAGGTATTAATGTAATTCTAATTTCACTCTAAAGAATGTGTGTATCCTGCATGACGACAGCTGCTATCCCTATCACATGCGATCCCACTGAGGCCACTTCGAACATCTGTTGTGATGTAGATGCGATGCAGCTCCGTACTGTGTTCTAGGACAATTTATCATGTTGCACGCACACCATCCATTTCCAGACACCTGTTCACAGGACTTTTTCTCCTCTATTTCAAGTCAGGAATCCGTCCCTGTAGTTTGTCGGTTTAATAATGTTCGCTCTGTACAATTGCATCTACGTATACGACTAGGATAAGTCTTAGTTTCTGAAGTTCGTACCGCCTGAACAAGATGTGGGAGGTGGGGGAGGAGGAGGGCAGGATTTCTTATTGGTTCCACGATGAATGGCGAAACATTTTCCATATTTCACGGTGAATGGCTCTGTGTGCAGTTGCTACTAGTGAGCGTCCAGTCACATGCTGCGCCTTTTATCACATTTATATTGAAGCGAAATGTCTGTCGGTGTAGCAAGGCACGATGCAAGTCCAGTTTACAATTTATTTTCTTGGAGAGTGGGGGCAGATGTCCTCACTTCTGGGTACGCCCATTGTATCCTGTGGTTCGTATGGGTACAGTGACGACTGAATTCTATAGGGATCGCATGATATAACAGTATGTAGCGCTTTCCGTCTGATGGATACCGTACGACAAAACAGGGAGAGTACATGGATCCTGAGTCGATGTTGTTGCACCAGCGCTGCGTGGTCGTCTGTTTAGGGAACAAAATCACTGTCGATGGCAGACGTAAAGAGGATACAAAATGCTGACTGGCAGTTGCAAGAAGAGCGTTTATCAAAAAGAGAATTACGTTAACACAGTATGACGTTACCGTTAGCTAGTATATATGTGTGGAATGTAGAGATTCGTACCAAAGTGGAAACATGGACGATAACAGTACAGACAAGAAGGGAATGGAATTGTTAATTTGGCAAGTTTGTGTGCGGCAGGGGGGGGGGGGGGGGAGGAGTTACGGTGGATAAGGCCGGTATTACACTACCAAATTTCTTTGTCAAATATTTGATCAAAGCTGTGATCAAATATTCCGTCAAATATATTTGGCAAAGATCTTTGAGGTAGCGCTAGAAGGGGTATTACACTGTCATCATATTTTTCGTCAAAGTTCAAGATGGCTGACAACAACAACTTGTTATTAACTGCAGCGGTTGCATGTACCACAATTGCACTGTGTGCACATGCGGAAGAGAAGCGCGGGAAAAAAACGAAACATACCTGGGTGAAGCCGTGGGTTTTATGACGACACGATAAAAGTATTCAACAAAACTTGTTGCGTGAGCTTACAGTGGAGGACGTCAAGTCGTACATCAATTACTTTAAAATGGATGAGCATATATTTCTGTATGTGCTCAGTGAAGTGTATCTTCATATCACAAAGCACAATATTCACTCAAGAACTGCTAAATCTGCAGAAGACAGGCTCACTGTAACACCCCGATTCCTTGCTACAGGAGAGGGTTGGGTTAGGTTAGGTTAGATCAGGTCAGGTCAGGTTTGGTTTCCAATCTTCTTAATCTTTTTTTGTATTCAGCGGGCCTCACGTTCTAAAGCGCCTCATCAGCTTCATACATCTTTATTAATTTTGTAGTTGTCAGCATGTAACCTCCCCCTCACTTACCGACCTTAATGACAGTGAAAAATGAAACCGCGTGTACCTAATGGGAGTTTTGGAAAAGCAATCGGCACCGAAGTTAACCTGTCGGTAAAGAGGGAGGAAAGGGTTACATCTAAATGAAAGGAAATGTGCTAATGAAACTGGTGGAAATTAATTTTGAAAAGGGGTAAAGTTAATAAAGAAAGTAAATGTGCAGCCGTTACGTTAACAATTAACTAGCGGTAATTAGGTATTTGAGATTTGGGGGAAATCACGGTCGCCAGTCCTAAGGACAATTACTATAGTAACTGAAAAAGAAAGGTTATTACACATATAATTAGCACTAGAAGCGTGGCAACTGAAGGTTGACACGTGTAGTGTGAAAACTGAAAGTTTGTCAGAAGTAATAAATTTCGCTACACCCTGACTTAATTTAGCAAAAGAATTAATAAAACCGAAAAATCGAAAGTTAATTTAGTGACTGAAGTTAATAGTGAGCTTTCTTTCTGAAGCACATCGAAATTAAGTAAAATACGGTTAGTCTTGGACTACCTCAACAATCATTTCTAAAGCTACTTGAATCTACGCAATTTAGAAATAAGAGATTTAACTTTGAACTTGAATTAAATGATTCTGAACAATTAGCAATAGTAAAATTTAGTACGTACCAAGCTGAGCTGCAGTCACAGGTACGCTAAAATATACTAACAAAACTCGCACTCTTAATTTGTGCTTATGTAATCTGAATATTGTAGCCAGCTATGAATACTTTGAAATTAAAGCAGTGAAATCGAATGGTATAATTTTAATGCTGGCGTTTAAATTTCAACGACACTCGGGTTCATTTCGGAAAAGGAAGGGACCCTGCTTGGTAATGCAATTGGGACAATGAGCAACAAAGGTTCATGCTAAGTTGCTGTTATTATAGTTACGAAAATGGTACAGTTTGAAAAGCTGAGGTCTGCCATACAGTTCTAAAACTTTACTTGCTTCCAGTCTTCCTTGATGGTTGATTGAAGGTTTGAAGCCGTCGATCGAGGAGGTGGCGACAGTCACTCATTGTCGGCCGTCGCTGTTGCAGAAGCTGGATGTTGGCGCGCCTTCTTCTCGACACGGTCACCAGACGAAACGGGCTCTTGATGTGCGCTAGTTAATGTTTCCCGTCCGCGACACCATGTCAGAAACTATCATCGCAAGTCGAGCGCAATTACATGCTGCCAAACCCCGAAAGCGCGGCAACTCGCGGGAGCGTCACACAACACACCTGCTCCACTCGCTACTCCCGCCACACTCCTTCCCTCAGCCCGCGCTCCACGCGGCAGAGTTAACACTACCAAAGATCCTACACACTTTGATTCTTCACACGACCTATCGCCGTAATCGTTCGATAGCAGTTTTCCCTAGGCAAGACCCAGCGTAAAAATACAAATGATATTTACGAAACAAACCAATTATACATCGACATAAATGCATAAATATACAAATAGTAAAACAATTACAATATACAAAGAGACAGAAATGTCATATCTTGAGGTAACAAAGCAAGGAAAAAAATAGTACAATAGATGGAAATAGGAGGATATGCATTTCCGGCGTTACAAGCACACACCAATTGTATTTATCGGCAATGTTTATAAAAACACTACAGACGACAGAATGCTGCAGCGATGCTAGCGCTCCATGTGGTAACATGTCCCATTGCAGTGAACAGAAGACAAGCGACTTCTTTGATCAAATCTACAGTGAGGCCCTAGATTTGATCAAATATTGGACGACATTTGACAAAGTTGCCTATTACACCATCAGATATCTTTGACAAAGATATTTGATAGTGTAATACCGGCCTAAGATAGTAAAGGAGGACCAAGGCTTGACTGCAACAGTTTGCTTAAAAATGATGGGGGTGACAACAGTTACACAGATAAAGAATTTGCACGGGATAGAGCAACGTTGAGAGCTGTATGAAACCGTTTGTCTTACTAAAGACAACGCAGCCAGTCTGAAAGCTGTAGTAGTTACCCTCGTATTTATCGTAGGTTGTATCTCGCTGTATACTGTGGAGCAGGGAGTTTATTCAGATGGAGACTTCATCGCTTATGCTTACATTTGTGCACGGAACTATGCAAGCAGTTGAAGACGACCTCGACGCAAACAAGTCGCGTCTCGGCGTTCGCAGAAAAGGTCCGTTTGAAAAGGCTGCTGCACTGGGAAGGTTCCTAGACTCGGACTGGGGCGCACTTGCCTTGCGCCGGCGCTGTTTTATTCCCCCGCGCCTCTCGCTGCCTTTCAGGCGAGCCAGCCCGGCCTGAATGCGCGCCGTGCCCTACTTGCGGACGTCCATCACCCTGCGGCCGCGCCGCGGCGCGCTGCGCGGGTTTCATATTCAGAGACGATTAAGCAGCTACCAGGCTGCGCTGCGGACTTGAGACAACAAAGGACTTCCCATCTGCTCTGGCAAACAAAATCCATTCGCTGTCGCTGCGCGGCGCTTTATGTTGTCCGTATTGAGCTTGCGGGAGGAAACAATGGCTTCCGCTACCTGTGGCGCTCGGTTACTTCCTCGCACATTGAAATGTTCATGTGCTTCCGCTTACCTATCATCTAGTGCACACTATGGGAGCAGTGACTTCCAGGCACATGCAGTAGAAAAAGAATTATCTTTCGAGTTACCGTCAACTCTGTGTTGCAGAGATAATGATTTCCCACTATCGGGAAGAAAGACCTTAATGAAAGCGTGTTTTGGCACTGCTGTGTCGCGAAAACTGAGTCTGAATTCTATTCGGTGTTTCATCTGCTGCTGTACAGTTGAATAAGTTTGAAAAGAAAGTAGTCTCCCAAATTAAAAAAGAAGAAAACTAATTACTAGCCCAGAAGGGTCTCGACTGCTATTGTACAACGCTGTACAAATGATGAATACTACAAATGCCTCGAGTAGGCATGAATGATTGCGTGAGAAACGTAACAGTCGGTTCTTGTGCTCAGGTGAGGTGGACAGGACAGTTATTTTCACACATTCTGTACCCGTAATCTGTTACTTCGTCACTGAATTCGTCAATACATCTCTCACACCATACGCTTGTCGTAATTCCATATCTACAAAACCAGATTTGATCTTCCAGGATCTTCGCCTCCTACACTTCAGCCTTAGATCTGTGGAACAAACTACCAAGTAATTCAGTCTGGTTCATAAAAAAGCTACATTGCCAAGGAACTATGGAAGCAGTTGAAGACGACCTCACCGCAAACAAGTCGTGTCTCCGTTTCTAAAGCTTTTCCTATTACCACTGACGCAGCTTCCTTCTCGCCTGTGCTTCTGCTGGTACATCTGTCCCATTTGACATGAATGCTGAGAGTGCTGTTCGTATCACAATGATAATAGAGCTAATTTTTTTCAACCATTAGGTTCGTTATTTTAACCACTGTCACCGTTATTAATATCGTCTTTATTTTCATCATAGACATTACATTGTTTGACTTCGCCGAGTCTACTCCAGGCAACTTCAGTTTGGTGAACGCCTGGTAATTTAAGTGATTTTACAAAACTTCCATCAGGATGTAAGCGGTTCAGAACATTGCTACATCTTACACATGTGTTTGTGTCTCCACGGCATCCTGATAATCCAGACATTGCACTTTTAGGAGTGGTATTGATCCCAGAACACCAAGGAGAAGTAGACGCCAGCAGAAATTTTTCGAAAGCGATAACTGAAATTTCACGAGAACATCCTGCCGCAGCAAAAAACGTCTTTGTTTTATGTTCTTAACACTCTCCCCTATTTTTCGCGATAATACAAAACGAACTGCCCTCCTTTGAATTTTTTCGATGTCCCCTGTCAGTCTCACCTGATGTGGATCGCACAAGCGTGGTTTAGACAGTCGTTTAGTAAACATGTTTCATTTTTTAAGTGTTCCGGCACTAATTTAGTTTGGAATCTGCATGTGTCGTCCATAACATATAACAGAGTGCCATCCAGGACTGCTCATCGGTTGGTTCGTGTCAGCTCGTGTAGTGAGCGCGAGTGTAAGTCCACGTGACCAATGAAAGAAATTATCAGATTGTTTTGAGCGTTGTAACTGAAACTTTTCTGCCTCAGCTTTATTCGTAGAGGTCAGTTTTAATGACCGTGAACAAAGCGTGAGGAATAGTACTGCCGCAGGCTGATGGCCCCCGTCTTCTCGGATACATTGCACATCACGAGGTTATGGTCTGATCAGGACATGAGTGTAAATCCAGGGCTACAAAACGGGTCGTCTCCCAAAGTTCAGTCATAGATCACTTCAAATCATGTGTGAACAGAACACGTACAAATTTCAATGCAATCACAGCGACATTGGCATGTATATACTACGCTTATCTGTGTGCAAAATTTAATGTAAAGTCAGTTACGACGTACGGTGTATTATTCTAACTAAATAGTTGTATACAAATACACTTCACTTTGTGTCCTGTGTCTCTTCAGATGTATTGGGTACTTGATGTTCGTCCTCCAGGCAATGCAAGTCTTGGTTTCTGCCCTATCCACTCCGAGTAGCCATAATGAGCTAGGTGGCGCAATGGCTAGCACACTGGACTTGCATTCCAAGCAAATACCGAAATGGTTGTTCTGGAAGGGCATGGCCGATTTCCTTCCTTATCGTTGACACATTCCGCGCTTGTGCTCCGTTTCTAATGACTTCGATGTCGACGGGACGTTAAGCCCAATCTCGCTTCTGCCGTTCGGAGCGGCTCCTCTCGTCTACGCGTTTGTGACAGGACGTGCCAAGTGATCCGCCGTGTTTGCGTGCTAACTTTCCGATGTGGCAACAATGTAGCAGCAAATGACAGACGTCAGCCAACGAGGAATTTTAACCTGATTATAGTAAATCGATAGGACACGTAAGGGCAGACTCGTGAAGGTCTTTGGTTCACTAACCGTACCGGTTAGAGCTTATTTCGCGTCCGCATGGTCGATTCATTAAATGACAGGATGTCTTTCTGGATGACACGTTACGTTTGGGAACAAAGACAAGTGCTTGGAAACATGGGGTGTATCAAAAAGGACTTCATAACTTTGAAAAATGTCGATTTACTCATTTAACATACAAAATGGTTCAAATGGCTCTGAGCACTATGGGACTTAACTTCTGAGGTCGTCAGTCCCCTAGAACTTAGAACTATAAACCTAACTAACCTAAGGACATCCCACACATCCAGGCCCGAGGCAGGATTCGAACCTGCGACCGTAGTGGTCGCGCGGTTCTAGACTACAGCACCTAGAACATCTCGGCCACTTCGGCCGGCATTTAACATATAGACATGGTTCTAGTGTCATTTTTAGCAAAATACATCAAGGTTTTTACCGTGTACCTACGCAGGTTAAAACCGACTCCCATCCTTTATGCATCACACGTCGCATCTGCAGTTTCCTGCCAAACTCGCTGCATCTTATCAGCCGTGACTTGTTCGATTTCGAGGCAGATTATAGCTCTGAGCTGTGGTAGAGAAGCTGGTAAGGGCGGAACAAACAAAGTACCACTTGATGATGATTCCCCAAAAGAACTCGTAAAGAGGTGTCAGGCCCAGTGTACCTGGGGGCCGTGCAATTGGTGCACGTCGACCCATTTCCTTAGGTGGAAAGCTGACGTTTAGGAAATACCGAAGGTCGTACTGAAAAGTCAAAATTTGATCTATTTTCCTTCAGGGTAAGTTGTACGAACAAGTTTGTACGAATTTCCAAAGTTGTAAAGTCACTTTCGATACGCGCTACATAATTTAATTGCAGTTCCCTGACGCAAATTTTGGGGACAGCGAATGATTGTCGCTAACTTTATCGGATTTCGTATATGACAGTGAATAACCGCCTAAAACGATGCAGATGTACGTCCGTATTCTTCTGGACATAGCTGAGGCCTATTGCTGTAAATTCCACGTCGCGAGCAATGGTAGCGGCAGATGATACACTAGTTTTCAAACTTACTGTCCGTACTCCAACAAAAGGATTACTGGTTTTATTTCACTTCTGAAATCTTAAAGAATGAGATTTCGGCTAGATTCTTCATGTCAAGCTACCTGTGACAGAAAAAAAAAAAAATTAATTTTCGACGAAATGTACATGACCGGACAGCATCTGTAAACAACATAACACTCACTACTGCGTCTTTTTATATTTCCACCTTTGATATGAAAATGTCGTTGACCTAATTTAGCAGAAGATCGATTTTGTAGCTCATAATAAATACGTGATCATTTGGAATCCCTGAAGTTAACAACTGTCCGATTAGATCATAAAGAAATCAGTTTCTGGATCGTAACAACAGATCACCGAACAACGGTTGTTTTACGTCTAACCTATACTAATGTGCGAACAGACGATTCTCGGACATGCCCTACCTCAAGGCAAAAAGATGAACACGCTTATTTTGGTTGAAATGGGTTAATATTTGGTAGAAGCTTGGTATATAATGTGAAACAAAGTGCTGCTGTGTTAAGTTCGGCAGGGATAAGTAACATTCGTGAATGAATCTCTCTCTCTGTAGAGGGCTGTGCGCTTGTTTACTTTCTGACATTAAAACTATGCCTTAGCGGGACTCGAATCCGGAGGCTTGCCTTTGGCGGGCCAGTGCTCTTAGCGACTGAGCTACGCTGGCATAACACACGACTAGACCTCACGACTTAAATTCTGTCGACACCTGCCTCCTGTACAGCAACTCAAACGCACTCCTACATGGTTATTCATTGCATCTAGGGAGACGTGGCTAGCTTTATCATATCACATTCTCTTACAAAATATCTGATTTCGAATAGGAAGCACAGCTGTATATGAATACTTTTTACTCTGCAGCGGAGTATGGTTCAGGGCAGATTAAAACTGTATGCCAGATCGTGACTTTAACTTGGGAGATGGCAGAGTTCGAGTCTCGGTGCGGCACACAGTTTTAATCTGCCAGGAAGTTCCGTATCAGAGCAAACTCCGCTGTTGAGTGAACATTCATTCCAGAATCATTCCCCAGGCTGTGGCTAAGCCATGTCTCCACAATGTTCTTTTTACCAGGATTGCTAGTCCTGCAAGTTTCGCAGGAGAGTTTCTGTGAAATTTGGGGATGAGGTATTGGACGAAGTAAAGCTGTGAGGACAGGTCATGAGTCGTGCTTAGACTACTCGGTAGAGCCCTTGCCACGGAAAGACAAAGGTCACGAGGTCGAGCCTCGGTCCGGCACACACATTTAATCTGCCAGGGAGTTTCACAGCCATGTATTTCACACTTGTGCAGCTATCACTGCAGACATCAGCCGGTAGGGAAGTCCGCGGGGCACTTTCCTAACTTCGGGGTCACTTAATGATTGTTACAAATTAGTCTAGGTGTAGTTATATGCGAGAATTTTGCCTGAGACACACCGTGTCATAGAGGCATCATCCGTATGAGAACCGGTGACAGTAGGGCAGAATAAACTAATTATTGCTCTACTGGTAGTAATTTGTTAATTGACTAGCCACGTGTTAGAACTCGTGTAGGAAATTCTATTATCAGTTGGACTGTCAAACAAAACATTTCTCTATAACTGAGGTGTAACTTAGTTTTCCTACTTGATTTCGAGTCAATGACAAAGGACAAACTGCGTAATAGAGCTCATATTCATGCGAACGACCGGTGTGTCGTTTGCTACTTCCAACGGTAATAATAGATACATAGTCTGTTTTACTACAGTTGAACTTTAGCAAATAACATATATTGGCATTTTATTTTTGATTTTGTCAGGTCGCATCATGTTAACTTAATATCAGATGATTTCAAATCCGCTTCCAACCAGACTTTTTATACGTAAATCACTTGAGGCGAACACTGGTATATTTTCTTCAGAAAGGCATCATTCTATCTCCTTATCCATAACTATACAACAAATATACTTCACACTCTTTAATGACTTGGAGGTCAAAGGGACGTCGTCGCTTCTCCACCTGACTGAAGTGGAGAGGAGATACACTCTTTCCCGACCGCTACGGTCGCAGGTTCGAATCCTGCCTCGGGCATGGACGTGTGTGTTGTCCTTAGGTTAGTTAGGTTTAAGTAATTCTAAGTTCTAGGGGACTGATGACCTCAGATGTTAAGTCCCATAGTGCTCAGAGCCATTTGAAGCATTTGAACACTCCTTCCACACTTCCTTATTACGCCTCTAAGTACCATGTGAAGCGTCTCGTGATTGAAGATTAGATTTCACCGAGGCATCTGCATAAATACACGAACTGATCAATTACTGTCTAAAATAACTGTTTCCAGTCAATCATTATTATAATTCAAATACCCAATGACATTTGTCGACAGCAATATGAAATGTGTAAGTTTGATTAAGACAACAGTCGAGATCGTAGTAACATTTGTTTATTATGACCGGTTTCGGCATCTGATAAAGCCACCATCAGATGTTTTGGTTCCCCTGTGATTGGTGCTGGCGGCTCCTCGGTTTTCCACGTGATACCACGATTGAAAGGAATGTAAGCGTGAGACAGTGATTTATGAAGAAAATTTCTTGCAAACAAATGTTGTCTGAATATTGACTGCTGCTCGTTGGTGATGGATCCTCCCCACGTAAACAGAAAATTTTCAGAAAGGGTTGCTAGATTGTTCACGAGCTGATACAGGGTGCTCACAAACAGTCTGGAAAGCGTTTAAAGATGTTGCAGGGTAGGTTGTGCTGGAAAATAAATGTTACGAAAATATTGGATACGTGCGCATTTTCTGAGTGAATTACCATTGAAATTATCCAATCATACCCTTGCGCGCTCTCAGTCAAGCGATCCACCAGAGATGGCATCCAAACGTGTTGTTCATTTGGTTTCCTAAAACTGAACGAGAGAGTCATGCAGAAATTGGACTTGGGACGATAGTAGGATCTAACCCGACCCAAAGGCTGAGCAACCTGTGCACTACTATCTATCTCTCCAGGGATTCCCATGTTATTCCCCAAAGCATGTTTCTAACGCGTGTTGTTTGAACCTACCTGTAACAAATATAGCAGCCCCCTCAGAGATGCATCAGCGTCTTATTTTGACCCAACCTGGTGGGCATTCCAAACACTTGAGCAGTCCTCAAGAGCAGGTCGTACTAGCGTCCTATATGCGGTCTGCTTGACAGGTGAACTCCAATTTCCCAAAATTTTTTCCAATAGACTGAAGTCGCCTTCCCTATCACAGTTCACACATGCTCATTCCATTTCATATCGCTTTAGACGTTACGCCCAGATACACTCCTGGAAATTGAAATAAGAACACCGTGAATTCATTGTCCCAGGAAGGGGAAACTTCATTGACACATTCCTGGGGTCAGATACATCACATGATCACACTGACAGAACCACGGGCACATAGACACAGGCAACAGAGCATGCTCAATGTCGGCACTAGTACAGTGTATATCCACCTTTCGCAGCAATGCAGGCTGCTATTCTCCCATGGAGACGATCGTAGAGATGCTGGATGTAGTCCTGTGGAACGGCTTGCCATGCCATTTCCACCTGGCGCCTCAGTTGGACCAGCGTTCGTGCTGGACGTGCAGACCGCGTGAGACGACGCTTCATCCAGTCCCAAACATGCTCAATGGGGGACAGATCCGGAGATCTTGCTGGCCAGGGTAGTTGACTTACACCTTCTAGAGCACGTTGCGTGGCACGGGATACATGCGGACGTGCATTGTCCTGTTGGAACAGCAAGTTCCCTTGCCGGTCTAGGAATGGTAGAACGATGGGTTCGATGACGGTTTGGATGTACCGTGCACTATTCAGTGTCCCCTCGACGATCACCAGTGGTGTACGGCCAGTGTAGGAGATCGCTCCCCACACCATGATGCCGGGTGTTGGCCCTGTGTGTCTCGGTCGTATGCAGTCCTGATTGTGGCGCTCACCTGCACGGCGCCAAACACGCATACGACCATCATTGGCACCAAGGCAGAAGCGACTCTCATCGCTGAAGACGACACGTCTCCATTCGTCCCTCCATTCACGCCTGTCGCGACACCACTGGAGGCGGGCTGCACGATGTTGGGGCGTGAGCGGAAGACGGCCTAACGGTGTGCGGGACCGTAGCCCAGCTTCATGGAGACGGTTGCGAATGGTCCTCGCCGATACCCCAGGAGCAACAGTGTCCCTAATTTGCTGGGAAGTGGCGGTGCGGTCCCCTACGGCACTGCGTAGGATCCTACGGTCTTGGCGTGCATCCGTGCGTCGCTGCGGTCCGGTCCCAGGTCGACGGGCACGTGCACCTTCCGCCGACCACTGGCGACAACATCGATGTACTGTGGAGACCTCACGCCCCACGTGTTGAGCAATTCGGCTGTACGTCCACCCGGCCTCCCGCATGCCCACTATACGCCCTCGCTCAAAGTCCGTCAACTGCACATACGGTTCACGTCCACGCTGTCGCGGCATGCTACCAGTGTTAAAGACTGCGATGGAGCTCCGTATGCCACGGCAAACTGGCTGACACTGACGGCGGCGGTGCACAAATGCTGCGCAGCTAGCGCCATTCGACGGCCAACACCGCGGTTCCTGGTGTGTCCGCTGTGCCGTGCGTGTGATCATTGCTTGTACAGCCCTCTCGCAGTGTCCGGAGCAAGTATGGTGGGTCTGACACACCGGTGTCAATGTGTTCTTTTTTCCATTTCCAGGAGTGTATTTAAAGAACTGGACTGTGTCAAGCAGGACGCTACTCATGCTGTGTCCAAACATAACGGGTTTGTTTTTCTTACTCATCCGCACTAACTAACATTTCCCTGCGTGTAGAGCTAGCTGCTATTCAACACCAACTAGAAGTTTTGCGTATCGTAAGTCATCCTGTAGCCCCCTACACTCGCTAAACGACATCTTACAGTACACCACAGTATCATCAGCAACTAACCACCCTGTCTGCCAGATCATGTATGTTTCATATGTATAGAAAATTACAGCGGTCCTTGTCACACTGCTCTGGGGCACCGCTGACCAGCCTCTGATTAACACTCACCGTGGAGGACAACATACCGGGTTCTATTCCTCAGGAAGTCTTCGAGCCACTCACATACCAGGCAATGTGTTTGGTTTGCTCGTATCTGCGGTGGAACACCGTTTCAAACTCTTGTCAAAAACCCAGGAATACAGACCTGCTTGTTGCCCTGCATCCATTGTTTGAAGGGTAGCATGTGAGGAAAGTGCAAGCTGAGTTTCGCACAATCGGTACTTTCTAAAACAGTGCTGATTCGTGGACGTAAGCTTTTCGGTCTCAGGGAAATTACATTCGAACTCAGAATATGTTCTAGTATTCTGCAGTGAACCTTTGTTAAAGATATTGGTCTGTAATTTTGCGTGTCCGTTCTTTTACCTTTC
This sequence comes from Schistocerca cancellata, assembly GCF_023864275.1. Lineage (NCBI taxonomy): Eukaryota > Metazoa > Arthropoda > Insecta > Orthoptera > Acrididae > Schistocerca > Schistocerca cancellata. The sequence continues at coordinate 500,776,704 of NC_064631.1, forward strand.
TGTACTTTTTTCCTGTCGCTTTGAGACTTTGCATTGGGCTAGATATTCGCGATAAACGCAAGCTTAGGGGTTAGTGCAACAGAGTATCCTTTGCAAACGGAATTCGGATTCAATCGGACATGGCGACTTAATTGTTTTCAGCTCTTTCAGTTGCTTCTCTATGCTAGGGATGCTTGTTGTTACGTCGTCCATGTGGGACTGTGTGATGTGGTCAGACGGTATGTTTGTACGATTCTCCTGCGTGAACGATTTCTGAAACGTAAAATTTAAAAGTTTGGGTTCGTTTTGCCATCTTTTACAGCCACACCAGCCTGGTCAACGAGTGTCTGGATGGAAGCCTCAGACATAGGACCAGAGTTTTCTCGTGTTCTCGGCCGGATCTTTCGCTAAGGTATGACGGAGGTAGCTGCTGTCTGCTTCGCGCATCGATCTTTTTACAGACACATGAATCTCTTCAAGTCTGTCGTTGTTTGCAAGTTACAAACACTACACTGTGCAACATGGAGAAGGGCATCGGAGAAAAATTTTTTATACTTAGGAGACGTTTCATGCGCTTACCATAATCGCCTCAGTACAATGAAACGTCTGCTTAGACCCTGTTGTATGAAAAGGTGAAGCAATTTCTGTGTACCGTCGTAAATGTGACGTGTCCAAGTCTAGAATAAACATGGAGAAGTGCATAGGTGTCAAGTTATTTATAGACAGGAGACGTATTATGCGCTCAGCGTAAGCGCTCATCGTAGTCATTGATACGACACACACACACACACACACACACACACACACACACACACACACACACTTGACGCATCGTGAAAGGTCACTCCGGTTTCGAGGTTTGACCGCCACAAATTCTAAATTGTCGTTACATGTTAATTACGTTGCAGGTCCAGCATATCTGAACGGTTAGAACTTCCGTTATTTAATGTCGTTGCATACACACTGTTTCCTTCCCATTTAATTTGTTCATATCATTTCAGCGATTTAATTGATCTGAAAAGAAACAATTTGTTCGAGTATTTGGAAACTAAGTGCTACAGTAGACAGAACCGAACATAATGTGCTTCTGGAGGCCCTAATGTGATAGGGTCATTACCGCCGGCGCAGAAACAAACAAGTTAGCGAACTGAAGAGGAAGCTGGCACCTATACAAGCTCTCACGTGCGCTAACCTGTTTGCCAAATTACTAACGTAGCGACGCGCCTTGTAAATATTTACGGGGTCGTGGGTTTAACGAAGTGAGGTTATTCGGCGTCGCCGTCTGCCCGCCCCGCCCTTTGTGCGGGGGCGTGGGAGGCCGCCATTAGGGCGGCGCTGCCGCCTCCGCCGCCCACGCCCGCCGACGTCTGTGGACCGAGGTCGCCCGCGCATCTCACCTGTCCGTCTGGCCTGGCGCCTAGCCGAGCCGCGCTTCAGGCTCCCCATGATTTGCCCACGCGATTCTGTGCTACTTCTCTACATAGTGCATAGTGTAGGGATTACAGGAAAAACTACACCATACTACGTAAACTGAACAAGATTTAAACCAACTGCAAATCCCCGAATGTTAACGAGGTTAGATTGAAGGAGAGTACGGGACGAAGAATATGTCGTACGGATTAATAAGAAAACTTTGCTGTGATGTAGTAACAAGATAGTAACCGAATAAAGGCTGGCTGTTCTCAAATGCACGTATGTGAACACAAAATAATCAGATGGGTGACTTTTAGTACAGTGTTTCTCCATGTTGTACACTGACACATGCTTTTATCGCCCATATCCCTTTCACTGCTGCAGACGAGTTCTCTGAATTTGTGGTGAGGGAGGCTTTTGTTTCTTTTTGTTTCAGGGTGCAAAAACAACTACGGTTGTACGCACCCATGTCAAAACTGTAGAACTCGAAGACAAAGAGAGAAGTTGAAAACGACTACACGTTAATCCCAATCGACGGAACACAAGACAGATAGAAACAGGGACGTGGAGAAAGATCCATAAAATACGCCATAGAGAAACGGAGGTCCTAAACTAAAGATTAAATGTTCTTCGTCATATTGCTACGATGGATAAAAAGTAAAACGCGCTCGACAGCCCGCGAGCCTTTCGCTAAAACGGCCGATAACTCAGACGGCAAACACAAACGAGAGCATAAGTGGTCAAAAAAAAAAAAAAAAAAAAAAAAGCGTTCCGTCAGGAAATGGCGGACCGTCTAAGGTTGAGGGCAATGATCACGAAGTGGTGGGGGAGCACCACTTAACAAATGGCGATGACTAAAAAGACAGTGCCCGATACGCAACCTAGCTAAAACGATGTCCTCGCAGCGAGAGGGCCGAGAGGAGATCTTCCAAGTCGCTGGGAGGGACTTAATAACCCGGAGCTTGTCCCCATGAATGGAGGAACAGTGGTAATGGCAAAGTCACACCACCTGTTGACAGATGGGAACACAGAGATCATCAGATGGGGTGTAAGAACTAGCGGGCTGAGGTACGAGGACTGCAGCCTTGGCAGCAGCGTCGGCGGCCTTGTTTCCTGTCAGACTGAAACGACTAGGAATCCACATAAACGTCACACTAGCTCCACCAAGAGTGAGCAAGTGACAGCTTTCCTGGACCCGTTGCACAAAGGGATGGACGGTATACAGCACACAAAGGTTTCGAACGGCACTGAGACTGTCTGAGCAGTTGACGCAATTGAAAAGCCTATGACGCTAGATGTACTGCATGACCTGTTACACAGAGAAGAGCTCCGCTGTAAATACTGAGCAGTGTTCTGGAGGGCGATATCGAAAAACGTCGGTGTTAATGATGAAGGCACGCCCAAAACCACAGTCAGTGAGAGAGCCATCAGTGTACACAAAGCTACTGTCGCAAAGTACTGTGCGAAGGTCGTGAAACTGAAGATGATAGAGCAAGACTGGAGTAGTGTCCTTTAGCGAATGAAGGCCAAGGCGAACACGGGCCGCCGCACGAAGCCAAGGTGGTGCAGTGTTCACACCCATCGGGAAAGTTGCACGTAGCGTGAAGTTAAACTGCCGGAGCAAGAGTCGAAAGCGAACTCGAGGAGGTAACAGAGAAGAGGGATGCGCCCCATGTTGGCGATCAAAGGAGGCAACGAAGAAGAAGGCATAGGACAGATGGCCACGCATGGCAGACAAACGGCATCCATATCTGCTGAGGAGAAAGTCACGGCAGTAGGACGGCGGTAATTCGGCAGATTCTGCATACAGGCTCTCAACCGGGCGCCAGTGGCCAAACGGATGCCGTGATGGTGGATGGTATTGAGACGGTGTAAGAGGGACGGACGTGTAGACGCGTAAACGAAACACCCATAGTCTAATTTCGAATGGACAAGGGACTCATTCAAACGGAAAAGGGTGGTTTATCTGCTCCCCAGGAAGTAAGACTTGAGGACACGTAGGACATTGAGTGACTGCATACAGTGGGCCGCCAGATAAGTCACTTTGAAGGACCACGAAAGTTTTCTATCGATCATGAGCCCCAGGAATTTCGTAGTTTCAACAAACGGAAGAGCAACATGCTCAAGATGTAAAGACGGTGGAAGAAACCAATTGCGCGGCCAGAAATTTCTATGAACGGTTTTGTCAGTGGAGAAACGAAAGCCATTGTCGATGCTCCATGAGTAAAGACGATCGAGACATCCCTGAAGACGCCGCTCTTAATGAGACAGGTCTGTGGAGAACTCCAATAGATGGCAAAACTGTCAAGGAGAAGGGAACTGGAGATGCCTGGCAGAGACAGGCTATTATGGAGTTAATGGCGATAGAGAAGAGGACGTGTTCAGGACATAACCGTGAGGCACACCGTTTTCCTGGATAAAGGTGTCCGACAAGGCAAAACCCACACGTACCTTGGAAACTTGGTGTTTTAAAAATACCTGAAGGAAATGGGGCAGGCGGCCACGGAAACCCCATGTGTAGAGACTATGGAGGTAAGCAGTCCTCCAGCACGTGTCGTAGGCTTTCTCCAAATCGAAAAACACGGCCACAGTCTGGGATTTCCGCAGAAAACCATTCATGACGTGGGTGGGCAAAGTGACAAGATGGTCAACTGCAGAACGGCGTGCTCGAAATCCACACTGTGCAATGGTCAGTAAATTGCGAGTCTCAGTCCACCATACCAGCTGGGAAAGAATCATGTGTTCCAACACCTGGTAAACACAGTTGGTGAGAGAAATATGGCGGTAGCTAGGTGTTTCTCCTTACCAAGCTTACGCATGGGTATGACAGTGGCTTCACGCCAGCGTCTGGGAAACGTGCCGTCTGCCCATATGCAGTTGTACGTATGAAGGAGCGAGTACTTGTACACAAGATAAAGGTGCTGCAACATCTGAATGTGAACATCGTCTGGCCGCAGGACGGAGGATCGGGATGAAGTGAGAGCATGATCTAGCTCCCTCATCGTACAGATGGCATTGGAGCACTTGCTATTCTGAGAAGAGAAGGGCATCGTTCGAGCCTCCTCCGCTTGTTTCCGATGGAGGAAGGCAGGGGATAGCGGGAGGAGTTCGAAGTCTCCGCAGAATGGCGGCCCACGGTTTTGGAGATAGCAATAGTGTCCACTATGACATCGTCTGCTACTGTCAGGCCGGAAATTGGGGGATGGACCTTGGTCCCAGAGAGTCGTCGGAGTTTGGCCCACACGATGGAAGAGAGAGTGGAAGTGTTAAAAGAACTAATAAATGAAATCAACTAGCTTTTTTGCTATCCAGAAGAAGGCAACGACACTGTGCACGCAACCGTGTATAATGAATGCAGTTTGTGATCGTAGCATACCGGTTAAAAACGCGGAGAGGGCGTCTCTGCTTGCGAATGGCGTCGCGGTATGGCTCAGTCTACCCCAAGGGACTGGGCGCGGTAAAGTAGTAGTGCGAGCAGTGGAACATTCTGTGACGGTAAGGACAAAGTTTGTAAGGTATTCCACATGATCATCGCAACTGGGAAAATGTTGTTCGTCGAAGATCGCCAGGGAGAAGTAAAGCCTCCAGTCAGCCTTAATAACCTGCCATTTTGGTGTACACGTAGGTGGGGTTGGAGCCAAAAATCGGATGGCACACAGGAAATGGTCGCTCGAGTAGGTGTCGGAGAGAACTGATCACTCGAGATGATGGACAAGGTGAGCGGTGCAAATGGAGAGGTCCAAAACGAAATAGTCTGAAAAGAAAGTGGGTGCTCCCGTGTTAAGGCAGATGAAGTAAGGTGATTGAGAAGGTCTTCCACAAGGCACCTCTCTGACAGGTTCTGGGCAAGCCCCAAACTATATGGTGCGCAGTAAAGTCACTGAGGAGCAGAGAGGTGTGAGGTAGCTGCTCAGCAAGCTGGAGGAAGTCTGCCCAGGTGACATCATATGATTGAGGGATGTAAACGGTATAAAGGGAAAAGGTTACGTAAGGAAGGAAAATGTGAACAGCTTGGAGCCGGGTAGTCAGGGAGGTGGGTTGACCATGCAGGTCATCCCATATGAGTAGCATGACTCCCCAGTGAGATGGAATGCCGTCCTCGAGGAGGGTGGGGTGGGGGGGGGGGGGAATGGGAGAGGTCGAAGCGGACTGGGAAGAAATGAGAGCGCTCAAAGCGGTCATGAGGACTCAGTTTTGTTTCCTGGAGGCAGAGTACAAGCGGACGCTGCGATTCTAAGAGCAGCTGTAAGGCCTCTTTGTTCGATCAAAGACTGTGAACATTCAACTGGAGGAGAATCATGATAAGGAAAAAATGAAGGGGTGTCTTCTCGGCAGCTGCCAATTGCTAGCCTTCGAAGACTCGCTGTTACAGAACAGGGGCAGGAGGCTCCTGCTCCCTCTGTCGGTCTGTGGAGTCCAGGGCAGAAAAACAGTGGTGGCGCACACCGGCGACAGGGAGGTCGGCTGGGCGAGGGTACCTCGTGGTGATCCCGTCGGAGAGGATCTTAGTCGGTGAAGGAGAAGATAATTTGTCTTTGACTTCTTGGAGCCTTTCCGGTTTGGCAGAGGAGGACTAAGATGTTTGTTGGTTGGATGGACATAGGAAGTCTTCATGGGAGTATTCCTTCAGTCCTTTCTGGCCTTCTGGCTGTGTAGAAGGTGACTTCGCCCCATGAGGTGAAAGTTTGGTGGCATGTTGCACAGCTGGAGGAGGAGATGGGGACGCTACCGTGATGCTGGGAGATTTCACAACGGCAGTGCTAAATTTGAGGTTGCATGTCTGCATGGCCATGTCCTTCGTGGAGCGAAATGAAGCAAGAACAGTACTGTTGATGCCAGGTAGTAGAATCCAGGGTTTCCGACTGGCCAACAACTTGCGAGTGACTAGGGAAGGCTGTTTTCCTTCACCCGGATGTCCTGGACAGCCCATTCAGCGAGATACGTAGGACAATCTCGGGAGGAGGCGACATGGTCGCCATTGCAGTTAATAAAGCGGAGAGAAGTAGGTAGACAATCGCCCTCGTCAGCATCCCTACCATAGGTTACACATTTGGTTGCGTGTTGTCAGGGCTATCGAGTGTGGTTGTAATGATGAAACTGGGAGCAGCATATCGGGTTCCTGCTTTGATCTTTGATGGAAGGACCACTCTATCAATAGTGAGAAAAAGCGTGCTTGTGGGCACTAAGGATGCATCTACTTTTTCATCACACGATGGACTGCAGTGACACTCTGATCAGAGACGTAAGTTTGGATCTCTACCTCAGTCAGACCACCGAGCAGCCTAGTGTTAATAACACCATTGGAAGAATTCAGCATTCGACGGGCCTCAATACAAACAAGATAGTCGTGGAGGACCGAAGCTGCAAGCAGTTGTTGTGTTTGAGAATCAGTAGTAGTCTGCAAAAGCAAAGTGCCATTTCGTAAAAGAGCGCAGTATTTCACAGGACCAGCAATTCCAGCAACATCTTTCTGAATAATAAACAGATTTACCATAGCGAAAGACTGGCTGTATGTGAAACCACTGAAACCACGAGGAACCGTGGTGCAGCTGGGAGGGGCCTAGGATCGTTAGCCTCATTCCGTTTACGTTTTGTAGATGTAGACTGAGATGATGATGATTAATTGCGAGAAAATCGCCCATGACTGCCAACGTCTCAGATGGCACGCTCCTTTCAACTGGACACCCCTCTCAGAAGAGGGCGCACCTGCCTTAGGTGATAATTCACACATCAGGTCAGACCTCCCAAACTTCTGACGGAGGGACGAATCGACAATTTAGGAAGGTAGCAACTCAGGAAATCACCCCTCCCCGACCCGAGCCTTTACCAAGGGGTACATGCGAACCCTATCTGTCGACCAGGGGCTGGGAATTACACGTTAACCAGTCATCTGTTAGGCGTAGGCTGGCCTCAGGAGCGCACAGGGAGGAAGAAGGAAAAGGGGAACCTCAAACGCCGAAGGGGAGGAACGATAGAAGCGGAACGAAAAAAGATGGAACGAAAGACAATGGGGAGACTGTTCTGATATCGGAGACTGAATATGCAGAACACATTTCTAACAATATCCCGGACAAGTTCCTCAGGGGAGGGGAAAAACGAACACCAAGAGGATAGCACCATGTCACGAATTGCGCGGCCCCTCCCGCCGGAGGTTGGAGTCCTCCCTCGGGCATGGGTGTGTGTGTTGTCCTTAGCGTAAATTAGTTTGTGTGTAAGTCTAGGGACCGATGACCTTAGCAGTTTAGTCCCTTAGGAATTCACACACATTTGAACACACAACAAGAGGATACACGTGCAGCACGGAAGGGAAAAGATGCTGCAAAGGCCGGATACTTACTGCTCTGCACCAAATTAAGTAAAATATTGCACAAAATTTTAAATTGTTTCCAAAGGTAAAAATTCATTGCTTTAACTTGGGATATGGTAGATAATAGCTCATACATTGCCATGGATGAGATACAGATAAGATATCGAAATATTATTTCAAATTGTGAGCACAACGGTATTTCATTGCGTTCTTAAGTTATTGGGTTTTATATCTTACGGTTCGTCTCTAGGGACGTGCCCAGTTCTGTCCACGAGACTTTCCGGTTCCCCTCGCCTACTGTGACCCAGTGGTCCCGTGACGGACTTTGCTGGACGGTCTGTCCTGTCCGCTACACTTCCCATCTTATTTATTCTTCTTGTTCTTTCACGTTTGGCTTTTGTAATGTTTTATATTTCCCAAACTTTTATCGTCTTGTCTGTATTGGTCGTTTCCTTGGGGTAGCGAACTGTGAGGTAGTGCTTCTGGTGGAATGAGAAGAGCGCGTCTCTCGCCACATACCGTGTTCCGGGGATCTCCAACTGCTTTCTGGGCAGAGCGGCTCGTCTAACTAACCCCTTTGATTCCCCTCCTACTTATGCTCGATTTTACCTCTCTCTTACTGCATCTCCCTTACATTTGGGCTTCCCAGGATTTGCCTTTTGTATCCTGTCCTGAGAGTTACTCCTAGTTCGATACATACACGCCAAGTGATCTAAAGTATCCGGACAGCTCCAAAAACATTGGTTTTTAATTTTAGGTGCATTGTGCTGCCACCTACTGCCTCTATAGCCATTAGACATCGTAAGAGAGCAGAATGGGGCGCTCCGTGGAACTCATGTACTTCGAACGTGCTCAGGTGATTGGGTGTCACTTGTACGCGAGATTTCCATACTCCTAAACATCCCTAGGTCCACTGTTGCCGATGTGATAGTGAAGTGGAAAATTGAAGAGAAACGAACAGCACAAAAGCGTACAGCCGGCCGCGGTGGTCTAGCGGTTCTGGCGCTGCAGTCCGGAACCGCGGGACTGCTACGGTCGCAGGTTCGAATCCTGCCTCGGGCATGGGTGTGTGTGATGTCCTTAGGTTAGTTAGGTTTAAGTAGTTCTAAGTTCTAGGGGACTTATGCCCTAAGATGTTGAGTCCTATAGTGCTCAGAGCCATTTGAACCATTTGAACAAAAGCGTACAGGCCGACGTCGTCTGTTGACTGACAGAGACCGCCGACAGTTGAAGAGGGTCGTAATGTGTAATAGGTAGACATCTGTCCAGACAATCACAGAGGAATTGCAAATTTCATCAGGATCCACTGCAAGTACTATGACAGTTAGGTGGGAGGTGAGAAAACTTGGATTTCGTGGTCGAGTGTCTGCTCATAAGTCACACATCACGCCAGTAAATGCGAACGACGCCTCGCTTGGTGTAAGGAGCGTAAACATTGGACGATCGAACAGTGGAAAAACGTTGTGTGGAGTGACGAATCACGGTACACAGCGTGGTGATCCGTTGGCAGGGAGCGGGTATGGCGAATTCCCAATGAATGTCATCTACCATCGTGTGTAGTCCCAACAGTAAATTTCGGAGACGGTGGTGTTACGGTGTGGTCATGTTTTTCATGGAGGGGGCTTGCACCCCTTGTTGCTTTGCGTGGCACTATCACAACACAAGCCTATACTGATGTTTTAAGCACCTTCTTGCTTGCCAGTGTTGAAGAGCAATTCGGGGATGACGATTGCATCTTTCAACACGATCGAGCACCTGTTCATAATGCACGGCATGTGGTGGAGTGATTGCACGACAATAACGTCCCTGTAATGGACTGGCCTGCACAGAGTCCTGACCTGAATCCTATAGAACACCTTCGAGATGTTTTGGAACGCCGACTTCGTGCCAGGACTCACGGACCGACATCGTTACCTCTCCTCAGTGCAGCACACCGTGAAGAATGTGCTTCCGTTCTCCAAGAAATCTTCCAGCACTTGACTGAACGTATGCCCTCGAGACTGGAAGCTGTCATCAAGGCTAAGGGTGGGTCAACACCATATTGAATTCAACCATTACCGATGAAGGGCGCCACGAACTTGTCATTTTCAGCCAGGTGTCCGGATACTTCGGATCACATTGTGTAGGATGAAGGGACTGATGACGTCGCATTTTCAGCCATTTAACTCCAACAACCAACGAACTTACCGGTTGCTGTGGAATATTTATCATCCGATTTTAAGAATACTTCTAGGTGCATAAATTTGATTTATGTACATCTTACAGTCTGATACCTTCGCTCGATAACTGACTGAATTTCTTTTGCTCATATCCTATATAATTACTGTGCTACATCGAATTAAGTAAAACACTGAACGAAATTTTAAAGATTTTGCATAGGTAAAAACGTATTTCGTAAACATGGCAGTGAATGAAATGTAGATAAGATACTAAAATTTATTTAAAATTGAGAGTACAATGGTATCTCATTTCATTCTCGAGTTATTTTGTTGGATGTCTAATGGAAGGTGGTGCGCGACGCGCCCAATCACGGCGTTCGGCATCGCCAGTCATGTGGTCCTAACACTTGTCGTATCTCATAAACTATTAAAGATATCGGAATGAGCTTTTTTTACCATTGATAGTACGCAATGTGGCGGACCATATGTCATATTACAAATACTCCAAGTTCCTTTTATTCGCCGAGATATAGATCTCATCTGCAGCAGTGAGGTCGGCAGCTCCGTAAGCAGACACGCGTCCATAGCACTGTAGGAAAACGCAAGTGGTGCTCGTGTTAACGTCCACGACACTTGGGGAATGGCATAGCTGGACGTATATATACGCCTACAGCAGCGGAAGGGTTAGCGTCTACAGCACACGGTCCAACTGGTCCCCAAGGACGCTCAGTCCGACTCATGTCAGCAGATTCCACTGGACATTTTATTTAATTGAGTCCGGTCTCTTGGGCGATGGCTTCCACTAGGTGGGCGCATTTTGATGGCGTAATATCGTCTTGTAAGACAAACATACCGCCAAAATGTTGGCTTTAGCGCTCTAAAAGAAGGTGGAGGGTTCGGTGACGACACTGCACAGCTTTGAAATTACCCTCGACGGTGATGAGGGGCGTGCAACATCCGCGCACAGTAGTGGTCTGCAATCGTGGCAAGCGTATTGCTAGATTTCCATCTCCGTCATCTTCTGCATCGATCATCTGGCGTCAGACAACTGCTAGTCTCGTCAGTTGCCCAAGTTCCATTGGTGTTGCCTCGCCCGTCAGCATCACGCAAGATAGTGCCTCCGAAAATGTGGGAAGCAGTTGTGTGTCGTTCTCTTCGTGCTTCTGCGAGTGATAATTTATACGTAGTGCTCGTCAGCTGGTCTTAGACACTGCTGCCATCTGCTATGAAGCAGATATCCAATGTTTTGTGTCTCACGGCAATAGTGGAATAGTCGAATGATGCAGTCCAATTCGGCCTGCAACGTTCCGTGCCAACGACCGTAACTGCAGTAGTGTGACGATGCGCGCTTGGAATAAGCTTAAAATGGCCCTTCTCGGCACGTTGACAGACTGAACGGTACAAACAAACAGCATTGCCCCGTTCAGGACTAGAGATACAGAAAGCTGTGCTGAACTGCGCCAAGAATGGAGGTTCACATCTACCTCACACAGGGATTTCCTATTAACAGAAAAGTACTGACAACGAGGTTCCCGATAAAAAACCAATGAAAGTTATGAGAGTGGCGACTAGTTTCTTGCTTGTGGTCTGGCACAAATTACAGATCGACGGTCACATTGGTAATATCTGCAGCCATTTTATCTCAGTAGCTATTTCAATTTTGCTTTATCATGTACATAAGAAAAATGGCGTCTTTTGCAACTTAATGTTCTATTTGATTGTACCAAGAATATCTTTGCCTTTTCATGCTAGGCATCTTCACTGGTACATTGGTACATAAAACAAAGAAAATTATTCAATAACACATATTTTTATTGGAAATCTGTAGTTACTCATCGCTGCTAATTTAAATCTTACTTCTTTTTGCAACTAAATGTTTGTTTTAACACTTACATTCATTTTATGTCCTTTCCATGCAGCCATATGGTGTTCTGTGTGTATTAGATGCATATAGTACAGCTTTTTTCAAAGTGATACGTCACATTTATACATTGCTCTGGACTTAACGTATACTGTACGTGTTTTTGCTCACATACTTCAGCCGTCACTCAGGGATCATGGGAGCTGGAGGAGGAGGAGGGTGGAGTTGGGCGTTGAGGTGGGGACGGGTGGACGGAATGTGTGTGTGTGTGTGTGTGTGTGTGTGTGTGTGTGTGTGTGTGTGTGTGTGTGTCCATATCTTCACAAAACTGTCCGCCATATTAGTAAAATGAAATACGCGAAATTTTTACAGAGATTAAAACGGCTGAGAAGGAATATTTGTGGGTCTAAAGCTGGTCGTAGATTTTGAGTGTCTTTAAAATTTCTGAACCTGTGGATAATTTAATACCCTGATTTATCTTTTAGTACACTCCTGGAAATGGAAAAAAGAACACATTGACACCGGTGTGTCAGACCCACCATACTTGCTCCGGACACTGCGAGAGGGCTGTACAAGCAATGATCACACGCACGGCACAGCGGACACACCAGGAACCGCGGTGTTGGCCGTCGAATGGCGCTAGCTGCGCAGCATTTGTGCACCGCCGCCGTCAGTGTCAGCCAGTTTGCCGTGGCATACGGAGCTCCATCGCAGTCTTTAACACTGGTAGCATGCCGCGACAGCGTGGACGTGAACCGTATGTGCAGTTGACGGACTTTGAGCGAGGGCGTATAGTGGGCATGCGGGAGGCCGGATGGACGTACCGCCGAATTGCTCAACACGTGGGGCGTGAGGTCTCCACAGTACATCGATGTTGTCGCCAGTGGTCGGCGGAAGGTGCACGTGCCCGTCGACCTGGGACCGGACCGCAGCGACGCACGGATGCACGCCAAGACCGTAGGATCCTACGCAGTGCCGTAGGGGACCGCACCGCCACTTCCCAGCAAATTAGGGACACTGTTGCTCCTGGGGTATCGGCGAGGACCATTCGCAACCGTCTCCATGAAGCTGGGCTACGGTCCCGCACACCGTTAGGCCGTCTTCCGCTCACGCCCCAACATCGTGCTGCCCACCTCCAGTGGTGTGGCGACAGGCGTGAATGGAGGGACGAATGGAGACGTGTCGTCTTCAGCGATGAGAGTCGCTTCTGCCTTGGTGCCAATGATGGTCGTATGCGTGTTTGGCGCCGTGCAGGTGAGCGCCACAATCAGGACTGCATACGACCGAGGCACACAGGGCCAACACCCGGCATCATGGTGTGGGGAGCGATCTCCTACACTGGCCGTACACCACTGGTGATCGTCGAGGGGACACTGAATAGTGCACGGTACATCCAAACCGTCATCGAACCCATCGTTCTACCATTCCTAGACCGGCAAGGGAACTTGCTGTTCCAACAGGACAATGCACGTCCGCATGTATCCCGTGCCACCCAACGTGCTCTAGAAGGTGTAAGTCAACTACCCTGGCCAGCAAGATCTCCGGATCTGTCCCCCATTGAGCATGTTTGGGACTGGATGAAGCGTCGTCTCACGCGGTCTGCACGTCCAGCACGAACGCTGGTCCAACTGAGGCGCCAGGTGGAAATGGCATGGCAAGCCGTTCCACAGGACTACATCCAGCATCTCTACGATCGTCTCCATGGGAGAATAGCAGCCTGCATTGCTGCGAAAGGTGGATATACACTGTACTAGTGCCGACATTGTGCATGCTCTGTTGCCTGTGTCTATGTGCCTGTGGTTCTGTCAGTGTGATCATGTGATGTATCTGACCCCCAGGAATGTGTCACTAAAGTTTCCCCTTCCTGGGACAATGAATTCACGGTGTTCTTATTTCAATTTCCAGGAGTGTATTTCAGTATTAATTCAGATGAGGCAATTGGCTTATAGCTGTATGTATAAACCAGTTTTTTGCGTGTTCCACCATCTACTGAATAAATGTAACCTTTCAAACAAGTCTTTTGCTTGTATTAGAATGTTACGCAACATCTTCCTTTGTTTATATATGATACAATTTGAAATAAGTGTAATGTTTTCGTCCAACACACACAGTCCTTTTTATTTATGTCAAAGGCCTGAGTTACATGGGAAGCAACAAAAAACTTAACAGTTACAAACATGTGTTCATGGACCATAGATACAAACAAATTTAAACAAGGAAATATTAGTAACTAAATCACTCCAACTTACAAGGGGTGCGTGCAAGGCATTAGAGTTAGCATACAGTTGTTTCTACATGACTAAACAGCCATAAGTGCATTTAAGAGTAGGCGAACTAACAATCATGAAATTGTTTTCGTCCATAAATGGGCTATATCCAAGGCATTAGAGTTTGCCAGCATTAGATCTTCGGTGCATAATGACGAACGCAAACGACAGTTGAGCAGGGGAGATGATGTCTGCTCCTCCCCACACTCACAGGCTGCGGGTCCACTATGCTACCCCCGCTTTTCAAGCTTTACGTAAGACAACGCAACAACAGTTCCCAGTCTGTTCAGGGACAATTAGGTACACCAGTCGTCTTTGTGACTAGATGGTGTTCTTCATTAGGCCGGCCGTAGTGGCCGTGCGGTTCTAGGCGCTACAGTCTGGAACCGAGCGAGCGCTACGGTCGTAGGTTCGAATCCTGCCTCGGGAATGGATGTGTGTGATGTCCTTAGGTTGGTTAGGTTTAAGTAGTATTAAGTTCTAGGGGACTGATGACGTCCCATAGTGTCAGAGCCATTTGAACCATTTTTGTTCTTCTTTAGGTTTTCTTCAGCGTAGAGGAGCATTCTCTACTCCCCTTCTCCATATCTAGTCTAGACTCTTACAAATCTGTTTCTGGACTTCCAACGTGACGGTGTTGGCGAGAGGCCAAACAGCGGGTGTGCTCAAAGCTCTACTCCCTTCTGCCTGGCGTCAGGCGGAGCGATGCCTGCTAGTGCACGTAGCCGCTCCACTTCAGATGGTCTAAAGCGTCCAGTAACTCGGCGATACGTCTCCTTCAGAGCGGTGCCAACCTGCCTAGCTTGGCAGGAGCTATGCCAAACAGGCTCTGCGTATTTGCCTGCAGAATAGCACAGCGTAACGCCTATGCAGAAGTCCGGGTTGTGACTGGTTGTGCACCACGGGTAGATCCCTTTAGTTTCCTTTTGCTATTATTCCTGCGGTTACTTTCATTTTGGTGTTACAGCGATGCGTTTTGAAGGTTAAGATGCAGTCTAAGGTCACCCCAAGATATTTTGGGAGAAAGGAACATCAGAGTTGAGTGCCATTCAGTGAAACACAGGGTGACGAAAAAGTACTGCATTTGGCGGTCGGCGTGCAATTTCTCATACCAGCTCAAGACAAAAGTGTGTGTAGGAAAACCTAGGTCCACCAGTAGGTTTAACGTAAATGTGATTTAAAAAACGATTCTTTGGCAACGCTGTAACTGCATGGATTGTGGCCAAGAGCAGGTGACATGAACTCTGAGCTGTGCCGGAGCTGCCCCATTAGCTCAGTGAGACGAGATAAGGCCGTGAGGAAGGATATCCATTCTCGCCGAAGTTAGAATCGCTTTCGCGCTGAACTTTTTTTCTGTTAAAACATCAAATTGTATCTAATTTTCTACTCTACAATGCGGTATTAGGTGTATTCCTCCTTTATTTAAACATTAAGACATAAAATGAACTTCTTACAGACATAAACAACCACTTTGCTTCGTCCATGACAAATACAGCCAATAGAATTCATGAAGAATTTTCTAATGCTAAAGAAGTTGGCAATTGAGGTGGTTAAAATTGTCATTAGTGATGTAAAATTTTTTCAGGAGTAATGTGTGGTTTACATCGTCATACGCAGCAGGCAAGTCAACTAACGCTACACCGGTTATCATAAGTGGTTCACAACTATCTTCGATATACTGGGTAAGACTGAGGATCTGTGAAGTGCAGCTTTTAACAGATCTAAAACCAGCCTGTTGAGATATGAGTGCAGAGTCTGAATCATTCTCTCCAGGATTTTAAACAAGTGGCAAAGAAGAAATATCGGACGGTAATTCTTAGGGTCATTTTACCGGGTTTAAGGATAGCGATGACACGAGCTTTCGTCAAGGTATTAGAGATTCTTCCAGAGCGTAAGACACGTTTCACTCTATTATGGTCTTTAATTGCTATACATCAATTGATGGTAGCAAAATATGGGGTAATGTACTAAAGTTTGATTTGTTACAGCAAGCGTAAAATACGATTTCACGAGGATTGTGTGACATCAATAGAATCAGTAAAAAATCATCAATATTGTACTTCGAACGTATAAGGAAAAAAATGGAATTCACATTAAACAGTATAAACTACGTGAGCCACACACTTTAGACATCACATCCAGAACAGATGAATTGTCAGTAAGATGAAGAAACTATTGAAACATAATCTTACTGTGACAGAAACGTGGCATTACCAAAGCGAAAACAATTCACAAGGACTGTTAAGCTGTTAAGGTTGACGCGATGATGAACTCTCGGAGAAGAACAAGCGCCTCAAAGACTGAGAAACAGCAGACGATAGCAAACTGTCTGACAGTGGGCTCACAACAGGTCACAATGTCAGTCTCGTTGTTCTAGTGCGGACATCATTCCTGAAAGACCATCGTACCGCCTTCAGAGATGGTGCGTACGAATTAAGAATAACCACTGGGAAGGCACACAAACTTTCTAAATTTTACTGTTTCTAAGTCCCCCCTGGATACACTGTACATCACACAGTCATCTCTGGGATTACTAGTGATGAGCCATAAGTTTGTGGGTACGATCGAGAAATAAGCGTAAATAGGAGTTTAAGGCTCACTGTGGCAACGTTTACGGTTTCGGTGGGATAGAGGAGGTTTGTTACACACTGTAACGTCAGACCATTATCAGTGCGTACATTTAAGCGGCACGAGCGACCCCACCTGTGTGCTGCAAGATTTTGAATTTCCACAATAACACAGTTGCAGTTTCTTTGCATTTGATGCAACGAGCGCAGTGGCCTAGTGGTAAGCCAATGGGACTTGTATTCGAGAGGACGCCGGTGTGGACATCCAGATTTTGTTTTCCCTTCTTACCGTAAATCGGTCACATCGAATACCGAGGTGGTTCCTTTGAAAGGGCACGGCCATTTACTTCCCCATTTGTCTCAGACACGAACTTAATCTCCGTGCCTATGAAAAATTAAATCATAATTTCTTCCTTAGTGACTTAATTTTCACGTTTGAGGCAGAGTGCTGACTAGATTAATATAAAAAAGAATGGGAATGAAAATTGATGGTCTCTTACGTGATGATCAATTTGTGTTTAGGAAAGATAAAAGCACTCGAGTGTAATTCTGGTGTTGCCCTTCGATCAAGCAACACACAAAGAAGAATCAAGAAACATACATAGGATTTATCAACCTAGGAAAAGCGTTCTACAAATTGTAATGGATAAAGAAAGACGGGTAATGTACAATATTTACAAAGTCCAAGTGGGAACAATAAGATTGGAAGACTAAGAACGAGGTGCTCGGATTAAAAGGAGTGTAAGGAATTCAGGCTTTTTGTACCTACATTCGATCTGTACGCCGAAGTAGTAATGATGGAAATAAAAGAAAGGTTCAAGAGTGGGATTAAAAATCCAGAGTGAAAGGATATCAATGACATGATTCGTTGATCATACTGCTGTCGTCAGTGAAAGTGAACAAGAAATGCACGCCTTGTTATATGGAGAGAAGAATCTAATGAACACACTGCAGACTGACAGTAAACTGGAAAGAGATGAGCTTGATGATAAACTAACATCAAAACTGGGGACCATGAAGCAGGTGAATTGAAGGAAGTAAAATAACGCTTGAGGGACGGAGCATGGAGGACTCAAAAAACACCCTAATACAGGCAAAGATGGCATTCCTGGCCAAAAGAAATCTGTTGGTATCGAATACTCTCCTTAATTTGAGAAAGAAAGCTCTGAGACACTACGTTTGGCGTACAGAATTGTATTGAAGTGAATCATTGAATCATGGACTGGGAGAAAACCGAAAGAAGAAAATCGAAGATGCGGAGCTGCGTAAGCATGTTGAAAATTAAATGGATGGTATGGAAGTCCAACCGTTGTGTGACTTATGGAAAAATATGTATTTTATGAAACATATCTACCGGCTGGTTATAATTAAACTTTGCCTTTTTAACATGTTATAAACGGAAACTAATTACCGCACAAGTACCAAACATGGTAGCATTAATGTCCAAAGTATGGTATGCATGATTTCCATGCGTCGTAGCGCCACCGTCCAGTTCAAACTATAGCCACCAGGTGCCGTGATCAGTCATTGTGATTCGTAGTCTCGCAAACCTGACCAGTCGCGGTGCACGTGTCAACATGAAATTAGAGAAAAGGAGCAGGGCATTATTGATGAAGCTCTATTACCAAAACAACAGTATTGCTGCAGCTGCACTTCGAGAATATCGCCGACTGGAGGGATTACGGAATGATGCTATGCAGAGCATGATGTAGTTCGAATCAACTTGAGAACTGGGCATCGCTCCGGGAAGAGGCCGTCGACCGATAGCATCACACATGGTTGGTGAAATCGCTGTTGCTATGCCAGACAAAGCTGCGCGCAATTTCCGATCTTCATGCGGTGCGCGTACTGTGTCACGGCAGGTGAACATCCCGTGATCCACTGTACGGAGGGTGCTTCGAACCATTCTCAAACGGTATCCGTATAAGACCCATAGTATACAGCAGCTTGCACCACAGGACGTACAACGACATGTTGACTTCGCTCTCTGCTTTCTCGCTAGGATTGAAGTTGACAAGGGCTGACACTCTACCATCCTACGGACAGACGAAGCTCATTTTTCGCTGATGGGTGAGGTGAACACACAGAACTGCCGAGTGTGGGGTCACCACCTGCAGTCACTGTGCATGAAGTTCCCCTGTATGGTGAATGTGACACCGTATGTTGTGGCACCACGACTACATTCATCTTTGGCCCATTCTTTTTTGAACAGGTTGGCGCTCAAGAGCCAAAGATGTGCAGTGTGACTGGCCAGCGTTACTGCGATATGCTTCGCCAGCATATCATACCTGCCCTATAGGAGAGAGACGCATTGAACTCAACAGTGTTCATGCAAGATGGGGCCCACCGCACATCGCTCGTGATGTTCAACCGCTTCTCCGAAACACATTTAGGAACGATCGAAATATCAGCGGCCGACCGAGGGGGCCGAGCGGTTCTAGGCGCTACAGTCTGGAACCGCGCGAGCACTACGGTCGCAGGTTCGAATCCTGCCTCGGGCGTGGATGTGTGTGATGTCCTTAGGTTAGTTAGGTTTAAGTAGTTCTAAGTTCTAGGGGACTGATGACCTCACATGTTAAGTCCCATAGTGCTCAGAGCCATTTGAACCATTTGAATTATCGGCGTATTTTTTCCAAATGCTTGGCCAGCACGATCACCTGATCTCACTCTTAGTGATTTCTGGTTGTGAGGCTACCTGAAGGATAGGGTTTACTTGGGGAGCATTCACACATATGCTGATCTGCAGCGCAGAGTTTCAAGAGAGGTAGCCAGTATACCTACGGACATGGTTCGTTTTGTTGCGCAGAGTGCAATCTTGCGCTTTCAGACCCTTTTGGACACTTGTGCAGTAGTAACGGTACCGGTATTTAGTGGTATGATGTAACGCAGCTGCACATTAAGTGTTTCAATTGAATTGATTCTGTATTATTTCTCTTCGTTCCAACATGTTAAATAGGGAAAGTTCAGTTATAACCAGCCGGTAGATGAATGCTATTGTTACAGAGACCCAGAAGGAAAATAAAATCGTCTCAGCTATTGCTGAATGTATTTTGGAGATACGTTTGCGAAACGCGTGTAACAATTGGTTTTCATTTACAAGAGCCAGCCAAATACTTTGGGCAGAGCGCTTCGGTGTAATTTTCTGTTCGTCGTAGTCGCAGGGTGACACTATCCAATACTTGAGTAACGCTCCCTCTTACAGATTCCGACAGTAAATTCCGCGATGTCTTTGCGCCCGCAAGTTTAGGCGACCAGAAGTGGCAGGCTTGGGAGATTGTCCGCACCTGTGTGTGGCAGACGCTGGTGGGGCACCGAGGGAAGAAGTTAGACGGGGAGGGCGTGAGGCGAAATCGCCTTGCGGATTGGGTAGTCGTGTAGCTGGAAAATCCGGCGAACGAGACGCAGCCGAGGCGGCAGGCAGCAGGCTCCGGAGGCGCGTGAAATCGCGTTTGAGGGGAGGAGTTGCCCGGCTCCCCGGAGCGGGCTTAGGCGGCGCCCGCTTTGAGCGCTCCTCTGTGACGGCAACGCCTTCCTGAGGCACCAGTTGGCCGAGGCTCAGCCGAAGCACAGTGTACTGCTCTGCGCCGGCAGAGCTGCCTCGACGCACCTGTCGCAACTACATTTAGCTTGGCCGTCTTCTGTAGTCACTGTGTGTGACTTACCGCATGCAGCCCGATGCTGTGTCACGGGGTAGGCGGTCACAAAAGGCCAATGATGTTTACAACATTCGACGCCCCACGTAGTGTCTAACATGTTATCACAGTAGCAGTGTTTCCTAATAGCAAAAAGGGGATAACAGAAAATTCTGTTGCCACTTCTGCCCAGACCGGACTGCGGCTGTTGTGGGCTTGGTGGTCCATCCTGGTCCTCACCTTACCCGCTCTTTTACACTTCCTCCCCCTTCTCGCGCCGTCTGTTCGACTTCTTAGTATTTCGTCTGTCTATGCTTCTCTTGCCCCGCCTGTGTCGCTAGTATTTCGTAGGCAAGGTCTGAGTGGGGTACTCTGGTAAGTGCTGGGGGTGGGGGATGTATCTCCTCTCATTGCACTCTGTTTTAGGGGACTTTTGGCTGCTTCCTAGATTCATTTCTTTCTACGTCTCGCCTTCTTTTTTGTTCCATATCTTCCTTTTTGTTCCTTCGCAGAACTTTGGTAGACTTTGGGTTTTCTTCCCCTTTTCGCGGTAGACCATCTCAGATATACAGTAACGTAGACTTGTCTGTTCGAGGAAAAATCGACTGATAACCAACGAACCAACCAAACAACCAACAACATGGGGCAGGACCCCCTGCAGGTCTGGGGGCTTGAATAGGCCCGAGGTATTCCTGCCTATCGTAAGAGGCGACTAAAACGAGTCTCTCACGTTTCGGCCTTTACGTGATGGTCCACAGAAGCGTTTGACCTCCATTTTTCACAATTTTCCGGAAGAGCGAGCCAATTGGGAAAGGGCGTCTTAGATGGTGCATAGTGTCCATCATCCACTGAGAACTCTCGCATCCTTCATCGACGTGGATCTGCAATTCCGTTCATTCTTCAGCTGTTGGGCGAGGTCACCCTCCTGGGTGCGTTTTCTCCATCCTCTGTGCAGTATCACTTTCTGTGCTGTCGACTATAATGGACTTCTTAGCTCGTTTGCGCCTGATATCCAGTCAGTCTGTTGTGGTGGTGTCTCCATGTACCCTGTTGGTTGTAGTCCCTTGACCACACAGGGATTTCTCTGCTGATGCCTCTCCTTAGCTCGTTGGCGCCTGATAACCAGCACAGTAGCCAGTCTGTTGTGGTGGTGTCGCCATGTACCCTGTTGGTTGTAGCCCCCTGACCACACAGGGATTGCTCTGCTGATGCCTGCGCCGTTAACTCGCCACGTATGCCAAGGAGTAGATGCCCATCGCCTTGGTGCATCGGGACTCCTGGCAATGACCATCCAGCCAGGTGGCCTCTGCTGCGGCTAGGTGGCGCCCGTGGGGAGGGCCCCTGGTCGGAGTGGGTGGCATCAGGGCAGACAGTACTCCATGAAGCGTAGTATGTCATCTCTTGCTGGTGGTCAAACACCAGCAGTGTCTAAGAGATCAAGGATCAAGGTCTAACGTCAATGCGAAGAAATACGAGCCCCCCCCCCCCCTCATGCCACACCATGGGAGGAAAGCCAGGCTAAAGATGGCAGCAAAGCTTATTCACCCCAGTACCTCGTATATACAAGAGTTGATGGGGAAACTTTCTTGTCAATGAAACAGTTTTTTGTGGAGTATTTAGAGGACACGTTGGGCAGGTGGAGGGCTTTTCCAAAGTTCGGTCAGGGTCAGTCTTGATCAAAACAGCATCTTCCGCCCAGTCACAGGCACTACTCGCCATCTGACAATCTGGGGGATTTTCTGTTTCCATCACGCTCCATAAGAGCTTAAATATGGTCCTGGGTATCATATTCCACAGAGACCTTATTTTGCAGTATGATGAGCTGCACACCTTCCTCCGATGCGGTGCTTTAAGTGCTGGAAGTTCGGTCATATGTCTTCCCGCTGTACTTCCAGCGTCATCTGTCGGGACTGTGGACGTCCTTCACATTCCAATACTCTCTGCGCCCCGCCTCCCATGTGTGTCAGCTGCGGAGAGCACCATTCGCCTTGCTCGCCAGACTGCAGGATTCTCCAGAAAGAAAGAAAAATTATGGACCTACTGACCCACACTGAGCCTAAGAGAAAATACGACAGGCTACATCCTGTGCTTATGACGTCAACCCACGCCACCGCTACGACAATGGTTCTACCATCTTCCGCCGCTTACAGTTGGCTCTCGGAGACGTCAGACTCCACCTGCCCCCTTGATGGTGGGGGCCACTTCCCTCCCTGTTGCTCCTGCACAACCTACCTCAGGAGCAACACCCCCCCACCCCAACCACTTCTCAGACCAGCTCCTCTCACCAGGAAGGGATCCATTGGGTCACTCCGTTCCCAGGTTCCTACCAGGGGCAAAGCTAACACCCAGCAGTGGCTGTAGCAACCACAGGAAGCTAGTCGTAGGGCTACACGGTCCTCCTCAGTCCCTGACACTGAATATGTGAAGCCCTCCCAGTCGGACAAACTGAAGGATCAGAGAGAGAAACCTCAAAAGGAAAAGACCCCCAAGAACCAAAGCACTGCAGTGGCACACACACCACTACCTACAAGCTGTGTGTCTGAGAATGAGATGGAGATGGTGGCGTTCGCTGAGGATCTACACTCATGCTCATAAATTAAGGATAATTGCAGAATGTGGTGCCACACAACGCGGCACTACACACAATTGGCGCTAATAGCATAAGCACATAGGGAACACACACGACACAGATCTGTACATCCACGCTGTTGGTGATAAGTTGAGAAAACCATCCTGAAAGACATGTGCTACAAGACGCCACTGTTTCCTGCGCATGTACCCCAACATCAATATGGGATGTGATCACCATGCACACTTACACAGGCCGCACAATGGGTTTGCATACTCTGGATCAGGTGGTCGAGCAGCTGCTGGGTTATAGCTTCCCATCTTGCACCAGTGCCGGTTGAAGCACATGAAGTGTCGTAGGGATTTGAAGATGTGCAGTGATAAGTCCACCAAGAGCATCCCAGACGTCCTTGATGGGATTTATGTCTGGAGAAAGGCTACACCATTCACCTGATATCTTCTGTTTCAAGGTAATCCTCCACGATGGCAGCTCGGTGGGTCTGTGCGTTATCATCAATCAGGAGGAAGGTGGGACTCACTGCACCCCTGAAAAGGCGGACATACTGGTGCAAAATGATGTCTCAATACACCTGATCTGTTACAGTTCCTCTGTCAAAGATGCGCAGGGGTGAATGGGCACCAATCATAATGCCACCCCACACCATCAAACCACAAACTCCATACAGGTCTCTTTCAAGGACATGAAGGGGTTGGTATTTGGTTCCTGGTTTATGCCAGATGAAAACCCGGCGAGAATCACTGTTCAGACTGTACCTGGACTTGTCTGTGAACATAACCTGGGACCACTGTTCCAATGACCATGTACTGTGTTCTTGACAGCAGGCTTTACGGGCTCTCCTGTGACCTGGGGTCAGTGGAATGCGCCTTTCAGGTCTCCAGGCGAATAAACCGTGTCTGTTCAGTCGTTTGTAGACTAGGTGTTTGGAGACAACTGTTCCAGTGGCTGCAGTAAGGTCTCGAGCAAGGCTACCTGCAGTACTTCGCGGCTGTCTGCGGTCACTGATGGTGAGATATCGGTGTTGTACACTGTGGACGTCCCGTACTGTAGCTCCTGGACACATTTCCTGTCTGCTTGAATCATTGCCATAATCTTGAGATCACACTTTGTGCCACACAGGGGGCCTGTGCTACGACCTGCTGTGTTTGACCAGCCTCTAGTCTCCCTAGTATTCTACACATTATAACGTCATCAATATGTGTTCTTTGATCAATTTTCAACACAGTCACCATTAGCACGTCTGAAAACGTCTGCACACCTACTCGCTGCACCGTACTCTGACGTGCACGAACACACCTCTGAGTATGTGGAGTGCTGCCAGCGCCACTGTGCGACGAATGCAGGTCAAATGCACCGCATGGTCATACCCCAAGATGATTTAAACCGGCAAACCGCCCACCAGAGCGTTGTTTCACCATGTATCAGCATTATCATTAATTTATGAACACGAGTGTAGATCTCGCTGGGCCCTCAAACGCAATGGATGTCAATCACAGAGGTACTCATCTGGTGGCAGCAGCTGACCCTGAGGCGTAGACAGCCTCATTGGGTGTTTCATGCCTTCCCAGTCTCACCATCACATCATCCTCCAATGGAATTGCGGTGGTTTTTTCCACCACCAGGCTGAGCTGCAGCAACTGTTGCGCTTTACACCTGCTTTCTGTATTGCCCTCCAGGAAACCTTGTTCCCGGCAATGCGGAAACCTGCCCTCCGCAACTGTAAGGGATATTATAGGAACCAGAGTATCAGGTGGAGTTTGCGTCTATGTCCTGAACTCAGTATGTGTGAACCTGTGCCCTTCCAATGCCCTCTTGAAGCTGTGGCTGTCAGGATAAGGACGACGCAGGAAATAACTGTCTGCAACATATATCTTCCTCCAAATGGTGCAGTAACCCTGAACGCATTGGCTGCACCGATTGATCAACTCCCTAAACATTTCCTACTTTTGGGTGAATTTAACATGCATAACCCCTTGTGGGGTGGTGCCATACGTAATGGCTGAGGTAGGGAGGTCGAAAATTTACAGCCACAACTCGACCTCTGCCTCTTAAATACAGGTGCCCCCACACATTTGAGTGTGACACATGGCACATAATCGGCCATTGATCTCTGGGTTTGCAGTCCTGGCCTTCTCCCACCTATCCACTGGAGAGCACTTGACGACCTGTGTGGTAGTAACCACTTCCCCATCTTCCTGCCACTGCCCCAGCGTCATGCCGATGGACTCCTACCCTGATGGGCTTTAAACAAGACAGAGCCTTCACGTCTACTGTCACCGCTGAATCTCCCTCGACAGGGTGCCATCGATGCTGTGGTTGAGCAGGTCACTACAACGATCGTTTCTGCTGCGGAAAATGCGATCCCTCGTTCTTCTGGGTGCCCTGGCGAAAGACAGTCCCTTGGTGGTCGCCAGAAGTCGCTGAAGCAATTGAAGAGCGTCGGCGAACTTTACAGCGGCATAAGCGGCACCCTTCCCTGGAGCACCTCATAGCCTTTAAACGCCTCCGTGCCCGTGTTCGTCAATTTATCAAACTACGGAAGCAGGAGTGTTGGGAGAGATAAGTGTCGACCATTGGGTACCATAAGTTACCTTCCCAAGTCTGGGCAAAGATGAAACGTGTTTTCGGGTACCAGACCCCAACAGGTGTTTCCGGTGTTAACATCAATGGCGTGTAATCTACCGACGAAAACCCGATTGCCGAGCACTTTGCTGAGCACTTCTCGAGCCTCTGTGTCAGAGAACTACCCTCCAGTATTTCGCACCCTCAAACGACGGATAGAAAGGAAAGCCCTCTCGTTCACTACACTCAACAGTAAGCCCTATAACGCCCCATTTACACAGTGGAATTTCCTCAGCGCCCTTGCACATTGCCGCGACCCAGCTCATGGGCAGTATCGGATCCACAGTCAAATCATTAAACATCTCTCGTTTGACTACAACGACATCCCCTCGTCATTTTCAACCGGATGTGGTGCCATGGGGTCTTTGCGTCGTAGTTGCGGGAGAACACAATCATTACAGAGCTCAAACAAAGTCAAAACCCCCTTGGTGCTTGGCCCATCAGGCTCACCAACTTTCCATGTAATCGGCTCTAACATATGGTATGTCGGTGGTTGCGTTCGGTCATGGACTCGCGTTTCCTACTGGCTCCAAGTCGGGGCGGCTTCCGCCAGGGTCGCTCTACCGCTGATAATGTTGTGTCCCCCGAATCTGCCATCCGAACAGCATTTTCCAGACTCCAGCATCTGGTTGCCGTCTTTTTTGACTTACGTAAAGCATGTGACACGACCTGGCGACATCGTATCTTTGCCACATTGTATGAGTGGCGTCTCCGGGCCCCGCTTCGATTTTTATCCAAAAGTTCCTGTCGCTCCGTTCTTTCCTTGTCCAAGTCGGTGCCTCACATAGTTCCCCCATATGCAGGAAAATGGCGTTCCACCGGGCTCCGTATTGAGTCTCTCTCTATCTTTAGTGACTATTAACGGTCTAGCAGCAGCTGCACGGCCGTCAGTCTCACCTTCTCTGTATCTAGATGACTTCTGCAGCCGGCCGCTGTGTCGAGCGGTTCTAGGCGCTGCAGTCCGGAACCACGTGGTTCGAATCCTGCCTCGGACATGAATATTTCTTACGTCCTTAGGCTAGTTATGTTTACGTAGTTCTAAGTCTTGGTGACTGATGACCTCAGATGTTCCCATAGTGCTTAGAGCCATTTTAACCATTTGACTTCAGCATTTCGCACTGTTCCTCCAGTACTGGTGTTGCTGAGCGGCGCCTTCAGGGATACATTCACAAGGTGGAGTCATGGGCTGTAGCCCACAGCTTCCAGTTTTCAGCTGCGAAGTCATGTGTCATGCACGACTGTCGGCGTCGCACCGTTAATCCAGAACCAGAACTTTCCCTGAACGATGATCCACTGACTATAGTTGGAGATAAATCGATTCGTAGGACTGGATTTCGACGCCCGGTTGACTTGGCTACCTCACCTTCATCAGCTTAAGCGAAAGTGCTGGCAGCACGACAATGCCCTCCATTGCCTGAGCAACACCAACTGGAATGCAGATCGCTCTACGCAGCTGCAGCTATACAGAGCCCTTGTTCAATCCCTTCCTGACTAGGTGTTTACGGTTTGGCGGCGCCCTCAGCATTGCATTTACTCGACCTAGTACACCAATGTGTCGTTCGCCTAGCGATGTCAGCTTTTAGAACGAGTCTAGTGACGAGTGTGCTGGTGGAGTCCGGAGTCCCTCCATTGCAGGTTAGGTGTGCACAACTACTGGACAGTTACGTTGAACACTTTCGTAGTTGTCTTGCGCACCCGAATCACAGTCCCCTTATCCCAACCACGGTGGTTCATCTCCCGCACCTGCGGCCCAGGTCCGCGCTCACGATTGCAGTTCCCGTCTGGTCCCTTCTGTCTGAACTGGAGTCCTTCCCGTTACCACCTCTCCTCGAGATCCATTCACGTACACTTCCATGGTGTACACATAGGCCGCAGATTCTTCTAGACCTTTTGCATGGCCCTAGGGACTCCATTAACCCTGCGGCTCACCGCTATCACTTCCTCTCGATTATCGACATGTTCTGGGGCCATGAATCGGTTTACACTGAGGGCTCGATAACTGATGGTCACGTAGGCGTTGCGTATGTTCATGGAAGACATATTGAACACTACTCCTTGCGAGATAGCTGCAGTGTTTTCGCTGCAGAGCTGGCAGCCGTATCTCGTGCTCTTGAGCACATCCGCTCATGTCCTGGGGAGTCATTTCTCCTGCGTACTGACTCCTTGAGTAGCCTACAAGATATCGACCAGTGCTACCCTCGCCATCGTTTGGTAGCGTCCATTCAGGAGTCCAACTATGCCCTGGAACGGTCACGTCGTTCAGTGTTGTTTGTGTGGACCCCAGGACACGTCGGAATCCCAGGCAACGAACTTGCCGACAGGCTGGCCAAACAGGATACGCGGAGACCACTTCTGGAGATAGGCATCTCCGAAGCTGACCTGCGTTCTGTATTACGCCTCAGGGTTTTTCGGCTTTGGGAGACGGAATGACTTAACAGTACGCACAACAAACTGCGTGTCATTAAGGAGACTACGAATGTGTGGAAGTCTTCCATGCAGTCCTCCTGCACGGAATCAGTTGTCCTCCGCATTGACCACGCTTGGGCGACCCACGATTACATCCTGTGCCGTGAGGACCCGCGTGAGTGTCGATGCGGCGCCCGCTTGATAGTGGCCCATATTCTAGTGCACTGTCCCACTTTGACTGACAGCGACGAAATCTTCGGTTACCGGACTCGTTGCCGCTAATTTCATCTGACAACGCCTCATCGGCTGATTTAGTTGTACGTTTTATTCGTGGGGTTGGGTTTTGTCATTTGATCTAAGTTTTAGCGTATGTCCTTTGTCCCTCTGTGTCCTCCACCCTAGTGCTTTTAGGTGGAGGTCTTAATGTGTTGTAGACTGGCTGGCGTCTCTTTTTTATTCTCATGGCCAGCCAGCTATGGTAATTTGCTTCCTTGTTTTGATCTCTTCTACATGTTTCTTGCGTGTCTCTGTGGTTTTCTTGTCAGATTTTTTCCATTTTAGTGTTTGATGCCCTTGTGTCATTCTTGTGTTTTACTCCCACCCTTATGTAATTATTTTAATCGGAACGAGGCTCCGATGACCTAGCAGTTTGGTCCCTCCTCCCTCTTTTAAACCAAACAAGCAACCTTTAGAGCAAACTATCCCTCCTGAAAAATATGTTGCAATGCAATTCATACTACCTGGAACCACTGGACATATTCAGTCCCTGGATGCCTGTTTTTTCCTTAGCTCTAAGACATATTATCGCACTATCTGCAGCTACACCTTACAGGATAGCCATTTTCACTTTAAGCTCCATGACAGGCAGTTTCGCATTCGGTTGCGATCCATCACATTCCATCAGTTCTCATCATCTCGTGACACCAGTATTATTCTGTATGAACTGCTTAAAAGCAGATACCTAGCTGGACGTCCTGCACGGTTTGTAACTCTCAAGCAGTTAGATTTCGATTTTTGAGGGGCAAACATTCGTGATCACTGTGGGACGCCATCTTTTATTCGGAGTTCATGGTGCAAGTTAATGGTTTATTTTGAACGTTTTTCGACTGTCGACGATGTCCATTTTGTGAAGTATAATATATACATCCCACAGAAGGTTGATCTCCCGGACACCCATTCTCTGTCAACCTCCCGATGCAAGTGGTAAGTTATAATTATTAACACAACACTTTCAATTGAGATTTAATAAAGACTGAACTTTGCGACTTCACGCTCAAGGGGTTTCTTGTCAGTACACATTTCTTACCAAGTCATCAATACAGAAAACTATTAAAGTTGCAAATAGGGATCACGGAAGGCTTTCAAGCCAAAGGGGGTATTGGGAGGTATCGTTCAGAAACTGGCGAACTTTATGTATTGTTCTCCTGCCGCTGCGGTGAACGTATGCTCAGGAGTAATTGAACTGAACATAGTTATTGTTCTGGAGAGAGGAAACGAGTGTCACCACTTGTTTTTTCGTGTTCGGGAAAGGGGGCGGTGTGGTTCATAAGTCTTCCTTGATATGGCTCGCCGGGGTTTACTCTGTCTTCATCTAAAAGTAGTGCATACTCCCAATGTCTTCGCTTATGGCCCCCCATCCATTTTTTATGTTGAGCAGCTGCCTCGTACGTTGTAGTCATCTCACATTCCGAGACAAGCCATCTGGATGTTATGTATTCACAAATCTTACGTCCGTCGCATCTTTGGCCGACATATGTCATTTCTTCCTTTCGCGTAGTAGTTCAGGATTTCATTCGGTAGGCTTTGATTTCTCGTTTTACTCCCTTGTTCTTTCCACCTATCTCTATATACAGCACTTTTCTCGTTATTGGCATGTGTACGTATTTCGAATGTTATCAATTTTTACTGACAATCTTTTGTGCATCCGTTCACCCTCGAGAATCTCAACTTTGTTTCGTGTATGTAACTCTCGTTTGCAAACAACAGTAAATGGTATCATTTAAAAAAAATATTTACTCATTTCTTTGGGTTTCTGTTAATTGTTTCAACATATTGCTTGAAATTAGTACAGTTTTCCATGTACAATGCAGTGCAGTTTTCAGAAATGACATGAACGATCGGTCGATGCAAAAAAGTGTAGTAGGGATGGACTCTAAAATGCATACCTTAAGAGCTATGAGCAGATTTTCATCTTCACTACGGTGAAACACAACTCTTACACCGAACGAGCGCTCAAATATCTTAAGGTATGCATTTATAGACCATGTTTACTAGACTTTTTTGCTTCGACTGATTGTTCCTGTCATATTCCTGAATATTTAACATACCGCTTGGGACGCCCTGCGTAACCTCATCATAACTCATGTCGCATCCCAGATATTTAATCGTGACACCCCTTAGTACCATGGAGGTTATTCTCTGACGTTTTAACACGTTTCTTCCTATAATCTTTTCCCTTCTTCTAGTCGCTGTTTTCCACGGTTCAGAAAATAGACTGCTACTGAATTATGACTAGCAACTTTCTCCGATGAGTTAAGTTTCTGCTTCATAGACTTCATGTACGTTGGCATATCCACGAGAGAAGTCTAATAACAAATGGTACACAGTCTGCTGGAACGATTCGAGGTGGTGCTGTCGGCTTTATTGCCTGGAAAACAGGTCCGTAGAAATTTTTATAATCATTAATCAGTGTAGAAAACTCCCTTGATCGTCCCGGTCACAAATATGTCCTCGAAATTGTGTTCAGTGGCACTTAAAGAATTACACATCTCGCAGTGTGGCTAAAAGTATGTTCATGTAACTAAAAGTACACGATCAACATTTTATGGCATTTCCAGGCCCCCGCATTTCTCCAATCATCAATCCGGTTGAATCATTGTGGAAGCGAATAGGTTGTCGTGCTTGATGTTTAATCCATTAGTTATACATCTTTGAACATGAGAAAGAAATTTTTTGCAACATACACACACACAAAAAAGTTTTCCTTCACCCGGTTCCCAGAACTCCTGAAGATAGACGTTGACTATGGGTATCGTATCGCACACAGGGTCCCTTTGACTGTTCAAAGATGTCACTAAACCCGCCCAAAGATGTAAACAACCATGCATGAGCAGCGCCAATTAGACGGAGGGGTTCTAGCCGATCAGTTCCAGTCATTCCACCAGGGAGGAGGTACACGGCTCGTGTCGTCTGTAGTCCAACCATGCCTAGACGGTCAATACTGCGATTCGATCACGTCCACATTGTTTCTTTGTGCCAGGAAGGGCTCTCAACAAGGGAAGTGTCCAGGCGTCTAGGAGCGAACCAAAGGGATGTTGTTCGGACTTGGAGGAGATCGGCTACTATTGCTACCTACGGATTATGGCTTGGAGGAACTATGACAGCAACGCCACAATGGTTAATACTGCTCTTCGTGCAGCCACATGTTACGACTCAAACTGTGCGCAATAGGCTGCATGATGCACAACTTCACTCTCGACGTCCATGACGAGGTCAGTCTTTGCAACCACGACAACACGCAGCGCTGTATCCTTCAGGATAACGACATCGCTCGACTAGAGTGGCCAGTATGTTCTCCAGACATGAACCCTATGGATGGGCCCAACAACATGCGGAATGGACCGCTCAGGGTTGGCATCAGATTCTCTTCACCGATGAGCGTCGCATATACCTTTAACCAGACAATCGTCGGAGACGTGTATTGAGGCAATCCGATCAGGCTGAACGTCTTAGACACACTGCCCAGCGATTGCAGCAAGGTGGAAGTTCCTTAATGTTTAGGGGTGGCATTATGTGGGGCCGACGTACGCCGCTGGTGGTCATGGAAGGCGCCGAAACGGCTGTACGATTCTTGAATGCCATCCTGCGACTGATAGTGCAACCATATCGGCAGCGTATTGGCGAGGCACTCGTCTTCATGGACGCCAATTCGCGCCTCCATCGTGCACATCTTGTGAATGACTTCCTTCAGGATAACGACATCGCTCGACTAGAGTGGCCAGTATGTTCTCCAGACATGAACCCTATGGAATGTGCCTGGGGTAGGCTGAAATTGGCTGTTTATGGACGACGTGACCCACCAACCACTCTGAGGGATCTACGCCGAATCGCCGGTGAGGAGTGGGACAATCTGGGCCAGTAGTGCCTTGATGAACTTGTGGATAGTTGCCACGACGAATACAGGCATGCATCAATGCAAGAGGAGGTGCTACTGGGTATTGGAGGTACCGGTGTGTACAGCAATCTGTACGAAGTGGAAGTCTCTCTGTATCGTGGTACAACAGGCAATGTGTGGTTTTCATGAGCAATAAAAAGGGCGGAAATGATGTTTATGTTGATCTCTATTCCAATTTTCTGTACAGGTTCCGGAATCGAGGTGATGGTAAAATTTTTTTTGATGTGTGTATATGGGCGTTTTCTTGAAAGAGTTTTCCCTGATAGATGTGATTTTCATTCGCAACAAGAAGCTATTCCACCGGTGGATGATTCGATTCAAATCGAAACAGTGTTCAATGCATGAATACATTTACGCAACAGGAACTGTCTCTTTCCTATCAATAGTAGAATTTACTTTAAATTTAGAGTACATTTAATTAAAATAGCAATAATATGGCTGGCTGTTGTATTACTCATATGGAGTAGATATTTCAATGAAGTGCTTACAAATAGCTTGTATTTTGTAAATTTTTATTGTGTTCAGTTTTCTTCTTTATGACTTTCTGCTGCCGTTTTTATTTTCTTCGATCCAAAAACTGTTGTTCTCCTCTCACGCGAGGGAGTTCTCCCAATTTTCTTTTATTCACGGCATAATGAGTTCAGTAGTTCCTTTCTTTCTTCTGGATCGTATCAAGTTTTATTTTTTCTTCCCAAATTTGTTGCTGTCAAATAAGTGACCACGGGATAAGTTGTAATAAACAGGTGACACACGTGGACAAGACGATGTTTGAGGTCGCCCCGACGCCTCTCTGTTCTTGCGATGATGTACCCAGTTGCTGGCGAAAGTGGAATTTGTGGAGCATACATGAGCTGCTGTGTTACCATGTGGTATTAATGTAATTTTTACGCTGACAAGGTTGATGATGTTTCGCAACTGCTTCCAGTGGTGCCTGATCGCCACAGTGTAACGGACTGCCGCTGGCTACCACGAGGCCGGCGACGTTTCCACAATTCTCGGATAAGGAACAGCATTCCGAGCTGGGGAGCTAGCTGGAAATTGCTACCGGCAGACTGCAAGAACGCGTGAAACATGTGGGCCCGTGAAAGGGATTTTGTAGCGTGCTGAAAACGCGCAGATTAAAACCGGTTTCAAAATTAAAAGCAAATGCTTGTGCACCGCATCAACAGTCCGTACATTTTAATCTGCATAAAAGATCGAAGCGCGAGTATTTTTAATAACGCTTTACACGGCATTTAAGCGGACGCGAGAACTATGTTACTGCAATGTAAACGATACCAAGTATAGAGAGAGAGACAGAGAGAGAGAGAGAGAGAGAGAGAGAGAGAGAGAGAGAGTGTGTGGGGGGAGGAGGAGGATGTAGTGGTACATGGACAACGTTCAGTAGTCACCAAAACGTGACGCGTCGTTATTTCTTCTCGTCGCCGTGACTGTACCAGAAAAATGGATTATGTCTTCCATAAATTTCTTTTAACTTCAAAGCTAATCATACAGGCAGTCAGTTACAGTCGTGGCCGTCAGTCCGACTACTGGTTTTGATTGAGCTGTCCGTGCTACTCTATCCTGCGCAAGCCTCTTTATCTCTGTATAACTACTGCAACCTATAGCCATTTGAACCTGATTGCGATATTCAAGCCTTAATCCTTACTCCCTCCCCCCCCCACCTTCCCCCCCCCCCCTCCCCCCACACACACACTTCCTCCCGTTCCCAAATTGATAATTTCTTGATGCCTCAGGATATGTTCCATCAAATTATATCTTCTTTTAGTCAAATTGTGCCATATAATTCCTTTTTTTCTGAATTACTATTTCATTCAGTACTTCATTTTTTATTCGATATGCCTTCCCTTCTATTTCGGGTCTCATCAGTTCCTTTGCTGCCCAAATAGCAAAACTCACCTACTTATTATAGTGTCTCATTTCCGAATCTAATTGCTTCAGCATAGCTTGATTTGATTCAGTTACATTCCACTAACCTTGTTTTGCTTTTGGTGATGTTCACCTTGTCCTTTTTTAAAGGCACTTTCCATTCTTTTCAAATGATCTTGCAAGTCCTTCACTGTTTCTGATAGAATTATAATGGCATCGGCAAACCTCAAAGGTTTCATTTGTTCTCTTTGAACTTCCATTCGATTTCCAGATTTCCCCGCTGGCTTCCTTCAAAGCTTGTTCATTGTGCGGACTGAGTAACTTTGGATGTAGGCTGCCTCAGAGTCTCACTGCCTACTGCACTATAGCTTCCCCTTTTATGTCCTCTGAGTCTTACAACTACAGTCTAGTTTCTTTAGAAATTGTAAATAACCATTCGCTGAAACTTCCTTGCGGATTAAAACTGTATGCCAGAGCGAGACTCGAACGCGAGACCTTTGTCTTTCGCGGACAAGTGGTCACGGGCACGTCTTCTGTTGTATTCCTTTTCCGTATTTCTGTCCAACGTGTTTTCTTCGATGCGAAATTAATTTTTCTACCGATTTTCTTACAAAGAGTAAACGAACAAGTGGGAGCGTTACTCAGTTTTCTTCGGACCAACTGGATGTTGTCAGAAGAGGCCAGGACAGCAAAAGAAGAAAAATCGTTATAAGTTACGCATCTTCTTACTCAAGTTCTTTAACAATTACGAAACAGTGTTCCGAAATCATTGCCATATCTACCTTATTCACCAGATTTGTCATCTCCTCTACCGACTTCCACATGTCCCCACACGTAAAGAAATAATTTTGTGGGTGAAAGAACTTACTACAACCGTCAGCGAGTATTTTGCAAAATTCCTTGCATCTTTCTCTAGGTATGGGATCTTTCTACTGGAAAAACGTTCTACTTTTGGAAAGAGGACTAAGTCGAATTTTTTAATCTAAAAGACTCTTTCGTGGCCATCTATAAAAATATGAAAGTTTCACTCGCAGAACCGTTTCTGGTACAACTATACAGCTTTGATTATAATGAAAATCCTAAGTATGCTTTGGTAAGCAAAACACTATGTAGCTTCGAGTGTGACAGGAAACGCCAATGCATTAAGTAATTCCGTGCCTTGAATTACCTACTAAGAGTTGTCAGGCCTCATTTCTCTGATGCGTCAACAGATGATATCCAAGTGTTTGTTTGAAAAGTCTGCTGATGGTTTTAGTGAAATGCAGAGTACAATCAGCAGCATTGTAGCTGCACTGTCACTCGGTACGTGTACTGTGCTCTGCCGCTGATGTAAACATCACCGTATTCTTCGTGTCACAGTATTATCGCCATCGAGGCATGTCGTTTAACTGAATAGCGCAGCATGCTAATGTGATGTGGCTCCGCTGATTGGGTGGATAACATAATTTAAACTATGTTATTCTTGTTAGAGAAGCAAAATGACATACTATGGTGATACTAGACGCCATACGAAATGATCCATGAACAGTCTTTGTTTAGCCCGACTAAAGCTGCACATAATAAAAACAACACTTGATGTTTGTTTGCAAAGACACTCGGTAACCCATGGTATTAGTTTCTGCTAATGCATACGCTATTTCATCTTCGTTTATAGAGTACTTTTTCATTAGCTTCTCGTAGTCAAATGGACTGAGTTATGTAGTAATTACTATAGGATGGTGGTTGCCAACCTTGCTGGGACCAATACCCCTGAATGTAATCAGATATTAGCTAGTATCCCCACCCTCCTCCCAACACCATCAATATTAGCGCCGAACTAAAGTTTAGAATAAAATCTAATTTCCTTTGAATACTTTTATTTCTAAAATGACGAAAGATAAGCGAGGTTTAATTTTTGTACATGTTTTATTAAACTATGAAGAATGAATCAGACAGTTAACACTGCTTATGTCTAACAATCTTTTTATAGACTAATGAAGCTATTCTCAGTGCATCGACAATGCTAACTATAGCTCCTTCTTAAAAAAGAAAACTGGCTACGTACATTCGAAGGTTGACACTTTTTACAAAACATTCTTTCTCTGCACCATTCCTCTGCCGAGCGAGAGTTGCTTCACCCATATCCTACATCCCTATTTAAAAGCACCCAAGTTAAAATGTGTGCACTATACTTGCTGTTTGTAAATCACTTGATTATTACACCCTTTCTTCTCAATTGGCTAAAACTGGAAGACTTCAAGCTGTCGATGCTTTGCGTGTGGCCACTGTTAATAATCACTATAGTAATCCAGAATGAGAATTTCACTCTGCAGCGGAGTGTGCGCTGATATGAAACTTCCTGGCAGATTAAAACTGTGCGCCCGACCGAGACTCGAACTCGGGACCTTTGCCTTTCGCGGGCAAGTGCTCTACCATCTGAGCTACCGAAGCACGACTCACGTCCGGTACTCACAGCTTTACTTCTGCCAGTACCTCGTCTTCTACCTTCCAAACTTTACAGAAGCTCTCCTGCGAACCTTCTGTAAAGTTTGGAAGGTAGGAGACGAGGTACTGGCAGAAGTAAAGCTGTGAGTACCGGGCGTGAGTCGTGCTTCGGTGGCTCAGATGGTAGAGCACTTGGCCGCGAAAGGCAAAGGTCCCGAGTTTGAGTCTCGGTCGGGCACACAGTTTTAATCTGCCAGGAAGTTTCATATCAGCACACACTCCGCTGCAGAGTGAAATTCTCATTCTGGAAACATCCCCCAGGCTGTGGCTAAGCTATGTCTCCGCAATATCCTTTCTTTCAGGAGTGCTAGTTCTGCAAGGTTCGCAGGAGAGCTTCTGTAAAGTTTTGAAGGTAGGAGACGAGGTACTGGCAGCAGTAAAGCTGTGAGTACCGGGCGTGAGTCGTGCTTCGGTAGCTCAGATGGTAGAGCACTTGCCCGCGAAAGGCAAAGGTCCCGAGTTCGAGTCTCGGTCGGGCACACAGTTTTAATCTGCCAGGAAGTTTCACTATAGTACTGTTTATTCCCTCCAGTAGTGTAGCGGTTATTACAAAGTTATAGTTCCTGTGTGCTGTCAGTTCATCTTTCTGCTTCGAAGTGAATTACGAAGCAAGTTCTGGTCCATTGTGAAATTACCTACAACTCGGATAAGGCATGTTGATGAGATATTTAAGTTTATCTGATGAGAATTTCTCAATTTTACTGTCAAAGATTCATGGTACAAAGTATTTGTGTAGTGGATGGGACCATGTGAGGAAGATGTTTACAAGCTGTAACCTACACCACTTTGCATCACGCATTGGTGCTAGTATTTGAAAAACAATGTAATTATTGGTACTTCCCTAGTCAGTGTTACGGACTTATGAAATTAGTAATTATTGTGTGAATTTGGACTTCCTCGGCGAATCTCGATGATGAAGTCTTCTCCGGTTATCAGCCGTCAAGGCGTCGTTCTGAGGCAACGTTTCAACAAGTTTGCTACTTTTCATCTTCGCCGAAGATAAGTAGGAAACTTGTTGAAACGTCGACGGATAACCCGAGAAGACTTCATCAAATAGTAATTACTTTTAAAAAATTAGCTTCATTACCGAAACGCAATCGAACCCTTTTTGTTTTTACCCCTCAAAAATTTCCTTTTATCGCTGAGGATGTAATTATCTGCAAGCTGGGAACCACCGCACTGGTAATGCAAGACACGTAATAATAATAATAATAATAATAATAATAATAATAATAAAGCCGGCAAGCATGACAGTGTGCAGATTTTATGAAAACTGTCCGCACGAGATGAGGCGGTACGGTTTTGTCTTCGGGAAACTTTCTAATTACTTCTGTATTGCATTATACACTGCTATCAGTTGCAATATTTGCTTTCCGCTATTGGTGGTGGAGCTCTAGTTAACACTAGTCAAACCAAAAGTGGGAACGTCAGTTGGTTCCAGGATATTTACTGAAAAAATAAAACAGCAAATTACTTGTCTTAGTCGCGGTTTTTGTGGTACGTGATTAATAGATGCTGCCAGTTTCAACACATCTCACATCTCCCACTCTGTTCTACCATCCTTCTTTGTCTTCCCTAATCCCCGTTGCTCATCCCATTCACCATCCTGCCGCACTCTTCTCTATGTCTTCCAGAATGCTACTAACAGTCTGCTACGAGGCAATGAAAGTTGTAACTTCTAAAGGTTGACAGCCAAAATTGCGCTCCAATACTCCATTTTACCTGTTTCAAATAAGCATGCTCATAATATTCGTTAATGAAATGTGTGAATGATTAATGTTTCAAAATGAGATTTCAGTCACAGTGTCTAAAACTGAACGTAATTGTTTTTGTGACGCTTGACATTGCAACAGTGCTGCGATGTTCAATACATGATTTCCTGTTGATTAAATACTAATGTATTCATAGCACTTTCGCTGGGAATGTAATTACAAGCACGAAATAATGTTATCGACATTCGATATTTCCAGCGAATATGTCTGTGTACTGGTGCTCTCATCTGTCAAATTATTGTCCATTGGTTTGGTTCTAGTCAGTACTTTTCAGAAGTTTAATCGGTTCCGGGTGGACAAAGTTCGTATTATTATTCCGTGGAAAGTTGGCAGAGTGCCACAGAACGGTGGAAAAAGACGACGCGTAATGATAGTGTTGGACGGAAGTCTCCAATGACAGCTGGGTTAAAATTTGTTCCGCATCCTTGTAGCACGCTATTAAGGAGAAATAAATGCACTGACATTTTCTATAGTATGCTCTTCAGTTGCAGTCCTGTTTGGCTGCAGTTCTTAGTAGTCTATTAAAAGCTGTCATCGTCGTTGGTATAGTTTTGTTTTCTGAGATATGTCTGTCCGTTCAAGAATAACAGAAATCCATAACTTACAGCGTTCAGTTGTTGCAACAGACAGAAGTCTCAATGTTTTGCAGTTTTGAATACTCTGTATTTAAGGCCCGCAATGAGTGACAGAATTTAGAGCGTTTAATGTATTGTCTGTGTGTTCGTAATCTTTACAGTATGAGATGAAAAAATATCGTACTGCAGCTAATAAATACGTTGATTTTGCAGACTAGTTTAGGAGCATTAAAGCTCCATTTTACAGGAGTATAGTTCACCTGGGGCTGTACAAGTTGTCTATTTAACCCAGGTCAAACGACTGTCCAACATTGATAATACAGAGTATGTGCACCATGCAATGGAATTAAAATGACCAAACACTTATGGGCGGCTTCGAAAGTCGGAACCAGAGCCCCACTACATGAGCGCATATTAGCAGGCACTATGAGCACGAGTTATACCATCAAGTACATACATTGTTTCTTGGAAATTCTCTTGCCTGTATATCTGTGCCATGTAAATGAGGCGTGCATGTGGAGCATAAAATAGTGTTTCTGTTGCATGAGTAATGCGAGGAAGGTGACTGAATGAAACCTAGACGTTGCACTTAGCATCTTCCTCTTGAGTAACACGGTGGCTGCTAAGACCAACACCCCACCCGTCAGACGGATGTCCACTGATACTTCCACACATCCCTGCCACCGTCGATTATAAACTGAAGCAGGACTTATTTATTGTTATATTCCAGATTTTGCAAAACCAGTTTTCTCAAGCCTCTCATTTTATTAATTTACCGATGATATGGTTAAATGCACTTAAGCATTAGAGTATTATTACGAAGTTAGGTATAATTACAATACTAACAATAAGAATAGCAAAAGAGATATTAATAATGAGACATTTTAGTAGTCTCAGTTCTCTTGAAACATTACTAACACCATCTGGACTGTTATTCAAGAAGGGTGTGGTCGTTCGGACGTTCAGTACTAGATTTTCCATGGTTTCCCTATATGCTTAAAGTAAATGTCAGTATGTTTCCTTTAAAACTGGCACGATTTGTCTTTCATTACTCCAAAACTCGAGCCTTTGCTCGACTTTAAGAAAAAAACGCCAGTCGATTCTACAAGAAGGGTGGAAGGACAAATACAGGAAACTAGATACATCAGTGTATTGTTGATTATTGGAACATGTATTGTACCCACATTTAATATTTACGGAGACGGAAAACCTACTCTATAAGAATCAACATGGTTTGCTCTACCGCCGATCACATGAAAGCCTGCATGCTCTGTTCGATCATGACAATCAGAAAGTAGTAGATGCCGGAACTCAGGTTGAAGTCTTGTTTTTTGACTTTCAGAAAGTTTTTCATCCTGTTGT
This sequence comes from Schistocerca cancellata, assembly GCF_023864275.1. Classification (NCBI taxonomy): domain Eukaryota; kingdom Metazoa; phylum Arthropoda; class Insecta; order Orthoptera; family Acrididae; genus Schistocerca; species Schistocerca cancellata. The sequence goes on from NC_064631.1 coordinate 500,816,740, forward strand.
CAATGAATATTGGAATCGATATATGACTGGACTGAAGGCTAATTAATAAAAGCAATTCAGAATGTCGTTGCATCTTGAGAATTGAACTAGCATCCTGCTTACCTGAAATTAGCGTTGCAGGATCACCGCGACCTCGTGCAATCAGTAGCGCTCTGAAGACTTTTTGTATAAGGAGTGGACGGCGCAAGGAAATTATGGCACTAGATGAGTACCCCGCGTCGCCCTGTATGTATTTATTCCTATCTTGTATTAGTCCATCTCTTCCTCCTCCTCTCTGTCCGTCTCCTGATCTTCCCTCTATCTGTTCATGTTCTCTCTTCCCTTCCTGTCCATTTCCCTCTTCCCCACTTTCTGTCCATCACCTCCGCCCTCCTATCTGTGTCTGTCTCCTCAATCCTTCTCTTCGTCCGTCCGTCTCCTCTTACGCCCTTTTCTCTCCACGCTGTCACCCATACCACAACAGGAGGTTGCAGGTTGTTACCCTTTCAGTGTTTCTTTCAAGACAGTGAGTACGTAGTATCTGTACCAAGTTTGTCTGATACCGATCCAGGCATGTAGGAGGACCTTTTTACCAGTGGCTTTGTTCGCTTACGCACATGTCGCATACATTTCGCATATATTCAGCATATTTCACGCATATTTATACACACAGTTCATCTGTATCTCTAGCGCATTTCAGCCTGCAATTTCGTTGTCGCGCGGCTCAATGTTTATGACGTCATATAACCTGACTGTGTCGTACGATGCTATAGTTCAACTCAACGGAAAAAGGGTGTGTGTGTGGGGGGGGGGGGGGGGAGGCGGTCGTTGTAGACAAAACGAAAAAATCGGACTGTTTGGCAGTAATAGCAAAACCGGGCCAGGACGTGAAAGCAGAGGGAGTGAGGGCCATTGATTCAGAAAGTGCTAGATACCCGACGGTTACTCTGTTTTCACCCAGAGTGCAGTCATTTTCGGACAATGTCCTTGTTGTATTTTTACGTACTCGCTGAGTAATAATGAGAACGATAAGAGACAGTGAATGGCTGTTTGGCCTAACTGTCGAATGCCAATTTTGAGAATATGAATAGTAGTAACACGTATGTGTTCAGTATAGAATGTTTAAACAAATGCACACGAAAATCATTCTGAATACTGGATCCGGAGCTCGAGTCCAGTAATACCTCCATTTAATTGATGCCGTGTGGATACACGATATCAAAAAACTAATAAATGTGTCAGATACGTGACACGTATGGATAGGAAGTCGCTTTACCTGCACAGTGTGAAACATCGTCGTTGGCTACCCCCACTATGAATATTTGCATATAATAATACTATACTATGTTTTCGTGCGGTTTCGTAAAATGTATGTGGTCAAGTTTAGAGGGCATTTCTGAATTGGCAGCTTCAGCGCTTACGCCTTGTTTTGGTGAGGGGTGTAGATGTCCTAACAGACGAAGGACACGCAAGGATAGTCGTAAATGAATATTGTACAAAGTTGGTGTGATATTTGCTATTTGGGTGCGAAAGCCTATGTTAACGAGTGTTGAACAATAAATAGCTTGAGTTGATATCAGAATCTGGGTTTAATTATTCAATTATGTGACGAGTGCAGAGTGAATGTTGAATGGTGGAATAATGTTTGAAGGAGGGTAAGGTAGCTGCAATATTAAGCGTCGAGTTGACAACTGCATGTGTTCGCTGAATCCTATGCAGCTGCAGCGAGGCTCCCGCGAGACATAGTCAGCCTGTCAAGAAATATAAACAAAAATATCAATATGCCATGTCTGGCACATGTTATAAACCTCTTTGACGATAGCTCAGTTACAGTCGTCCATCCTCAATCAACACCGCGAGCATATTACAGTTAACCAGGACAATGGTTCGAGATTAACCTAGACCATGAGTTGTGACATTCAGTGGTGTGTTCATTTGTTTTATCTTCGTTGATTTGTTATGTGTAGGAACTAGCGTCTCATGCTGTCTGAAGGCCCCCTACGATTTCTTCCACTGCTCTGTTTCCCGTACGATTGTTGCCATATTGGTTCACATCATGATTGCAGCTCATCTCATCTGCTCGCTTTTCTCCCCCCTTATTTCAAGTAGGAAAAGACGAAGATAAGCTATTGTAGAAAGTAAACTAGTTAAAAATGTTCTCTCTACTTGGTTAAGCCTAAATGATAGACGTTGAGGGCATATTTGCGCATTCTTAAAAGCTTTACAGCGTCTGTGCCTCAAATTTGTTGCTATCCAACTGTTGTTATTGCGATTCGAATGTTGTCAGGTGCATAATCTGTGTTGTAATCCTTAGCATCTGGAGCATAGGTGGATACAGCGAGCGTCGAATATCTTGCATTTCCTGAATCAGTGACGAGCTCCCTAGTCTGACAACAAAACCTGGCCCAATTTTTCTGCTGTTATTGCTAAACGGTCCTATTCTTCTGCCGTTATATCTATAGTAACCAGTTTTTTGCTGTTAAATGTACATTCAGTGTTGTATGTAGATACTGTCCGCGAAAAGAGTTACTGGCAAAAAAGTAATAAATTCAAACGTCTTGCAGAATGCGGCAGTTTTTCACTTAGCTCAGTGTTCATGACGTCATATATGCTGAAGTATGTGTCGTACAAAGGTAAGATTTTGCAGATACATTCAGTGGTATATGTGAATACTTCCTGCAAAATGTATCACAAATACAGTTAATAGTAAAGAAGTAATAAATTAAAACGTTACGCCTGGTGTTCTAGTTTCGCTGCATGAACAGCGAAAATGTAGTAAAAGATGAAAAGGGTCGTAAAGGTTACACATTATGTGTAAAGCTCACTGCTAGTTACTATGTGCTCTCAGTCTCCAATATTGGAATAATGAAGTTTGGGTATCCATGCATCATAGGCTACAATTGTTTTCCACAACCGTCCCCATCCCTTTGATAGGTGGGTGGTTTCTTTCCATACAGCAACTGACATGTGTAGAAAGTTTGGTTGTAATCGGTCCATTGGTTTAGGAGGAGATACATACATACATACATACATACATACATACATTTTTGTAATATTTATGACTGTCGATAGATTTGATGATGACGAATGCCTGGACCAAAGACTGATAGTTGAATTTGAATTAAAAAAACCGTTGTAATGACTTACATAGACAAAATTATCTAATATTGTTCGACTATGCGAGCTCTTATTAGTCAAAGGAACCAGTCAGAAACTAGGTAGCCGGTTCAGATTTCTTTTGGAAAAACGTTAAGGAAGTGTAACTGGCGCACAAGTGAGGTTGGTTACACAATTCGTTAGACGAGCTGTGGAGTATTTTTCCACTATCTGGGGACCTGCCCACGCTATTGTGAATGGTGGTGGTGGTGGTGGTGGTGGTGGTGGTGGTGGTGGTGGTAATAGGCTGCATGATTATCGGAGGCTTCGTTTTATAAGAATGTATGCTTTCGGCATATCACACAAAGAAGCTTTTGCTTACAGAAGTGCTTAATATGATGGTGAACCGTGGACATACACACTGAAGAGCTAAAACATTATGATCGCTGCACACCGCGACGTTGGATGCCATCTGGTGGGGTTGCGGGCACATGACGCCGTAAAAAAGAACTATGTAAGCTGAGTAGACACGGACAGGGATCACTCTAGCGAAGGTAAGGGGGCGGCAAATGAGGATACTCATTGAGACAAGCGACTTTGACAAATGGCAGATTATTATTGTGCAGAGCCTGCGATTGAGTACTTCGGACGTGCTACCGTCGTGAGCATTTACGGAAAGAGATAGGTCAGTGAAACTATCACTAGGGGCTAAACGGTTAGACGTCCACGACTTTTCACAGAACGTGGGGTTCGCAGGCTTATCTGCTCTGTAAAAAGTAGGGTAGATGGTGATCCATGGTATCTGTGGTGAAAGAGCGCAATGCAAGTGTTGTGGAGCATACCGCACTCCACACAGTGTTGACATCGGGCTACGCAACAGACCACCCTTACACGTTCACATACTGACACAACGTCATCGTCAGTAACGACTGCAGTGGTCACGGGAGTCATCGAGGTGAACGGCGGCTCTAAACGTGCAGGCTGATGGGAGTAGCATTATTCTATGGGAGACGTTCTCCTGCGCTTGCTTGGGACCTGTGGTAGTAATCGGAGACACGCTGACGGCTGCGAATCACTTGCATCCTTTCATGCTTAAGGTCTTCCCCGACGGCTATGTTATCTTTGAGCACTAGAATTGTCCGAATCTCGGAGCCAGAACCGTGCTACAGTGGTGTAAGGATCATTATGGCAAACTGAAGTTGATGTCTTGGTGACCAAATTCCCCTGATGTAAATCCTATGGCACCCATTTGGGTTGCTATCGGGTGCCATCGCCGCGTACGCAGATCAGCGATCCGTTATTTACGCGAGTTACATGACCTTTGCGTAGACAACTAATACCACTTACCTCCGCAAACCTGCCAACAAACTGTCGGATCCCTGATACGCATAATCAGTGATATATTTCGTTCCTAAGACGGACAGACAAGCTATTAAGCTGGTGGTCATAATGTTTTGGCTCATCAGTGTGATGGTAGCTTTTTTGGGAACGTTCGGTAGGGAGTGAAGACCTGCCCCTCCACGCCAGACGTGCTGGGACAGTCGATCCCGCATCTCCCATGAGTCCGAACGTCGCAAAACTCAGAATTTCTTTGGTTGGCTCAGTTCTGAATCGTATCTGTTCTCACCGAAAGGCTAGTGTTGTTAATGATGAGTTTGTGCACAGGTAATATTTTCCACAAAACAGCTGTTTTTGACAGGGTACGACAGTTTCAACATTTGAGAAGGCGCACATATGGGCCATATCTGCAGAGCACCGCGCCTCTACAACCTCCCCCCCCCCCCCCCCACCTCTCAACCCTTCCCCTCACAGATGGCAGCTCAACATGAGTCAATACTGTCTTAGGCTGCCAAACTTATTACTTAACCTCCAATCACATACTGGATACTGTCTACAGTAGTAAAACGAATTCTGTATGATGTTCACCTTCTGCCACGCATTGTATAAAGGCTTGCAGAGTACAGACATACCATGTAATGACAGCGTTGTTAATGGATAGTTAAGTTCTATTTTTCCTTTCTTCTCGCTCCCTTAATGTTACCTGAATAAGAGGGTCGCAAGGTCGAAAAGCCATAGATACGAATTATTAAGAAACAGTAGGCATGCAGGCATAGGGAGCGAGGGGGACGAGGTAGTTTGAGCTACAAATAAACATATGGAAGATTGAAAGCTGAAGAAATTAATTAAAATTTGTGCCACAGCTGGGACTCGAACTCGGGTCTCCTTGCTTGCTAGGCAGAAATTCTGACAACTACACCACTGCAGCACTACGGTCAATATTGCTGCACGGACTAAAAGTCCAGTGCCCTTCCCAGCACTAACTTCATATCTTCAGCAATTTAGGCGTAAAATAAACGAAGATACAATTGACGTTTGTGTTGGGGAGGGCACTGGACTTCGGTAGTCCATGAAGCAGTGGTGCAATGGTCAACATTTCTGCCTAGTAAGCGAAGAGACCTGGGTTCTAGTCCCAGCCGCGGCACAAATTTTAATTCATTTCATCATCTTTCATCCTCATCGTAGATAAGACTCAAATGTCTCCGGAAAAAATTTAATTATATGGAAGGTTGTGCTACAGTCTTAGTGTGACAGGAGTCAAACCACTATCTGTCTTTTGTAACTGGAGAGGCGTCCGCGTTCTGAGAGATAGTTTGAGTCAGGTTCTCGGTATTATTTTTCGCCAACTCCTCCGTACGCACACAAAAATTACCATTTCGAATGAGCTACTTTCAGGTCAAGCACCGAGACATACGTTTATGGCAGTGACTTACATGTAAATGGTCGTCCAGGAGAAATTACATAGTATTTGTTTGCAAGGTGGGAAAGGATGCAGTGAGACAAACGACCATAGCTTTTAATGGAATTCGCTAGCATCTATTTTATTACGGTAACGCAGGTCGTGGAATGTGAAATGGTAAACGAAAGTTAGGCCAAACAAATTCCACCTAACTCTCTAACGCAAGTGGTTCGACATCTCGGTTACCTTGTCTCTCGCCGAATTCTCGTCTGGAAGCTTCCTCACATCTTAGGCGCATGAGAGAGAGAGAGAGAGAGAGAGAGAGAGAGAGAGAGAGAGAGGGGGGGGGGGGTGGGATGGGGGCGGGGCGACCAGCGTTTCGATTTCTCACGGGACTCGGCCCTCGCAGCCTGCATCGTGTGCCCCATCGCCAGGCTCCTCCCCTCCTCTCCTGCCCCCTTCTCATCAGCGCACAGGCGCCCTATTTCGCGGAGTGCGCCTCTTGCTTATTTAGAGCCGGCACTAACAGATTCGCGCGAGCCAGCCGGGCTGCTGCAATGTCTGGACTTGGAGAAGGGAGGCGCCAAGCGGCGGCGATTTGAATAAAAGGGGCTGGAGATTCTGCATAGAGGCGCTCGAGGGACCCGCCGATGCCGGCTTTTGGACGGAATTCAGCCTTGCGAGTTTTGGTGGGGAAGGGTTTGTTGGGATGGAGTGGGCAGGCGGCGGCGACGACACACATACGTACTCAACACATGTTCTGGAAGCCACGGGGGTACAACGAACTCTGCCTGACCTAGCAGAATTTGACACCGCGTAAGAATTGCATGCTCGCCCTTAGCCCAGAATTGCCAGTCGAATTTTCTCCCTTTGATGTGAAAAAAGTTTTATCTTCCCAACAGTGTTATTTGTCAAAACCATTAACCCACGTGTCGTGAGCAGGAACGGATGTAGACTTAATTCGTAGCTGGTAACTAAGCGAGAATATTACCAGATCTTGAAAACGTACAATTTTTTTTCATGGCGTTCGTGGGGTTTTGGTTTCTCTTTATGTCTAACGTCATGCACTATGTGATCAAAAGTATCCGGAAACCTGGCTGAAAATGACTTTTAAGTTCGTGCCGTCCTGTAAAGGTAATGCTGGAATTCAATATGGAGTTAGCCCACCCTTGGCCTTGATGACAGCTTACACTCTCACAGGCATACGTCCAATCTCGCGCTGGAAGGTTTCTTGGTGAATGGAGGCACATTCTTCACGGAGTGCTGCATTGAGGAGAAGTAACGATGTCGGTCGGTGAGGCCTGGCACGAATTCGGCGTTCCGTAACATCTCGATGTGTTCTATAGGATTCAGGTCAGGACCCTGTGCAGGCCAGTCCATTACATGGATGTTATTGTCGTGTAACCACTCTGCCACAGGCCGTACATTATGAACAGGTGCTCGATCGTGTTGAAAGATGCAATCGCCATGACCCGAATTTCTCTTAAACAGTGGGAAGCAAGAAGGTGCTTAAAGCATCAATGTAGGCCCGTGCTGCGACAGTGTCACGCAAAACAGCAAGGGGCGCAAGCCCCCTCCATGTAAAACACGACCACACCATAACGTCACCGCCTCCGAATTTTACTTTTTGCGCTACACGCGCTGGCGGATGAAGTTCACCGGGCATTCGCCATACCCACACCCTGCCATCGGTTCCCCATATTTTGTACCGTGATTCGTCACTCCACACGACGTTTCTCCATTGTTCAATAATCCAATGTTTACGCTCCTTACACCAAGCGAGGCGTCGTTTGGCATTTACCGGCTTGATGTGTGGCTTATGAGCAGCCGCTCGACCATGAAATCCAAGTTTTCTCACCTCCTACCAATCTGTCATAGTACTTGCAGTGGATCCTGATGAAATTTTCAATTCCTCTGTGTCTGGATAGTTGTGTGCCTAATTACACGTTACGGCCCTCTTTAACTGTCGGCAGTCTGTCAGTCAACAGACGAGGTCGGCCTGTACGCTTTTGTGCTCTACGTCCCTCTTCAAGTTTCCATTTCACTATCACATCGGAAACAGTGGACCGAGAGATGTTTAGGAGTGTAGAAATCTCGTGTACAAGTGACACCCAATCACCTGACCACGTTCAAAGTCCACGAGTCCCGCGGAGCGCCCCATTCTGCTCTAACTATGTCTGATGACTACTGAGGTCGCTGATTTGGAATACCTGGCAGCAGGTGGCAGCACAATGTACTTAAATTGTATAAATGTATATTTTTGATGGTGTCCGGATGCTTTTGATCACATAGTGTATTTTAACAGTAGTGTCTGGTTGACGGATTTTAAAAGTGCCACATCTATAAACAATTTTTTGTTTTTTATGCGGTATTTCCTCCCAAACAGCAGCGTCAAATGTACGCTTTGCGCCAACACACAGGAGCAATCCGTCACACGATCGCACCAGATGGACATCTTACACCTCCCTACGTCGAAACACGATCGCCATAATTCTGCCATGTAGCCTGGAGCAGATACTTCCATAAGTCTGTTATCCTCGACAACCGCTGAATGCTGCGTGGCCGTATTCCGTATTATTTGTTTATTGAAGTCCTCTATTATTAAGTCAGGGTATGCAATTACTTAACTGTAATATACAAAGATTCATCTAACGCAGTTTAGGTAAGTTTCAGTTAAAACTTTATTCTGTCTAGCATTTACACGGTAGCAATCTTAGGGTGCAGTATGAATTACACCGTGTCACTGCCTTGCCCGTAACAGTTTAACACCGTATTCATACTTGTTACGAAGAGACCACTGGATTTATTCAGTAAACAATTCTGCTTATTGCTCATATTGCTTTATGAAAGATACGAAATGCGGAAGTGGATTTCCCGTGACGATATTGTTCGTATTCAAGTTGCTTTAATGTATATGTTACAACACGACTCTTGTCTAAACCTCAAAACTTCAACCGCGAAGGCCTATGTGCTAACAACTATTTTCTTCCTTAAAGTATTTCTCCCTGCAAAGCGCCATCGGCTTAGGTTGTTTTTTGCGGATGAAATAAAACGTCGATTACGGTAATCGTAATATTTAAAAGCAAGGAATTTAAGAGGGAATGTACTACCAGAAGTACGTACATGCAAGGAAATTTTACTTCAGTCGATAAATGAAGAAATCTTAGAATTCATGGGGCCCGGCGATAATCAGTGAACTGAAGTTTGTGCTTGCTGGAAGTGATGCAATGACACCAATAAGACACGTTCCGCAAAACGGATCGTGGGCCGCAGGTGATACTGTCTATGAAATCCCTCCTTCGGTGGAATTCAGAACTTTAGTGCGGGATGAGATGGTTTCGCATTGCATTTCAGGATGCACAACGCTCTCCTTGTCTCAGATCGGCACAACCAGCACAGACTACAGTAACACCCTCGGTTTGTGGACAAGTTTTCCGAAGGCCAGCAAGTCCAGTGCGTCCCATACATGCCAAGTTACGTTCGGGATGCGAGTGGGCTACTCTCGTTGCGTAGTGACCTAATGTTGTTATGCTGCAGTTACTCGCACATGTATAATGGGACAATGTCAGCCATCAGATGTGACCCAGGTCCATATACACCACGAAAAAGGCGCACATGCTTTTTCTAGAAGTCGTACCTTTGGTTCGAAGCAGTCATGGTGCCCATAGAAAACTAGTGCGCTGACGGGCCTGATGATGCTGTAGCGATGCCGCCACCAGATAGCACTGTCTCTGCGCTTAACAACGATTTCGGCAGGGTTGCAATTTGTCCGAGGGGCATACCGGATGAACTCCGCAGGATAAAACAAGTCATTAATGTTCAGGATCCACTGCCGGTGGGCAGAACAGCACATTCACATCGTGACGTAGTGCTCCTGTGCGAGTCGAAGATATCATGCGGCCCGCCAATGATACAGAGTTCTTTTAGAAGTAAACGGTACAGTGTGCGAGTGAAGTGTGCTTTGAAGCTGCCGCGTGGTCTGTGGCTAAAGCAGATGGTCAGCCCTATGAAGTCTACGGGAATTCGAGGTAAAATAACGTTTTGGGTTGTAGAACATGGTGTACCCAGTCAGTATTGCAATTTAATGCTTCCTCCATCCTGACATCTTCACAATATTTATGAAATGAGACTGCTGGTGAAATAAAACTCGTCCCATCATGTGCTGACTATAGGTGATCTTTAATTTATCAATGACTTACCCATGTGTAATATCATCCATATATTGCACAGTGTTATCTGCCTCCCTAGGACCCGAATATTGTTTGACAAACGCACACAGTAATCAGAATTACTATACGCAAGCCTTCTGCACACACGGTCGGTTTCAGATACATGAAATAGTCTCATATTCTCGGACAGTGATCTAATTTCCTCATTTTGAGAGTACTGAAGGCGAGATCTATATTACTTACTAAAAATCATTCAACAGCCCACATTGCGGGAAATAATTTATTTGCTTAAGACAGCCGATTTCGACAGACTTTGCTGTCATCTTCAGGTCTTAAAAATCTTACTGCCGTGAAACCTGTTCATTTTCTGTTGAAACTCTTGCCAAGTTTTCAAGAGCATAAAAAGGTTTGTCATAAACAAAATATTTAAAAATGTAAAGCACCTTATGCAAAAGGCCGTGTCCATAGATACACCGCTCACAGATTACTGTTACATTAGAAAAATACAGTACACTGCAGCACATCGGTTTGGATAAGCTGGACATATTATAAACAGTGGAAACTGTTTCTGTGTTTGCCGGCCGTCGTGGCCGTGCGGTTCTAGGCGCTTCAGTCTGGAACCGCGTGACCGCTACGGTCGCAGCTTCGAATCCTGCCTCGGGCATGGATGTGTGTGATGTCCTTTAGTTAGTTAGGTTTAAGTAGTTGTAAGTTCTAGGGGACTGATGACCACAGATGTTAAGTCCCATAGTGCTCAGAGCCTTTTTTTTTTTCGTGTCACAGTTTAGTCTGCCTGGCCTCGCCATTGCAGTGTTCGGTCGTGAATATCTGCCATTCTGTATACTACAGTCGTGATTGGGAGTGTTCGAAATTAACTCTGTGTTCGCATGTCGTTTGCTTAGTACGTTTTTTTTTCTTTGAAGTACGGGGTCAAACTAATGCAAATGCTTTTTTTTCTTTATCTTGCATCCGTACTTACATTAAGGTAGCAGAAAAGATTTCAGTATAGTCTCACAAAACTCAATTCTCCAAATAATTTCTCGTTCAGTTCATGTTTCCATTCTTACAAACACTTGAAAACCCTCAGTGTTTCGTACTTCATAGCAAGAATATGAAAACCATTGTAATTTACGGTTAGAAGTCTGCATAAACGATTTCGTATTTTTAACAGCGAAATGTGCACCAAAATAAAAAATGATACTAGCATCAGCATGTGGTCTGAAATTTTATGATTTTTAGATGAAATTTTTGATCGCACTAATCCTAAATAATGAATAAATAGGTATATCTTCATAAAAAAACTGAGGAGCTTGAAAATTAAAACTATTAATAATATTTGTAATTGGTAGCGTTAAAGTGCAACCAAATTGCAGTTGAATGATGAGTGGAATGTTCAAATACTTGTCTTTCTTTACTTTCTGTGAGGTAGTAACCAGAAATTGTGATGGAATTGAAATAAAATATAACAGATAATCATTGACTCAAAATCTATTTATTTATATCACCGTGCGTCAGACTCACACGACCTTCAGAGAACGAACACGGTTCATGCACGGTTTCTCCTAAAACGCCATGTTTCCAATGCGTGCTAGTAACCTGCGCAAATTCATTACGTAAGATAGTTGCTCGGACAACTCGACTTTGCTTATAATTCTCTTGGATTAACTGCAGCGTCGTCTAGCTTCCTCTTTATTTTATTTTTTGAAGTCACGGTTCTCCGCAGAGTGCATGACTTCTAAAAACGATATCTTTATTTCAAGTTTTCCTTGAAATAATATGTCCCTTCGCAGTTGTTTATCGCTTAATATTTCCTTAGTCGCGTGGTCCGAGGCGTCTTGTCAAAGTTCGCGCGGCTCCCCCCGTCTGAGGTTCGAGTCGTCCTTTCGGCATGGGTGTGTGTGTGCTGTCCTTAGCATAAGTTAGTTTAAGCTAGATTAAGTAGTGCGTAAGCCTACGGACCGATGACCTCAGCAGTTTGGTCCCATAGTCCTTACTACAAATTTCCAAAATATTTCCTTACACATGAAGACACAACTATACAGATTTACAAGGGAAGGCCACGACATTGGGATTACGGATCTACTTCGAACGCTGTACACCTTTAAGAGGCCATTAAAACAAAATAATGTGCAAGCAGGAAGGTGCACTATTCTGGAAATTCCGAGAAAATCGCAAGAGAAGTTCTACGGTCCTATTATGTGGCTAATTAATCTATGTGTTGGTACCGGACGTTCGTGTTCATGGTGGTCAAGAGTTTAGTGTTGAAGCTTCGTAAGACGAAACGTGTATGAAGCGACTGTTCGACTGCCACTCCAACTTAATTTTTGTATTACGAGTGACAATTCTGTGATATTTAAAAAATTGCACCAACACTATTCGTTTTTACCCCATTAGCGACGTCTCATCGTTGCCCAGTTTAACTGCTAAATGAGGCCTGCCTCTGTGTTTGCAGGTCGAAGTGTCGATAGGCAGAGTATTTCCGGCTACCTTACCAGATCGCACGTGTAAGGGATTTCGCAAATCACGACAGGCATACATTTTCGGGAAGACTTTGTGCGTTCCTTCGTTTACTTGTCGATAGTTATAAATATGTTTGTTCCAATAATTAAAATAAATTTACAATGGTAAATAGTCAAATAACACGAAATTCACTAAAACTTGATGCAAATATTTATGGTTTTTGAATTGTATTTCCTCTCAAATGTCATATAAATTAAATATGACCAACGATGAAAAAATTAAATGTGTACGTGAGTCAACCCGTCGCCTCACACACGTTCGTCTTACGAAGCTCAGACGCTAACTAGTTGACCACCACGAACTCGGAACTGTGGGACCTACGCACAGATAGATCAGCCAAACAACAGATGCGTAAAACTTCCGCTACGATTTTCTCGGAATTGTCAGAGTAGTACACCTTACTATTTGCACATTGTTGTTTTAATGGCCTACTAAACGTGTACAGCGTTCGTAGTAAATCTGTGATGCCAGCTTCTTGGCATCCCCTTGTTGGTAGTAGAAGGGGCTACGTGACGTGGAAGTTGATTGTAGCAGGTTTCACTGATAAATAAATCGAGGAATGCTATTAAATACATTTAGTACGACATATGCACCTGCAAAAATACTTGACTACATCACACTCACACTTTACAACACAAATCAAGAAAAAAAATTACTATGAGTTTGTGTACACGCATTACGACCAATGATTCAAGTCTACTCTAAGCTCTAGCCATTCGTTGATCGCAGACACTGTAAATGTTTCAGTCGTAGAAGATTGAACGAACCCTTTCGTGTCGCATTAATACACTCAGTTGCTAGTACATAAATGATTCATCATCTGCGCATGCGCTCTGTGTCTCAGTGAAGGTGTTGGAAACATCAATTTCTCTTTATGAATAAGTTTTTTTTAATTTGCTTACATGCGAATGGCCAGCATTAGGCAGCAAACGATTACGTGATATGTAGAATGCTTGCTTCGTTATCCAGAAACAGACAATGTACACTCCTGGAAATGGAAAAAAGAACACATTGACACCGGTGTGTCAGACCCACCATACTTGCTCCGGACACTGCGAGAGGGCTGTACAAGCAATGATCACACGCACGGCACAGCGGACACACCAGGAACCGCGGTGTTGGCCGTCGAATGGCGCTAGCTGCGCAGCATTTGTGCACCGCCGCCGTCAGTGTCAGCCAGTTTGCCGTGGCATACGGAGCTCCATCGCAGTCTTTAACACTGGTAGCATGCCGCGACAGCGTGGACGTGAACCGTATGTGCAGTTGACGGACTTTGAGCGAGGGCGTATAGTGGGCATGCGGGAGGCCGGGTGGACGTACCGCCGAATTGCTCAACACGTGGGGCGTGAGGTCTCCACAGTACATCGATGTTGTCGCCAGTGGTCGGCGGAAGGTGCACGTGCCCGTCGACCTGGGACCGGACCGCAGCGACGCACGGATGCACGCCAAGACCGTAGGATCCTACGCAGTGCCGTAGGGGACCGCACCGCCACTTCCCAGCAAATTAGGGACACTGTTGCTCCTGGGGTATCGGCGAGGACCATTCGCAACCGTCTCCATGAAGCTGGGCTACGGTGCCGCACACCGTTAGGCCGTCTTCCGCTCACGCCCCAACATCGTGCAGCCCGCCTCCAGTGGTGTCGCGACAGGCGTGAATGGAGGGACGAATGGAGACGTGTCGTCTTCAGCTTTGAGAGTCGCTTCTGCCTTGGTGCCAATGATGGTCGTATGCGTGTTTGGCGCCGTGCAGGTGAGCGCCACAATCAGGACTGCATACGACCGAGGCACACAGGGCCAACACCCGGCATCATGGTATGGGGAGCGATCTCCTACACTGGCCGTACACCACTGGTGATCGTCGAGGGAACACTGAATAGTGCACGGTACATCCAAACCGTCATCGAACCCATCGTTCTACCATTCCTAGACCGGCAAGGGAACTTGCTGTTCCAACAGGACAATGCACGTCCGCATGTATCCCGTGCCACCCAACGTGCTCTAGAAGGTGTAAGTCAACTACCCTGTCCAGCAAGATCTCCGGATCTGTCCCCCATTGAGCATGTTTGGGACTGGATGAAGCGTCGTCTCACGCGGTCTGCACGTCCAGCACGAACGCTGGTCCAACTGAGGCGCCAGGTGGAAATGGCATGGCAAGCCGTTCCACAGGACTACATCCAGCATCTCTACGATCGTCTCCATGGGAGAATAGCAGCCTGCATTGCTGCGAAAGGTGGATATACACTGTACTAGTGGCGACATTGTGCATGCTCTGTTGCCTGTGTCTATGTGCCTGTGGTTCTGTCAGTGTGATCATGTGATGTATCTGACCCCAGGAATGTGTCAATAAAGTTTCCCCTTCCTGGGACAATGAATTCACGGTGTTCTTATTTCAATTTCCAGGAGTATATTATCCATCCTGAACACGATTTATCTAAAATGTACCCAAATCATAAATTGAATCAATTGAAAGCGAACGAACCAACCAAGCAACTACGGCGACATTAGTACAACTGATTCTCGTCGCTGTCAGAAAACAACTTGCCAACGGATACACGTTCTTGATAATGAGATGCAAACGCCTCATCGCTCGGAGACAGTGTAACGATAACTTGGAACAAGTTACCGGGAGTGTTGGATCGTCAGTTTGCAACGTGACGGACGGAGTATTCCTGGAGGTGAATCCGGCGGGCAGCGGCCTGCCTTGACGCCGGCTGCGGCGCTCTGTGGACTCGGTCCTGTGACGCCGCTGTCTGCTGGGCAGGTGGTTGTGTCGCGGCGCTATTTTTAAACGGCAGACAGACCTTGTTATTTGCCGATACCTGCTATACGTGGCTGAGCGGTCGGGACGGTGTTCCGAAGGGGTGGGGGAGGGGGGGGAGACTTTCCTCGGAAGATGTGCGTTGTCTGAGCATCCATTTGTACCGTTCGGTGATGCACTTGAGATAATGGACTGGACATCAGGTAAAGCAGTCAATAAATTCTTTTACTGGCAGGTAGGCTTGAATGATCTGTGGATTGACTGTATCAGTCACGGCGAACAGGTTTTACCAACGAGAACACGGCCAAACATCTGACTTACCATTGTCGATTTAGGCTAGTGCCCAGTCCCTGATGTCCTCGACGTTCAAACGTCGCTACATTCTAACATTCATTCCGTTAATCATTTGTGTATAAGTTGTATACCGTAATACTAGATCCCAAAAGACACTAGGAAAAACTCTTAAAATTAGAAGGACGGGATCGTACGTTACGTACTGATCACAAAGTCTCTGTACGTTGGCCACGCCGGCTGGAGTGGCCGTGCGGTTCTAGGCGCTGCAGTCTGGAACCGCGAGACTGCTACGGTCGCAGGTTCGAATCCTGCCTCGGGTATGGATGTGTGTGATGTCCTTAGGTTAGTTAGGTTTAAGTAGTTCTAAGTTCTAGGGGACTGATGACCTCAGAAGTTAAGTCCCATAGTGCTCAGAGCCATTTGAACCATTTTACGTTGGCCACATACGGCGTGTTCCAAACAGATTCATCCGATTTCACGAGTCTGTCTTCTACATGAATGAAGACGGAAACTTGCACGCAAAGGACCACAAAGTTTTCATATAAAATTATATAAATTTATAAGGATGCAACCAACAAGCGAGAGGTTCTTTTTGCAGCTGCGTTTACGGTCAAAGTTTTCAGTTACCTTTCGTAGATGTTCATTACGCTACCACCAGACGCACGACAAACGTCCAGACGATAGTCAAACTTCTCCACATTTTCTGCGAGCATATCTGGATTTACTGCATTCGCTGCTGATACTATGCAGGTGCACAATTCACCCAAGGTTTTTGGAAGAGGAGATACATACATGCCGTTTCTCTCACACCTTGACATCAGGCGACCTTAGTAGTTACTGGTGACTTCGTTCCGTTACGCTTCTTACTGGCAATCCACCGCTGAGGCCGTACTTTCTTCGAAAATCACACCGTACGGCTACGTCGAGCTTGTACCTGTTCTCACAGGGAACACAAGACGCCCTCGGTAGCTGTGTTGCCGCCAATTTTACTCGACGCACATCGGATAACGAAGGAGCGAATGAGCTCCACCACGAAGACCACTACAAGCAACAACATGAACCACCAACTTAGGATCGCAGCCGTGTTAAATTCTTAGTATCGATGCGTAAATAAAATTTCTCTCGTTTCTGATTTCCCTCATGTAGAAGACATAGCTTTGTGAAATAGCATGAATATTTGAAACGGCTTGTAGCCTACTCTGGACTGATACGTAAATTAAGTATTGAATTCAGAGCTACTGTAGTGCCTTCAGCAGCTGCCTGCCGAGACGGCGTCCTTGTTCCACTCTGTTTCATCGTAAACGAGACTGTATACTTCCAGACGAAATGGATGGAAGAATATTTCTTAACAAACGTATGTTTAGTATAATTATTACATAAACTATTAGCATATACGACCATCGCAGGCGTCGAAATTAGCCTGGATCCTCCGTGAGAAAGATGTATAGTTATTCTGAATGTTTCAATAAAATCCTTTAAAAGCCGCGTCACTTCGAATAAAACATTGGAGCTTTCGGTAGCTGTGCCATCGTCATGAGGAGTTGAAATCCCTGACTGCCGCAGCTGGCGCGGCCTTGTGTTTATACAGACGTAGTGGCAGCGTCTGGAACCTTCCAGAGAGGTCCGGAATGACGATTGGGCGGAAGACCAGTTGGGCAGCTCCAAGTAGATCCGTCCCACTGCCTCACCGGGACCCACGAGAAATACACTACGGACCCTGCAACGAACTTGACATCACACTAATCGGCTTGTCCGCCAGACTTGGGACGCTCGTCTCCGTGCAGGGCCGTCGGGAAAGCAATATGTAATTGAAAAGGTACCCAGTAATGGTCGTAACTCTGTCGTGTGCTATCGAGAGCTTGCATGCATTTAAGCGCACAGTCAAGACTTGTTAAACTCGACTGAAACAGTTACTCGCTCCCCGCTGGAGACGGCTGCTGGCTCTCGTGAGACATGCAGTGTCACGAGCTGTGACGAACGCGCCATGGGGCTCGCAGTGGGACCGAGTGACGTCAGCTGGCGCGGGGAGCCGGTGCCGCACTTGAAACTGCCGCTCCCGCGTCTCTACTACCGTCGAGCCTACGCGTTTGCTTCAGCTCAATGTCCAAAGCCCGCCCACGTGCCCTACTGTGTACCCCTGGTCTCCGTTAAAATTGTTGCTGTTTGTTCTAGTTTCGGCCACTTCTTTTATAAAAGAATCCCATTTTGATGGTGTTGGAGCCAAAAACTCTCGCCTTTTGAAACTGTATTTTATGCCCTTTTTCTAGGTATGGATCAGCTGCGGCCGACTTCTCAAGTTCCCGTTTTCGATGTGTCGTGAATGCTCGGCACAACTTTCGGCAGCCGTGCCAACAGATTGACCTACGCAAAAAGTACCACATCAGACGGGAGACCATACAAGCCAGAAACTAGATCTATGCTGTCTTTCACCGGGCGTAACATATATCTTACCCTGAAAGCGCTCTGGATCGCTGGTCTCAGTCGATGCCTATTTAGCACGCAACTAATACAGTGGAGGCTAGTTCTAGGATTAGAAAAAGCATGAATAACACTGTTACAACAGAAGCCAGGAGTGGATGGTAACCACAGTAGCAAACACTAGCAGCATCTTAAAGCAACAACTTAGTTGCAAAACAAAACATACTGAATGTGACACTGTTCACTGAGGCACTCCAAGTGAGGGGGCAGACTTACGCGGAGCTGGACCGTGACTGGAGTCGACGGACGCGGATTCGGCGCCCAGGTCGTCTGACTGAGAACTCCGCCAAAATGCGGAATCTGGGGGTTTTAAAGAGTCGTGTGGGGGCACTGTTTTTCCCACTTAAAGCCACCCAGCCAATACCGCAGGTCTCTTGCAGGCGCCTGCCAATCACGGTTTAGTTAGGTTCCCTCTACTGCTCCTAAGGCGAGGATGTTAATGCAGCTGCACTAAGTCGGTATTTGGTATCAACATAGTTAAGCTAAACGTAACTGCTCTGCCAAATAAGGCTTGCAAGATTATTGTTATACGTCATTTAGCTCCGCACGTCGGGCTCCCCGGAGTAGGGACTGCTAGGTGAACCGTTTTTGGCGTTTTCGCTCTCTTTCTAATCCTTGTCAGCCTACTGACGTTGCTGTTCTCAGGGCTGGTATCAAGGTGGCTTTAAACGCTAATACGTGCCTGTTGGTTACAAAGTTGTACGGTGGCAACCTACCACATCGTCTAGACACATATGAAGTTACATGTTAATTCCTTAAAGAGTAACTAGCGCCCTGGGACCGCGTCTGGGGGCGCTGCATTTTCGCAGTGCTCTCCGCTTACGGTTTACTTCATGCAACAATATCTCTTGCAGCATCGTTTCTGCTTCCGCGCCTTGGAGTGCCTGTCCTCGTTCCTCACAGCTTCAAGATAACACTACAGTAGCAAGGAATAATCAATATATTACAGGTGGCACCAGAAAGCTTTAGAAATTTTGCCTTTGTTGCTGGAATTCAGACTCTTGATGGCTGTCGTCGGAAATAATCTCTGCCTGTGACTAACGTGTTCAGAACCATTGCCTTCAGCACAGCATTGTGAAAACGGTTGGAATTCAAGTATCGGTCAGTGTGCGTAGATTTTCTGTACTCTGAATGACCAACCCGGCCTCCTATCTTCCGTTCAAGATAGTCCAGCTCTCATCAGCATGCGTTCTGAGACCAGTCTTCCGTCCTACCTCCGAGACAGACGT
Source organism: Schistocerca cancellata (assembly GCF_023864275.1). Taxonomy (NCBI): domain Eukaryota; kingdom Metazoa; phylum Arthropoda; class Insecta; order Orthoptera; family Acrididae; genus Schistocerca; species Schistocerca cancellata. Next base: position 500,836,000 of record NC_064631.1, read on the forward strand.
ATGTTTCTATGAAACGTCCCCTTAAAACAATTTTACATGTGAAACGTCCACTTAGAACAATTATACAAGCCTGTGCTTAACCTGACACACAATATTATTTAGCGCAACGCAATCTGACTTTCAATAACCCCTACAAAACAATGGCCCTGACTAACTTTAACCTATACCTTTTACAAATCACTTACCTCACAAAAATCTTCGCTACTCAAGCTACTGCAAAACAGCAAGCGCCACTACTGCCAGCTGAATAAAAGATTCAAACCACTGAAGGTACTAACTACTGATAGGGATAGTTATCAAATGAAAGATATTAATAGAGAACAAACAATGTATTTACCTTAATATTCATAATTGACATTCAGTCTTACAGATTATCAAAACTCCGCCATCTCTCTCCACACGTCCACCACTGCTGGCGGCTCACCTCCAACTGCCCAGCGCTACGCGCTGTTCGCATCCAGCTATAGCAGTTCATGACAACAATGGCAGACAACAATGCAAACTAGCCACATACTGCACACAGCACAGCCAGTGATTTTCATACAGAGTGCTATGTAACGTTGCCAATAAAAAACATAAACAGCCTACTTACATAGCCCCCATGCTCCCCACAAAAAATTTTACAAATTTTTTTGGGCAGTGGCCAATACAGATTTGAAAAAATTTTTCATAATTACAATAACAAAGATATCAAATGCACACACTTATTGATACAATGTTGGTCAAAAGCTAAAATTTTCTCACAGTCAATAAAGACAGTCCTGATCATTCACCACAGTAAAACTGCCGTTTCTTTTATCAAAGTCTGAGCAATAAAAGACAATGCACACGGAAGTAGTGGATGTCCATGCAGTCTTGAAGAAGTAGTGTTGTCCTTCTAACAGAAAGACAGTGCTGACTCTTGACATGCTGACAGGTAATGCGCCACAATGGAGCAAACCCACAGCAGAGTCAGTCGAAGTTCTGACGAATATTGGTAGGTAGGTCATCACAGAGCAGACCCACTGCAGTCCTGGTAGAGAGTATTGGTGGGCCACCAGAGGTGCAGACCCACTGTAGTCCTTGTAGAAATAATTATATTGGTGGGCCATCGAAGGTGCAGACCCTCTGTAGTCCTTGTAGAGATGGCCAGCAGCCATCTGCTGTGACTGTGCAGGTGCACAATCACCATCGAAGAGTCTTGCGGATAATAGAGCAAGTCCATAACCACCACTTGTGCACTCACAAAGTTTTTGGAATTGTCCTTAGAACCAGCAATGCTGTTATCCAGTCCCTTGCTGAATTAGTAACACACGTGCAAACACTAACAGTCCCTACTTCGCACATATTGTCCATATACTATGACCAACAGAAATGTGTGCAGTGAAATGAATGCTTACAAGTTAATAATATGATGAACTGGTGTCAATTACAATTTTATGACGTAAGAATACAATTACAAAGGTACAAAATAGATCATTAAAAACATAACAAGACAGATAACATTTGTAGTACAGGCTTTACAAAACAATAGAAATAAACATATACATCAGTGTTACAAGAATTATGACATGAGTACAAAAATAAAAGATCAGAATCACTTTTAAAAATTCAACTTCACACATGAGCATTAAAACAAAACAGAATAAATAATGTCTAAGCATCTTTACAAAATAAATAACATATTATTAGAAAAAGTCTACAACATAGCTCTCATCAGCTAAACACATAAAGACAGGAAAAACACAAATACACAAGGGTACACAAACATATAGCGGAATAACACAAAAGGAAAGGACAGGGTTTGTTTTCAGTGTAGCATTTGGTTGGAGATCTCCCTTCATTCCATAGATCGTTCGTCTTATTTCAACCTTTGCTTCCACCAAAAAAATCCTATCTAAGCATGCTTTCTGTATTTATATGTTCACACATTGCTTACCTCATCATTTATTTCCAAGAAAATCCTACCTATACCTCCTTCCTGTATTCTATTCATATTATTTCTGATTGTACAATACTCATTTGGGCCCAATCTTTTTCATATCACTTCGCATTGCATTCTTTACCTATTCTCCATAGTCAGTTTCTTATATAGTCTACCCCCTCTTAAGCTAACTTAAATCTACTGAGCTCAGATATATATACCAAGGGACGAGGCAATGCAGCATCACAACAAATCAACACAAACAGAAATGACAAAAAATGCAAATTGGCAAAGCTAGCAGCATAAATTAGCAAAAGTCAAATTCAATAACACTATGCCTGGCAAACAGCAGCAACTTATACCTAAACATGACATAGCTCAAGCAGAAAAAAATATTACAGTAAAAACAACAATGTAGACAAGGGAAATGCATATTCACATCTTAATGTCTATGTAATTAAAGTGGTCATCTTAATGTCTATGTAATTAAAGTGGTGCACCATAACAACTTATTGTAAAAAAAAATATTACCATGTACTTGAAAAGAAAATTTTGTTTTACTGTTGCTAGTTCCTTCTTATTGTTCTTTCCTTTCCAAGTGCTCCTTTTTAAAGAATGTGGATCATAAAATAATTAATTAATAAATCTGTTGACAGAAAGAGTTCACATTAGCAAATGCATCTCATTTTATAAAAGCAATGCTGCAACACAGCTGGAAACCAGATATCAAATGAAATAAGCAATTACGCAAACCAAAGCATAAAAATATCATTCAATAGTCATGTGGCATTTCGTAAGTCAGTAGCACTCAACTCTCGGAGACTCATAATCAGGTGTACAGGTGTACGAATATTTCCCATCAATTCATAAGCATTTCAATAATTAGCACAAAGTGCAAGTAATCATATGTTTTTAAGTAACGAGGGTGTCGCATTAGCGATGAAAGGCACGCCCTAATGGCTTGTTCTCCAGGTGTTTGACACAGCTGTGTGCCCACAACGCATTACAAAAATCATATGTTTTCAAGTAGCGAGCGTGTCGCATTAGCGATGCCCTCTACAAAGGAATGTCATTAACAGCGGTATAGGCCTATCTTTGTCCTTCTCTTCCACCTGTGCCTCTGGCACACCCTAATGGCTTTCTTTTCTACCTGAGCGTCTGAAAAGGCTTGTTCTCCAGGTGTCTGACACACCTGGGTGCCCACGTCACATTATGTGCAGGTGGTCACTTAACTTTCTTACGGAAATATTTACGACAGTAGTTTCCGCTACAGTGACAGTCTCATATAAAAACATTTCACAGGTCAAGAATTTGCGTTACAAATCTGTAGAGACAAAATCCAATTGACATAACAGAGTCCAAAAAATTTTCGTCGGCATTGTAATACATTCACGCATTTACATACATTTCATAACTCTTAAAGTACGATTCTTGGTTTCCAACAACCTTTTTCACAAACCAGAGTCCCTAACCACTACTCATTATTCCTTACCTTATTCGTCGACACTTCTTCAATATTTCATCATAACAGATACATAGCATACTCAAATAACTCATATAGTATCAGCTTATTGATCATAAACATACCGCAACAGCATAATACACATAGTCATCGTAAAAATAACACCATAACACCTCAGTCAAATCTCAAAAACGTCGTAGCTTTCTGCAATTGTTTCAAAATCTAAAGAAAATTCTCTGCTCATTTCAGTAGTGTCATCTACCTCAAACGTACTTTAAAAATCATGATCTCACACCAAATACATCATTCAAAGCTTTCATAGTATCACAATGGTACCAAAAAAATATGAACAGTGCACAAAGTACAGACAAAGTACAATTTCTTAAGTGTGAAGTTACCCAACGGTGTAATTGCGTAAACATGTGTCACTGACGTAGTAAAAGGATGTTTGTTTCTCTGTTAAATGATCAGATAGGTGTGTAATTTATGTGTTAGAGAAATATAGTACCGATGTGTAAAGTTGTATAAGCAAATACCATATTAGCTAGGGCTCCTTGTGCTTGCCAAACACATGGTACACAAAGTAGGCGTGTACCCCCCTGAGGTTTGTTGTAATTATACCCTCAGGTGTTACAGATTACAGCAATGGAATGAAATGTATCACGAAAAACTTTCTTTGTAATTCAAAAATCTTTAAAAATAAATGTTTTAAGTACAAAATTAATCACTCAAATACGTGTCCTGTAGCGCCAAATGTGCGTCTTGCTCTAAGATAATCTCTGGGAAGTGTCGTAGTTATCGTCCTCCAAAAGCTAAGTTAAGCAGAAGCCAATGTACTTACCTCATGATAAACAAAAGTGAAATGCTTTGCGTATAGATAACTTAGTTATTATGCTTATTGTTGTGATGAAGAAATTAGTGTGCTGTAAAGTATTGTTGTGCCACGGAAAAGGCTGTCTCATTGTAGCTATAGCACAAAAGTCACCACTAAAACATGTTTTACTTTACAGAAGAATTCAGAAAAACTGTGCAGATATCAAACAGATACACCGCAAAAGCAACATTGTAAATTGTCACGCATTAGTAACGTCGTGATATAATCGTGTAGCTGTCACACAAACCAACCACTGTGTCATCTGGCATTTCACAGAAAGCACCTCAAATCCAGAATCCACTCGTAAGCAAACCAAAATGTTGCATGTTAACAGTTTCTTAAGTCTGACAAATTGTACAAGTAGCGTGAAATGAAAATTGCAAAGACTAAGTTAAAAAGCAAATTATCTGTCAATAAATGGTTTTACATGAGAAATGTGGTGTAAACCTTTACTCTTCCTAGTACGCAGAGTTTCAACTGCAATGCAAGTATCATGCGGTATTCGTCCGTAAAGAATACAGGAATTTTGCTCAAGGTTAGCGTCAATGTTATTTTTCTCGGAGCCAGCCGGCGCACGCGGCTGCCTGCGGTGTGAGTCATTGTCTGTTTCTTTGTTGGCGCGCGCCGTTACTGGGATTAGGAGGCCTAACTTCCACAAATTCGCCTTGCCCAGAGGGCCCAGCTCTGTTTAAAGCTCGCCAGTTCTGATGAAATTCACGTCTGTCGTTTTGTCGGTAGTTTACATAGTTTCTTTCTTGTCTGTCAAGTGGTGAAGAATTTCTGCCTGAGTCGTAACTGCGTGCTGGACCGTTGCGTCTAAAGTTATTCTGTCTCCCTTGATAATAGTTATATTGGTTCCCATATTGTCTGTTTCTCTGATTGTCTCTGTGATAGTCATTACCGCGGAAAGGTGATCTTTCCCTGTAACTATTACTCTGCCAGTGGTTA